>NC_044397.1:31571437-32171437 GCF_006542625.1 Nomascus leucogenys | reverse complement strand
CCTTTACAGGTAAAACGGAAATGGGAGATAAAAGTTTTAGCACAGAACTTAACAAGACTTCTGAAATAGATGGTCTTCTTTACCTTTAGATGCAAGACAGTCCGCTCTTCACCAGGATCATAATAGGTAATACTTGACAGGAAGACATGCAAAGAGAGAAGCCCCCAGACTCCTCTACTGAGAAGAGCAAAGTGGGGAGGGGTGGAAGCAGTGGGAAGGTAATAGAGACTTAAATCCTAAAACAAATGTCCAAGTACTAATAGCAGCAGAACCCAGGGGAAATAGCTTATGTTCTTTCCAGATTAAAAAAATTAAAAAGTCATGTTCTGCATGTCCAGCCAAATTACTGCGCATTTGTGAGGCAGAGCAACTACTGGGGGAGCCAAGGGAGGGCAGGACACACCACATCCATTTGGACTCTGCTCCCTCTGTGAGCTGTCATCAAGAGTGAATGCTAGCGGGACAACGTGTGGCGAGCAAGAGCTAGCAGACTTCAAGACCAGTCTGACCACAAAAAGGAAGGAAAGAAGGCATTTGACTTTCTTTTGTGAAAACTGAAACATCCTAGTAACCATTTGACTAGTATACAGCTTAACCACTACTTTAAACTAAATTTCAGGAACATAGTCCGTAACAGACAACCTGTGATTCCCGAGAAAACGCAACATTTTAGAAGAAGACTTATCCAATGTGAAGATTTTTTTTTTACTTAAGGCAATGAAAGGCATCATTTATTCTCGAAATGTGTCATGCTCTCAGAAGTGTGGTCATATACTGAATCAAAGTCTACAATCGCTCACCCTCCCACGCCTGGGAAATACAGCCTCATCATGTGAACAGGCCAAACATTCAAAAGACACTAAAATTCTTCAATTTTCCCATACTCTAACACAAACAAAACTGAATTCATTTGTCTGATCCTTTCTCAACTCAAAAAAATTTTAATCTAATTACTGAAAGTTGGAAAAGGACATTCTTGATTATTTTATTTCCTCTCTGTAAAGAACTAAAAGGAAGTCCTGTCTTCTAACAGAATATTAAATTGCCAATGCCACCTTTGATTATTGCATATTTCTAAATGTACGTGTTAAAATACACATAAAGATTCGCCAAACGAAACAATGTCTAAGAATACGAAAATGTATTTTGTTTTATTAAAAGGGGAGAAAGTGTTAATCTCAAAAAGAAAATACAACCTAGCCAAGTTCTTAAAGTAATATTTATATGCTTAATGAATATTTATGGAAGAGAAAAGGTGTTTTTCTCTTTGCACTCTATGGCGAGGAGATCCTTACTGAATGAATGACAGAATGAAACCTACCTGCTGCTACAGCCAGTATCACGCCAGATGCCTTGAGCTCCAAGTTACAGTACACTGCTACTCAATCATTTAAACAAGAGGGGTATTTACTGTCCCACATGACAGGAAGTGTGGAGGTAGGGAGGTTCCTGGGTGGGTGAAATTCAGCAACAGCACCATCTAGAATCCCGCTGGTCATCCTCAGGGTGTGGGCTTGGAAATGGACAGGCTTAATTAAGAGCCATTGTGAATGCAAGCTGGCTAGTCATCCAGGCCCAACAATGTCTAGCATAAGAAATGCAACAGGGCTAGGCACGGTGGCTCACTCCTGGAAGGATCACTTGAGGCCAGGAGTTTAGGAACAGCCTGGGCAATGTAGCAAGATCTTGTCTCTATAAAAAAAATTTTTTTTTTCCAAAAAATATTTTTAAATTAGCGGAGCGTGGTGGTGAGGGCTTAGTTACTGGAGAGGCTGAGGTGGGGGGATCACTTGAGCCAAGGAGGTTGAGACTGCAAAGAGCCATGATCATGCCACTGTACTCTAGCACAGGAGACAGAGCAAGACCCAGTCTCAAAAAAGAAAAGAAAAGAAACGCAACTCCTCATATGTTTATTTGTGAAGGAAGAAACTTCTTGGAGACATCTCCCTGCAAACTGCCTTGCACATTGGCCAGACTTGGGTGACACTTTCACCTCTCCTCCACTCATAGATAAAGAAAGAGGGATTATCCCACCTGCTTAGACTACTTAAGATATAGCCCTTTGTGGTGATAAAGTCCTCTTCCCTGATGGGTAAATATGTAAACAATTCATGGTTCTGTGGGCAAAGAAGCAAAGAAGGGTGGATTTGCAATAGGGCATCAACAATGTCTTCTACACAGAGTCAAATACGGCTGTAACAATGACCACAAGCTACAAGGCAACAGGCAACAGAGAAATAAACTGGTTGTTCAATCCTTCTTCTGCCCCCCAAAATACCTACGTCCCATTTTATGGTTTCAAATCAAGAGCTGTTATTTAAGTTACATTTTATAGAAACGAAAAAATATTGTTTAAAGTCTATCAGCCACCCTAATTCTTGAATCAACTATAAAAATAGCTCAATAATTACTGCTTTAATGAACCCTCATATTATCAAATTGTGGTTTTACAGAACTTCCAGAATGTGAAATAATAAATGCAACCCAGATGTTCACTAAAAAATGAAAACAAGATTGTTTTTACTTCATAGCAACCAAATAGGTCAACCCATTTCCTCCTTCAGAGAATTCTCAGAGGACCACAAACTCCACTCAAAGAGCATGTGTTTCATATGCATCTGTCCAGAGAAAAGGGAAACTCTGCTGTCCAAAATAAACGGAGAATATTATATGTTCCCATGAAAGTGAATTAGAAAGTTGCAGTAAGGCTGTGTCTACACATTGCCAAACATCTGGATGAAAACTTGGGGAAAAAATCACTAATTACCTAGATATTGGGAAATACTTTCTGATCATCATCCAAATGCTTTGTTTTACAGCAAATTGCTGATTTTATTAATTACAGACATAAGTTTTTCAAAAGAAGACTATAGTAATTAACAATAGCCCTGTTGAGAGTTTAAAGCAGGAACTTTTATTCTCTCCTATTTGAACAGCGTTCCTGGTGACTTACTAAAAATCAAGTCAGCTAAGAGAGTAAATTTACTCTAGGAAAGTAAATCAAAAAATCTTCTTGGCCAACTGAAATTGACTCAGGTGAGTCTCTTCTAATATTTACATAATACTGAAAAGATATTTATCCGAAATAAATGCTTGCTGTATTGGCCCCAGCCAAATTATAAAGCACTACAGAATCTCATGTCTGTTCTATGTTAATTGGGTACCTGACATTAACTATAAAAAGTTTATGTTTGGTTAACTTAAAAAATCAGGATGGAGGGTCATATATTTTCTACTCTCATTTAAATGTTTTACTATTTTCCCTACAAACTCAAACTATTTTACATACATATATATTTTATTTATATATATATAATTTTTTTTTTTTTTGAGACGGATTTTTGCTCTTGTTGCCCAGGCTGGAGAGCAATGGCACGATCTCAGCTCACCACAACCTCCACCTCCCAGGTTCAAGCGATTCTCCTGCCTCAGCCTCCTGAGTAGCTGGGATTACAGGCATGCACCACCACACCCAGCTAATTTTGTATTTTTAGTAGAAACAGGGTTTCTTCATGTGGTCAGGCTGGTGTGGAACTCCCAGCCTCAGGTGATCCACCCTCCTCGGCCTCCCAAAGTGCTGGGATTACAGGCGTGAGCCACCAAGCCTGGCCAATATTTAATATATCTTAAGCAGCTTTTAGGGTACTTTGACAAAACCTATTTTTTAAATTTCATTTCATTTCAAAAGTTTCAATAGTCCCATATTACAGGCTGACAAACCCGCTTTCTAAAGTATCTGCCAATAATTTCTTAGAACTAATCTACCTCTCTCAAAGTTACTTATACTAAGAGTGTGAGAATGTAAACAGCATTATTATTCTAACATGCCTGATATAAATGATTATTGGTCTCCTGTGAAAACTTCCCTGAGAAATATTTTGCTGCAAAACAAACATACCCTTCCCTCACTGAGCTCCAGCCACTCAGGCTTCCCCTGTATTCTCGTAACATGCCACATTTCCAATTAAGGCCCATGGCACATGCCTTTCCTTCAGCAAAGACACACCTTCCCCCACTAGCTCCTTAGCCCACTCCAGTCTAGCTAGCTCCCTGCCTCTCTCCAAACTGTTTTTCTTTAACATCACCAAGTCCAGTAGACATGTCTCCATCCCCATTTTAGGCTGACTCTAAGTGCATTCAATACAGCTGATCACTCCTTCTCTCTTCTGCAATGCCACACAATCTTCAAGGCTTCCTAGGCCTCACTGGTTACCCTCCCAGTCACCTTTGCTGCACTGTCCTCAGTCCTAGGATTTTTCTCCTCTCTCAACTCTCTTCCCTATGTGAGCTCTTTCACTCACATGAATTAAAAATCTCCCCAATGTTTACCTCCTACCCAAATTAGTCTTCCGAGCAGCAGACTGACACAGCCAACTGCCTACCATCTCCACTAGGATATCTCACTGACAAGTCCATTTTAAATAGCAAAATTGAATTCCTGAGTCTGCTTCCAGTAAAAGCTGACTAGCTCATTGCAGACCAACCTTTCTGCCAAGAACAACTTAAAAAGCTGAACAAATTATTAGAAACAACTGTTTGAAGGCATCAGCGAGCTACCCATGCAGTGAGGACTCTGGAGGCCAGGATTCCAGAGAGAAAAGGGGAGTGCAGAGAAGTGAGCCCAATCACCAGGGCCACTTTTCTCCTTGAGGGATTTGCCAATTCACAGCAGAAGCTAGGAAGCCAAAATACCAAACAGAAACAAGTGACTGAGAATCCAAGAAGGTCAGCAGAATAGCCACCAGTCTTAGGGGACTGAGGGGACAAAAATTAGAGTTCAGGGGCTGCCAAGTAGAAGAGGCCCTGGGAAGCATCCCAAGCTTTCAGTGGGAACCACTGAAGGCTGTAACCTAGAAGAAGGGTAAACCAGAATAGACCAAGCCTCATAATTTTAAAATGATATTCCCAGCCAGGTGAGGTGGCTCAGGCCTGTAATCCCAGCACCTCTGGAGGCTGAGGCAGGCAGATCATTTGAGGCCAGGAGTTCAAGACCAGTCTGAGAAACATAGTGAGACCTTGGTTCTACAAAAATAAAAAATAATTAGCTGGGCATGGTGGCATGTGCCTGTAGTCCCAGCTACTTGGGAGGCTGAGGTAGGAGGATCATAGGATCATTTGAGCCTGACTGTGCTCCAGCCTAGGTGACAGAGTGAGACTCTGTCTCAAAAAAAAAAAAAAAAAAAGAGCAAAGTGATATTCCCTTACTTTTAACTGCCTGCCAAATCCTCAAATGACGACAACGGGCAGGGTCTTGAATCATCTCTATAATTTTTCATATACATTGTCCAGAACTTAATTAAAGCTCAACAGGCATATCTAGAATCAAGATCACATGACTGAAAACCAAGGATAAAACAGACAATAGAACACACAAGGCATCCAAATATCGGAGTTATCAGACACAGACTTTAAAATAACTGTGATTCGTATAATAAAGCAGTTGACAAGATAAAAAATGCCAGCAGAAAATTGGAATCTTTAAAAAAAAAAATCAAGAAAACTGGAAGGCCAGACGCGGTGGCTCACGCCTGTAATCCCAGCACTTTGGGAGGCCGAGGCTGGCGGATCACGAGGTCAGGAGATCAAGACCATCCTGGCTAACATGGTGAAACCCCGTCTCTACTAAAAATACAAAAAAATCAGCCGGGCATGGTGGCGGGTGCCTGTAGTCCCAGCTACTCGGGAGGCTGAGGCAGGAGAATGGCGTGAACCCGGGAGGCAGAGCTTGCAGTGAGCCGAGATTGCGCCGCTGCACTGCAGCCTGGGCGACACAGTGAGACTCCATCTCAAAAAAAAAAAAAAGAAAGCTGGAAAAGACAATAATGGAAATTAAGAACTCACTGAATGAGTTTAACAGCAATTACAGCTTGAAGAAAGGATTAGTACAATGGAATATAAGTCAGAAGAAGATATAGAGTGAACCATGGAGAGGCAAAGGGATAAAGAACACAGAAAAGAATCTAAGACATACAGGACACGACACAGAGGACATGTTTAATGCACAGGTAATTACAGTCCTGGAAGGACATGAGACAGGAAATGCAGCAGAAGCAATCAATGAAGAGATAATGAACAAGAATTCTGTAAATCTAATTTAAGATCAAGCTTTGTCACAGCACTGCCAAAAAGAAGAAAAAGAACAACTGATCCGAAGCAGGATACACTTGAGGAAAACCACATCTGGACACACCACGTAACAGCTGCAAACCAAACCCAAAGAGAACATCTCAAAAGCAGCCTAAAGGGAAGAAAAAACACACTAACTGGAAAAGACAGACAACAAGACTGATGCAGCTGACTTCTCCACAGAATCAATGGAAGCCAGAAGGCAATCAAATTACCCCTTCAAAACACTGTAGAAAGGCCAGGCTCAGTGGCTGATGCCTGTAATCCCAACACTTTGGATCACCTGAGGCCAGTAGTTCAACACCAGCCTGAGCAACATAGTGAGACCTCCCATCTTCACAAAAAAAAAAAAAAAAATTGCAATAAATTAACTTGAAAGCCTCCAACTATAATCCTGATGAAACTATCCTTCAAAAACAGAGGCAAGCTTAGCACAGTGGCACATGCCTGTAGTCCTAGCTACTCAGGAGGCTGAGGCAGGAGGACTGCTTGAGCCCAGGAGTTCAAGGCTGCAGTGAGCTATGATGGCGTCACTGCTCTCCAGCCTGGGCAACAGAACGCGACTCTGTAATAAAAAAATTGTGTTTAAGCGGAGGCAAAGAAAAGATATTTTTGACCAAAAAAAAAAAAAAAAATGAACCCTCACAATAGTTTTTTTCCCCTGTTCATTAAGCAACACCACTACCAATCGAGAAACCTAGCCATATTTGATTCCTACAGTTCTTGTATCTCTAACCTTCTCCAAGCTGACAGTATGTCCATCTGATTCTCCAAAATACATTCTATCCCGTAACAAGAGCTCACTTATGAGAAACCTTCACATGTACCCCTGAACCTAATATAACAGTTTTTAAAATATATATTTTGTCACTATAAAGCAACACAAATTAAAGCAATACATCATTTCTTACTCATGAGATAGGCAAATATTTAAAAGCAAGGCAAACACTGTGTGCTGATTAGAATGCTGGGAAATCACACTACTCAAAAGCCCCTAATGAGAAAGCAATCGGCCCGGCGCGGTGGCTCACACTTGTAATCCCAGCACTTTGGGAGGCCGAGGCGGGCGGATCACGAGGTCAGGAGATCGAGACCACGGTGAAACCCCGTCTCTACTAAAAATACAAAAAAATTAGCCAGGCGTGGTGGCAGGCGCCTGTAGTCCTAGCTACTCGGAGAGGCTGAGGCAGGAGAATGGCGTGAACCCGGGAGGCGGAGCTTGCAGTGAGCCGAGATTGCGCCACTGCACTCCAGCCTGGGCAACAGGGCGAGACTCTGTCTCAAAAAAAAAAAAAAAAAAAAAAAAAAAAAAAGAGAAAGCAATCTGTTATCTATTAAAACTGAAGCATGCCTATAACTCACAACTGCAATTCTAGAAATATACTCTAGACAAACTCACATTTGTGAGGGGAGAGAAGACTAAGGAGCTCACCTCAGTACCGTTTGTAACACCACCAGTGTAACACTGACATTAAGAAGTTGAACACAGGGCTAGGCCCGGTGGCTCACACCTGTAATCCCAGAACTTTGGAAGGCCGAGGCAGGCGGATCACTTGAGGTCAGGAGTTCGAGACCTGCCTGGCCAACATAGCAAAAACCTGTCTCTACTAAAAATACAAAAAAATTTACCAGGGCATGGTGTTGCAAGCCTGTAATCCCAGCCACTGAAGTGGCTAAGGCAGAAGAATCACTTGAACCGGGGAGGTAGGGGTTGCAATGAGCCAAGATCACACCACTACACTCCAGCCTGGGAAACAGAGTGAGGACACTGTCTTCAGAAAAAAAAAAAAGTTCAACACAGGACAAGATAGACAAAACGTGATCGCAGTTAAAATAAACAAGGTCTATATATAATCACAAGGATAATCTCTAATGCAAGCTGCAGAAGATTACACACAGTGTGATCTTGGTTTTATAATCTTTTTAAAACCAATTAGGGCCAGGTGCGGTTGCTCACACCTGTAATCCCAGCACTTTGGGAGGCCGAGGCAGCGGATCATCTGAGGTCAGAAGTTCAAGACCAGCCTGGCCAACATGGTGAAACCCCATCTCTACTAAAAATGCAAAAAATTAGCTGGGCATGGTGGCGGGCACCTGTAATCCCAGCTACTCAGGAGGCCGAGGCAGGAGAATCGCTTGAACCCAGGAAGCAGAGGTTGCAGTGAGCCAAGATCACGCCATTGCACTCCAGCCTGGGCAACAAGAGCAAAACTCCATCTCAAAAGAAAAAAAAAAAAAAAAAAAAAAGAGAGACCTGTACATTGCTTACAGAGGCACATGCACATCTGTTGAAGTATGAAACATATACCAGGCCGGGCACAGTGGCTCATGCCTGTAATCCAAGCACTTTGGGAGGCCAATGCAGGTGGATCATTTGCGGTCAGGAGTTCGAGACCAGCCTGGCCAACACAGTGAGACACTGTCTCTACTAAAAATACAAAAATTAGCTGGGTGTGGTGGCACCCGCCTGTAATCCCAGCTACTCAGAAGGCTGAGCCAGAAGAATCACTTGAACCCAGGAGATGGAGGTTGCAGTGAGCTGAGATCACACCACTGCACTCCAGCCTGGGTGGCAGAGTGAGACTCCATCTCAAAAAAACAAACAAAAACACCATACACCAGAGGGCCCCATATCAAATTCATAATGGCTGCCTCTAGGAAACACGAAAGCAAAGAGCAAAAGGACCAGGGATTGCTAGACAAAAGTGACTTCAACTTTATTCAGTATTTATTAACAAATATTTACTGAAAGGCTACTATGTACCAAACACTGTTCTAGATCTTGGAGATATAACTGGATAAAAGCAGAAAATATTACTTTCATAGAACTCATATTGTAAGGGAAAAGAAACATATATAATAGGTAAGGGGTGACATGTGCTAAGGGAGAAAAACAGAGCTGGGAGTAACAATGAATGTGATTTTAGACAGGTTGGTCAAGGAAGATTTCTGTGGTAAGGAAACATTTGAGCAGAAACTTGAACAAAGCAAGGGTACACCACATGCAGGTATCTAAGAGGAAACCACCACAGGGGCAGCAGGTGCAAAGGCACTGAGACAGGAGTGTGCTTGGCAAGGAGACCAATGAGACAGACCAGAGTCAGGGAGGAAACGGGAGAGGAGTGATGGAAAATGTCAAACAGATAGCAGGGGACTAGAGTAGTAGTCAAGGGCAGTCCCAAAGGTCAGAATGTATTTTACATATTGAAAAGGTTATGAAAAAAAAAAAAAAAGACTTGTGACAGAGATCATATGTGGCCCACAAAGCCTACAAGGTTTACTATCTGGTCCTTTTATTAAAAAAAAAAAAAAAAAAAGCTTGGCTGGGCGTGGTGGCTCACGCCTGTAATCTCAGCACTTTGGGAGGCCAAGGCACGCAGATCAGAGGTCAGGAGTTCAAGACCAGCCTGGCCAATATGGTGAAACCCCGTCTCTACTAAAAAAAAAAAAAAAAAAAAAAAAAAAAATTACAAAAAATTAGCCGGGCATGGTGGCATGCGCCTGTAGTCCCAGCTACTCAGGAGGCTGAGGCAGGAGAATCACTTGAACCCAGGAGGCAGAGGTTGCAGTGAGCCGAGATCGCACCACTGCACTCCAGCCTAGGTGACAGAGCAAGACTCCATTTCAAAAAAAAAAAAGAAGAACTTGCAGCCCCCTGAACTACAGCGTGTGGGCCATGGCCATGTAAGGTGGTCTGAGAATAGGATTCTCAATAAACTGAGGAAAGAGCAAACTTTAAGAGAGGAGTGACATGACCTACGTGTCAAAGGGAATCGCCCTGGCTGCAGTGTGAACAAGGATGACAATGGGAGAACCGTGAGAAGGCTTAAGGCAAAAGAAGTAAAAGATGGCACCAAAATTTTGGCCTGAGCAACTGGAAGAAGAACACCACAATATACTGAGATGGAGAGACTTACCAGTAATGCTTTATTTTTTAAAAAATAGACCTTAAAAATGCAACAGAACATTGACAACTATTATGTCAATTCTGAGTAGTGGGAACAAGAGTGCTGGTTTCATTATTCTTTGTACTTCTCTGTATGTTTTATACAGATGTGTTTTATATATATCCTTCCCTCCATATTTCCCACTACCACCCTAACCCACCAAGCCCCGTAACTCTCACCTGAACCACTGCAACAACTCCCTTCTCCCAAGTCCTCCCTTCTCCTCCAACCCACTCTCCACTCAGGAGTCAAGAATATGCTTCTTTAAAAAGCAGGGGGCAGTGGTTGAGAATCAGGATTCTGAAACAGAAGGCCTGGGTTCGAATCACAGCCCCACCACTTGCTAGCTGTGAAATTTGAGACAAATTACTTAGCTTCCCTATGCCTCCATTTTCCAATCTGAAAATAGTAATAGTATGAAGAGTTAAATTAAGACGTAGAAAGTATGCAGGACATAAAGCATCAAGTAAATATTAGCTAAAATTATTGAAATGTAAAACAAATGAGATTTCCCCGTTTAAAAATCTTTCAGCGGCTTCATGTACCTAGAATAAAATCTGCATTCCTTAGCTACTGAAAGCCTGACATGGCCCCAGTCTATCTCTCCCGCTTCACTGTCTGTTCAAGCCACACAAAGCTGCTTTTAATTCTCTAGAATACTCAGCTCTTGCCAGCTCCATGCCTTTCCTTCTGTCTGGTCCACTATCCCTATAGATTGCACCTCGAAGGGCATTTTCTCAGAGGCCTTCCCTGGCCACGGTCTTTCCCTACACCTCTCCCATCCCACACTTTCTCTTCCTCAACCTCTTGTTGATTTCCTTTAAAACATCTAGCATAATATGTGGTTATTTTATATATAGCTGTTTACCTCTTTTGTCTGTCTCTCCATCTAAACATGAGCTCCATGAACATGGGAAATTTATGTGCCGTATTCGCCACTATTAGGCAATGATACAGCTTGGATACATGCCCCGCCTAAATCTCATGTTGAACTGTAATCCCCAATGCTGGAGGTAGGACTTGGAGGGGAGGCAACAGGATCATGGAGGCAGATCCCTCATGGCTCAGTGCTGCCCTTGCAACAATGAGTGAGTACTCCTGAGATCTGGTCGTTTAACGGTGTGGCATCTCTTCCCTCTTGCTCCTGCTCCGGCCATGTGATGTGCCTGATCCTGCTTCACCTTCCACTATGAGTAAAGAGCTCCCTGAGGCCTCCCCAGGAGCCAAACAGACGCTGGCACCGTGCCTGTACAGCTACAGCCTGCACAACCATGAGTCCATGAAACCTCTTTTCTTTATATATAACCCAGGCTCAGGTATTTCTTTATAGCAATGCAAAAACGGCATAACACAGACACTAACAGCTCTTGTGCCATGCATAGAAACTGGTATTTGGTAGAGACACCATCAATATTTGAGTAAATGACTACAAAAGAATATACTCTAAGCATAATCTAAAAGCATCCACTTTTTAAACTCTCCAAAGTACATTAGTTAACTTATTTAGACTGAAAAATAGATAACATTTCATAACCTTACATTGAATATCACATTATCTTTTTGTTGCTGTCTTCCCAGAATATTTTGTTTGTTTGTTTTGAGACCAACTCTCACTCTGTCACCAGGCAGTGGTGCTATCTCAGCTCACTGCAACCTCTGCCTCCCGGGTTCAAGCAATTCTCCTGCCTCACCCTCCTGAGCAGCTGGGACTACAGGTGCACACCACTATGCCCGGCTAATTTTTGTATTTTTAGTAGAGACGGGGTTTCACCATATTGGCCAGGCTGGTCTCGAACTCCTGATCTCATGATCTACCCGCCTTGGCCTCCCAAAGTGCTGGGATTACAGGTGTGAGCCACTGTGCCCGGACGTATTTTTTAATCTATAAAAATTCCCTCAAAAAAGGTGTAAAATGGGTATTTTCTTACCAGCGTTATTATGTTTCTATGAAACTGCTTTCCAATTTTAGAAAAACTGAAGATAGATTATCCAAACTTTTTTGAATTTCAAAAAATAAAAAGGCCCATAGTGAAAAGTTTCCTTCCCCCCTATATTCCCCCATCCACTCAGTTCCCATCATCCTCCCCAAACAGGTAACCATTGTTATTGGTTCCTTGTTTCACCTTCCAGGAAATCTGCATGCATCAGCCATCACTTCCTCTTTCAAAACACAAGAATGGGAGCACGCAATGCACATTTTGCTACACTTTGCTCTTGTAATTTTGTTTTGTTTTTTTGAGACAGGGTCTCACTCTGTTGCCCAGACTGGAATGCAGTGGCACAATCTCGGCTCACCGCAACCTCCACCTCCCAGGCTCAAGCGATTCTCCTGCCTCAGCCTCCTGAGTAGCTGAGATTACAGGCACGCACCACCACGCCCAGCTAATTTTTGTATTTTTTTAGTAGAGACAGAGTTTCACCATGCTGCCCAGGCTGGTCTCGAATTCCTGACCTCAAATGATCCACCCGCCTCGGCCTCCCAAAGTGCTAGGATTATAGGTGTGAGCCACCGCGCCCGGCCGGCTCTTGTAACTTAAGATATTTTGGAGATCTCTCCATGTCGACTAAGAAAAGAACTTCCTCGTTCCTTTCTACAACTTTACAGCCTCATTAACCATCTGGGTATGGATTTATCTGATAAGTCTCTTGCTTGCTGACGGACACTCAAGGCAATAAATAATCTTGTACCTATGTTATCTCACACGTGTACAAATATATCTGCAGGTTAAATTCCTAGAACTGGATTGCTGGGTCAAAGGATTTACACACCTGTAATTTTTAAAGTTACTGCCTAAAGCACCTGTATCTATCAGGGTCCACCCAGAGAAACAGAGACATCCAGAGAAACCATCCCTTTAAGAATCTGATATAGAGGGAATTTAATATAAGGAATTAGTGACAGGCGTAATGGAAAAACTGAAAAGCCAAACAGGAAATGATAATCCAAAGATTAGCAAGAGCAAGATGCTGTTACCACTTCTCAAATAGAGGGTAAAAGGGAGGAGGTATTTCCAAGGCTCAAACGCTAGGACCAAGGGGCAGGAGCTGGAGCCAAAAGGAGACAAGGCACGTGCCAGAGACACTCTCTGAGGCAGACCTAGGGGAAATAACCTGTTTTTGTCCTTCCTCCTCCCATTCCTCCTGCCAGTGGCTCCCAGTGGCCAATCCCAGCCGGAAGTCAGCTGACCAAGGGCCTGGGAAATGTTGCCTGCAGGGGTGAGTCCCTGCAGGGAAAGGGCAAGAAACGGATCTGAGCCAACAGGACATGGGCTGGCCCTGCCTGTGACTACTTTACACTCTTACCCGTAAATGTTTGAAACGGCCTTGCCGTTCAAATGTTTCAAACTTGAAACAGACTTTTCACGCTTGGGGGTTATCACCTGTCTGAAGGTGAAAGGTGGGAGCTCAATCTAGTCTTAATTTGCATGTATTTTGTTATGAACAAGGCTCAGCATCTCTTCACCTGAAGCACAGACACCTACATCGATCAGGGAGTGAAGGGGGGCAGAGAGAAGAATGCCAATTATAGTTAATTCACCTCATCTGCCAGCGATGGTCCATTCAGGACCATCAATCAGACAGATGCCCAAACAGGACACGAAGACAATCCCAATGAGCCAAACTAGCCAGCCACCCTCCAAGTAGAGACTTAGCTCAAGAACTGTTCTCGAAAAACTGAAAGGCAACAAAGTCCCATAGGAATTAAAAATGCCTTAACTACACTCTGCACACACTGCAAGGAACAATGTGTTCTTGTAATCTTGTGCCCCCCACTCGCTCCTCTTGTAACTGCCTTCCAGCCATTCATGCCACCATCCTCTCTCTCCTTATCTTGCATTGAAAGAACAATACGGTGGACAAAAAGCTAAATTAACTTATAAAAATAGCAAGTAGGAATCAATTTTTCAAGTCTTTTAACCTGACCATTAACAAAAAAAAGACCTTTTCAGTTATCTTTGGCCTCTACCATAACTACTGTTTTAATAGATTATTTACCCTATCTTTTAAACAAGCTTTAACTGCCTCCCCCAGATACAGTTCAACATTATGTACTACACTCTAAAAATATACCAAAAAATGTTATGCTTTATAATCTGCTGGCAACTGAAACGGTTCTCTTTAAAAGAACTCAACGTTATTTTTTAAACATGAATTTTAAAGCATTTAAAAATCTAAATGGTATTAACTGTAAAGAGGTATGTTAACTTCAAAACTTACAACAGTCTAGAGTTAAATATAAGCACATAAAGTTTATACAATAATTACAATATCACTCATATTTCAAAACTTTGCTTTTCACCTGTTTCAAAAATAAATATCCTAATATTGCCAAAAATATTTTTAAGTGTCTGTCACAAAGCAAGGGAGAAAGCTAGTTATAAACTAAATCAATAAAGGTTAAAAGTTATTTTCCAGCACCTAGCATGCTGGCTGGCATTTTGATGGGCAATCAATAAATAAATCTTCACTGTTGAATGTTCCAGTGAGATGAATTAAATGATACACTTAAAACATTCACGTCTTTGATGGTTTTTTTCAAATCTGAAATACACACTTACTCCAGAAACTTGGAAAATATAAAAAGAAAATAAAATAATCCATGTCACCAATGTTTATGTTGTTTAAACCATGATGTATAAAACTGCTTATTTTAATGGTTGTAAAATACTTCAGTAAACTTCCCATAATTTACCTCACCATGCCCCTACTGTTGGCGTTGATGTTTCCAACTTTTTGCTATTTTAAACAGCATAATACACATCTTTTTACGTGAGGGGTTTATTTCAAGGTTGCTTCCCTGTGATATATTCCCAGAAGAGATATTAACAACCCAAGGACAGTTTTAAGACTTTTGATACTTAACATCATCCTCTGTTAATAGTACTCAAGACCTGCAAATTGCTGGAACACATTAAAGCCTCCTTTTTTCCTCTTTATTCCTGCTTTTATCTTCAAGTCTACATTTCTTTACTCACAGAGCCCAAAGCACCTTACAAACAAAACTGGCAAGCCAGCTAGCTGCCTTGACGCTAATGTCCAACGTCTGCATATTACAGTTGTCTTTCTTTTCGAACAAGGGAAAACTGCTGTGCCCAAATTGTGACAGGCAGGAAACACGACATCCACCGGGAATCCATTCCTTAGGATCTCATGGCTCCAGACGGACAGCCTGACTGTAGGAGGGTTCGCAACTGGGCGCCTTCGTTCCACAGCGCTCCCTTTTCATCAACACACCCACTCGGTGCCACAGTGCTACCCCTAGCTTCAACTATAAGAACTGAACTCGCCAAATGCCATGACGGGTGCCAACTTCCCACCATCCTGGCTGCATCGCGTCTTTCAGCAAAAAAAAAAATCTCCCCCTGAGCAGCACTTGAATTCTAGAAGGCACCTTGATGATGAACCACTTCATCCTGAAGCATTCAATACTGCTGATTCTTACAGGCAGCTGCTCCGGCAGCCTGTAATTAAGATTTCTCTAAACTGCTCCCTTATTACATGGGGTTCTGATGATTCTGATGATTTCTCTGTCAGCTCAAAGGAGATCTTCAGAAAAGAAAAAAGTCTAGAGAACCTCAACTTCGGCTGTTACTGTAAAAACACGGGCATTAACTCTTTGCTTTCCAAAGCGAACACCCACTCCAAACAGAGGCACGTTCTTCTGTTTTTAAAACCTAATTCCCAGCATGACCCAGCAGTCATCTGTATTCCACGAAATAATTTTCAACAAACACGATTCCTCCAGCAAGAGGAAACCGAACGTCAGACACAGACCACCTGGGCCACGCCGGGCACCGACCCGACCCACTCAGGAGCACACCTGGCTCCGGGCACACCTGGCTCTCCGGTCTCGCCTCGGTGCTGGGTGCAGCTCGTGACCCCCACCCTCGGCTCCACGGAGTTTTTTGCTCACTGTCGCGTCTGCCGTTTCCTAAAACGTCTACCCTGACCTGGTCTCCAGCTGGCCCCCTCCCCGTTCGAGCAAATCCAGCGACCGTTTCTGACCCAAAGCCAAGCAGACTGTCACGCTTTCCAACCGTTCCCCCTGCCCTCCTGTCCTGTACCCTCGAGGAGCCTCCAGTGCAAAACTTTCCCCTCCCGGTTTCCCACTGGCTCAGCCGCTTCCGCCCACCTGAGCTGAAAGGGGGCATCCGAAACGCCGGGCTCCGGAGGGCGTGGACGCCCTTGGCAACAAGATGCGGGGAAGGTCGCCCCGCAAGGTCCCCCGCCCCAGAGGAGCGACACCCAAACCCCGGCCCGAGACTCCGGAGCTACCCCGGCCCGCGGCAGCCCCGGCCTGGTACCGAGACCCTCGCCAGAGCTGGACGGCGACCCCGGCCCGCCTCTCCCTCGGGCCCCCGGAGACCCCGCCTCGGCCCTGGCCCGGCGCGCCTCAGGCCTCCAGCGGACGCCGCTGCCGCTGCCCCCGACCCCGTCTCCTCCGGTGAACACGGGCCCGGCGCCGCGCCCGCGACCCCCGGCCCCCGGACCCGGACCCCAGGCCGCCGGCGAGCCCACCACACCTCCGACACTCACCGCCACCACCCTCGCCGCCGCCGTCTTCATCCATCTTGAGGCCACTCCCGCAGCCGGCGAGCCGGGGGCCGGCAGCAGAGGGGCCGCGGGCTGGGGACGCCGCCGGAGGGAGCGCGCAGGCGACCGGGCGGCTCCTCAGCGCGCGGCCCGGGTCGCGGCCGGGCCTCCTCCCGCCGGGCGGGGCCTCGGTGTTCGGCGTGCAGTCACCTGACCCATGCCCCGCCCCTGCCCGCGGTGGGCGGGGCGTGAGGCCGCGCAGCCCCGCCCTCGGGAGCCGGCCGGGCCCGGCGGCGTCTGCGCTGGGGGAGGCTGTAGACCCAGCCCCTGGGGTGCAGGCTGATCTGGTGTGCGTGGAGCGAAGCCTCTTCGCCCTCAGCATTCCAGTAGCCTGCGGACGGGCGTGGGGCCCCAGACACTGGAACGCGACACTCTGCAAAACCCAGTGGCCAGGGGTGCAACTTGCACGTGCACTCGGGGTAAAAGATGAAGAAACGAACACATTCAGAAGTCAGGCCTGGCCAGGCTCGGTGGCTCACACCTGTATTCCAATACTTTGAGAGGCCGAGGTGGGAGGATTGCTGGAGAACAAAAGTTGGAGACCAGCCCCAGTAACATAGCAAGACCCCATCTCTACAAAAAATTTTTTAAATTACCCAGGCATGGTGGCATGTGCCTGTAGTTCCAGCTACTGGGGAGGCTGAGGTGGGAGGTCACGTCACTTGAGCCCAGTAGGTAGAGGCTGCAGTGAGTTATTGCACCACTGCACTCCAGTCTGGGTGACAGAGTGAGACCCTGTCTCAAAAAAAAAAAAAGAACAAGGTCAGGCCTTCTCCTTCCTAAGACATGCATGTCAGAATAATTCCAGCCTTTCAGCTGTCTTATATTTAATGGAGCCTCTCCTCCTTCCCTCTTCGCGAGTGCATTTTTAAATTAACAAAATGCAGGGCTTGTAAATGAATGTGGTCATGAGGTTGGAACGGAATCCCAATTCAACACACCTGGGGCTCAGCTCGCAAAGGGCATTGTAGAGGTTGGCCAATCTGGCGGCTGATGCCCTTGGAGTTTAGCGCCAGTCTCCCTTGGAGAGCTGCCAGCTGTCCTGGATTTATGATGCAGAAGGAGCTCTGAATTCAGTTTCCCTTGGGCACAGCCAGGGTCCTCAGCACAGGCCTCCTGGGCAGAAGGCCTCCCCTGGCCCCTGCTCCACATCGATGGATCTCCTCTCTCACTCCCGTATCTCGCTTCCAGTAACTCCTGAAGCATTGCTTGTGGCCCCTCCCAAGCCTTTCTGCTGGAACTCAATTGCATTAAAGAAAAGCAAACATTGTAATGGAGGAGATAGCTCATCTCTAATATAATTTTCCAGCAACTGTTTTATATTTACAAGCTGTCCATTGAAACAAAGGATCCTTCTGTTGTCATCTATAAAAGTGGACAACTTTCACCTTTTGGTTCAAGGTTGCGGGATGATTTCAAAGTTCAATCTCCTAATAACCTCAAGAATTAAACACGAAGCATTCTCATGCAACCAAACCCACGAGGGACACTTTTTTTTTTGAGACAGGTTCTTGCTCTATTGCCCAGTCTGGAGTGCAGTGTCTCGAGTGATCCTCACACTTCAGCCTCCCAAATAGCTGGGACCATAGGTACATGCCACCATGCATCGGCTGATTTTTGTATTCTTTTTTAGAGACGAGATCTTGCCATGTTTGCCCATGCTTGTCTCAAACTTCTGGACTCAAGTGATCCTCCCACCTTGGCCTCCCGAAGTGCTGGGATTACAGGCGTAAGCCACCACACCCAGCCAAGGGACACTGCTGCGTGCAAAGGTGTTTGACGGCTTGAGTGACAAAGAGGCACCAGAAAAGGGGTCTGGGAGTCAGGAGATGTAGGGTTCAACTCCCAACCCCCAGACTCGGCTTCCTGATCTTGTTCCCGTCAGCTTTGTTATCTTGGAGATAAGAGCGTAGTTACTGAGAAAAAACGACAGCATTAGTTTGAACTTGATAATGAGATATGCAGAGCTTTGAACTCAAAGATACTATCAATTATAAATGCTTTTTCATGTCAATTCTTAATTCTTTAGGTGTCTTAGAATGTGATCCACAGGTGCTTTTCTCAGAGTTTTAATCTGAAAGTGGCTTCTCTGATCTCCATCTAATCTAATTGTCATCAGACTAAAGCACAGCCCAGTTATATAAGGAGGATATTGTATTATCCCCATGGTTTAGCCTGGGCTTGCATTTCAACAAATTCTGCAAAAACCTTGGGGGGATAAAGGCTTTGGGTGTCATTTCTGTGCTTTAATGGGGAAATTGGAAGACTTCAAAATCTTCACAACTCGAAGGAATTAATATCTAATGGAAAAATTAGATATTTTCAAAAAGAAGTGCTTTCCAGCATCTCTCAAATCCCACCAAGATAGCAATGATCTAATCTGCTTACATACATATTATCTCTACATATAGGAACTTTAAGTATTTTAGTTACTAAGATAGGCACTCACTTTATGCATAGTTTATGAGTGGTTTGCTCAGATGTTGAAAGTTTTATAAGTGAATTTGTGAGGAAAATAATTCATGCAGCAGGCATCGCTGCAGAATAACAAGTATTAACCCCAATTATTAAATCATTGCAATCATTTGGTCAGATGATAAATATTTAGGCACCTTCTGTATTCCAGACACTGTCCTAGGTGCTGGGAAAATGATGAAAAAGATAAATTCAGTCCCCAGGTATTGTTTTTGTTTTTGTTTTTTGACACAGAGTCTTGCTCTGTCGCCCAGGCTGGAGTGTAGTGGCGCTGTCTTGGCTCACTGCAAGCTCTGCCTCCTGGATTCTAGCCATTCTCCTGCCTTAGCCTCCCGAGTAGCTAGGACTACAGGCGCTCGCCACCATGCCCAGATAATTTTTTGTATTTTTAGTAGAGACAGGGTTTCACCATGTTAGCCAGGATGGTCTCGATCTCCTGACCTCGTGATCCGCCCGCCTCAGCCTCCCAATGTGCTGGGATTGTAGGCGTAAGCCACCACACCCGGCCCAGTCCCCAGGCTTATGGAACGGATGGCCTAGAAGGAATACAGCCATTAAGCAAATAATTATTTAATTGTAATTTTGACATCTGACTCTGTAGACTTTCTCATAGTATTTGCTGTTTCATGTGAATTGGCTTTGCAGCCTTAAAACTGCTTTAGGGTCCGGGCACAGTGGCTCATGCCTATAATCCTAGCACTTTGGGAGGCCGAGGCAGGCAGATCACTTGAGGTCAGGAGTTCGAGATCAGCCTGGCCAACATGGTGAAACCCTGTCTCTACTAAAACTACAAAAATTAGTCAGGCGTGGTGGCAGGCACCTGTAACCCCAGCTACTCAGGAAGCTGAGGCAGGAAAATCACTTGACCCCAAGAGGCAGAGGTTGCAGTGAGCCGAGATCACGCCACTGCACTCCAGCATGGGTGACAGGAGCGAGACTCCGTCTCAAAAAAAAAAAAAAAAAAAAAAAATTGTAATTTTGACATCTGACTCTGTAGATTTTCTCATAGTATTTGCTATTTCATGTGAATTGGCTTTGCAGACTTAAAACTGCTTCAGGGCTGGACACGGTGGCTCATGCCTGTAATCCCAGCACTTTCAGAGGCCAAGGCAGGAGGATGGCTTGAGCCCAGGAGTTCAGGACCAGCCTGGGCAACATAGTGAACCACGTCTCTAAAAAAAATAAATAAATAAAAAATAAATCACACCGGTAATCCCAGCACTTTGGGAGGACAAAACAGGTGGATCCTTTGAGCTCAGGAGTTCAAGATCAGCCTGGGCAACACGGCAAAACCCTATCTCTACAAAAAATACAAAATATAATTAGCTGGCCATGGTGACACAAGCCTGTAGTCCCAGCTACAGGGGAGGCTGAGGTAGGAGGATCGCTTGAGCCTGGAAGGCAGAGGTTGCAGTGAGTCGAGATCACACCACTGCACTCCACCCTTGGTGACAGAGCCAGACCCTGTCTCAAAATGTATATATATATATATATATATATATATATATATATATATATTAGCCGGGTGCAGTGGTGCACACTTGTAGTCCCAGCTACTCAGGAGGCTAAGCCCAGAGGTTGAGGCTACAGTGAGCCGGGATCGCAACACTGCATTTCAACGTGGGCAACAGAGTGAGACCCTATTTCAAAACAAAACAAAACAAAACAAAAAATTCCTTCAGGACAGAGACGGTAGTCTGTATTTATTCTGTCTCTGCTGTCTGCTGCAGGGTGTGGCCATGTCAAAAAAGCGAAAACAACAATATTTGTTACCACTGCTGGATGAACAGGGCCATCAAAAATGGGAAACATTTTGAAAACATGTTGAAACCCATTTATCAGCCTTTTGACCACTGCAGAAATAGTTTAAGAAATCAAGAATGTGAACATTCCGGAAAGGTCAGAGGACTTCTTCTTTGTACATTCATCCATCCTCCAAGTGAAAGTCTGCGAAATCAGACAGAAGTGTCCTCTCCCAGCGCTGAGGGTCACAAGAGCCAAAACCCTGCCAAGGACGCTTTCTTGATGCTTGGCCATAAAGAGGCTTCCCGAGCTACCCAGGCTAGAGCTACTCCAGACTCTGCCTGGAGCAGCTCTCATCTCCCCTGATAATAGTTAAGAAATGCAGGCACAAATGTGTGACTGTCAGCAGATGGGGACTCAAGTAATCTGTTACATCGGGGATCTGTCACAGTCCAGAGAAGACACGCACTGTGGCCAGCTCACCGTCAGCTCACAGTTAGGAAAGAAAAGGAATGTTTTCTGCAACCTAATTTCATTTAGGAAAGAAAACATCTCATTGGAATGGAGATGATCTCGTGCAAATTAACATACTCCGTTCTGCGCAGGCAAATGACAAGGGTCCAACAGTCAAGTCACATCCTTATTAAATTTTCAAAAGCCCAGACGTTCCAGCCTTCACAATACTCTGTCTCTCATTCTAGCCGTTCAGTGCAGTCCACCTTGGCCTTATTCTTCTATCCCCAGAATAATCCACACAATTGACATCAGTTCCCTGGCCTCACATTACCAAGGGCAGCTTAATTCCTTTTAGATTGATTAGTGACTTGCATTTTTGTAAGAACAAAGGTAGTCAGATTTCTCTGTGGTAAACTTGGAACAAATAATTTGACCACAGTTTGAGCTATTTGTCATTGGAAGAAAAACATTATATCCACTCAAAGCAGCCTCAATACTAAGAGTTATTATATACAAGGTGTCTTCTATAGTACTAAAAACGGTTATTTTTATCTACTTCTAATTTTTTTGAGATAGGGTCTTGCTCTGTTGCCCAGGCTGGAGTGCAGTGGTGCAATCACAGCTCACTGCAGCCTCAAACTCCTGGCCTCATACAACCCTCCCACCTCAGCCTCCCGGAAAACTGGGACCACAGGCGAGCACCACCACACCCAACTAATTTTTTTTTTAGATTTTCACTGTGTTGCCCAGGTTGGTCCTGAACTCCTGGGCTCAAGCGATCCTCCTGCCTCAGCCTCCCAAAGTGCTGGGATTGCAGGCATGAGCCACTGAGCCTGGCCTGGTTCTTCATTTCTATAGTATGTCCCTGACCTACTAAAAACAACAAAAAAAATTTAATTTAAAAAATTAAGTTGGTCAGAGTCTGCAGCATGCAGCTTAAAATCATCAAGAGAATCCATCCTGGGGTGCAGAGTGTACTATTGGACAGGCAATTAAAAAGAAAAAGAATGAAAATGACAGCCAACAAGATGTAGCACATCTGTGTCTGCGATCATGATTCTTAGAATAGAAAATGTGCTCCTAGGCCGGGCGCGGTGGCTCCCGCCCGTAATCCCAGCACTTTGGGAGGCCGAGGCGGGCAGATCACGAGGTCAGGAGTTCAGATGAGCTTGACCAACATAGTGAAACCCCACCTCTACTAAAAATACAAAAATTAGCTGGGTATGGTGACGCGCACCTGTAATCCCAGCTGCTCAGGAGGCTGAGGCGGGAGAATCGCTTGAACCCAAGAGGCGGAGGTTGCAGTGAGCTGAGATCACGCCACTGCACTCCAGCCTGGGAGACAGAGTGAGACTCCGTCTCAAAAAAAAAGTGTGCTCCTAGCCAGCAATCAAGCGTCCCAACACCAGTCACAGGGCATTGTGATCTGGAGGGCCTAATGGCACCCATGCCAATGTGATACTGCCATTTGGCTTGTAGGACAGCAAACGCCATCCATGAATTCTGGTTATTACACCGAGTAACGACCCGTAATTGTCACTGGGTCCCAGCCATGATATATCACAAGGTACTACCTAGGCTCTAAAATCAGATGGGCCAGGCACTTTTGTTTCTTGGCTGTGTGACCTTGGGCAAGTTGCTTCACCTCTCTGTGCCCTAGTTCCTGTGAAATTTCTGTGAAATGGAACCAACAACAACCCTGGCCCATACAGTTACTGTGAGAACAAGATGCTGTCATATGCAGTGTGTAGCACACAATAAGCACTCAATAAATACTCGTCATTGTTATCCACAGAAGTAGAAAGTTTTCCCGACTTCTAACTCACAAGCCAGAGGGAATCTGTCTGCCAAGCTGGGAGGCAAAGCTGAGTTTCGGTGAGGGCTCCCTCCTTCCACTGCCACCTTCTCGTTGCTGTCTCTCCCTCCAAGTTTGCCTTCTGGAACTCACCCCTGCCATGGTCCGTGGTCCCTGCTCATGTGTCTCCACTGCATACCTCATCAGTCTGCCAAATAACTGGGTTCTTAGGGCCACAGACACACGTGTGCATTTTCATAAGGGAATCTGGGGACTCCAAGTCTCGTCTTTTGATGTTAGTTTCTTCATTCAGCAACCTGCTTCTGGACAGGCATGGTGGTGCATGTCTGTAATCTCAGCACTTTGAGAGGTTGAGGATTGCTTGAGGCTAGGAGGTCAAGGTCAGGCTGGGTAACAGAGTGAGACCTTGTTGCTACAAATAAAACAAAACCTGTTTCTTAGCCTCTCCACCACATAGGCCCTGGGGATTCAACGGAAGACAGCAGTCAATGACTTTTTAATTTGTATTTATTTATTTATTTTTGAAACAGGGTTTCAGGCCCAAGCTGGAGGGCAATAGTGTAATCATGGCTCACTGCAGCCTTAGCCTCCCCAGCTCAAGCAATCCTCCCACCTCAGCCTCCTGAGTAGCTGAGAGGCGCACACCACCACGCCTGGCTAATTTTCAAAAATTGTTTGTAGACACGAGGTCTCAGTATGTTGCCCAGAGTGAGCTCAAACTTCTGAGCCAAGGCAATCCTCCCACATTGGCTTCCTGCAGTTCTAGGATGACAGGCATGAGCCACCGTGCCCAGGCAGTCAATGACCTTCAGTGAAGGACACGTCAGAACTCAGCACCTGGAATCACTATGAGGGCCCCGGAGACCTTTACGACACTCTTATAGGGGCCAACTCTCCTTCACTTAGAAAAATTTAAAAAGAGACTGGCCTGGGCAACACAGTGAAACCCTGTCTCTACAAAAGACTTAAAAATTAGCTAGGTGTGGTGTCATGCACTTGTAGTCCCAGCCACTTGGGAGACTGAGGTGGGAGGATTGGTTGAGTCCAGGAGTTTGAGGCTGCAGTGAGCTGTGATCATGCCACTACTGCACTCCAGCCTGGGCAACAGAGTGAGACCCCGCCTAAAAAAAAAAAAAAGGTCTATATAGAAAAAATGTCTACATAGAAAATTGCAGCTGGATGTGGTGTCTCATGCTGTAATCCCAGCACATTGGGAGGCCGAGGCGGGAGGATCACTTGAGCTCAGTTTGAAGACCAGCCTGGTCAATATGGTGAAGCCTTGTCTCTCCTAAAAATACAAGAATTAACTGGGCGTGGTGGCGGGCACCTGTAATCCCAGTTACTGGGGAGGCTGAGGCAGGAGAATTGCTTGAACCCGGGAGGCAGAGGTTGCAGTGAGCCAAGATCATGCCACCGCCCTCTAGCCTGGGCAACAGAGTGAGACTGTCTCAAAAAAAAAAAAGAAAAGAAAATTCCAAACAATCTACAAAAACCTCCTAGAACTCATAAGTGAATTCAGCAAGGTTACAGGATATGAGATTAATACATATAAATCAATTGTATTTCTATTAATATGTACTAACGATGCAAACTTGGAATCTAAAATTTGAAACAAAATGCAATGTACAATTTCTTAAAAAAAAAAAAAAAAATACACATGAGGGCTGGGCCCGGTGGCTCACACCTGTAATCCCAGCACTTTGGGAGGCCAAGGTAGGTGGATCCCCTGAGGTTGGGAGTTCAAGACCAGCCTGACCAACATGGAGAAACCTTGTCTCTATTAAAAATACAAAATTAGCCAGGCGTGGTGGCACATGCCTGTAGTCCCAGCTACCCAGGAGGCTGAGGCAGGAGAATTGCTTGAACCTGGGAGGCAGAGGTTGCAGTGAGCCAAGATTGCACCATTGCACTCCAACCTGGGCAACAAGAGCGAAACTCTGTCTCAAAAAACAAAACAAAACAAAACAAAACAAAAACACGTGAGTGTAAATTTAACGAAACATGTACAGAATTTGTATGTTGAAAATGACAAAACACTGAAATAGAAGAACTCAAACTAGATGCAAATAAACAGGGAGGCATGTTGTGTTCGTGGATTAGAATACTCAACATAGTACAATTCTCCCCAAATTGAGATACAGGTTTAAAGCAATTCCTATCAAAATTCCAGCAAGATGTTTAGTAAATATAGCCAAGATTATTCTAAAACTTATATAAAAAGACAAAGGAACTAAAATAGCTCAAACAGGCTGGGCACAGTGGCTCACGCCTGTAATTCCAGCACTTCTGGGAGGCCAAGATGGGTGGATCACTTGAGGTCAGGAGTTCAAAACTAGCCTGGCCAACATGGTGAAACTCTGTCTCTACTAAAAATATAAAAATTAGCCGGGCGTGGTGGCGCATGCCTGTAGTCCCAGCTACTCCGGAGGCTGAGGTAAGAGAATCGCTTGAACCCAGGAGGCAGAGGTTGCAGTGAGCCAAGATTGTGCCACTGCACTCCTGCCTGGGCGACAGATTGAGACTTTGTCTCAAAAATAAATAAATAAATAAATAAAATAAAATAGCTCAGACAATTTGGAAAAAGAAAAAGTAGGAGAAATCACTGTACCCAATTTCAAGACTTGCTATGTAGCGCTAGTAATGAAGACCATGTGGTATTGGTTGAAAGACAGATACACAGGTGAATGGAATACAGTAGGCAGGCGTAACCCCACACAAGTACAGCCACCTGATTTTTTTTTTGAGACAAGATCTGGCTTCGTCACCCAGGCTGGAATGCAATGGCATGATCTCGGCTCACTGCAACCTCCACCTCCCAGGCTCAAGCCATCCCCCCACCTGAGCCTCCCAAGCAGCTGGACTATAGGCGCACACCACCATGCCCGGATAATTTTTATATGTTTTTGTGGAGACAGGGTCTCGCTATGTTGCCCACACTGGTCTTGAACTCCTGGGCTCATGCAATCTGCCTGCCTCAGCCTTCCAAAGTGCTGGGATTACAGGCGTGTGCTAGGATTACAGACAACTGCTTTTTGACAACGGACTAACAGCCATTCAATGGATGAAGGATAGTCTTTCAACAAATGGTGCTGGAGCAATTGGATATTTATAGGCCAAAAAAAAGTATAGCAATGTAAGAATAGCCAATAAAATTGAAAAAAAAAAGAAACCTGACAAAAATTAACTTATACAAATATTAACTCAAAATGAATCATAGGGTTGGGTGCAGTGGTTCACGCCTGTAATCCCAGCACTTTGGCAGGCCGAGGTGGGCGGATCTTCTGAGGTCAGGAGTTCGAGATCAGCAGCCTGACCAATATGGTGAAACCCCGTCTCTACTAAAAATACAAAAATTAGCCAGGTATGGTGGCGGGTGCCTGTAATCCCAGCTACTCAGGAGGCTGAGACAGGAGAATTGCTTGAACCTGGGAGGTGGAGATTGCAGTGAGCCGAGATCACACCACTGCACTCCAGCCTGGGTGACAGAGCAAGACTCCATCTCAAAAAAAAAAAAAAAAAAAAAAAAAAAAAAATCATAGATTTAAATGCCAAGTGTGAAAACCATGCTTTTAGAAGGCAACAGGAGAAAATCTTTGGGACTTACAGCTAAGTGAAAAGTTTTTAGACATGACACTTTCTTTTTTTCTTTTTTTTTTTTTTTTTTTTTTTGAGACAGAGTCTCGCTATGTCATCCAGGCTGGAGTGCAGTGGTGCGATCTCAGCTCACTGCAAGCTCCGCCTCCCAGGTTCACGCCATTCTCCTGTCTCAGCCTCCCAAGTAGCTGGGACTACAGGCATCTGCCACCACGCCCAGCTAATTTTTTTTTTTGTATGTTTAGTAGAGACAGGGTTTCACCGTGTTAGCCAGGATGGTCTTGATCTCCTGACCTTGTGATCTGCCCGCCTCCACCTCCCAAAGTGCTGGGATTACAGGCATGAGCCACTGTGCCCGGCCAGACATGACACTTTCAAAAGCACAATCCAGCTGGGCATGGTGGCTCACGCCTGTAATCCCAACAGTTTGGGAGGCCAAGGCAGGCAGATTGCTTGAGCTTAGGGGTTTGAGACCAGCCTGGGCAACATGAAGAAACCCTGTCTCTACCAAATACACAAAAATTAGCCAGGCATGGTGGTGCACATGCCTGTAGTTCCAGCTACTCAGGTGGCTAAGGTGGGAGGATGGCTTGAGCCTGGGAGGCAGAGGTTGCAGCGAGTCGAGATCACAGCACTGCACTCCAGCCTGGGAAAAAGAGCCAGAGTCTGTCTCAACAACAACAACAACAAAAACACACGATCCATAAAAGAAAAAACATCAATAAACTGAACTTCATCAAAATTTAAAACTTATACTCTGTGAAGGACCCAATTAAAAGGATAAAAAAACAAGCCACAAACAGGGAGAAAACAATTGCAAAAATATTTCCAATATTTGCGGGAGAAATTTGTTGCATATCTGAAAAATTACTCATTTCTAGAATGTATAAAGAACTCTAAAACTTAGCAGGAAAAAAAAGAATCCAGGGTTGGGCGCAGTGGCTCATGCCTGTAATTCCAGCAATTTGGGAGGCCGCGGTGGGCAGATCACTTGAGGTCAGCAGCTTGAGACAAGACTGACCAACATGGTGAAACCCCGTCTCTACTAAAAATACAAAACATTAGCCAGGCATGGTGGCGGGCGCCTGTGATCCCAGCTACTCGGGAGGCTGAGGCAGGAGAGTCTCTGGAAACTGGGAGGTGGAGATTGCAGTGAGCCCTCAAGGTGGTGCCACTGCACTCCAGCCTGGGAGACAGAGCAAGATTCCGTCTCAAAACAAAAAAAAAGTTATGTTTGGCTGGGCATGGTGGGTCATGCCTGTAGTCCCAACGCTTTGGGAGGCTGGGGTGAGCGCATCCTTTGAGCCCAGGAGTATGAGACCAGCCTTGGTAACATAGCAAGACCCCATCTCTATAAAGAATACAAAAATTAGCTGGGCGTGGTGGCATAAGCCTGCAGTTCCAGCTACTCGGGAGGCTAAGGCAGTAGGATCACTTTAGCCCAAGAGGTGGAGGCTGCAGTGAGCCATGATCCTGCCACTGCACTCCAGCCTGGGCAACGGAGTGATTTCATTGTCTCAAAACAAACAATCAAAAAAGTTATGTCGCAACAAAACAATAGACATGAATACTCACAGCAATTTATTCATAATAACCAAAAACAGGAAACAACCAAGGTGTCCTACAATAAGTAAAAAATTAAACTGGTACATCCGTACCATGGAATACTACTCAACAATAAAAATACGAACAAACAATATGAGCATCAGTTTGGACGCATCTCAAGGGCATTACATTGAGCGATAAAAGCCAATCTCAAAAGATGACGTACTATAGGAGTTCATTTATGTAACATTTTCTTTTTTCTTTTTTTTTTGAGATAGAGTCTCGCTCTGTGGCCCAGGCTGGAGTGCAGTGGCGTGATCTTGGCTCACTGCAACCTCCGCCTCCCAAGTTCATGCCATTCTCCTGCCTCAGCCTCCCGAGTAGCTGGGACTACAGGCACCCGCCACCACGCCTGGCTAATTTTTTGTATTTTTTAGTAGAGACGGAGTTTCACCGGGTTAGCCAGGATGGTCTCGATTTCCTGACCTTGTGATCCACCTGCCTCGGCCTCCCAGAGTGCTGGGATTACAGGCGTAAGCCACTGCGCCCCGCCTTATGTAACATTTTCAAAACGACAACATTGTAAAGATGGAAAACAGATTAGTGATTGACAAGGGTTGGTATGTTCATGGGGGAGGACAGTGGTGTGACTGCAGCAGGGAAGCAGGAGGCTCTCTGGCATTTGAGATCATGGAACAGATCTATATCATTTTTCAGGGAGTGGGAGACAGGGTCTCACTCTGTTGCCCAGGCTGGAGTGCAGTGGCACAATCATAGCTGACTGCAGCCTCGACCTCCTGGGCTCAAGTGATTCTCCCACCTCAGCCTCCCGAGTGAGTAGCTGGGAATACAGGAGTGAGCTACCACACCCAGCTAATTTTTTAAGTTTGTTGTTGTTGCTGTTGTAACGGCTGTTGCCCAGGCTGGTCTTGAACTCCTGGCCTCAAGTGATCCGCCCACTTCCGCCTCCCAAAGTGCTGGGATTACAAGCATGAGTCATTGAGCCTGGCCCAGATCTGTATCCTGATTGCGGCAATGATCACATGGATCTACCTGTGTGATACGATGACACAGAACCACATACACCCCTTATGCCAATGTCGAACTCCTGGTTTTGATATTTTACTACAGTTACATGAGATGTCACCTAGCGGGGAAATTGGGTGGACAGCAGGGGACAAGGGCATCCTGGGGCTCCTCCCCTGGCAGCTTCTACTCTGGGCCCCCATCGAGCTGGCCGAGACGCTGAGAGCTGCACCACAGCAGAGGCCCTTCCTTCCTATCTTTTCCTGACATCCCATCTGGACTAGAAGTTTCCCCTATTATCCATCTCCCTCACCACGCAGCCCTGAATGAGCTCCCCCACTTCTAACTGCCTCCTAGAGGCCCCAACTTCACAGGGGCTACCTGGGGTTGGGTGGCATTAACTGGGAAGGGCCACAAGGGAATAAAGATGATTGAACCTCAAAAACAAACAAAATGCAGTATTGCTTAAAAGAAAAATAGAGCTGGGCACAGTAGCTCATGCCTGTAATCCCAGCAGTTTGTGAGGCCGAGGTGGGTGCATCACTTGAGGTCAGGAGTTTGAGACCAGCTTGGCCAACATGGTGAAACCTCGTCTCTACTAAAATACAAAAAATTAGCTGGGTGTGGTGGTAAACGCCTGTAGTCCCAGCTACTTGGGAGGCTGAGGCAGGAGAATCACTTGAACCTAGGAGGCGGAGGTTGCAGTGAGCCAAGATCGCACTCCTGCACTCCAGCCTGGGGGACAGAGTGAGACTCCATCTCCAAAAAAAAAAGAGAGAAGACACACACAAGGAAGTGTGTGACAATGGAGGCAGACATTGCAGCAATGCAGCTACCATCTACGGAATACTAAGGATTGCCGGGAGCCACCAGAAGCTGGAAGAGAGGCCTAGAAGGATCCTCCACTTTTTTTTACTTTTTTTTTTTTTTTTTTTTAGGCAGAATCTCACTCTGTTGCCCGGACTGGAGTGCAGTGCTGTGATCATAGCTCACTGCAGCCTTCAACTGAGCTCATGCAATCCTCCCACCTCCAGCCTCCCGAGTAGCTGGGACCACAGGTGGGTGCCACCACATATGGCTAATTATTGTTTTTTGTTTGTTTGTTTGTTTGTTTGTTTTTTGAGACAGAGTTTCGCTCTTGTCACCCAGGCTGGAGTGCAGTGGCACGGTCTTGGCTCACTGCCACCTCCGCCTCCTGAGTTCAAGCAATTCTCCTGCCTCAGCCTCCCGAGTAGCTGGGATTACAGGCATGCACCACCACGTCCAGCTATTTTTTTGTATTTTTAGTAGAGACCATGTTTCACCACGTTACCCAGGCTGGTCTCAAAATCCTGGCCTCAAGCGATCCTCCTGCCTCAGCCTCCCACAGTGCTGGGATTACAGGCGTGAACCACCACGCCTGGACAACTTCTGTTGCTTTTAAGACTCCAGTCTGCTGTCATTGTTACAGCAGCCCTAGGACCCTAATACTGTTTGATTCTGTCTCTTTGGTGGTCTTTGGTAAGTGGAGTCTTTTGCTAAGGATGCCCAGAGAAGACAGTCTCCACCACCCCGGAGCTGTGCACACGGCTGGCTCACAAAGAAAATGCATCCCAGATTGATTCCATCTGGGAAGTGAAGGATTGTCTTCTACAAAAGGAAACAGGAGACACACCCTCAAGCATGCAACATTTTGCTGTGTGTAAAAAAGGAGCTGGAAAACAAGCAAACAAAAATCCCATTCTGGCGCAGCCGCATAAATGCACTGCCCAGGGCACAGTCTCCCCTCGGCGCCTGCCCGCTCATCAGAAGATGGCCAGTCAGCTGGCTGGAAGCTTAGTCACAGCCCTTCTAACCCCTCCACACTGCCGAGTTCTAAGGAGGCAAGAAATGAGACCTACTGGACCTTGGCAGGGAGGCACTCTGCCTGAACAGGTGGGCAGGAGGGTCACAGGGAGAGAGTGATTTCATTTCTTTTTTCTTTCTTTCTTTTTTCTTTTTTTTAAGACAGAATCTCGCTCTGTCACCTAGGCTGGAGTGCAGTGGCACAATTTTGGCTCACTGCAATCTCTGCCTCCTGGGTTCAAGCGATTCTCTTACCTCAGCCTCCTGAGTAGCTGGGTTTATAGGCGTGTGCCACCGCTCCATGCTAATGTTTGTATTTTTTGTAGAGATAGGGTTTCACCATGTTGACCAGGCTGGTCTCAAACTCCTGACCTCAAGTGATCTGCCCACCTCAGCCTCCCAAAGTGCTGGGATGACTCCCGAGTAGCTGGGATTACAGGCGTGAACCACCACGCCCGGCCTAATGTCTCGTTTTCCTTCCTTCCTTCCTTCCTTCCTTCCTTCCTTCCTTTCTTCCTTCCTTCCTCCCTCCCTCCCTCCCTCCCTCTTTTTCTTCCTTCCTTCCCCTCCTTCCTTCCTTTCCCTCCTTCCTTCCTTCCTTCTCTCCTTCCTTCCTTATTTCTTTCTCTCTCTCCTTCCTTCCTTCCTTCTCTCCTTCCTTCCTTATTTCTTTCTCTCTCTCCTTCCTTCCTTCTTTCCTTTCTCCCTCCCTCCCTCCTTCCCTTTTTTCTTTCTTCTTTCCTTCCTCCCTCCCTCCCTTCCTTCCTTCCTCTTTCTTTTCCTTGTTTCCTTTCTTTCTTTTCTTTCTTTCTCTTTCTTTCTCTCCTTCCTTCCTTATTTATTTCTCTCTCTCCTTCCTTCCTTCTTTCCTTCCTCCCTCCCTCCCTTCTTCCCTTTTTTCTTCCTTCTTTCCTTCCTCCCTCCCTTCCTCTTTCTTTTCCTTCCTTTCTTTTCTTTCTCTCTTTCTTTCTCTCCTTCCTTCCTTCTTTCTCTCCTTCCTTCCTTCCTACCTTCCTTCCTTCCTCCCTCCCTCCCTTTTGCCCTTCCTTCCTTCCTTCCTTCTTTGACAGGGTTTCACTCTGTTGCCCAGGCTGGAGTGCAGTGGTACAATCATAGTCACTGCAGCCTCCAACTCCTGAGCTCAAGCAATCCTCCCACCTCAGCCTCCTGAGTAGCTGGGACTACAGGCATGTGGCCCAAAATTTGGCTATTAGATTTTTTTTTTTTTTTTTGAGATGGAGTCTCGCTCTGTCTCCAGGCTGGAGTGCAGTGTCACGATCTCAGCTCACTGCAACCTCCACTCCTGGGTTCAAGTGATTCTCCTGCCTCAGCCTCCCGAGTAGCTGGGACTACAGGTGCGCACCACCACGCCCAGCTAATTTTTGTATTTTTAGTAGAGACGGGGTTTCACCGTGTTAGCCAGTTTGGTCTCAATCTCTTGACCCTGTGATCCACCTGCCTCGGCCTCCCAAAGTGCTGGGATTACAGACGTGAGCCACTGTGCCCAGCCTAAAAAAATTTTTGTGTAGAGATGGGGGTCTCACTATGTTGTCCAGGCTGGTCTTGAACTCCTGGGCTCCAGTGATTGCCCCACCTCAGTCTCCTGAGTAGCTGGGATTTTTTTTTTCTTATTTTTTGTACAGTCAGGGTCTCGCTATGTTGCCCAGGCTGGTCTCCAACTCCTGGGCTCAAGCAATTCTCCCGCCTCAGCCTCCCAAGATGCTGGGATTACAGGTGTGCGCCACCGCACCCAGCTGAATGTCCTAATTCCTGAAAAGGCTTTCAGTTCTCTCGGCTTCTCCTGAATGGAGGCAGACTCTTCCAGATTCTCTCTCTTGTTGTTCACTATCCTGCATCATTTTCTCTCCTGGATTTAGGATAAGAAGTGTACTACTGGGGGCTGGGTGCTGTGGCTCACGCCTGTAATCCCAGGACTTTGGGAGGCCAAGGCAGGTGGATCACAAGCTCAGGAGATGGAGACCATCCTGGCTAATGCGGTGAAACCCCATCTCTACTAAAAATACAAAAAATTAGCCAGGTGTGGTGGCGGGCGCCTGTAGTCCCAGCTACTCAGGAGGCTGAGGCAGGAGAATGGCGTAAACCTGGAAGGCAGAGCTTGCAGTGAGCCGAGATTGCGCCGCCACTGAACTCCAGCCTGGGTGACACAGCGAGACTCTGTCTCAAAAAAAAAAAAAAAAAAAAAGAGAAGTCAGCTACTGGGGCTTGGATTTTGCCTGGCACTTCCATCAATACCCCCATCACCATCACCATCACAATCTTCATCATTTAATAAGTACAGCAATATTATAGTAACTACTTTTTTTTTTTTTTAGATAGAGTCTGGCTCTGTCTCCTAGGCTGGAGTGCAGTGGTGTGATCACAGCTCACTGCAGCCTCAACCTCCTGGGCTCAAGCGATCCTCCCACCTTAGCCTCCTGAGTAGCTGGGACTACATGTGCGCACCTCCATGCCCAGTTAATGTTTTCTCATATATGTATTTTTTGGAGAGACAGGATCTCGCTCTGTTGCCCAAGCTGGTCTTGAACTCCTGGGCTCAAGTGATCCTCCTGCCTCAGCCTCCCAAAGTGTTGGGGTTGCAGGTGTGAGCCGCCACGCCAAGCCTTGAATTGCTCACTTTAAAATGGCTAATTTTATGTGAATTTCACCTTAATAAATTTAAAAGGTATGGAAACGGCACAGCAGAGAAATTCCATGTCTGATTATTTCTAACGCTATTGGCGCCTAAAAGCCCCTTGTCCTTTGCTGGAAGCTCACTGTGTCCACCAGATGTGTTCAGGCCTCAGTGGTCATTCCCGGAGCCTCCCATGGTAAGCCTTGCTGGGCAGAGTTTCGGCCTCACTGTCCTCCCCTCCCATTTCAGTGTCATGTCTTACACATCCTTTTAACACTAAGGTTGAAATGAGACAGGATGTCCACAGACCTGAAGGCTCTCTAAGTGGTGACTCAGGGAGGTGGATTCTTGCTACACCTGCCCCACAGAGGCTGGGACATCTCCTGGTTGCTTTCAGAAAACCGACAGACAGAACTGCCAGGCCACATACTCAGGTACTCTCTCCAGAGAGCATGACAAGGCAGCTTCCTAATTGCTGGGTGGCCGCCGAGTGCTGTGACCCTCTGAGACATGTCACCCAGCAGGTTCTCCAAGAAGCACCACTTGTCCCACAAGCTGTAGGAGGCCCCAGCAGGACCAACCTGGACACAAGTGAGAAAGGGGATCTGGAAGCCCTCTTGGCAAGGCCAGAAAGAAACTGAGAGCAAAAAGCAGCCAAAAATGTTCCCAGCAGAGGCACCCAAACAAATCCTTGTATGTGAATACTCACAGCAGCAGTGTTCACAATAACCAAAAGGTGGGAACGGGCCGTATGTCCACCCACAGATGGAGAAACAAATGGTAATACATCCACACAGTGGAATACTACTCAGCCATCAAAAGGAAGGAAGCGGCTGGGTGAGGGGGCTCCCGCCTGTAATCCCAGCACTTTGGGAGGCCCAGGTGGGAGAATCACATGAGCCCAGGAGTTCAAGACCAGCCTGGACAACATAGCAAGACCCCGTTTATAAAAAATAAAATAAAATGTAGCCAGGCATAGTGTCATGCACCTGTGGTCCCAGCTACTCAGGGAGCTGAGGTGCAAGAATCACTCGAGCCCAAGAGGTTGAGGTTGGCCCGAGTTGTGGTCATGCCACTGCACTGTACCCTGGGTGACAGAGTGAGACCCTGTCTCAAAAAAACAAAAAAAAGGGGGGAAGGAAGTGCTGATTTCAGAAACATTATCTTTTTTTTTTTTTTTTTTTTTTTAGACGAAGTCTTGCTCTGTTGCCAGGCTGGAGTTCAGTGGCGTGATCTCGGCTCACTGCAACCTCCGCCTCCTGGGTTCAAGCGATTCTCCTGCCTCAGCCTCCCGAGTAGCTGGGACCAAAGGTGCTGCACCACCAGGCCCAGCTAATTTTTCTTTTTAGTGGAGACAGGGTTTTACCATGTTGGCCAGGACGGTCTCAATCCCTTAACTTCGTGATCCGCCCGCCTCGGCCTCCCAAAGTGCTGGGATTACAGGCATGAGCCACTGCGCCCGGCCAGAAACATTATCTTCAATAGAGATGGGGTCTTGCTATATTGCCCAGGCTGGTCTCAGACTCCTGACCTGTATTGATCTTCCTGCCTCAGCCTCTCAAACTGCTGGGATTATAGGCATGAGCCACCATGCCTGGCCCAAAAACATGAGGCTAAGTGGAAGAAGCCAAACACAAAGACCACATATTGTATGATTCCATTTATAGGAAATATCTAGAATAAGTAAATCCATAGAGACGGAAAGCAAATTGGTGGTTGCCAGGGGCTGGGGTGGGAGTAGAACGAGGAGTAACTGCTTAATGGGAATGAGGTTTCCTTTTCATGATGTTAAAACATTTTGGAACAGCCGGGCACAGTGGCTTCAGCCTGCAATCCCAGCACTTTGGGAGGCCAAGGTGAGAGAATCACTTGAGGCCAGGAGTTCGAGAGCAGCCTGGGCAACATAGTGAGACCTTGTCTCTACTAAAAACTTAAATATACAGGCCAGGCGCGGTGGCTCATGCCTGTAATCCCAGCACTTTGGGAGGCCAAGGCGGGTGGATCGCAAGGTCAGGAGTTCGAGACCACCCTGACCAACATGGTGAAACCCCGTATCTACTAAATTAGCTGGGTTTGGTGGAACGTGCCTGTAATCTCAGCTACTCAGGAGGCTGAGGCAGGAGAATTGCTTGAATCCAGGAGGCGGTGGTTGCAGTGAGCCGAGATGGCGCTATTGCACTCCAGCCTGGGTGACAGAGGGAGACTCCATCTCAAAAAAAAAAAAAAATTAAATATACATATATACACATATATATATATTGATACTAGATAGAAGTGGTGGTGGCAGAACAGTGGGAATGTATTAAATGCCACTGAACTGCATATTTTAAAATGGTTATTAATATTTTGCATATATAAAACATACACACACACATATATATATATTTTGTTTGTTTGCTTTGTTTTTGTTTTTGTTTTTCAGATGGATTCTCACTCTGTCACCCAGGCTGGAGGGCAGTGGCAAGATCTCTGCTCACTGAAACCTCCGCCTCGCAGGTTCAAGTGATTCGCCCACCTCGGTCTCCCAAGGAGCTGGGATTACAGGCATGTGCCACCACACCCAGATAATTTTTGTATTTTTAGTAGAGATGGGGTTTTGCCATGTTGGCCAGCCTGGTCTCAAACTCCTGATCTCAGGTAATGCACCCGCCTAGGCCTCCCAAAGTGCGGGGATTACAGGTGTGAACCACCATGCCTGACCCTTTTCTTTTTCTTTTCTCTTTTTTTTTTTTGAGACAGGGTCTCACTCTGTCGCCCAGGCTGGAGTGCAATGACACAATGTTGGCTCACTGAAAACTCTGCCTCCCAGGCTCAAGCGATCCTCCCACTTAAGCCTCCCGAATAGCTGGGACTGCAGGCACATGCCACCACTCTGGCTAATTTTTGTATTTTTTGTAGAGACAGGGTTTCACCATGTTACCCAAGTTGGTCTCGAACTCCTAGGTTCAACTAATTTGCCCGCCTCGACTTCCCAAAGTGCTAGGATTACAGGCATGAGCCACCCACTACACCCAGCCATATATATTTTATGTGACAAAATACATAACATATATATTTTATTGTGATAAAATATGTGTACATTTTACCATTTTAACCACTTGTAAGCGACCAGTTGAGTGGCACTAAACACATTCACAGTGTTGTGCAACCATCACCACCATCCATCTCCAGAACTTTCTCATCTTCCCAATCTGAAACTGCACCAGTCAAACACTCCCCATTCTTCTTCCTCCCAGTCCCCCGCAACCACCATACCTTCTATCTCTATGAATTTGACTACTCTAGGGACCTCATATAACTGGGATCATACAGCATTAGTCCTTTTGTGACTAAAATGGTTGATATGGTTTGGCTGTGTTCCCACCTAAATCTCATCTTTTTTTTTTTTTTTTTTTTTTTTTTTTTTTGAGACGAATTCTCGCTCTTGTCACCCAGGCTGGAGTGCAATGGCGTGATCTTGGCTCACTGCAACCTCTGCCTCCCAAGTTCAAGCAATTCTCGCGAGTAGCTGGGATTACAGGCGCCTGACACCACTCCTGGCTAATTTTTGTATTTTTAGTAGAGACAGGGTGTCACCATGTTGGCCAGGCTGGTCTCGAACTCCTGACCTCAGGCAATCCGCCCGCCTCGGCCTCCCAAAGTGCTGGGATTACAGGTGTGAGCCACTGCACTCGGCCCCAAATCTCATCTTGAATTGTAGTGTGAGAGACCCAGTGGGAGATAACTGAATCATGGGGGTGGTTCCCCCATGCTGTCCTCATGGTATGTCTCATGAGATCTGATGGTTCTAGAAGGGGAAACCCCTTTCACTTGGCTCGCATTTTCTTTCTTTGCCTGCTGCTATGTAAGACACGCCTTTGTTCTTCCCTCACCTTCCACCATGATTCTGAGTCCTCCCTAGCCATGTGGAACTGTAAGTCCATTAAACCTCTTTTTCTTTTCTTTTCTTTTTTGAGACGAAGTCTCGCTTTTGTCCCCCAGGCCGGAGTGCAGTGGCATGATCTTGGTTCACTGCAACCTCTGCTTCCCGGGTTCAAGCAATTCTCCTGCCTCAGCCCCCCAAGTAGCTGGGATTACAAGCGCCTGCCACCACGCCCGGCTAGTTTTTGTATTTTTAGTAGAGACAGGGTTTCACCATGTTGGTCAGGCTGGTCTCGAACTCCTGACCTCAGGTGATCCACCTGCCTCGGCCTCCCAAAGTACTGGGATTACAGACGTGAACCACCGCACCCAGCCTAAACCTCTTTTTCTTTATAAATTACACAGTCTCGGGTATGTCTTTATCAGCAGCATGAAAACGGACTAATACAATGGTTAACATCATGTTATGTGAATTTCACCTGTATTTCAAAACTTTTCATAATCCCAGCACTTTTGGAGGCTGAGGCGGGCAGATCATTTCAGGTCAGGAGTTTGAGACCATCCTGGCCAACATGGTGAAACCCCGTCTCTACTAAAAAATACAAAAATTAGCCAGCATTGTGGCGGGTGCCTGTAATCTGAACTACTTGGGAGGCTGAGGCAGGAGAATTGCTCCAACCTGGGAAGCAGAGGTTGCAGTGAGCCGAGATGGTCCCACTGCACTCCAGCGTGAGTGACAGAGCGAGACTCTGTCTCAAAAAAACGAAAACAACAACAATATCAGCCTCGTCTTTACCTTGTTTTAGCCAAGGACTGAATCTGAGTTGAGGTGACCACAACCCCTTCTGAATCTACTCACCACTGTCATCCCCAGGTACAAGACTGACTTGACAGGGGATCAGAATCAGTGCGTACAGTGGCAGCTGCAGCCAAGCTCTGTCCTTAGGGGGGCCTGTGAGATCCTGATAGGAGGAAATGCTGTCCAGGGCCTCAGACAACGGCTCCAAGGGCAGATCTCAAGTTTAAGTGCATAAGAAAAGTGGCTCCACTGTGGTTTCCTCTCTAAGTGTTCAAGAGCAGACGGCTCATTTCTGCTAATGGAAAGGGCTGTATCCGCTTCCCGGATTTTGTGAATGGGGTAAAAACCCATGAGAAAAATCTCCTATGCAGCCCTGCCAATTGCACCCCATCTATTTGTTTTCTGAGCATAACTTCAGGTTAATTATTTATAATGGGGCTACAAATGAAGTGTTAGGAGTAGACAGGCTTCCTCTTCTAATTGCCAGGTTTCTGAGAAGGAGCCTTAGCCTGGAGGGATTTTTGTGATGAGAATGAAAGAAAATGGAAAAAGGTGAAATGTGCTTTGGCCTGCTCCAGAAAACAGCCAGAGTACTACCAAGAATTAAAAGGAAAAATTACGGCCGGGCGCAGTGGCTCACACCTGTAATCCTAACACTTTGGGAGGCCAAGGCGGGCAGATCACGAGGTCAACAGATCGAGACCATCCTGGCCAACATGGTGAAACCCTGTCTCTACTAAAAATACAAAAATTAGCCGGGCGTGGTGGCGGGCCCCTGTAGCCCCAGCTACTCGGGAGGCTGAGGCAGGAGAATCACGTGAACCCGAGAGGTGGAGGTTGCAGTGAGCCGATATCGCACACTCCATACTGGCGACAGAGCAAAAACTCCTCAAAAAAAAAAAAAGGAAAAATTAATCTCTAGTAACCAGATTATGGAAAGAGAGGGAAGACTGAGGAAAGATGGTTTCACTGAAAGTCCTCTTGCTATTTGGACTTGGACTTTGTTTTTTGTTTGGGTTTTTTTTTTTCCTTTTGTGACAGAGTCTCACTCTGTCGCCCAGGCTGCAGTGCAGTGCCATGATCTCGGCTCACTGCAACCTCTGCCTCCCGAGCTCAAGTGATTCTTCTGCCTCAGCCTCCTGAGTAGCTGGGACCACAGGCATGCACCATCAGGCCTGGCTAATTTTTGTATTATTAGTAGAGACGGGGTTTTGCCATGCTGGCCAGGCTGGTCTTGAACTCCTGGCCTCAAGTGATCCACCCACCTCGGCCTCCCAAAGTGCTGGGATTACAGGTGTGACCCACCACACCCAGCCTGCTACTTGGACTTTATCTGAATCTCCCACAGCCAGAAGTCAAGGGGAGCTGCCCATTAAGTCACCTGCCTGATGCGGAGTGGACTTGCTGATTCTGAAGATGAAACGGCACAAGCCCACCTTCGGGTGGAAATTCCAGAGCCAGGAAAGGGGCTGGGGTGGGAGAGCCTTGGCCATGAAATCAAACTGAACTTCGGGCAGGGCATGGTGGCTCATGCCTATAATCCCAGCACTTTGGGAGGCTGAGGCAGGTGGATCACTTGAGGCCAGGAGTTCAAGACCAGCCTGGGCAATATAGCAAGACTCCATCTCTACAATAATAATAGTTTTAAAAATCTAGCCTGGGCTGGGTGCGGTGGCTCACACCTATAATCCCAGCACTTTGGGAGGCCGAGGCAGGCAGATCACGAGGTCAGGAGATTGAGACCATCCTGGCTAACATGGTGAAACCCTGTCTCTACTAAAAAATACAAAAAATTAGCCGGGCGTGGTGGCAGGCACCTGTAGTCCCAGCTACTTGGGAGGCTGAGGCAGGAGAATGGTGTGAACCTGGAGGTGGAGCTTACAGTGAACCAAGACCACGCCACCGCACTCCAGCCTAGGCAACAGAGCGAGACCCTGTCTCAAAAGAAAATTTAAAAAAAACCTAGCCTGATATGGTGGCTCATGCCAGTAGTCCTAGCTATTCAGGAGGCCAGGGTGAGAGGATCACTTGAGGCCAAGAGTTGGAGGCTGCAGTGAGGCAGTGAGCTATGATCACACCACTGCACTCTAGCCTGGGCAACAGAGTGAGACCCTGTCTCAAAAAAAAAAAAAAAAAAAAAAGCCTGGGTGTAGTGGCTCACGCCTATAATCCCAGCACTTTGGGAGGCTGAGTTGGGCAGATAACTTGAGGCCAGGAGTTCAAGACCAGCCTGGCCAACATGGTGAAACTCAGTCTCTACTAAAAATACAAAAATTAGCCAGGTGTGGTGGTGAGTGCCTTTAATCTCAGCTACTCGGGAGGCTGAGGCAGGAGAATCACTTGAACTCGGGAGGCGGAGGTTGCAGTGAGCCAAGATCACAGCACTGCACCCCAGTGGGTGACTGAGCAAGACTCTGTCTCAAAAAAAAAAAAAAAAAAAAGGTGGAGAGGACATGATTTATTTGATTTCAATTGCTGGAGGATTTTCCCATCCCACCACATAGGTCTGAGTTTCTGTGGATTCTGAGGCTCATGTTACTTCCTCACATTGCACTCTGTGCACCTCAGCAAGAATTATTCATTTAGGGGTGAAATTTAATAACACATACATTTATTCTAGGTGTTGCATTTGCCTGTCCCAGAGGATCAAAACAAAGTGTCTCCTAGAAAACTCAAGACAAGGAGTGAAGACGAGGCTGTGACTCTCAGGTCAAGAAACACCAAGAAAGATTGAAGACGTGGAAAGATGATGAAGTGTGGCATCAGCCCTCTTCCGATGTTAACCACCACACCACCAGCCCCCTGAATGGGGTGGGCACCATAGTGCACAGGACCAAGTCAGTAAATGTTGCTTGCGACCAGGCACAGTGGCTGATGCCTGTAATCCCAGCACTTTGGGAGACCAAAGCAGGCAAATCACCTGAGGTCAGGAGTTCGAGACCAGCCTCGACAAGAGTATGAAACCCCATCTCTACTAAAAATACAAAAATTAGCCAGGTGTGGTGGTGTACACCTATACTCCCAGCTACTCAGGAGGCTGAGGCAGAAGGATTGCTTGAGCCCAGAAGCTGGAGGCTGCAGTGAGCTATGATGGCCCCATTGCACTCCAGCCTGGGAGACAGGGCAAGACCCTGTCTCAATACCAAACAAACAAAAAAGGCCGGGAACAGTGGCTCACTCCTGTAATCCCTGTATTTTGGGAGGCCAAGGCAGATGGGTCACTTGAGGTCAGGAGTTCGAGACCAGCCTGGCCAACATGGTGAAACCCTGTCTCTACCAAAAATACAAAAATTAGCAGGAGTGGTGGTGCACACCTGTAATCCCAGCTACTCAGGAGGCTGAGGCGGGAGAATCACATGAACTCAAGAGGCACAGGTTGCAGTGAGCTGAGATCACACCCCTACACCCAAGCTTTTATTTATTTCATTTTATTTATTTATTTATTTTTGGAGACGGAGTCTTGCTCTCTCGCCCAGGCTGGAGTGCAGTGGTGCGATCTTGGCTCACTGCAAGCTCCGCCTCCTGGGTTCACACCGTTCTCCTGCCTCAGCCTCCCTAGTAGCTGGGACTACAAGTGCCCGCCACCACGCCTGGCTAATTTTTTTGTATTTTTAGTAGAGATGGGGTTTAACTGTGTTAGCCAGGATGGTCTCGATCTCCTGACCTCGTGATTCACCCGCTTTGGCCTCCCAAAGTGCTGGGATTACAGGCGTGAGCCACCACGCCGGGCCCCCAGCTTTTATTTTTTAAGAGTGAGAGTCTCTCTATCTTTTTATTTTCTTTTATTTTATTTTAAGTTATGGGATACGTGTGCAGGATGTGGCAGGTTTGTTACATAGGTAAACATGCTCTATCTCTTAAAAAAATAAAAAATAAAAGACTGGGCATGGTGGCTTACACCTGTAATCCCAGCACTTTAGGAGGCCAATGCGGGCAGATCACCTGAGGTTAGGAATTCGAGACCAGCCTGACCAACATGAAGAAACCCATCTCAGGCTGGGCGTGGTGGCTCACGCTTATAATCCCAGCACTTTGGGAAGCCGAGGTGGGCGGATCACGAGGTCAGGAGATCGAGACCACGGTGAAACCCCGTCTCTACTAAAAAATACAAAAAATCAAAAAATTAGCCGGGCGTGGTGGCGGGCCCCTGTAGTCCCAGCTACTTGGAGAGGCTGAGGCAGGAGAATGGCATGAACCCAGGAGGCGGAGCTTGCAGTGAGCCGAGATTGCGCCACTGCACTCCAGCCTGGGCAACAGAGCGAGACTCCGTCTCAAAAAAAAAAAGAAACCCATCTCTACTAAAAATACAAAATTAGCCAGGCATGGTGGCACATGCCTGTAATCCTAGCTACTCGGGAGGCTGAGGCAGAGGAATCGCTTGAACCCGGGAGGTGGAGGTTGTGGTGAGCCGAGATCGCACCATTGCACTCCAGCCTGGGCAACAAGAGCGAAACTCCCTCTCAAAAAAATAAAATAAATTTTTAAAAACCGGGCCCAATAAGTCACTCCTGTAATCCCAGCACTTGGGAGGTCAAGGTGGGAAAATCACTTGAGCCCAGGAGTTCAAGACCAGCCTGGGCAACATCGTGAGACCCTGTCTCTACAAAAAACATTTAAAATTAGCTGAACGTGGCTAAGCTAATTTTTAAAAAATTAAGATCATAGCTCACTGTGGCCTCCAACTCCTGTCCTCAAGTGTTCCTTTCACCTCAACATCCCAAATAGCTAGGACTACAGGCATGTGCCACCATATCAGACTAGTTTTTTTTTTTTAAATTATTAAATGGTGCGCACCTGTAGTCCCAGCTATTTGGGAGGCTGAGGCAGGAGGATGGCTTGATCCCAAGAGGTCAAGGCTGCAGTGAGCCCTGATCATGCCAGTGCATGCCAGCCTGGGTAACAGAGTGAGACACTGTCTCAAAAAAAAAAAAAAAAAAAGAGAGAGAGAGAGAGATGATTCCCATGAGAGGATGTGGAGGCCTCATATGTTGCTGAAGGGATTGTAAAATGGGGCAGTTGCTATGAAACACGGTCTGGCAGTTCCTCAAAAAGTTAAACATAGAATTACTGTACGACCCAGCAATTCCACTCCTAGGTACGTACCCAAAAGAGCTAAAAACAGGTGCTCAGATGAACACACATACACACAAGTTTAAAGCAGCATTATTCACAATAGTCAAAAGGTGGAAATTTTGCAAATGTCCATAAATGGACAAACAGATAAACAAATTGTGGTATACGAACCATAGAATATTTCTGAGCCATAGAAAGGAAAGAAGTACTGGCCAGGCGCGGTGGCTCACGCTTGTAATCCCAGCACTTTGGGAGGCCAAGGCGGGCGGATCACGAGGTCAGGAGATCGAGACCACGGTGAAACCCCGTCTCTCTACTAAAAATACAAAAAAAAATTAGCCGGGCGTGGTGGCAGGTGCCTGTAGTCCCAGCTACTTGGGAGGCTGAGGCAGGAGAATGGCGTGAACCCAGGAGGCAGAGCTTGCAGTGAGCCGAGATTGTGCCACTGCACTCCAGCCTGGGCAACAGAGCAAGACTCCATCTCGAAAAAAAAAAAAAAAAAAGAAAGGAAAGAAGTACTGACACGTGCTACCACGCAGATAAAGCTTGAAAACACTCTGCTGAGTGAAAGAAGCCAGAGGCAGAAAGCCACACATTATACAATTCCACTTACATAAAATATCTATAATAGGGCCAGGTGCGGTAGCTCATGCCTGTAATCTCAGCACTTTGGGAGGCCGAGGCGGGCAGATCACTTGAGGTCAGAGGTTTGAGACCAGCCTAACCAACATGGTGAAACTCTGTCTCTACTAAAAATACAGAAATTAGCCGGGCTTGGTGGCTCACGCCTACTCTGGAGTAGGCTCCCAGCTACTCTGGAGGCTGAGGCAGGAGAATTGCTCAAACCCGAGAGGCGGAGGTTGCAATGAGCCGAGACTGCGCCATTGCACTCCAGCCTGGGCAACAGAGTGAGACTATCTCAAAAGATATAAAATAACATATAAAATAGGCTGGGCGTGGTGGCTCACGCCTGTAAGTCTCAGAACTTTGGGAGGCTGAGGCATGTGGATCACCTGAGATCAGGAGTACGAGACCAGCCTGGCCAACGTGGTGAAAACCTGTCTCTACTAAAAATACAAAAAAATTAGCCGGGTGTGGTGGTGGGCACCTATAATCTCTGCTCGTTGGGATGTTGAGGCAGGAGAATTGTTTAAACCTGGGAGGTGGAGGTTGCAGTGAGCCAAGATCACACCATTGCACTCCAGCCTGGGTGACAGAGCGAGACTCTGTCTAAAAAAATAAAATAAAATAAAAGTCTATAATAGATGACTCCATAGAGATAGGAAGCAGATTGGTGGTAGCCAGGGGCTGGAGGAAGGAAGAATGAAGAGTAACTGTTTAATGGGTACAAGATCTCCTTTACAGGTAATGAAAATGTTTTGCAACTAGATAGAGGTGATGGTTGCACAACATTGTGAATGCACTAAATTGCCACTAAATTGCTCACCTTAGAATGGTTTGTTTTATTTTATTTTATTTTTGAGACAGGGTCTTACTCTGTCACATAGGCTGGAGTGCAGTGGTGTGATCACAGCTCACTACAGCCTCGACTTCCTGGGCTCAGGCAATCCTCCTGCCTCAGCCTCCTAAGTAGCTGAGACCACAGATGCACACCACCATGCCCAGGTAATTTTTTTACTATTTGTAGAGAAGGGGTCTCGCTATGTTGCCCAGGCTGGTCTCGAACCCCTGAGTTCAAGAGATACTCTCATCTCAGCCTCCCAAAGTGGTGAGATTACAGGTGTGAGCTACTGTACCCAGCCTAAAACAGTGAATTTTATGTGAATTTTTGCTTCAATTTAAAATGTGTATATGGTCCCCAATCTAAGTGCTCTCAGAATGAAGAGAAGGTTACTCCAACTCATCTGCTGTGTGACCCGAGATAAGGTGGTTGACCTCTCTGAACCTCGGCCTTTTGGTTTATTAATGAAGACAATAATATCTGCCATGCGGAGTTGTTATTAGGATTATAGATCATTTACATTATGTGTGTGGCACATATATTAGCTAATGTGAAAACAGCTAATATTAGCTAAGTGGCTAATAACATATATTAGCCATGCTGGGCATGATGGCTCATGCCTGTAATCCCAGCATTTTAGGAGGCCAAGGTGGGAGGATCACTTGAGCCCAGGAGTAAAGATCAGCCTGGGCAGCATAGTGAGACCCTGTCTCTCCAAAAAATACAAAAAAAAAAAAATAGCCTGGTGTGGTGGTGCATGCCTGTGGTCCCAGCTACATGGGAGACTCAGGAGGGAGGAAATTGCTTGAGCCTGGGTGGTCAAGGCTGCAGTGAGCCGTGATTGCAACACTCTTGGGTGACAGAGCAGCGAGACCCTGTCTCAAAAAAAAAAAAAAAAGAAGAAGAAGAAATAGAAGAGAGCTGTCTCTCTATATGGTAACTTCTCAAAGACACACAGACAGGAACATTTTAGTACTGCAATATGGAGCCAGTGTCCACGATGCCATTTTCAAATCAACACAATCAGTGGTCCAGGTGGTAAGAATATATATACTTCTCCCTCCTTGAGAACCCATGTAAAAGGGAAAGGAGCAAATGTTGTTACTTACATTTGGCTTACGCTACTATCAAAAATGGAATGTGGCTAGCATCCATGGCTCGTGCCTGTAATCCCAACACTTTGGGAGGCCAAGACGGGAGGATCGCATGAGGCTAAGAGTTCGAGACCAGGGTGGGCAACATAGAGAGACCCCTTGTCTACAAAAAGAAAAATTACGCCCGGCTAATTATAATCCCAGCTACTTGAGAGGCTGAGGCAGGAGAATCACTTGGGGGACAGGAGACGGAGCTTGCAGTGAGCCGAGATTGCACCATTGCACTCCAGCCTGAACGAAAGATCGAAACTCCATCTCAAAAAAAAAAAAAAAAAAAAAAGGAAAAGAAAAAGAAAAATTAGTTAGGTGTGGTAGCACACTCCTATAGTCCCAGTTACTCAGGAGGCTAAGGCATGAGGATTGCTTGAGCCCAGGAGTTTGACACTAGCCTGGGAAACATAGGGAAATCTCATCTCTATAAAAAATATAAAAACTACCCAGGCATGGCCAGGCGCAGTGGCTCACACCTGTAATCCCAGCACTTTGGGAGGGCGAGGCGGGCGGATCACGAGGTCAGGAAATCGAGACCATCCTGGCTAACACAGTGAAACCCCGTCTCTATTAAAAATACAAAAAATTAGCTTGGCGTGGTGGCAGGCGCCTGTAGTCCCAGCTACTCGGGAGGCTGAGGCAGGAGAATGGCGTGAACCCAGGAGGCAGAGCTTGCAGTGAGCCAAGATCGTGCCACTGCACTCCAGCCTGGGCAACAGAGTGAGACTCCGTCTCAAAACAAAAACAAAACAAAACAAAAAAACTACCCAGGCATGGTGGCATATGCCAGTGGTCTCAGCTACTGGGAAGGTTGAGATGAGAGGATCACTTGAGCCTGGGAGGTCAAGGCTGCAGTGAGCTATGATTATATAACTGCACTCCAGCCTGGGCGACAAAGAAGGATCCTGTCTTAAGAGAAAAAAAAAAAGAGGCCGGACACAGTGGCTCACTCCTGTAATCCCAGCACTTTGGAAGGCTGAGACGGGTGAATCACCTGAGGTCAGGAGTTTGAGACCAGCCTGACCAACATTGTGAAACCCCGTCTCTACTAAAAATACAAAATTAGCAGGGCATGATGGTACGTGCCTGTAATCCCAGCTATTTGGGAGGCTGAGGCAGAAAACCCTGTCTCTACTAAAAGTACAAAATTAGCAGGGCATGGTGGTGCATTCCTGTAATTCCAGCTATTTGGGAGGCTGAGGAAAAAAAAAAAGAAAGAAAGAAGAAAAGCAGGATAAAAGAATGCATATATGGGCCAGGTGCTATGGCTCATGCATGTAAGCCCAATACTTTGGGAGGCCAAGGCAGGAGGATAGCTTGAGCCCAGGAGTTTGAGACCAGCCTGGGCAACAAAGTGAGACTCTGTCTCTACAAAAAATTTTAAAAATCAGCCAGGCATGGTGGTGCACACTGTGGTCCCAGCTACATAGGAAGCTGAGGCAAGAGGATCGCTTGAGCCCAGGAGATTGAGGGTGCAGTGAGCCATGATCGTGCCACTACACTCCAGCCTGGGTGACAGAGTGAGACACTGTCTCAGAAAAAAAAAAAAAGATAATAATACAAGATAATAATAAAAAGAAAAGGGTCACATGTACAATATTTCCAACAAAAGAGACCGAAATAATAACATTGGTTACCTTTTGGTAAAACGACTTTAATTTTCCTGCCTCTACTTTCCTGAACTTTCTATATATTCTGCTATGTGGACATACATTATAATAGTCAAAAAATAAACTTTAGTTTTCAGATGCAGCCTAATTGAACAAAGGAAGAATTGCAGTTTCCACTGCAGCCTTTCTCCATAGTTGAAGGATGCACGTTAAAAGATAAAACACAATGCTCTCAAATATAGCAACCTCCCTTAGTGATCTTTTTAGAGATGAGGAATTGTTCTTTGAAACAAATTTTTAAAAACAGCATTTACAGTCTGGGCAACATGGCGAAACCCCGTCTCTACTAAAAATACAAATATTAGCCGGGTGCGGTGGCACACGCCTGTAGTCCCAGCTACTCGGGAGGCTGAGGCAGAAGAATGGCTTGAGCCCAGGAGGCAGGGGTTGCGGTGAGCCAAGATCGCACCACTGCACTCCAACCTGGGCAACAGAGTGAGCCCCTGTCTCCAAAAAAAAAAAAAAAAAAAAAGGAAAAACCACATTTAAGAAAATATTGAAAATAAAGGTCATGCATGTTTATAGCATCCTGATTTGTCATTGTGTTTTGTTTTAGCCTGCTCTTACTCTCTTTAATTCTGCCATGAATCTGGAAGACATAGCCAGGGTGCAGCTAAAATTTCTCCTTTGCTAATAACTTAGTTTATGAATGTTATAAATATAACTGGTTTTTAAGAGAGAAAGCAGATTCTTGGCAAAAACTGAATGTCTCTTAAGATGGGCTTAATTAAAACAAAACAATCTAAATAAAATATCTCATCAGCACACATGAAAATTTTAGAAGCTGAATATGACAAAGTAGGTTTAAAGACATTAAGAATATTTAAAGCAAACATTCTTCTGTTTAAAGAGTCCCAAAATATGTCCGGGAGTACACAAAACATCAAGACCACAGAACAAAGACTCTGTGCTTGAAATTGTTAAATGCACCTTAAAAAGAACAAGAAATATGACTGTAATCTCGTTGAGATTAGACAAAACCAGGAAGGTGATAAAATAACAGAAGGAAGTACCTTTCAACATAAGAATTTTCAGCTTTATTCAAGAGACCTTAGCTCTAAAAAAAAAAAATTTAAAAAAAAAGTGACAGTGGCAAGTAGCCACTTTGAGGCAAAACTTAATGGTTAAAAGACAATTTAAGAAGTTATTTCCAGCCAGGCACAGTGACTCATGCCTGCAATCCCAGCACTTTGGGAGGCCAAGGCGGGCGGATCACCTGAGGTCAGGAGTTCGAAACCAGCCTGGCCAACATGGAGAAACCCTGTCTCTACTAAAAATACAAAAATTAGGCTGGCACGGTGGCTCACGCCTGTAATCCCAGCACTTTGGGAGGCTGAGGAGAGTGGATCATCAGATCGGAAGACCAAGACCCTACTGACTAACACGGTGAAACCCCATCTCTAATAAAAATACAAAAAAATTAGCCAGGCGTGGTGGCAGGTGCCTGTAGTCCCAGCTACTCGGGAGGCTGAGGCAGGAGAATGGCGTGAACCTGGAAGGTAGAGGTTGCAGTGAGCCAAGATCATGCCACTCCACTCCAGCCTGGGGCAATAGAGCCAGACTCCGTCTCAAAAAAAAAAAAAAGAAGTTATTTCCAGTTTCCCAGTTAGAAAAGACTTTCTTTATTTGTTCAGTTTAATATGAAGTTGTTTTTTTTTATTTTTTTATTTTTTTTTTGAGACAGAGTCTCGCTGTCGCCCAGGCTGGAGTGCAGTGGTGCGATCTCGGCTCACTGCAGGCTCCGCCCCCCGGGGTTCACGCCATTCTCCTGCCTCAGCCTCCGGAGTAGCTGGGACTACAGGCGCCCGCCACCTCGCCCGGCTAATTTTTTGTATTTTTTAGTAGAGACGGGGTTTCACTGTGTTAGCCAGGATGGTCTCGATCTCCTGACCTCGTGATCCGCCCGCCTTGGCCTCCCAAAGTGCTGGGATTACAGGTGTGAGCCACCGCGCCCGGCCAATATGAAGTTTTACTACAGTTTCCAAAGTGATCTCAGCCACATATCATGTAAGTAACAAAGAACAAAGTTCTCTCATTTGAATTTCTGAAACAGATGAGATTTATAAGGGCTCCTCTTGGAGTTTCATATTCCAAATGGTCAGTTAAAAACAACCTCTGAAGAGCAACAACCTTTAAAATGTATTTGCCAAAAAGCAAGCATTACATTTTTTTTTTAATTTTTTTATTTACTTTTTTTTCTTTTTTTTGAGACGGAGTCTCACTCTGTCGCCCAGCCTGGAGTGCAATGGCGTGATCTCTGCTCACTGCAACCTCCACCTCCCAAGCTCAAGTGATTCTCCTGCCTCAGCCTCCCGAGTAGCTGGGATTACAGCTGCCCGTCACCACACCCAGATAATTTTTGTATTTTTAGTAGAGATGGGGTTTCACTATGTTGCCCAGGCTGGTCTTGAACTCCTGACCTGAGGTGATCCACCCACCTTGGCCTCCCAAAGTGCTGGGATCACAGGCGTGAGCCACGGTGCCCTGCCACATTTTTATTTATTTATTTTTTTTTAGAGACAGGGTCTCACTCTGTTACTCAGGCCAGAGTGCAGTGGCACGATCACGGCTCACTGCAGCCTCGACCTCCTGGACTCAAACGATCCTCTCACCTCAGCCTCTTGAGTAGCTGGGACTACAGGCACATGCCACCTTGCCTGGCTATTCTTTTTTTTTTTTTTTTTTTTGAAATGGAGTCTCGCTTTGTTGCCCAGGCTGGAGTGCAGTGGCTCAATCTCTGCTCACTGCAACCTCCAGCTCCCAGGCTCAAGCGATTCTCCTGGCTCAGCCTCTCAAGTAGCTGGGATTACAGGTGCCTTCCACCATGCCTGGCTAATTTTTGTATTTTTAGTAGAGCCAGGGTTTTGCCATGTTGGCCAGGCTGGTCTCGAACTACTGACCTCAGGTGATCTGCCCACCTCTGCCTCCCAAAGCGCTGGGATTACAGGCGTGAGCCACTGCACCCAGCCTTTTTTTTTTTTTTTTTTTTTTTTTTTTTTTGAGGTGGAGTTTTGCTCCTGTTGCCCAGGCTGGAGTGCAATGGCAACATCTTGGTTCACTGCAACCTCTGCCTCCCGGGTTCAAGAGATTCTCCTGCCTCAGCCTCTTGAGTAGCCGAGATGATAGGCATGCACCAGCACACCCAGCTAATTTTGTATTTTTAGTAGAGATGGGGTTTCTCCATCTTGATCAGGCTAGTCTCGAACTCCGGACCTCAGGTGATCCACCCACCTCGGTCTCCCAAAGTGCTGGGATTACAGGCGTGAGCCACTATGCCTGGCCTTTTTTTTTTTTTTTTTTTTTTTTTAAGTAGAGACAAAGTCTGCTATGCTGTCCAGCCTGGTCTTAAACTTCTGGCCTCAAGCCATCCTCCTATCTCAGCCTCCCAAAGTTCTGGGATTACAGGCATGAGCTAACAAACCTGGCTGCCAAATTTTTAAGTAGCAAATGTTGCAATTAAATATATCATTTTTAATCTTTATATCTGGAATTCTCAGTGCCTGAAAGGGTTCGTGTATGACTTTTCCTAGATGGGTAGACTCCAAATATTTACGTTTCCCAAGTAAACATCCTACTTTTCTGTTTCCAAATACATCAAACACTCTTGAGTATTATCACATTCTTTACCCTTTTTTTCCAGGGAGGATCTGGGGGGTGTGCTGGGATAAAGTGAGGTAAAGCATTTCATTACAATGACTTCCATTTCCCCAAATGTTGGTGTTTTTTGTTTTTTGGTTTTTGTTTTTTTTTGAGACAGAGTCTCGCTCTGTCACCCAGGCTGGAGTGCAGTAGCATGATTTCTGCTCACTGCAACCTCCATCTTCTGGGTTCAAGCGATTCTCCTGCCTCAGCCTCCCGAGTAGCTGGGATTACAGGCACGTGCCACCATGCCCGGCTAATTTTGTTTGTTTGTTTGTTTGTTTTTCGGAGACGGTGTCTCACTCTGTCGCCCAGGCTGGAGTGCAGTGGCGCAATCTCGGCTCACTGCAAGCTCCGCCTCCCGGGTTCACGCCATTCTCCTGCCTCAGCCTCCTGAGTAGCTGGGACTACAGGTGCCTGCCACCACGCCCGGCTAATTTTTTGTATTTTTTTTAGGTAGAGATGGTGTTTCACCGTGTCAGCCAGGATGGTCTCAATCTCCTGACCTTGTGATCCGCCCACCTCAGCCTCCCAAAGTGCTGGGATTACAGGTGTGAGGCATCGCGCCTGGCCACCCAGCTAATTTTTGTATTTTTAGTAGAGACAGGGTTTTGCCATGTTGGCGAGGCTGGTCTAGAACTCCTGACCTCAGATGAGACCTGATGGTTTTATAAAGGGGAGTTCCCCTGCACATACCCTTTTGGCCTGCTGCCATGTAAGATATGCCTTTGCTCCTCTTTCACCTTCCACCATGATTGGGAGACCTCCCCAACCATGTGAAACTGTGAGTCCATTAAACCTCTTATTCTTTATAAATTACCCAGTCTCGGGTATGTCTTTATTAGCAGTGTAAGAATGAACTAATACACAGGCATATTCACAAGAGCTAAAAGGTGGAACCAGTCCAAGTGCCCATCATGGATGAATGGATTAACAAAATGTGGTCCATCCACACAATGGAACATTACTCAACCTTAACAGGGCAGAAATTCTGACACCTGCTGTAACACGGACAAGCCTGGAAGACAAAGGACAAATACTAGATGCCACTTATGTGAGTCACCTCATATATGCTTTATATGATTCCACTTATATGAGGTCACTAGAGTAGTCAGAGTCATAGACACGGAAAGTAGAATGGTAGATGCCAGGCTCTGGGGGAGGGGGAATGGGGAATGAGGGTTTAATGGGGTCAGAGTTACTGTTCTGCAAGGAGAAAAAATGTTCTCAATGGTGACGATGGTTGCACCATGTGAATGTATTTAATGACACTGAACTGGTTGCTTAAAAAATGGTTACAATGGGAAATTTTACATGATGTATATAATAAAAATATAAAAATTTTTTAAAGACAATAAGGGCTGAGATCTTTTTCCACAGCTCTTATCATATTTTAAAAAAAATTTTTAATGATAATCTGAGCAAGATTACCATTTTAGCCCAGGCAGTCAGAATCCTTTTCATACTTTTATTCACACTCAATTAAAAAGAGGGTTTTAAAACCTGCTCTTTTTTTTTTTTTTTTTTTTGAGACTGAGTCTCCCTCTGTCCCCCAGGCTGGAGTGCAGTGGCGCGATCTCTGCTCACTGCAAGCTCCGCCTCCCGGGTTCACACCATTCTCCTGCCTCAGCCTCCCGAGTAGCTGGGACTACAGGCGCCCGCCACCATGCCTGGCTAATTTTTTGTATTTTCAGTAGAGACGGGGTTTCACTGTGTTAGCCAGGATGGTCTCGATCTCCTGACCTCGTGATCCGCCTGCCTCGGCCTCCCAAAGTGCTGAGATGACAGACGTGAGCCACCGTGCCCGGCCAAAACCTGCTCTTTAGAGATAGAATTGTGTTCTAAATCATTGTGCGATTGTGAATAATATTTATGCAAAGAGGATTATGTAATTCATATGCTTCTGTTATCCAGAATGAAGGAATAATATTCTAGATATTCAAGAGCAATGCCTTACATGGCTGAAATATTTATCCCAACTTTTTTATTGTAAATATGTGCAAATTGGGAAATCATATACTGTGCTAATTTGACAAATATACCAACCTTAAATAACGTTTTGTTTTGTTTTTGTTTTTTTTAAAGAAGGTGACTAGGAGCAAAGATGTAAAGGCAGGGAGGCAGCTACTTGAGAGGCTGGCATGGGAGGATTACCTGAGCCTGGGAAGGTTGAGGCTGCAGTGAGCTGTGTGATCACACCACTGCACTCCAGCCTGGGCACAGAGCAAGACCCTGTCTTAAAAAAAAAAAAAAAAAAAAAAGGCAGGGAGGAAGTGGGCCATATGGGCTTCTGGGGAAAAATAGCCCAAAGAAGGTGCTGCAGGGCAAAGCTCTCAGCCCGCAGCTCTCGACTGGGCTTCCAGAAAGGCCCAGAGGCTGGTGTGGCCGCAGTCAGAAGGGAGGCAGGAGAGGTCAGGGAACAGGGCATGGATGAGGCAGGGTCAGGAGGCATTGTTAGGACTTTGATTTTCAATCTGAGTCAGAAGGGCAGCCAGGAGCTTTTGTGCAGAACATCAGATCAATTTCAAGAAAGTAGCAGACAGAGTTCTGTTCCCAGGATTTAAGGTAGCTTGAAACCTGAAGTTGTTTTTCCCTGCTGTTTAATTTACACCAACAGCAGGAGACTCCTAGAATTAAACTAGGGGTTAGGAAGTTACAGGCCATGAAGAAAACTTTAGGAAGTTACAGGCCGTTAAGAAAACACCGGGTGGCTCATGCCTGTAATCCCAGCACTTTGGGAGGCCAAGACAGGTGGATCACTTCAGGTCCGGAGTTCAAGACCAGCCTGCGCAACAGTGAGACTTCATCTCAAAAAAAAAAAAAAAAAAAAAGAAAGAGAACTTTATGAAAACGTAATAAGTCATTAGTCCACATTGCTAATTTCTCAGTTGAAAGCATGAGCTCTGTTTTTTGTTGTTGTTTTTTTGTTTTTTGTTTTTTTTTGAGACGGAGTCTCGCTCTGTCACCCAGGCTGGAGTGCAGTGGCACAATCTCGGCTCACTGCAAGGTCTGCCTCCCGGGTTCATGCCATTCTCCTGCCTCAGCCTCCCAAGTAGCTGAGACTACAGGCGCCCACCACCATGCCCAGCTAATTTTTTGTATTTTTTTTTAGTAGAGACGGGGTTTCATCGTGTTAGCCAGGATGGTCTCGATCTCCTGACCTCATGATCCGCCCACCTCGGCCTCCCAAAGTGCTGGGATTACAGGCGTGAGCCACCATGCCCGGCCAAGCTCTGTTAAACTTGGAAGTTGTCTTAGCTGCTGCTGCTTTTTTTTTTTTTTTTCAAATATGGATGGGGTCTTGCTATGTTGCCAGGGCTAGTCTCAAACTCCTGCGCTCAAGTGATCCTCCTGCCTCAGCCTCCCAAAATGCTGGGCTTACAGGTTAGAGCCTCTGAGAACCCATACAATAGAATATTAATCAGCCTTTAAAAGGAAGGAAATTCTGGGACCTGCTAAAACATGGATGAAGCATGAGGACATTAGGCTGAGTGAAATGTGTGAACTTGAAAGAGCCAGTCCTTCAAGATGGATCCCAAGTGGTTAACTGAGCCTAAATTGAAATCGAGGCAAATGGGCATTTGCTGACTATAGGACACACACATACTCTGAGTTCCCTGAAAACCCACACCTCCGTCTAACTTTGAGACTTTCGGAACTCATCTGAACCAACCAATCAGAGCTCACCTGTCTCAACCAATCAGGGCTCATCTGTATCAACAAATCAGTACCCAGCTGCCTCAACCAATCAGAGCTGAGCAAGTTTGAATCCTTCATTTGCATAATGGACCTGATTGAGAATGTCTGTGAGAACTTTTACTATAAAAGCTGAGCCTTGGCCGGGCGCAGTGGCTCACGCCTGTAATCCCAGCACTTTGGGAGGCCGAGGCGGGCGGATCACGAGGTCGGGAGATCGAGACCACGGTGAAACCCCGTCTCTACTAAAAATACAAAAAAAAAAAAATTAGCCGGGCGTGTTGGCGGGCGCCTGTAGTCCCAGCTACTCGGGAGGCTGAGGCAGGAGGATCGCGTGAACCCGGGAGGCGGAGCTTGCAGTGAGCGGAGATGGCGCCACTGCACTCCAGCCTGGGAGACAGAGCGAGACTCCGTCTCAAAAAAAAAAAAAAAAAAAAAAAAAAGCTGAGCCTTGGCCAGTTACAGTGGCTCAGTCCATAATCCCCCATTTGGGGAGGCCGAAGCAGGAGGATAGGATCATTTGAGCCCAGGAGTTCAAGGCTGCAGTGAGCTGATTGTGTCACCGCAATCCACACTGGGCAACAGAGTGAGACTCCGTCTCAAAAAAAAAAACAAAAAAACAAACTAAAAAAACACTGGCTGGCTCAGTGACTCACACTTGTAATACCAGCACTTTGGGAGGCCAAGGTGAGAAGATTGCTGGAGCCCAGGAGTTTGAGGCCAGCCTGGGCAACATAGCAAGATCGCATCTTTACACACAAAAATTAGGTGGGTGTGGTGCACACACCTGTGGTCCCAACTACTCAGGAGGCTGAGGTACAGGGATTGCTTGAGACCAGGAGGTCAAGGCTGCAGAGAGCGGTGATTGCATCACTACACTCCAGCCTGGGCTACAGAGACCCTATCTCCAAAAACCAAAACAAAACAAAACTGAGCCCTCCTTGGCCAGGCACGGTGGCTCACGCCCGTAATCCCAGCACTTTTGGAGGCAGAGGCAGGCGGATCACAAGGTCAGGAGTTTGAGACCAGCCTGGCCAATATGGTGAAACCCCATCTCCACTAAAAATACAAAAATTAGCCAGGCATGGTGGTGGGCGCCTGTAGTCTCAGCTTCTTGGGAGGCTGACGCAGGAGAAACTCTTGAACCTGGGAGGCAGAGGTTTCAGTGAGCTGAGATCAGGCCACTGCTATCCAGCCTGGGTGACAGAGCAAGACTCCATATCAAAAAAAAACAAAACTGAGCCCTCCTTTTGTTCTCTGGATGACACCTTTGTTTTACACCAAGGCTGCATTGCCCCAGTTTGCAAACTGCTCACTGGAATAAAGTCTCTTTTCTCCAAATTCCTTTTCAGGAAACTTTTGTTCACATACGCCAGTCACAGAAAAGACAAATACTGTGTGATTCTATTTGTATGAGGTCCCTAGAGTAGTCAAATTCATAGAAACGGAAAGTAGAATGGTGGTTACCAGGAGTCAAGAGGAGAAAGAATGGTGAATTGTTTTTAATTTTGTTTTTTGAGATCGAGTCTCACTCTGTCGCTCAGGCTGGAGTGCAGTGGCATGATCTTGGCTCACTGCAACCTCTGCCTCCTGGGTTCAAGTGGTTCTCCTGCCTCAGCCTCCCAAGTAGCTGGGATTACGGGCGTGCACCACCATGCCTGGTGAATTTTTTTGTGTTTTAGGTAGAGACGGGGTTTCACCATGTTGGCCAGGCTGCTCTGGAACTCCTGATCTCAAGTGATCTTACCGCCTTGGCCTCCCAAAGTGCTGGAATTGCAGGTGTGAGCCACTGCGCCTGGCCTGAATCATTTAATGCATAGAGAGTTCCATTTTGCAAGATGAATAAGTTCTGGAGATTGGTTGCACCACAATGTGAATATACTTGACTCCACCGAACCATACACATAAAAATGTTTATGACAATAAATTTCATGTTATGTATTTTTGCTTACAATTAAAAGAAAATATATGGGAGCAGATATAAATTTCCTCAGGATTTAGAAAACCTATTTTCATCAACATTTTTAAAACCTTTCTTCCATTTTAACATACATATATTTTATGATGTTCTTTGGAATTTTATTGAATTATTTTCAATATATCTTTCAATTTGTTATGTCAAAAATAAAGTTCCGACCAGGCACGGGATGGCTCATGCCTGTAATCCCAGCACTTTGGGAGGCTGAGGCGGGTGGATCACCTGAGGTCAAGAGTTCAAGATTAGCCTGACCAACATGGTGAAACCTCGTCTCTACTAAAAATACAAAAAATTAGCCAGACGTGGTGGGAGGCACCTGTAATCCCAGCTACTCGGGAGGCTGAGGCAGGAGAATCACTTTAACCTGGGAGGCGGAGGTTGCAGTCATTGCACTCCAGCCTGGACGACAGAGCTAGACTCTGCCTCAAAAGTTAATGAATTAATGAATTAATTAATTAAAGTTCTATCATGTGATCTGATTTTTATTTTATTTATTTTATTTTATTTTATTTTATTATTTTATTTTATTTGAGACAGAGTCTCTCTCTGTTGCCCAGGCTGGAGTGTAGTGGTGTGATCTCACTCATTGCAACCTCTGCCTCCCAGGTTCAAATGATTCTCCTGCCTCAGCCACCTGAGTAGCTGGGACTACAGGTGTGTGCACCACTCCCAGCCAATTTTTTGTATTTTTAGTAGAGACAGAGTTGTTGGCCACGTTGGCCAGGCTGATCTTGAACCCCTGACCTCAAGTGATCCCCCCGCCTCGGTCTCCCAAAGTGCTGGGATTACAGGCGTGAGCCACCATGCCTGGCCCAATCTGATAAATTTATTAGATAATTTAAGACATCTGTGTATGCCACTGTTCACAAAGTGTAGTCCATAAACTGGGGTGCCTGAATAGGCGCTGGGGACCCTAGGAGAATCCACATCTTTGCAGATTGGGGGATTACACTTGGCCATCTGTACTTCTGTTAAGTTTTTCCAGTGATTTTTATGACCAGTCGAGCTTGAGAGCTACTGATACAGTTTATACAACTGAAGTTAGGGAACGCTCCAAATAAAACAAACATTTTGCATGGTTTGGAATAAAACACTAGGGAGTCAACGAAAGTGACAATGACCTTATGTAATTTTCTGTTGTTAAAAGAGCGCGAAGTCTTCCAAATGTCAAACACAAAAATGAATCCTATGAGGATAATAGTCCCCAAGGGGTGATAATTTACAAACGCTAGATCTAGGAACTTCAGTGAACTTAATTTTTATTCATCTAATTTCATGCGTAACAACTGCTCTGGCACATAAAGAAGAAAATGTTGTAAGTTGTCAGGGCATTTCAGTTATTACATCTGCCATTATTCCGTCAGTTCCAAGGGCCAACTGGGCTCATTTGTCTGCCAGAAATATCCCACGTCCATGTACAGAGAAATGGTTAAACATAATGGTATGTCCATACAATGGGATATTACTCAACCATAAAAAGGAATGAAGCACTGATTCATGCTACAACACTGATGAGCCTCAAACACGTTATGCTAAGTGAAAGAAGCCAGACACAAAAGGGTCACATATTGTATGATTTTATTTATATGAAATATTCAAGGCTGGGCGAGGTGACTCAAGCCTGTAATCCCAGCACTTTGAGAGGCCGAGGTGGGCGGATCACAAGGTCAGGAGATCCAGACCACCCTGGCCAACATGGTGAAACCCCGTCTCTACTAAAAATACAAAAAAATTAGCCGGGCATGGTGGCAGGCGCCTGTAGTCCCAGCTACTGGGGAGGCTGAGGCAGGAGAATGGCGTGAACCTGGGAGGCGGAGCTTGCAGTAAGCCGAGATCGCGCCACTGCACTCCAGCCTGGCCAACAGCGAGACTCCGTCTCAAAAAAAAAAAAGAAATATTCAAAATAAGAAAAGCCAGGCTGGGCGCGGTGGCTCACGCTTGTAATCCCAGCACTTTGGGAGGCCGAGGCGGGCGGATCACGAGGTCAGGAGATCGAGACCACAGTGAAACCCCGTCTCTACTAAAAATACAAAAAAAATTAGCCGGGCGTGGTGGCGGGCGCCTGTAGTCCCAGCTACTCAGAGAGGCTGAGGCAGGAGAATGGTGTGAACCCAGGAGGCGGAGCTTGCAGTGAGCCGAGATTGTGCCACTGCACTCCAGCCTGGGCGACAAAGCGAGACTCTGTCTCAAAAAAAAAAGAAAAACAAAATAAGAAAAGCCATAGAAGCTAGTTGCGGTGGCACACACCTGTAGTCCCAGCACTTTGAGAGGCAGGGGGATCTCTTGAGTATAGGAGGCTGAGGCTGCAGTGAGCTGTGACTGCACCACTTCATTCCAGCCTGGGGAGCAGTGAGACCTCATCTCAAAAGAAAAGAAATCCGGCAGGGTGCGGTGGCTCACGCCTGTAATCCCAGCACTTTGGGAGGCCAAGGCGGGCAGATCATGAGGTCAGGAGATCGAGACCATCCTGGCTAACACAGTGAAACCCCGTCTCTACTAAAAATACAAAAAAATTAGCCGGGCGTGGTGGCAGGCACCTGTAGTCCCAGCCACTTGTAGTCCCAGCTACTCGGGAGGCTGAGACAGGAGAATGGCGTGAACCCGGGAGGCGGAGCTTGCAGTGAGCCGAGATCATGCCACTGCACTCCAGCCTGGGCGACACAGCCAGACTCCGTCACCAAAAAAAAAAAAAAAGAAAAGAAAAGAAATCCATATTCCCTAGCAAGCAGACTCAGAAAAAAAATAAAAATAAAAAGGAAAGAAATCCATAGAAAAATAATATAGATTGGTGGTTACCAGTTAGGGGTGGGTGAAATGGGGAGCAATTGCTTAATGGGTACAGGTTTCCTTTTGGGGTGATGTTTTGGAACTAGATAGAGGTAGTATTTGCACAAAGTATATTAAATGCCACTGGAATTGTTTACTTTAAAATGGTAAATTTGGCCAGATGTGGTGGCTCATGCCTGCAATCCCAACACTTTGGGAGACTGAAGTTGAAGGATTGCTTGAGCTCCAAAGTTCAAATCCAGACTGGGCAACAGAGCAAGCCCCTGTCTCCCCCCCCCCGCAAAAAAATAGTAATTACCTGGGCATAATGGCATGAAACTATAGTCCCAGGTACTTGGGAGGCTGAGGCAGGAGGATTGCTTGAGCGCAGTTCAAGTTGCAGTGAGCTATGATCGCACCACTGCACTCCAGTCTGGGTGACAAAGCAAGACCCTGTCTCAAAACAAAACAAAACAAAAAACAAGCCGGGCGCAGTGGCTCATGTCTGTAATCCCAGCACTTTGGGAGGCTGAGGCAGGAGGATCACTTGAATCCAGGAGATGAAAGTTTCAGTGAGCCAAGACCTCGCCATTTCACTCTAGCCTAGGCAACAGGAGTCAAACCCTGTCTCAAAAAAAAAAAAAAAGGCACACAAGCATGTGAGATTAGCAACCATGAGGCTGAAAATTAGCTTTGTTTTGTTGTTTTGCGTTTCTTCTTGTTGTTGTTGTTGTTTCTTTTTTTGGGACGGAGTCTTGCTCTGTCGCCCAGGCTGGAGTGCAGTGGTGCCATCTCAGCGCACTGCAAGCTCCACCTCCCGGGTGTTCACACCCATTCTCCTGCCTCAGCCTCCTGTGGTGTTTTTTTTTTTTTTTTTTGTTTTTTGGAAGAGATGGGGGGCGGTGGTCTCTGTATGTTGCCCAGGCTGGTCTTGAACTCCTGGCCTCAAGCGATCCTCCTGTCTTGGTCTCCCAAAGCGCTGGGTTCCAGGTCTGAGCCACAGTGCCCAGCAAAAATCAGTTTTTAATGTTAATTTTTACCAGACTGCTAGCTAGAAAAAAAAAAGTACTAACCGTGGTGCTGAGGGCCCCAGATCACCATAAATGGGCCTATAGAAGATCACTGCATTTATTTATTTATTTATTTTATTTTTATTTTTTGAGATGGTGTCTCACTCAGTCGCCCAGGCTGGAGTGCAGTGGTGTGATCTCAGCTCACTGCAAGCTCTGCCTCCCAGGTTCACGCCATTCTCCTGCCTCAGCCTCCCGAGTAGCTGAGACTACAGGCGCCTGCCACCACGCTCAGCTAATTTTTTTTTTTATTTTTAGTAGAGACGGGGTTTCACTATGTTGGCCAGGCTGGTCTTGAACTCCTGACCTCGTGATTTGTCAGCCTCGGCCTCCCAAAGTACTGGGATTACAGGCGTGAGCCACTGTCACCCAGGTTGGAGTGCAGTGGCGCCATCTTGGCTCACTGCAAGCTCTGCCTCCCGGGTTCATGCCATTCTCCGACCTCAGCCTCGCAAGTAGCTGGTACTACACGCGCCCACCACCACGCCTGGCTAATTTTTTGTTTTTTGTATTGTTAGTAGAGACGGGGTTTCACCGTGTTAGCCAGGATGGTCTCGATCTCCTGACCTCGTGAGCTGCCTGCCTCAGCCTCCCAAAGTGCTGGGATTACAGGTGTGAGCCACCGCACCCGGCCGCAGCCAACTGTTTCTTAATATAACTTAAATTTTGGGCAACACAGTTTTGGGTCAGATATATACTATTTATCATCAATGAATGTAAGTTTTCCAGTTAAAAAAGACAAATCTTGGTTCCAGTAAGGAATTCACTATTCATAGACATCCATAGCAATCTTCTTCTCTTTTTCTTCCTTTCTTCTCTCACCCTAAGAGGTTCCCTGAACAGAAACATCTCCTGTATTTACCAGATTTGAGCTATTTAACAAGTGGCTATTTTTGCTAATCTTTTGGATTAGTCTTTATGACTGCCAGAGAAACACCGCCTTAAAAAGGAAATGTTTCTGCCTTAGAACTTCTACTGAGTTGAAAATAGTCATGATCGGTTAAAAAAAAAATAATGCTGCATAAGTACCCAAACGATTTGTCTCAAAGCTGTTCCAGAGGGCTAAAAATAACCTCCAAACAAATAACAAAATCTGGGCAAGGCCCAGTATAAGAAGGCAGACCCAGCCGGGTGCGGCAGCTCACACCTGTAATCCCAGCACTTTGGGAGGCTGAGGCAGGAGGATCTCTTGAGCTCAGGAGTTCAAGACCAGCCTCGGCAACATCGTGAAACCCTCTCTACAAAACACACAAAAATTAGCTGGGTGTGGTGCCATGTGCCTATAATCCCAGCTACTCAAGAGGCTGAGGTAGGAGAACTGCTTGAGCCCAGGAGGCAGAAGTTGCAGTGGGCCAAAATCGACCCTGCCTCAAAAAAATAAATAAAATAAAATAAAATAAGCCAGAGCCAACAGATTCTCAGTTCTTGGCTTAGTTTGCTCTGGAGCCAGGGTCAAAGCTGATGCAGAGACTTATTCCTATCATTGCCAAAGTGCAACAGAGCTTTTTACAGCCTTGGGTAGCAAAGTGCTAAGATGCATGATGTCAACGTCAGGAAGTCTCGCCTGGGCAGTGTTTTCAGTTTGGGGAGGGGAACAATTTTTTTTTTTTTTTTTTTTGAGATGGAGTCTCACTCTGTTGCCAGGCTGAAGTGCAGTGGCACAATCTTGGCTTACTGCAACCTCCACCTCCCGGGTTCAAGCGATTCTCCTACCTCAGCCTCCTGAGTAGCTGGGATTACACATCACATGCCACCACACCTGGCTAATTTTTGTATTTTTAGCAGAGATGGGGTTTCACTGTGTTGGCCAGGATGGTCTCAATCTCTTGACCTCGTGATCTGCCCACCTTGGCCTCCCAAAGTGCTGGGGTTACCGGCATAAGCCACTGTGCCCGGCCCTCAACACACTCACTTAATAGCAAACCCAGTTAATGTGGATTTTCCCCATTTGTCATCTTAAGTAACTGGGGCTGTGCCTACACTAGAACTTACAATAAAGCCAGGCGTGGTGGCGCATGGCTGTGGTCCCAGGTACTCAGGAGGCTGAGGCAGGAGGATCCCTTGAACCTGGGAGGTCGAGGCTTCAGTGAGCTGTGATTACACCACTGCACTCCAGCCTGGGTGACAAACGGAGACCCTGTCTAAAATATAAATGATATTTTATTTATTTTTAATAAATAAAAAATATTATATATATGTTTAATAAATAAAATGTTTTATATATCAATATATAACATTTTAGATATTAAATATTTTATTTATTATAAAATATAAATTTATTTTATATAATACATAAAATATAATACATTTTATTTTACATAATATATAAAATATAATATTTTGTTATAAAATTAATAAATAATATTTTATTTATGTTTTAGAGACAGGGTCTTGCTCTGTCGCCCAGGCTGGAGTGCAGTGGTGTGATCTCGGCTCACTGCAAGCTTCGCCTCCCAGGTTCACACCATTCTCCTGCCTCAGCCTCCTGAGTAGCTGGGACTACAGGTGCCACCATCATGCCTGGCTAATTTTTTGTATTTTTAGTGGAGACAGGGTCTCACCGTGTTAGCAAGGATGGTCTCCATCTCCTGACCTAGTGATCCGCCCGCCTCGGCCTCCCAAAGTGCTGGGATTACAGGCGTGAGCCAGCGCACCCGGCCACACCTGGCTAATTTTTATATTTTCCGTGGAGACGGGGTCTCGCCATGTTGGAGGGCATCATTATTAATATTCAAGCATGCTTTGTTTATGAAGCAGAAACACCCAAGAACATCCAAATCCAGCCAATCTAACCTCTTTCGCTGCATAGTGTGGAAAAGCATGCTGTGCTTCCAAATGGAAGAAAATCGCCTTAAAATGAAGGCGTTGACGTTCTATTGTGAAGTAGGACGAGGAAGGAGTACCCTTCCCAGCTCATCTCCAGAGGACCTCACAGGCCTGGCAGGAAAACAGCCACTTCCTGCCCATGACTGTAAGATGTATTATGTCACTTGGGGAATAAGTTCCAAATCCTATTTTTGGGAAAAGAGGTAACGTTGGAGGCAGTAAGGGGGAGGCCAAGTCCAGCCTGTAGCTGGAAGGAGCCCAGAGACTCCTCAGTAAGCCTGCCGTTCCAGGGAGACAGACGCTTGCAAAACCTGCCTCCATTCCTCGAGCGGTTCCGCTCTCACGTTTTGAGGCCCCCCAGTGGCTCTAGAGGGAGAGGGGGCGGTACAGGATGTTCTCATGAATCACCCCTTGTTCAATGAACTGTCCCGTTACCAGAGCCAAGGTCAAGCTTTAAACCTGAGTATGTATTTCCTCTGGAGTGTGCTAAAGGGTAACTGCACTCTCCTACAAGTCACACGCTCAGGCTGCAGTGTAAGAGAAATTGAAGTTTTTCTTTGTTCTGTTTTTTTGAGACAGGGACTCACTCTGTCACCCAAGCTGGAGTGTAGTGGCATGAACGCGGCTCACTACAGCATCAACTTCGCCAGTTCATGCAGTCCTCCCACCTCAGCTTCCCAAAGTGCTGGGATTACACTCATGAGCCACCGTGCCCAGCCAAAAGTGAAGTTTTTCTTATCTTTCCTTTTTCTCTTTTTTTTAAAACAGAGTTTCCCTCTTGTTGCCCAGGATGGAGTGCAATGGAGCGATCTCGGCTCATTGCAACCTCCACCTCCCGGGTTCAAGCGATTATCCTGCCTCAGCCTCCCGAGCAGCTGGGATTACAGGCACCTGCCACCACGCCAGGCTAATTTTTGCATTTTTAGTAGAGACAGAGTTTCACCATGTTGGCAAGGTTTGTTTTGAACTCCTGACCTCAGGTGATCCACCCGCCTCGGCCTCCCAAAGTGTTGGGATTACAGGCGTGAGCCACTGCGCCCGGCCGAGAAAGAAGTTTTTCAAAAGGTTCGAGACAATGAGACATTGAAACCAATTGCTATTGTGCAATAAAGTACTTAAAATGCAAAAGATTAAGCATTTATTTATTTATTTATTTATTTATTTATTTATTTATTTATTTTAGAGATAGGTTCTTGTTCCATCACCCAGGCTGGAGTGCACTGGTGCAATCATAGCGCACTGCAGCTTTGAACCCCTGGGCTCAAGCAATCCTCCTGCCTCAGCCTCCCATAGTGCTAAGATTACAGGTGTGAGCCACCACCCCTAGCCTACATTTTAAAATATACAAAATAATATAAAATCAAGGCAAAGTGATGCTGCCACTCATGGGAAACCAACTAGGTACCTGGCACTGTGCTGAATTCTTACATTTTTTACTCAATGAGAACTAAGAAATACCTCATAAACAAGATAAAAAGTGAGAGGCAAAGATAGTCACTTTTTGTAGAACAAAAGCTTACAGAAAATCATGTGCAGACTCACGATCTTTTTTTTTCCATCAGTTTGAGAGAATGGTGTCCTTCTCTTATATTGATGGACGGTGGTTAAAAGCAAGACAAAAAAATCACATACTCTAATGTATTAAAGCCAGATCTTTTCCTGAAGAGGCAAAGTTGTCCCAAGTATGTCTACAAGGGCTAAGAGGCTGTCCAATAGAAACTTCTGTGATGACAGAATTGTTCTTTATGCATACTAATACAGTAGTCACTGGCTGCATACAGCTATTGAGCACTTGAAATGTGACTGGTGTAAGTGGGGAACTGAATTTCTTTTTTTTTTTTTTTTTTTTGAGACGGAGTCTTGCTCTATCACCCAGGCTGGAGTGCAGTGGCCCGATCTTGGCTCACTGCAAGCTCTGCCTCCCGGGTTCACGCCATTCTCCTGCCTCAACCTCTCCGAGTAGCTGGGACTACAGGCGCCCGCCACCACGCCCGGCTAATTTTTTTGTATTTTTAGTAGAGGCGGGGTTTCACTGTGGTCTCAATCTCCTGACCTCGTGATCCGCCCGCCTCGGCCTCCCAAAGTGCTGGGATTACAAGCGTGAGCCACCGCGCCCGGCATGGGGAACTAAATTTCAAATTTTATTTATTAAAAATTAGCAGCCAGGCGGCTGGGCACGGTGGCTCACGCCTGTAATCCCAACACTTTGGGAGGCCGAGGCAGGTGGATCACAAGATCAGGAGATCGAAACCATCCTGGCTAACACGGTGAAACCCCGTCTCTACTAAAAATACAAAATTAGCCGGGCGTGGTGGTGCATGCCTGTAATCCCAGCTACTCTGGAGCCTGAGGCAGGAGAATCACTTGAACCTGGGAGGCAGAGGTTGCGGTGAGCTGAGATCACACCTTTGCACTCCAGCCTGGGCAACAAGAGCAAAACTCCATCTCAATTAAAAAAAAAAAAAAAAAAAAGACACTGGTGTCTCCAACAGGGGAGAGGGTGGAAGGGAAATGAGGGCTGAAAAATTATCTATTGAGTACAACATTCACTATTTGGGTGACGGGTATACTGGAATTGGAAACTTCATCGTTATGAATATATCTATGTAACAATCCTACACGTGTACCCCCCACCACATCTAAAATAATAATAAGGGCGGGTGCGGTGGCTCACGCCTGTAATCCCAGCACTTTGGGAGGCCAGAACAGGCAGATCACTTGAGGCCAGGAGTCTGAGACCAGCCTGGCCAACATGGCAAAACCCTATCTCTACTAAAAAATACAAAAAATTAGCTGGGTGTGGTGGCAGGTGCCTGTAGTCTCAGCTACTTGGGAGGCTGAGGTGGGAGAATCGCCTGAACCCAGGAGGTGGAGGTTGCAGTGAGCCAAGATCACGCCACTGCACGCCAGCCTGGGCAACAGAGCAAGACTCCGTTTCAAAAATAATAATAATAATAAAATAATAATAATAATAAAAGATGGTGGGGCCGGGCGCAGTGGCTCACACCTGTAATCCACCTGGGAGGCTGAGGAAGGCAGATCATGAGGTCAGGAGATTGACATCATCCTGCCCAATGTGGTGAAACCCCGTCTCTACTAAAAATACAAAAATTAGCCAGGTACGGTGGTGTACGTCTGTAGTCCCAGCTACTCGGGAGGCTGAGGCAGGAGAATCATTTGAACCCGGGAGGCGGAGGTTGCAGTGAGCTGAGATCGCACCACTGCACTCCAGCCTGGGCAACAAGAGCAAAACTCCGTCTCAAAAAATAATAATAATAATAAATAAAAGACAGTAAGCTGAGTGTGATGCTTCATGCCTGTAATCCCAGCACTTTGGGAAGCCAAGGTGAGAGGATCACTTGAGGCCATCCAAGAGGTTGAGACCAGCCTGGGCAACATGGTGAGACACTCCCGTCTCTACCAAAAACATTAAAAATTAGCCAGTCATGGTGGCAAAAACCTGTAGTTCCAGCTACTCAGGAGGCTGAGGCAGGAGGATCACTTGAGCCCAGGAGTTTGAGGCTGCAATGAGCAACGTTGGTGCCACTGCACTCCGACCTGGGTGGCAGAGTGAGACCCTGTCTCAAAAAACAAACAAGCAACTCCCAGCTCTGCCAGTTCTGAGCTGTGGCCCCACCTCCATGGCTTCAGCAGGAAAATGAAAACGACTGCTTTTCAGGACTGTTCTGAAGATGAGATAATATTACACCCAGCAGCTTCACCACCTGTTCACACCTAGAGGTGGGAGCTCAATGAATAGCTGCTATTAGCTGTTAAGATCATCAGTTGCCTGATTGCGGATGAAATATTCTTGGGAATTATGCCACTATTGTCAGTTTCTCTCTTAATAACATATATTAGAAGAATAGTGAATATGGGAGAGAACTATGTGCATAAAGATATGAGCTTTTATAACAAAAAGATATGATTTTATAATAAACTTATACCTGGCCGGGCGCAGTGGCTCGCGCCTATAATCCCAGCTCTTTGGGAGGCCAAGGCCGGAGGATCACTTGAGGTCAGGAGTTCAAGACCAGTCTGTTCCAACATGGTGAAACCCCGTCTCTACTAAAAATACAAAAATTAGCGGGGCACGGTGGCTCATACCTATTATCCCAGCACTTTGGGAGGCCGAGGCGGGCAGATCATGAGGTCAGCAGATCGAGACCATCCTGCCCAACATGGTGAAACCCCGTCTCAACTAAAAACACAAAAAATTAGCTGGGTGTGGTGGTGGGTGCCTGTAATCCCAGCCGCTCGGGAGGTTTAGGCAGGAGAAAGGCGTGAACCCGGGAGGTGGAGGTTGCGGTGAACTGGATGGTGCCACTGCACTCCAGCCTGGGCCAACAGAGCGAGACTCCATCTCAAAAAAATTAAATAAATAAAAGAAAAGAAAAAGCCATCATTTATTGATGTTATAGAATAATACAATAGCAGTTCTCAATCTTTTTTAGTAGATTCCTACGTTTTAAGGATATTTCACCACAAGCCAAGAAAGAAATTTAAAGTTGTGATTTCTATAGTAAAAAATTGCCTTTTTTTTTTTTTTTGAGATAGGGTCTCGCTCTGCCTTGCAGGATAGAGGGCTGTGGCATGATCACGGCTCATTGCAGCCTCAACCTCCCAGGTTCAGGCAATCCTCTCACCTTGGCCTCCCAAGGTGCTGGGATTACCGGCGTGAGCCACCATGCTCGGCCATAATGGACTTGCTCTGTGTGACAGATTTCCCTGTAAGGGCCTCTAAGAGGCTCTCATGCAAAGGAACAGGCTGAGGAGGAACCCGCTGTGCGCCCACAAATCAGCACAGGTCCTCCCTGCCCCCGTGCCGTCCACCTGAAAGGGCCCAGAAAAGCTCCCAACATTGGGAGCCTATGAACATCCTTGGCAGAAGTAAAAATTCTGACCAGCCCACTCTGAAGAAAACTACTGCTCTTTTAAATTTTTATTTTATTTTATATCTTTTTTTTATAGACATGGGGTCTCACTGTGTTGCCCAGGCTGATCTGGAACGCCTGGCCTCAAGCAGTCCTCCCATCTTGTCCTCCCAAAATGTTGGGATTACAGGCATGAGCCACTATGCCTGGCCCTAAAACTACTGTTTGTGTTGATGCAGTGTGAAAATGTGGTTTCTTACTGAAAGCCATGCACCAAAATAAAAATAAACAAAAAAACACATTTTACTTCTCTATCACATTTATCTTCTTTCTTTAAGCACCATCTATGAGTATTGAATTAAAGAACTGCAGCTGGGCCGGGCGCCGTGGCTCACACCTAATATCCCAGCACTTTGGGAGGCCGAGTCAGGCGGATCACTTGAGGTCAGGAGTTCGAGACCAGCCTGGCCAACATGGTGAAACCCCATCTCTACTAACAATACAAAAATTAGCCAGGCGTGGTGGTGGGCACCTGTAATCCCAGCTACTTGGGAGGCTGAGGCAGGAGAATTTTGCTTGAACCTGGGAGGCAGAGGTTGCAGTGAGCCGAGATCATGCCATTGCACTCCAGCCTGGGCAGCAAGAGTGAAACTCCATCTCAAAATAAATTAAATGAACAAATAAATAAAGAGCTGCAGCTGGGTCGGGCACAGTTGCTCACATTGTAATCCCAGCACTTTGGGATGCCAAGGGGGAAGGACCGCTTGAGCCTATTAGTTGGGGACAAGTCTGGACAACACAGTGAGAACTTATCTCTACAAAAAAATTTTAAATTTAAAAAAGGAAATAGTTACGATCTTGTTGTAAGGTTTAATACATTACACACACTTGCGTTAACAACCCATACTGAACTAAGTCTGACGTTTTTGTGTTAATTTTTGCTTAAGAATTTGGATAAACAAAATAACCATAAAAACATCCCAAAACAGCACACTCCCTAGGTGAACACATGGCTCCCTCTTGTGGTCAACACGAACCTCACGGGCACAGCCCCGGGGCTTTCTTCCCAACCTCACCCACTCCCCGCAAATTATTATGCAGCTACATAAATTACCATGAGATTCACGAAACAGTCTGTCCCGCAGCAGCGTTCCATCCAGTGAGGCTTGATTCAGCCTTTCACCTTCAGAGGGAGGTGAGAATTTCACATTCTAGCTTAAAATTTGCCCAGAATAAAGGTCACTTAAACTAAGTGATTATTTGGCATCCTCCAACGACACATGACCTCATCCGCCAACTTAAACGCAATACATATATATATGCCCGTATTGCTTCAAAAATAAGCATTATTAGGCTGGGCGCGGTGGCTCACACCCGTAATCCCAGCACTTTGGGAGGCCAAGGCGGGCGGATCACTTGACGTCAGGAGTTCAAGACCAACCTGGCCAACATGGTGCAACCCCATCTCTACTAAAAATACAAAAAAATTAGCCAGGTGTGGTGGTGCATGCCTGTCATTCCAGCTACTCGGGAGGCTAAGGCAAGAGAATCGCTTGAACCCAGGAGGCAGAGGTTGCAGTGAGCTGAGATTGTGCCACTGCACTCCAGCCTGGGCAACAAGAGTGAAACTCTGTAAAATAAATAAATAAATAAATAAATAAATAAATAAATAAATAAGTTAGTTAATTATAATTAAAAGAGATGGGGGGTCTCCCTATGTTGCTCTGGCTGGTCTGGAACTCCTGGCCTCAAGTGATCCTCCCAAAATGCTGGGACTACAGGCGTGAGCCACCCTCCCCAGCCAGGAGAAGCTGATTTTAATGGAAATTCCAAATGCTTCAACATTTTTAAATTAACGTATTTGCCAAACCTTGCTTTTACACCGTGGAGTAGGAAACGTGAACATTTATTTAACAATGAACCTGCCTGCGACTTAACCTACTCCTCCCACTTTCCCAAAGGCATCACAACACAAAGCTAAAAAGCGCTGTTCTACGGCCGCATTCTCAATTTCCAGATGAATTAAGACACGGAACAAAGCACCTGCATTTAAAATCAACCAAACTCCCCTCTTTTCTCAGCTCACCCTCACATAATAGGTTTTCCTGAACAAGTATGAGTCATAAGTCTTGGAATGTGGGAGTGTGAAAAGAAATAGTGCTTTCTGGCCGGGTGTGGTGGCTGACACCTGTAATCCCAGCACTTTGGGAGGCTGAGGCAGGCAGATTGCTTGAGCCCAGGAGTTGGAGACTAGCCTGGGCAACACAGTGAGACCCTGTTCCTACAAAAAATTTAAAAATTGCCCAGGTGTGGTGGTGTATATCTGTAGTCCCAGCTACTCAGGAGGCTGAGGTAGGAGGATCACTCAAACCCAGAAGGTGGAGTCTGCAGTGAGCTATGATTGCACCGCTGCACTCCAACCTGGGCAATGAAGCAAGACCCCTTCTGAAAAAGAGAAACAGGGCCAGGTGCGGTGACTTGTGCCTGTAATCCCAGCACTTTGGGAGGCCAAGGTGGGTGGATCACCTGAGATCAGGAGTTCAAGACCAGCCTGGCCAACATGGTGACATCCTGTCTCTACTAAAAATACAAAAATTAGCCGGGCACGGTGGCGGGCACCTGCAATCCCAGATACTCAGGAGGCTGAGGCAGGAAAATCGCTTGAACCCAGGATTCAGAGGGTGCAGTTTGCTGGGATCGCGCCACTGCACTCCAGCCTGGGCGACAGGAGCGAGACTCTTTCAAAAAAAAAAACAAAACTGAGCCTACTTAGTAATCTTCAAATTACTGATCGTTTTTTATCTTAGAGCATAATCAGAACTCTTTGTGGGGTTTTTGGGGGTGTTTTTGAGATAGAGTCTCTCCCTGCCACCCAGGCAGGAGTGCAGTGGTGCAAGGACAGTTCACCGCAACCTCAATCTCCCAGGCCCAAGTGATCCTTCCTCAATCTCCTGAGTAGCTGGAACTACAGATGCACACCACCACACCCAGCTAATTTTTTGTATTTTTGTAGAGATGGTCTTGCTATGTTGCCCAGGCTGGCCTAGAACTCCTGAGCTCAAGCAATCCGCCTGCCTCTGCCTCCCAAAGTGCTAGGATTCCAGGTGTGAGCCAGTTATGCACCACCCAGGATCAGAACTCTTAGGAGGCAAACAAGGAAAAAGAAAACAGGTTAAGTCCACTGCATTAAAAAAAAACTAAAAGCAAGCCAGGCACAGTGGCACTAATGCCTGTAATCTCAGCACTTTAGGAGGCTGAGGCAGAAGCATCCTGGGAAACATATCGAGACCCTCATCTCGATATAAAAATAGTATATATATACATCTGGGTGAGGTGGCTCACACCTCTAATCCCAGCACTTTGGGTGGCCATGGCAGGTGGATCACTTGAGGTCAGGAATTCAAGACCAGCCTGGTTAACATGGCGAAACCCCGTCTCTACTAAAAATACAAAAATTAACTGGGTATGGTGGGGCGCCTATAATCCCAGCTACTCAGGAGGCTGAGGCACAAGAATTGCTTGAACCCAAGAGGCGGAGGTTGTGGGAGCCGAGTTAGTGCCACTGCAATCCAGCCTGGGTGAGAGAGTGAGACTCTGTCTAAAATAAAATGAAACAAAACAAAATGCAATAAAAATAAGAAAGCATCACACTCAAGGACTTCTCAGACACACCAGGCCACATGGAACATGCCCTCCCAACTCAACCAAAACACTTTGTTAAAAGTCTTGATACACCTCGATAAAACAAGACCACTGATTGCAGAAAAAAAAAAAATTATCCTACGAAGTTTACCATTCCTAAGCAAGCACCTTTGAAAATCTTTTCCAAATGTTTCTCATACAGACTATAGCTCTCAATGAATGGTTTGTAGGGCTTAAAGGGCAAATGAAAGTAGTCAGATTTTTATTTTTTTTTTGAGACAGTCTTGCTCTGTTGCCCAGGCTAGAGTACAATGGCGTGATCTCAGCTCACTGCAACCTCCACCTCCTGAGTTCAAGCGATTCTCCTTCCTCAGCCTCCCAAGTGGCTGGGATTACAGGCGTGCACCACCACACCTGGCTAATTTTGCATTTTTAGCAGAGACGGGGTTTCACTGGTGTCGAACTCCTGACTTCAGGTGATCCACCCACCTCAGCCTCCCAAAGTGCTGGGATTACAGGCATGCACCACTGCGCCCAGCCATCAGATTTTTTTTTAAATTTATCTGATTAATGAAGCTTTTTAATTTTTTATTATTTTTTATTTTCCTGAGACTTGAGTCTCTGTCACTCAGGCTGGAGTGCAGTGGTATGATCATAGTTCACTGCAGCCTCAAGCTCCTGGGCTCAAGCGATCCTCCTGCCTCAGCCGTCTGTGTAGCTGGGATGATTGGTATGCACCACCATGCCCAGCTAATTTTTTAATTTTTTGTAGAAATGGGGATCTTGCTATGTTGTCCAGGCTGGTCTCCAACTCCTGGACTCAAGCAATCCTCCTGCCTAGGCCTCCCCCAAAGTCCTGGGATTACAGGCATGAGCCACCAAGCCCAGCCATCAAGTTTCAATAAACATAAAATGTTTGGAGAAAAGAGAGAGAACATTCTGGAAACAAAGGAGAGCCAAGTAGGAGCAGCCATTAAACTCATTTAATAAGAATCAAATCTTACTTAGGCTTCTCATGATGAGTTTTTATGTTGAATATATTATCCATTGAACAGGGTGTGTTTCAAAACTTCTACTACTCACTGGCAGTTTCCATCTCTGAGTTTATACATACTGTTCAGGTAAATGTATTAAATTTTTTTTCAGCCAGGCACGGTGGCTCAAGCCTGTAATCCCAGCATTTTGGGAGCCCGAGGCGGGCGGATCATGAGGTCAGGAGATCGAGACCATCCTGGCCAACATGGTGAAACACCGTCCCTACTAAAAATACAAAAATTAGCTGGGAGTGGTGGCAAATGCCTGTAATCCCAGCTACTCGGGAGGCTGAGGCAAGATAATTGCTTGAACCCGAAAGGCGGAGGCTGCAGTGAGCCTAGATCACAGCACGTGTGCACTCAAGCCTGGGCAACAGAGCAAGAAGATTACGTCTGAAAGAAAGAGAGAAAGAGAGAGAGAAAGAGAGGAAGAAAGGAAGAGAGAGAAAAAGAAAGAAGAAAGAAAGAAAGAAAGAAAGAAAGAGAGAGAGAGAGAGAGAAAGAAAGAGAGAAAGAGAGAGAAAGGAGGAAAGGAAGAAAGGGAAAAATGCATGAAAAGTGCAGGATTTTGTTTTGTTTTGTTTTGTTTTTGAGACAGAGTTCTGCTCTTGTTGCCCAGGCTGGAGAGCAATGGCACGATCTCGGCTCACTGCAACCTTTGCCTCCCGGGTTCGAGTGATTCTCTTGCCTCAGCCTCCCAAGTAGCTGGGATTACAGGCACGCACCACCACGCCCCGGCTAATTTTTGTATTTTTATTAGAGACAGGGTTTCACCATGTTGGTCAAGCTTGTCTCGAACTCCCGACCTCAGATGATCCACCCACCTCAGCCTCCCAAAGTGCTGGGACTACAGGCGTGAGCCATAACCCCCGGCATGCACACCATATTTTAACGTCACAATATGAAAGCATGTCAGCCTGGGCGTGGTGGCTCGTGCCTGTAATCTTAGCACTTTGGGGGCTGAGGCAGGAGGATTGCTTGAGGCCAGGAGTCAAGACCAGCCTAAGCAACATAGTGAGACCTTGTCTCTACCAAAAAAAAAAAAAAAAACTGTAAAAACTGTATTAATGGCCAGGTGCGGTGGCTCACGCCTGTAATCCCAGCACTTTGGGAGGCCGAGGCAGGTGGATCACGAGGTCAGGAGATCGAGACCATCCTGGCTAACATGGTGAAACCCCGTCTCTACTAAAAATACAAAAAATTAGCCGGGCGAGGTGGTGGGCACCTGTAGTCCCAGCTACGCAGGAGGCTGAGGCAGGAGAATGGCGTGAACCCCAGGGGGCGGAGCCTGCAGTGAGCCAAGATTGCGCCACTGCACTCCAGCCTGGGTGAAAGAGTGAGACTCCTTCTCAAAAAAAAAAAAAAAAAAAAAAAAAAAAAAAAAAATTATTACTATATCACTGGATGCTTAATAGGGAATTCTGTACTTTTTGCAATTGGTTGAACATTTGTATACTTGCAACCTACAAAACAAAGGAAATAAAACAGTTGGTGGGGCATGGAAAGTTCAATCCCAAAGGAGTAAACTTTGTTTTTTTAAAAAAGGAAGGCCGGGCACGGTGGCTCATGCCTGTAATCCTAGCACTTTGGGAGGCCAAGGTGGGCAGATCACCTGAGGTAGAGAGTTCGAGACCAGCCTGGTCAACATGGAGAAACCCCGTCTCTACTAAAAATACAAAATTAGCCGGGCATGGTGTTGTATGCCTGTAATTCCAGCTATTCGGGAGACTGAGGCAGGAGAATCACTTGAACCCGGGAGGCAGAGGTTGCAGTGAGCCGAGATAGCATCATTGCACTCCAGCCTGGGTAACAAGAGCAAAACTCTATCTCAAAAAAAAAAAAGGCCGGGCGCGGTGGCTCACGCCTGTAATCCCAGCACTTTGGGAGGCTGATGCGGGTGGATCACGAAGTCAGGAGATTGAGACCATCCTGGCTAACACGGTGAAACCCCATCTCTACTAAAAATACAAAAAAAAAAAAAAAAATAGCCGGGCATGGTGGCGGGTGCCTGTAGTCCCAGCTACTCGGGAGGCTGAGGCAGGAGAATGGCGTGAACCCAGGAGGCAGAGCTTGCAGTGAGCGGAGACCGCGCCACTGCACTCCAGCCTGGGCAACAGAGCAAGACTCTGTCTCAAAAAAGAAAAAAAAAAAAAAGGGAAGTAAAAGGAGGGCTTGGCAAGAAAACAGTCTCTATTTTAAAACACTTAAAACTGTCGTCATCTCATTGTGCAATCACAGTGACACCAAAAGGGAATGGCTGTTCAACAGGGTTTTAACTGCTCCACCAAGGCAGCGTCACTTAGATTAGATGGAGATGGTTTGTCTTTTTTTTTTGAGACGGAGTCTCGCTCTGTCGCCCAGGCTGGAGTGCAGTGGCGCGATCTTGGCTCACTGCAAGCTCCGCCTCCCGGGTTCACGCCATTCTCCTGCCTCAGCCTCCCGAGGAGCTGGGACTACAGGCGCCTGCCACCCACCACGCCCGGCTAATTTTTTTGTATTTTTAGTAGAGGCAGGGTTTCACTGTGTTAGCAAGGATGGTCTCGATCTCCTGACCTTGTGATCCGCCCGCCTCGGCCTCTCAAAGTGCTGGGATTATAGGCGTGAGCCACCGCGCCTGGCCGAGATGGTTTGTCTTGTAAGGACTTTTTCTTTGGGACTCTGAGCACCAACCCAAAGGATCACAAGGCAGGACTTCATTGTTTCCTGTAAGCAGAGTGAGAGTTGAGTTCCCATCTAGCCTTATAGTTTTTCAAGCTCTGCTTCTAATCTTGTGCATCAGCAACCTACCTCCACGTTTACGCAGTGGCTCACGCCTGTAATCCTAGCACTTTGGGAAGCCAAGGCGGGCGGATCACCTGAGGTCAGGAGTTCGAGACCAGCCTGACCAAAATGGAGAAACCCAGTCTCTACCAAAAATACAAAATTAGCTAGGCATGGAGGTGCATGCCTGTAATCCCAGTTACTCAGGAGGCTGAGGCAGGAGAATCGCTTGAACCCAGGAGGCGGAGGTTGTGGTGAGCCAAGATCGCACCATTGCACTCCAGCCTGGGCAACAAAAGTGAAAACTCCGTCTCAAAAAAGTATTAGGGGGTCGGATGCAGTGGCTCATGCCTGTAATCCTAGCACTTTGGGAGGCCTAGGCAAGTGGATCACCTGAGGTCAGGAGTTCGAGACCAGCCTGACGAACATGGCAGAACCCTGTCTCTAATAAAAATACAAAAATTAGCCGGGGAGTGGTGGTGGGTGCCTGTAATCCCAGCTACTTGGGAGGCTGAGGCAGGAGAATCACTTGAACCCGGGAGGTGGAGTTTGCAGTGAGCTGAGATCACACCATTCCATTCCAGCCTGGGCAACAAGAGTGAAACTCCGTCTCACCAAAAAAAAAAAAAAAAAAAAAAAAAATAGCTGTCCACAGTGGCATGCAACCGTAGTCCTAGCAACTTAGGGGGCTGAGGTGGGAGGATTGCTAGAGCCCAGGAGTTCAAGTTTATAGTAAGCTGTGATCACACCACTGCACTCCAGCCTGAGTGACAGAGCAAGACCCTGTCTCAAATAATAAAAACCATCAGGACGACGATGGCATTAATAAAAGCACAAGAAGAACCAAGACCACACATATAAAATAAGACTTATTTATTAAGCTAAAGAACAAATTTTATTTTTCATTTTCCCCAAACACTAAAATAGCACATGGCATAGTAATTCAGCACACAACATAAACTGATATATGCAATCAATAATCCCGAAAATGGTTAAGTCTCACTTTGGGAGTCTTTAAAACCTTATGTCCTTAAATGACCTTTATCAAAGTTAACAGACAACAAAAGGAGTCACCTGGAAAAATTTTAGGGTACAGGATACTGCAATTCCTAGAATCTGAGAAACTTTTTATGTGGGAAATAATTCAATTTGCTTCTCTGTAACTGAGCTACTTTTTTCTCAAACTCATTTTTGTTTAAGGTAACACTGCTAGGGTTCCGAGTTTGAGAAGGGATCTTCTAAAGATAAACTTAATATTGCAACTTTCACCACACGGCCTCTGTCTAAATTGCATTTCAAATGGAAGGAAAGGGGTGTGAGAAGTGAAATCGAATTTTGCTGCAGACCAAAATCATTCTACAAAATGTAGAAATGATAACAGCTTACCATGAATTCAGCAAGATTTAACGCCAAGTACAGCGGTGTAGACTTTACAAGTATCCATTTCCATTGGGTGATCAGACAAGCCGAAAGGACACACAGGATTTGGGACAGTAGCCCTTTAGAATGGGTGTTGAAGACAGAACTTCATGGTAAATCCGTATGTTCTAATCTGGTATTTATACAGGCTATGATCGTCTCCTGAAATGTTTCCCAATTCTTTATATGTCTTTTAAAGCACAATTTAACACATGCTAAAAAAGTTCCTTCCGCATCAACCGGCTTTGAATTTAAACTCGATTTAAGTCTGCCGGGTCGTACAAAACTACAGCAGGAACCTAAGGGCTGCACAGCTTGCATCCAGACTTAATGCGAAAGAAATCATTCTAAGACAACTCTTAAAATTAATCTATTGGTATTGTTCTGCTTGTACCTTAACTATGGCATAATGTATTTGCTAATTCAAAAGGCTGCAGAGCCAGTAACCCCAGTGTTATCTGCAGACCATCTGAGGTGCTTTTAAGCATTTTCTTGAATTCTATTGTTTGCTGTGAAAACACGGGCTTTAAACGGTCAAGGAAAATGCATTTTGTCTCATCACTCAGGAGCACTTTGGGATACGCGTGCAGTGTTGCAGACAGGATGGAGTGCAGGCAAGAGGGTTCCAACTCAGAGCCCAGACCCTTGGGAAAAGCACTTGGTGGGTCATCCTGAAAACTTCCCATTTCCAGCAGTTTTTGATGGTGTGGCAGTCGTGACACCCGAGGCTCTCCTTTGGGGCACTGTCCTCTGTGGCCGTCAGTGGCCCTGGGCCTTCCTCTCAGCCAGTCCCGCCGCCCCAGAGCTTCAACACCACTGCAGGACACTCGAGCAAAACACTCTGTTGGAGCAGGGAACAAACCCACAGCTGTGCTCGGAGTCGCTGCTGAGGCTGGATTTCTTCTTAGTGATTCTCTCACATATGGAAGCACTGGGCCACCACTGTGAAGCCAGAGGCCAGCCCCGCTCGGATCCTTTCTCATTTCCAGTGATAATGCCTCACTTTGTGAATTTCCATCAACCACAGGCTTATTCATCCAGGAGGGTGCATCTGCAGGCCAAGGGCCCTCTGGCATTCTTTTCTTAAGGCTGTATGATAGTTTGTCCGAGTCACCTCCTCCGGCCTGCTGCACTTGTGCCAGGCAGGTGCCGAGAGGCCCTCTTCTGTCCCTCATGCTTCGTCTTCTTGGATGCAGTGGGCCTGACGTCACGCCTTCGTCAGTCTGGGAGGGCCTTCAATGGATCTCAATATGAACCTAGGAAAGGGAATCAAAGTTCTAAAATAAAGACACATGGGTCTTAAGAGCATCTACACCCACCAAATATTTCCTAACAAACACTAAGATCTTTCTGACAGTCTCCGGTACAGGGTTTCACCATATTGGTAAGGCTGGTTTTGAACTCCTGACCTCAGGTGATCCACCCACCACAGCGTCCCAAAGTGCTAGGATTACAGGTGTGAGCCATCATGCCCAGCCATATTTCTGGTTTTTGTTTTTTTGAGATAGAGTCTTGCTCTGTCGCCCACGCTGGGCGACAGGTGTGTGCCACCAAGCCTGCTAATTTTTTGTATTTTTAGTAGAGACAAGGTTTCACCAAGTTAGCTGGGATGGTCTCCATCTCCTGACCTCATGATCCACTCGCCTTGGCCTCCCAAAGTACTGGGGTTACAGGTGTGAGCCACCATGCCCGGCCTAGTGGAGAACATTTCGTGGGCTTAGTTCCCCACCCTCAAATTAGCAAATAATAGAGGTTTTTTTTGTTTTTTGTTTTTTTTTGAGATGGCGTTTCGCTCTTGTTGCCTAGGCTGGAGTGCAATGGCACAATCTCGGCTCACTGCAACCACCACCTCTCAGGTTCGAGCGATTCTCCTGCCTTAGCCTTTCGAGTAGCTGGGATTACAGGTGCCTGCCACCACATCTAGCTAATTTGTTTTTTGTATTTTTAGTAGAGATGAGGGTTCACCATGTTGGCCAAGTGAAATTAGCCAGGTGTGATGGCAGGTGTCTGTAATCCCAGCTACTCGGGAGGCTGTGGGAGAATCGCTTGAACCCGAGAGGTGGAAGTAGCTGTGAGCTGAGATCATGCCTCTGCACTCCAGCCTGGGCGACAGAGCTAGACTCCATCTCAGGGAAAAGAAAAAAAAATTGCAAAAAGGCTTTGAAATGAACAAAAAATAAGATGACTGGGCATGCTACCTAGTGCAACCTTCAGATTATGTAATTTTATAGGGACCAGCACCTTCATTGTCTCTGAGCTGCTTTACAACTCTGTCATTTGCCAAAAACCTTAAGAGTAAGGCAAAAAAGTTCCTGTCCAAAGAAAATAGTCTAATTAGTTTAATTAAACTAATTAAATTAGTCTCCTGGAATGGACTGATTACTGCCCTATGGATACTGACCAGCTTTGCATCTATCTGTAAATTCACTTTCGAGTGTTGTCTGAATTTTCCTTTAAACTGGTTATAACATCATATTAGTTCCCTTATTAATTGACAAGTTAAATGTAATTTTGACACGATGTGTTCACTTAAAAAACACCACCACCCTCAGCCAGGCGTGGTGGCTCACGCTTGTAAACTCAGCAGCTATAGTCCCAGATTCTCAGGAGGCTGATGTAGGAGGACTGCTTGAGCCTGGGAGGCAGAGGTCGCAGTGAGCTGAGATCAAGTCACTCTGCCCTCCAACCTGGGCAATGGAGTCAGATCCTGTCTCAAAAAATAAAAATTAAAATTAAAAAGCAGCAACACTGAAAGGATCAGCTACAGCTGAAAGTGGCTGACGGGGATGGAGAAATGGCAGGTAGGAGACTGCTGTTTCTCTCATCTTATGGAACTAGGAGACTCTTGATGCTAAATGGATGTATAACCGCATTAAGATTTGTTATACATTTTGGCCAGGTGCAGTGGCTCATGCCTGTAATTCCAGCACTTTGGGAGGCCAAGGCGAACGAATCATGAGGTCAGGAGTTCGAGACGAGCATGGTCAACATGGTGAAACCCTGTCTCTACTAAAAATAGAAAACTTAGCCAGGCGTGCTGGCGGGTGCCTGTAATCCCAGCTACTAAGGAGGCTGAAGCGAGATAATTGCGTGAACCCGGGAGGCGGAGGTTGGAGTGAGCCGAGATCCCATCACTGCACTCCAGCCTGGCGACAGAGCAAGACTCCATCTCAAATAAAAAATTAAAAAAAAAAAAACACACTGGGAAGAAAATGAAGGATGCAATTATTATTGGAAGCTGAAGGAGAAAGCAGGGAGAGTTTAGAGAAAGAGGCCCTGGGCCATGTCACAGGGAGCCAGTGATGGGGGCCAGCCGAGAAGCTTCAACAAGGACAGGTTGGCTGGATTTGCATTTCAGATGAATTATTCTGGCTGCACTGTGATGGACAGACTGGAAATGGTTCAGAATAGACACACTAGTTAGGAGGCTACTCCATAGAGCAGGAAAAAGAAAGAGGGCTGTGATCATAAGGAGAGACAGACTAAAGTTTCATATTGTTGTTGTTGTGGTTTTTGAGACGAGGTCTCACTCTGCCACTCAGGCTGGAGGACAATGGCGTGATCACAGCTCACTGCAGCCTTGAACTTCTGGGCTCAAGCAATCCTCCTAATTCAGCCTCCTGGGTCACTGGGACTACAGGCAGGCACCACCACACCTGGCAATTTTTTTTTTTTTTTCCAGAGCAGGAACGGAAGTTTATTACAAAGCTCTAGAGTGAGAAAGGAAAGTGCACTTCGAAGAGATCCAAGTGGGTGACTTAGAGAACAAGTTTTTTTTTTTTTTTTTTTTTTTTTTTTTTTTTTGAGACGGAGTCTCGCTCTGTCGCCCAGGTGGAGTGCGGTGGCGCAATCTCGGCTCACTGCAAGCTCCGCCTCCGGGTTCACGCCATTCTCCTGCCTCAGCCTCTCGAGTAGCTGGACTACAGGCGCCCCCCACGCCCGGCTAATTTTTTATTTTAGTAGAGACGGGTTTCACCGTGGTCTCGATCTCCTGACCTCGTGATTCACCCCTCGCCTCCCAAGTGCTGGATTACAAGCGTGAGCCACCGCCCGGCTAGAACAAGTTTTTTTTGTTGATGTTGTTTTTTTTTTGTAGAGACAGGGTCTCCCCATGTTGCCTAGATGGTCTCGAACTCCTGGCCTTTTTTTTTTTTTTTTTTTGACAGAGTCTTGCTCTTTTTTTGCCCAGGCTGGAGTGCAGTGGTGCTATCTCAGCTCACTGCAAGCTCCGCCTCCTGGGGTCATGCCATTCCCCTGCCTCAGCCTCCCGAGTAGCTGGGACTACAGGCGCCCACCACCACACCCAGCTAATTTTTTGTATTTTTAGTAGAGACAGGTTTTCACCATGTTAGCCAGGATGGTCTCGATCTCCTGACCTCATGATCTGCCCGCCTCAGCCTCCCAAAGTGCTGCGATTATAAGCATGAGCCACCGCGCCCGGCCGAACTCCTGGCCTCTTAAGTGATCCTCCTGCATCAGCCTCCCAAGTAGCTGGGATTACAGGTGTGTACCACCATGCCCGGCTAAAGTATTTTTTTAAAGTTGTTGACTGGCTGGGTGCAGTGGCTCACGCCTGTAATCCCAGCACTTTGGGAGGCCTAGATGGGTGGATCACCTGAGGTCAGGAGTTCAAGACCAGCCTGAACAACATGGTAAAACCCCATCTCTACTAAAAATACAAAAATTAGCTGGGCATGGTGGCACATGCCTGTAGTCCCTGCTACTCAGGAGGGTGAGAAAGGAGAACAGCTTGAGCCCCAGAGGCTCTATCTCAAAAAAAAAAAAAAAAAAAAAAAAAAAAGAGATGGAGTCTTGCTCTGTCACCCAGACTGGAGTGCAGTGGCAGGATCACAGCTTACTGCAAACTCCGCCTCCCAGGTTCAACAATTCTCCTGCCTCAGCCTCCCACATAGCTGGGACTACATGTGCACACTGCCACACCTGGCTAATTTTTTGTATTTTGGTAGAGACGGGGTTCCACGAGTTGCCCAGGCTGGTCTCAAACTCCTGAGCTCAGGCAATCCACCTGCCTTGGCCTCCCAAAGTGCTAGGATTACAGGCGTGAGCCACCACACCACTCCAGCCTGGACAGTTACTTAGTTATTTTGAAACAGAGTTTCACTCTTGTTGCCCAGGCTGGAGTACAATGGCACAATCGCGACTCACTGCAACCTCCACCTCCTGGGTTCAAGTGATTCTCCTGCCTCAGCCTCCCAAGTAGCTGGGATTACAGGCATGTGCCACCACGCCTGGCTAATTTTGTATTTTTAGTAGAGACAAGTTTCTTCATGTTTGTCAGGCTGGTCTCAAACTCCCGACCTCAGGTGATCCGCCCACCTTGGCCTCCCAAAGTGGTGGGATTACAGGCATGAGCCACCACGCCCGGCCAGTGGTTTTTTTTGAGACAGTCTCACTCTGTCACCCAGGCCGGACCGTGGTGGTGCAATCTCAGCTCACTACAACCTCCACCTCCTGGGTTCAAGCCATTCTCCTGCATCAGCCTCCCAAGTTGCTGGGATTACAGGAACCCACCACCATGCCCAGCTAATTTTTTTTTTTTTTTTTTTTTGAAATGGAGTCTTGCTCGTTGCCCAGGCTGGAGTGCAATGGCACAATCTCGGCTCACTGCAACCTCCGCCTCCTGGGTTCAAGCGATTCTCCTGCCTCAACCTCCTGAGTAGCTGGGATTCTAAGCGCCCGCCACCACGTCGGGCTAATTTTAGTTTTTGTATTTTTAGTAGAGATGGGGTTTTGCCATGTTGGCCAGGCTGGTCTTGACATCCTGACCTCAGGTGATCTGGCCACCTCAGCCTCCCAAAGTGTTGGGACTACAGGCATGAGCCTCCACGCCCAGCCTAGCCGTTGTTAATATGGGAGAAAATATTAGAACGTCTTGGTCTATCATTCTTCTTTCTTCTCCCTTTTAACATTTTCTATGTTTTATAATATGTATCATATTCTGAGTGAGCAAAATATATACTTTATGAATACTTATATATATCTTGTAGGACATGTTCAAAAGTTTTTACTGATAGAATTGTGACCATTATTCTATACACTTCACTAAAACATATTTGAACCAGGCCAGGTGCAGTGGCTCAGCCCTGTCATCCCAACACTTTGGGAGGCACGGACAGACGGATGGCTTGAGCCCAGGGGTGTGAGACCAGCCTGGGCAAGACAGAAAGACCCTGTCTCTACAAAAAAATTTTAAAGAGTGGCCGGGAGCAGTGGCTCACACCTGTAATCCCAGCACTTTGGGAGGCCAAGACGGGTGGATCACTTGAGGACAGGAGTTCGAGATCAGCCTGGCCAACACTGTGAAACCCCGTCTCTACTAAAAATACAAAAATTAACGGGGCATGGTGGTGTGCGCCTGTGGTCCCAGCTACTCGGGAGGCTGAGGCAGGAAAATCGTTTGAACCTGGGAGGCAGAGGTTACAGTGAGCCAAGATAGCACCACTGCACTCCAGCCTGGGCAACAGAGTGAGATTCTGTCTCAAAAAAAAAAAAAAAAAAATTAAAAGATTAGCTGGGGGTGGTGGTGCACATCTGTAGTCCCAGTCACTTCAGAGACTGAGGTGGGAGAGGACTGCTTGAGCCTGGAAGCTCAAGGCTGCAGTAAGCTGTGGTCACACCACTATACTCCAGCCTGCACAATTAGAGCAAGACTGTGACTCGAAAAAGAAAAGAAAAAACTGTATCTATATGAATCACATAAAAGAATACAGGCCAGGCACGGTGGCTCACGCCTGTAATCTCAACACTTTGGGAGGCCACGGTGGGCAGATCTCGAGGTCAGGAGTTCGAGACCAGCCTGACCAACACAGGGAAACCCCATCTCTACTAAAAATACAAAAATTAGCTGGGTATGGTTGCATGTGCCTATAATCCCAGCTATTAGTCAGGAGGCTGAGACACGAGAATCACCTGAGCCCAGGAGGCAGAGGCTGCCATGAGCCAAGATGGCACCACTGTACTCCAGCCTGAGAGACAGAGCAAGACTTTGTCTCAAAAAAAAAAAAAAAAAAAGCTGGCGTGCAATGGCACAGTCACGGCTCACTGCAGCCTCGACTTCCCCAAGCTTGGGTCATCACCTCACCTTAGCCTCCCAAGTAGCTGGAACCACAGGTGTGTGCCACCACACCCAGCTAATTTTTTGTATTTTTTGTAGAGACAATGTTTTGCCATGTCCCAGGCTGGTCTTGAACTCCTGGGCTCAAGTGATCCACCCACCTCAGCTTCCTAAAGTGCTGGAATTACAGGCATGAGCCACCATGCCCGGCCATATTCTTTCAAACCTTACATTTATTTTGCTGATGAAAATGTGCTAAGAATGAACATTATCCTTAAATGGAAGCATTCCTTTTTCTTTTTCTTTTTTTTTAATGGAAGCATTCCTAAATATATTTCAATACAGATTGAAATAGGTATTTTAATTCCTTTTTTTTTTTTTTTTTTTGAGACAAGAGTCTCTCTCTGTCCCACCCAGGCTGGAGTGCAGTGGTGCAATCTCGGCTCACTGCAGCCTCTGCTTCCCGCACTCAAGCAACTCTCCTGTTTCAGCCTCCCAAGTAGCTGAGACTACAGGTGTATGCCACCATGGCCCTGCTGGTTTTAGCTGTGTCTTCTTCCCTTTGGGACTAGCCTTACCAGCCCATTAATTTTGTATTTTGAGTAGATATGGGGTTTTACTATGATGGCCAGGCTGGTCTCTAACTCCTGACCTCAGGTGATCTACCCGCCTCAGCCTCCCAAAGTGCTGGGATTACAGGCGTGAGCCTGCCCAGTATTTTAATTATCAAGAAAAACAGGTCATATAATATGGGACAGCGCTCAGAAAAATTAAGTTTCTAACCATTTTTAGTAAGTCCTTGTACAAGGATTTAGCATTGTTCAGAAAGGTGAAACATTTCTAGAATTGTGTTAAAGTACTTTAAATACGGTACCATTATTTTTTTTCATTTTCCTTAGCAAACTAATGCAGTATAAGGTACCATTAATAATCACTTATTTTATAACTCAGAAACATAAAAAAATTCATTTAATAAGGTAATCATGTATTCAATCATGATATAATTGTTCCCTGAAGTTCTAGTACTGTAGTATTCAGTAATAAACTATTTAATTCCCTCATCAAAAAGATTTCGATAGGTTTATTTATTTATTTTGAGACAGAGTCTTGCTCTGTCACCTAGGCTGGAGTGCAATGGTGCAATCTTGGCTCACTGCAACCTCCGCCTCCCAGGTTCAAGCAATTCTCCTGCCTCACCCTCCCAAGTAGCTAGGACTACAGGCGCCCGCCACCACGCCCAGCTAATTTTTGTATTTTTAGTAGAGACATGGTTTCAACATGTTGGCCAGGCTGCTCTCAAACTCCTGACCTCAGGTGATCCACCCGCCTTGGCCTCCCAAAGCGCTGCGATTACAGGCGTGAGCCACCATGCCCAGCCACAAAAAGACTTCAATAGGTTATCAAAAACATTTTGGCTCAGAGCCCTCAACTAACCTCCTCTGATATTAGACTCTTACACATATTACCTGTATTCTGAGGGCCACAAACAACTTCTAAATAATTTCTAGGCATATTTAAGTCATTTATGAGTTTTTTCATAGTTTATTCTCAGTATGCTAGAGATATATTGTACCAGATAAAGTATGCCTAAGTGTATACAAAATCAGCTCTTTTTGGCCTCCTCATGCCATGTCAATTCTACAAAATTTAAAAAACAGTGTAAATGTTGGTACTACAAAGGTAGCTACCAAAGCTCAGACCACTAGAATGGGGAAGGAGTCTTCAAGAAAGCATGGTTCAGGAAAAATAAAGTGTAGCCCTGGGTTCCAGAGGGTAAATCCTGCAGCCTATACCTCCCTCTGCCTCCCACCAAAGATGACAAAGGCTGAACACAAAGCCAGGGAGGTCACGGGCGCGGTGCTGGGGAAACGAGGCTGTCCAGGTATACCCGATCCTCACCACAACAGGAGCGGTCACCCTCCTCGCAGATCCCCGCCCAGCTGACCTGCCGGACAACAATGGCCTGACCCATTTAGCTGTTGCCCTCATGGGTGCCTGTACCCTCGCCTTCCCCAACCCGAGCTATTCCTGGCCTCCAGGGCATGACGGTGCTGTTGCTTTGTAAACTAAAAATATCTTGGCCCCAATGTTTCTGAAAGAGGGCTGGCAAGGCTAGTCCCAAAGGGGAGAAGACACAGCTAAAACCAGCAGGGCCACGGTGGGCCTTGAGGGACTCCTGCATGCAAGGAGAGCTCACACACGCTCCCAGATGGGCTGGCTCCACACCCCTCAGGTGTGAATGCTGGCACACCTTAACTCACTATGCTCATGGCCCAAATGCTCAGACTGGAGGTAGCGGAAACAGACCCCCGGATTTCCACACAGCCTAGAGGAGAAACAGGAATGACCACATCGCTTCTAAATTAAGCTGAATCATGATCACAAGGAACACACTAACATCACTGAGTTCCTGCTACTCACCACTTGGCACGTCTAAATCACACCTGACAGCCAGGTGCGGTGGCTCACACCTGTAATCCCAGTACTTTGGGAGGCCGAGGTGGGGAGATCACTTGAGCCTAGGAGCTGGGGACCAGCCTGGGCAACACAGCAAGACCCCCATCTCTACAAAAAAAATTAAAAAATTAGCTGGGTGTGGTACACGCACCTGTGGTCCCAGCTACTCAGGAGGCTGAGGTGGGAAGATCGTTTGAGCCTAGGAGTTTGAGACCAGTCTAGGCAACATAGCAAGACCCCATTTCCACAAAAAATAAATCACACCTGCCCCTATAAAACCAGCTGTGTACCCCTTTTTTTTTTTCCCAGACACAGTCTTGCTCTGTCACCCAGGCTGGAGTGCAGTGGCGCGATCTCGGCTTACTGCAAGCTCCACCTCCCAGGTTCACACCATTCCACTGCCTCAGCCTCCCGAGTAGCTGGGACTACAGGTGCCCGCCACCACGCCTGGCTAATTTTTTGTATTTTTAGGAGAGACAGGGATTCACCGTGGTCTCGATCTCCTGACCTCGTGATCCACCCACCTCGGCCTCCCAAAGTGCTGGGATTACAGGCGAGAGCCACTGCGCCCAGCCATACCCCTCTCTTAACCACTGCCCTGTCTCCCCCTTCCAGTCCCCTGGATGCTCACAGGTGCGATCACAAGGAGAGGAGAGTGTGCAGAGGCCAGGTGCCAGCTCGGGGTCAGGCAACTGACTTTCCGCAGGGAGAATGAGTCTCTGTCGCCCAGGCTGGAGTGCAGTTGCACGATCTCAGCTCACTGCAACCTCCGCCTCCTAGGTTCAAGCAATTCTCCTGCCTCAGCCTCCTGAGTAGCTGGGATTACAGGCATGCACCACCACACCCGGCTAATTTTTGCATTTTTAGTAGACATGGGGTTTCTCCATGTTGACCAGGCTGGTCTCAAACTCCTGACCTCAGGTGATCCGCCCACCTCAGCCTCCCAAAGTGCTGGGATTACAGGCATGAGCCACTGTGCCCAGCCCCTCCCAGGATTCTGTGAAGATTCGATGTATGAGAAGCAGCCAGAATCTTCTCTGACTAGCATCCCAAGGGCATCCCAGCTGCTGTTGATCAGAATCTACAGCAGCTGCTATCATCATGACCAAAAGTGTTTCAGGGAAGGACAAAACGCTGCTGAGAGGGTCGGTGCGGTGGAGGACGGAGAAGCGACCACTGCATGTGTGTACAGACACAGCCCCAACATGGGTAAGTACACTTCAGTGGAAGGGCAGAGGCCGTGCCGCACCTGGGGTCAGCTGAAGTGCAGAGGCCGTGCTGCACTTGGAGTCGGCCGAAGGGCAAATACAGACCACTCACAGCTCCCCCAACATTGCCAGGGAGGGAATTCAGGGTAACAGACTCAAAGGATAGCAGGTGGACAATGACTTAAAAAATTATTGGCAGGGCGTGGTGGCTCACACCTGTAATCCCAGCACTTTGGGAGGCTGAGATGGGAGGATCACCTGAGGTCAGGAGTTCGAGACCAGCCTGGCCAACATGGTAAAACCCCGTCTCTACTAAAAATGCAAAAATTAGCCAGGCGTGGTGGCGGGCGCCTATAGTCCCAGCTACTCGGGAGGCTGAGGCAGGAGAATCACATGAACTGGGAGGCGGAGCTTGCAGTGAGCCGAGATTGTGCCACTGTACTCTAGCCTGGGTGACAGAGCAAGACTCCGTCTCAAAAAAAAACAAAAAAAAAAATTATGAGCGCTGTCATCCTGGCTAACACGGTGATATCCCATATCTACTAAAAAAAAAAAAATTCAAAAAATTAGCCAGGTGTGGTGGTAGGAGCCTGTAGTCCCAGCTACTCAGGAGGCTGAGGCAGGGGAATGGCATGAATCCCGGAGGTGGAGCTTGCAGTGAGCTGAGATTGCGCCACTGCACTCCAGCCTGGGCCACAGAGCAAGACTGTCAAAAAAAAAAAAAAAAAAAAAAAAATATGAGTGCTGGCCAGGCGCAGTGGCTCACCCCTGTAATCCCAGCACTTTGGGAGGCCAAGGTGGGTAGATCACCTGAGGTCAGGCGTTCAAGACCAGCCTGGCCAACATGGTGAAACCCTGTCTCTACTAAAAATACAAACATTACCCAGGCTTGATGGTGGGCACCTGTAATCCCAGCTGCTCAGGAGGCTGAGGCAGGAGAATCACTTGAACCCGGGAAGTGGAGGCTGCAGTGAGCCGAGATCACACCATTGCACTCCTGCCTGGGCGACAAGAACAAGACTCCATCTCGGCCGGGCGCGGTGGCTCACGCCTGTAATCCCAGCACTTTGGGAGGCCGAGGCAGGCGGATCACTAGGTCAGGAGATCGAGACCATCCTGGCTAACACGGTGAAACTCCGTCTCTACTAAAAATACAAAAAGTTAGCCGGGTGAGGTGGCGGGCGCCTGTAGTCCCAGCTACTAGGGAGGCTGAGGCAGGAGAATGGCGTGAACCTGGGAGGCGAGCATGCAGTGAGCCGAGATCACGCCACTGCACTCCAACCTGGGTGACAGCGAGACTCCGTCTCAAAAAAAAAAAAAAAAAAAAGAACAAGACTCCATCTCAAAAAAAAAAAAAAAAAAAATCACAAGTGCTGGAAACCTTTGATTCGAGATTCTAAAGATTTTCTGCCACACATTCAATGAGCAATCACTCATTAAGCCCCTACCCTAAGCCAGGTGCCAGGTGCTGTTCTAGGTGCTGGTATTAGGTTGGTATACCAAGTCGACAGTCTCTTCTTAAAGCTTCCTTTATTTTCTTTCCTTTCTTTTTCTTTCTTTGTTTCTTACTTTCTCTTTCTCTCTCTCTCTTTCTGTCTTACAGAAACAGTGTCTTGGCCGGGCGCGGTGGCTCACGCCTGTAATCCCAGCACTTTGGGACGCCAAGACAGATGGATCTCTTGAGCCCAGGAGCTCAAGACCAGCCCAGAAAACATGGCGAAACCCCATCTCTACTAAAAATACAAAAATTAGCTGGGCATGGTGGTGGGCACCTGTAATCCCAGCTACTGGGGAGGCTGAGGCAGGAGAATAGCTTGAACCTGGGAGTCAGAGGTTGCAGTGAGCTGAGATTGCGCCACTGCACTCCAGCCTGGGTGACAGAGTGAGACTCTGTCTCAAAAAAAAAAAAGAGTGATCTTTTTTAAGAGGAGTTACATATGATCCAGCAATTCTGCTCTAAGTTTACATCCAAGAGAAATAAAAACCGATGTCCACACAAAGCTTACATGCAAATGTTCGTAGTAACATTATTCACAATAGCCAAAAAGTGAAAGCAACCCAAAAGTCCAACATAAAAAGACATAAAAGACAAAAACAAAAGACTAAGGAGGGCCGGGTATGATGGCTCACACTTGTAATCTCAGCACTTTGGGAGGCTGAGGCAGGAGGATTAGTTGAGGCTAGGAGTTTGAGACCAGCCTGGGCAACATAGTGAGACCCCTGTCTGGACAAAAAATGAAAAAAATCAACCAAGAATGGTGTCACATGCCTGTAGCCCCAGCTACTCAGAAGGCTGAAGTGGAAGGATTGCTTGAGTCCAGGAGTTGGAGGCTGTAGTGAGCTATGATCGCACCACTGCACTCCAGCCTGGATGACAAGAGGAAGACGCTTTCTCATATAAAAAAAAAAAAAAAAAAAAAAAGAGAGAGAGAAAGAGAAAAGAAAAAAAAAAAAATCGCCCAGGTGCGGTGGCTCACACATGTAATCCCAGCACTTTGGGAGGCCGAGGCAGGTGGATTACCTGAGGTCAGGAGTTCAAGACCAGCCTGGCCAACATGGTGAAGCCCCGTCTCTACTAAAAATACAAAAATTAGCTGGACGTGGTACCAGGCACCTGTAATCCCAGCTACTCAGGAGGCGGAGACAGGAGAATCGCTTGAACCTGGGAAGCGGAGGTTGCAGTGATCCAAAATCACGCCACTGCACTCCAGCCTGAGCAACAAGAGCGAAACTCCGTCTCAAAAAAAAAAAATAATTTTATATATATATATATATGATCTAGGACTAAGAAACACTTGGTTCTTCCCACAGGCCATATAACTGAAAAGTTGTAGGCATGACTTGTTAAATTATAGCAGATTCAAAGTACCATTTTTAATCTTGCTTTTACTAAATTTAGTATTTGGTATTGATTCTGTTTAACTGCCTTATATTTCGGATTCTGTATAAATAAGAAGGATGCTAATAACTCCAGGAGATTAAGGCTTGCTTGCAAATAGCATTTTAAAATCATAACCATTCTCAATATACAATTGTCTGCATCATTTTCTCATTTAATCATCTTTCATCCTAAAGAGGTATTAACCTCCTTAAAATGCCTCACTGCCCTACAAACTAGAGATCTAGGGGGGAGGGGCTCCCTAAATAAATTTGGAAAATGGAGTTCTTTATGCCTTATTACTCGTGAAACAGATTCTAACATTCCTGCAATGAAGAGGATGGGTGTGGCTTTTTCTTTTTGGTCTCACTCTGTCACCCATGCTGGAGAACAGTGGTGGGATCGTAGCTCACTGTAGCCTTGAACTCCCAGGCACAGGCGATCCTCCCACCTCAGCCTCCTAAGTAGCTGGGACTACAGGAATGCACCACTACATCCAGCTAATTTTTGTAGTGATGGCATCTCACTATGTTGCCCAGGCTTCTCAAGCTCCTGGCCTCAAGCAAGGGTAAAGCATGTTCTGAAGAAAAAAAAAAAAGAAGGCGTGGGGCTGTCCCCCTTATTCCTTCAGATTCTATTTCCTGTTGCACTTCCCTTTACCAGAAACACACAAAAATTAAAACTTCAAATCAGGTAAGTTAGTGGTTTTTCACAAATGAACAAAAACTCTAAAACCTGCAGGGGAGTTTAAAGTGGCAGAGGTAAATATCACCGCCAAGAAGACAGACACCCCACTCCCCACCCCCAGGATGTGACATGGCTGCTTGCTGCACTTGGTCAAGCCCAAGCCTACAATCTTCACACTTGTTTCTTTTTTTAGAGACAGGGTCTTGCTCTGTTGCCCAGCCTGGAGTACAGTGGCACAATTATAGCTCACTGCCTCCTCCGCCTTCTGGCCTCAAGTGATCCACCTCAGCCTCCCAAGTAGCTGGGACTATAGGCATACACCACCACGCCCAGTTAATTTTTGTATTTTTTGTAGAGACGGAGTTTCGCCATGTTGCCCAGGCTGGTCTCAAACTCCTCAGTTCAAGTGATCCTCCCACCTTGGACTCCCAAAGTGCTAGGATTACAGGGATGAGTCACTGCACCTGGCCCACACAATTCTTTTTTTGAATTTTATTATTATTATTATTATTTTGGAGACGGAGTCTCACTGTGTTGCCCAGGCTGGAGTGCAGTGGCACGAACTTGGCTCACTGTAACCTCCACCTCCCAGGGTTCAAGTAATTCTCCTGCCTCAGCCTCCCAAGTAGTTGGGATTACTGGCGCACGCCACCATGCTCGGCTAATTTTTGTATTTTAGTAGAGACGGGGTTTCACCATGTTGGCCACGCGGGTCTCAAACTCCTGACCTCAGGTGATCTGCCTGCCTCAGCCTCTCAAAGTGCTGGGATTTACAGGCGTAAATCCCACCGCACCCGGCCAGAGTTTAGCTTTCTTTTAGAAATGACATGATCAGATTTATGGGAGGGTATGTGTTTTTTTTGTTGTTGTTTAATTTTAGAGACAGAGTCTCACTCTGTTGCCCAGGCTGGTATGCAGTGGCATGATCACGGCTCACTGCATCTTCGGCCTCCTTGGCTCAAGCGATCCTCCCACCTCTGCCTCCCGAGTAGCTGGGATTACAGGCACGCACCACGACACTCGGCTAATTTATTTTTTGTACAGACTGGGGTCTTGCTGTGTTGCCCAGGCTGGTCTGGAACTCCTGGGCTCAAGTGATCCTCCCACCTCAGTCTCCCAAAGTGCTGGGATTATAGGCATGAGCCACCATACCCAGCCCTCGATCTGAATTCTGTTTTTTAGAAGTTGCCTCTGATTGCTTGGTGGAGATAGCAGATACTATAGTCCAGGCAAGTGGATACAGTAGGGTAGACTAGAGAGGTGGTTATAAATAGAGAAGCGGATATATGAAAAAGGTAACTTTTTCAATGGTTAAAAGCATACAATTTTCACCATAACAGCATCATGTAGTAGGTTTTCTCTTACAGTCGTTCTTGTGATTTTTACAGATGACTGCAAATTATGTTACTCTAGACAATAGGTTTCAAAAAGGGGAGTACAGGGGCCAAATACAGCCCGCAGACACTTTTTGTTTTGCCCTCTAAGTTTTTTTTTTTAAATCTGTTTTTTTGGTAGTGGTGATTATTATTAATTTTTTTTGAGACAGAGTCTCGCTATGTTTCCCAGGCTGGAATGCAGTAGCGCGATCTTGGCTCACTGCAACCTCCATCTCCCGGGTTCAAGTGATTCTCCTGCCTTAGCCTCCCATGTAGCTGGGATTACAGGCGTGCACCATCACGCCCGCCTAATTTTTGTATTTTTAGTAGAGATGTGGTTTTGCCATATTGTCCAGGCTGGTCTTGAACTCCTGACCTCAAGTGATCCGCCTGCTTCAGCCTCCCAATATACTGGGATTACAGGCATGAGCCACCATGCCCAGCCAAAGTTTCTTTTTTAAAAATCTGGATTGGAAATCTAAAAATCTTGACTTCTGATTTCTCTTGGTGCTGACTAGATCCGGCAAACACTGGGCCCCTATTTCCAAAGGTAGTAACTGGGGAGGACGCAGGCCTTCTGGTTTACCAGTCCCCTGACCTGACACAGGAGCACCCTTCACTCAATTCAAGCCACCTGGTGGAGGTTTTGACCCCTCTAGTCAGGTATAATTTCAGGATGCTACAAGCCCTTGATCCCATGAAAGTACCTCAATTTGGACCTCAAAATAAAGAGGCCAGTTAATTTCAACTCATGTATTTACTTATTTGAGACAGAATCTCACTGTCGCCCAGGCTGCAGTGCAGTGGCACAATCTCGGCTCACTGCAACCTCTGCCTCCCAGGCTCAAGCGATCCTCCCACCTCAGCCCCCCAAGCAGCCGGAACTACAGGCGCACGCCACCACTGCCCGGCTACCAAACCCAGCTAATTTTTTGTATTTTAGTGGAGACAGGGTTTCACCGTGTAGCCCAGGGTGGTCTCAAACTCCTGAGCTTAAGCGACCCACACGCCTTGACCTCCCAAAGCGTTGGGATTACTTACAGGAGTGAGCCACTGCGCCCGGCCACCTTAACTCAATTTTGATCAACAGCCAGTGTTAGGTTTCATGTTAACTACCATCACCTGTGTCAGGCACCAGACACCTGAAGACCCGCTACTGGGACAATCATACTTTGATATGGCCAAACCGACGTTAGAAAGGGAAGGCACTTGCAGTGTCTCACAACTGGGTGGTTCTACTGCTCAGACTGGTTCATTCTGCACGCCAGGGAGAAACCCAAGGACCGTCCAACTGTAAACTCCCCAAAGGAGAGTCCCTCCTTCATCACAGAGGTATGCAAACAGAATGCAAGAGGGGCTCAGGACTTGGCCACCTTTCCTTGAGGAAGAATTCTCGAGTTGACAACCTTTCCTTCCACTAGAAAAAGTCATCTGCGGCCGGGCTCACTGGGTTCTGCCTGTAATCCTAGTGCTTTGGGAGGGCAAGGCAGGAGGTCACTTGAGGCCAGAAGTTCGAGACCAGCCTTGGCAACATAGCGAGACCCTGTCTCTACCAAAAAGGAAAAGAAAAAAAGAAAAACGCAACAGAAATTCAAGGGATGTAGAAATATCAGTCTCTTGGCTGAGCGCGCTGGCTCACGCCTGTAATCCCAGCGCTTTGGGAGGTCGAGGCGGGCAGATCACTTGAGGTCAGGAGTTTGAGACCAGCCTGGCCAACATGGTGAAAACCCAACTGTACTTAAAAATACAAAAATCAGCCCGGCGTGGTGGCGGGCCCTGTATGTAGTCCCAGCTACTCAGAAGGCTGAGTCAGGAGAATCGCTTGAACTCGGGAGGCAGAGGTTGCAGTGAGCCGAGATGGCGCCACCGCACTCCAGCCTGGGCAAGAGTAAGAGTCTGTCTCAGGAAAAAAACAAACAACAAAAAAAGGAAATGCCCATTTTTTATAGCATAGGCGGTCTCCAGGGTGCTGGGGTGTGAGCATACTCTAAGATCAGCTGAATGGTTCCAGGCCTCTGAAACGTTTTGTACTTCCACCTCTTCCACTTTATTTTCCCTGGTCTTCACCCTCACACCTCAGTTCTACCTCTGGCCAAAATAAGGTACATTTATCAAAACACTGTTAACTTCCAATCAATTTTTAGCTTCAAGGATAACATAAAACGTCTTTGCAGGCCAGATGTGGTGGTTCATGCCTATAATCCCAGTACTGGGAGGCTAAGATGGGAGGATCTCTTGAGGCCAGGAGTTCGAGACCAGCCTGGGCAACACAACGAGACCCCTTTATTATTATTATTATTATTTTTTTTTTTTTTTTTGAGACGGAGTTTCCCTCTTGCTGCCCAGGCACAATGGAGCGATCTCGGCTCACCGCAGCGTCCGCCTCCCAGGTTCCAGCGATTCTTCCGCTTCAGCATCCCGAGTAGCTGGGATTACAGGCATGCGCCACCACGCCCGGCTAATTTTGTATTTTTAGTAGAGACAGGGTTTCTCCATGTTGGTCAGGCTGGTCTCGAACTCCTGAACTCAGGTGATCCGCCCGCCTCAGCCTCCCGAAGTGCTAGGATTACAGGCGTGAGCCACCGCGCCCCGCCGAGACCCCTGTCTTTACAATTAAAAAAAGGGGGGAAGGATTGCAAAGTTTGGGAACTAGGAAATTCACCCAACATTTAGTAAAGGTCCTCTTCAACACCTTTCCAGCCCATGCAATCTCGGACCCCACCTCCCGAGCTGCGGGACCTTCCCCAAGGCAAGTCCCTTAACCTGACCCCCAATGCCGCGTTTGCAGAACGGGGATAAGGACCACCTCAGTGGGTCTCCCCAAAGTAGGGTCGCACGGAAAAGGCACGGTGCTTGACATACACTCAGCTTCTAGGCAGTGGCAGCTGCCGTGGCGTCTGCATCCCGCGGGCGAGGCGGGCGCTCGGGGAGGGCCAGGTACCGGGCAGGCACTGCTCACCCACCTGCAGGCGGACGTTGAGCATCATGGAAGCCACGATGTAGAGGTAGGGGAAGTTGATACGCAGCCGCCAGGCCAGGTCGAAGAAGATGAGCAGCGTGCGAGTCAGCCCCTTGCAGAAGACCCCATAGGAGCGGGCGGCGGCCGAGCGCGAGAGCCGGACAGCCAGGCCCGACAGAGCCGCCGCCATATAGAGACCGGCGCTCCCACAGCCCGCCCGCCCTCTCCGCGCCGCGTCGCCCCGGCCGCTGACCCTAGCCTGGCGCGCTCAGGGAGCGAAGGAGGCGGCGGCTAGACCGGCGGGCGGGCGGGCCGCAGCAGAGCGAAGACCGCACGTCACGCTCGAAGAAGCGCCTCCGCGAGCCGCCGCCTGTCCCAGCCTGGCCGCGCAGCCTGACGTCACAAAGCCAGCCACGCGCCTGCGCGGCCCACAAGCCCCGCCCCTGGACACGCCCTTGCCACCTTTTTGCAGGTAAGACGCGCATGCGCGGGAGAGGGGGGCGTGGGGGTCGAGGCTGATGCGCTGTCTCCGTCCGCCCCCTACTGGTGAGTCTGAAAATGAAGACAAAGGGAGGCGAAGGACGGTAGCGATGGTTGCAGACAAAGTGAATGTATTTAACGCCGCTGTTAGCCTGTAATCCCAGCACTTTGGGAGGCCGAGGCGGGCGGATCATGAGGTCAGGAGATCGAGACCATCCTGGCTAACGCGGCGAAACCCCGTCTCTACTAAACATACAAAATATTAGCCGGGCGTGGTGGTGGGCGCCCATAGTCCCAGCTACTCGGGAGGGTGAGGCGGGAGAATGGCGTGAACTCAGGAGGCGGAGCTTGCAGTGAGCCAAGATCGAGCCACTGCACTCCAGCCTGGGCGACACAGCAAGACTCCGTCTCAAAAAAAAAAAAAAACTTGTTGCAGTACTAAATCTTTTTTTCTTTTTATCTAAGATGGAGTTTCGCTCTTGTTGCCAAGCTGGAGTGCAATGGCGTGACTTCGGCTCACTGCAACCTCCGCCTACCGAGTTCAAGTGATTCCCCAGGCTCAGCCTCCCGAGTAGCTGGGATTACAGGCGCGTGCCACGACGCCCGGCTAATTTTTGTATTTTTAGTAGAGACGGGATTTCACCATGTTGGCTAGTCTGGTCTCGAACTCCTGACCTCAAGTGATCTGTCCGCCTTGGCCTCCCAAAGTGCTGGGATTATAGGCGTGAGCCACCGTGCCCGGCCTACAGTGCTACATCTTATGTTATGTAGCTTTTAACAGAATTAAAAATGCTGCTGAGGAGCTTTTTTTTTTTTTAGACTCAGTTTTGCTTTTTTTTTTTTTTTTTGAGATGGAGTCTCCCTCTGTCGCCCAGGCTAGAGTGCAGTGGCGCGATCGTGGCTCACTGCCAGCTCCACCTACCAGGTTCACACCATTCTTCCACCTCAGCCTCCCGAGTAGCTGGGACTACGGGCGCCCACCACCACGCCTGGCTAATGTTTTGTATTTTTTTTTTTTTTTTTTTTAGCATAGACGACGGGATTTCACCGTGTTAGCCAGGATGGTCTCGATCTCCTGAACTCATGATCCGCCCGCCTCGGCCTCCCAAAGTGCTGGGATTACAGGCGTGAGCCACCGCGCCCTGCCTCAATTTTGTTCTTGTTGCCCAGGCTGGAGTGCAGTGGCACGATCTTGGCTCACTGCAACCTCTGCCTCCCGGGTTTAAGCAATTCTGCCTCAGCCTCCCGAGTAGCTGGGATTACAGGTTCACGTCACCATGCCCAGCTAATTGTTGTATTTTTAGTAGACAGGGGGTTTCACCATGTTGGCCAGGCTGGTCTTGAACTCCTGACCTCAGGTGATCTGCCCACCTCGGCCTCCCAAAGTGCTGGGATTAGCATTTTTTAAATCAATCAAATAAAATAGGCCAGTTGCGGTGCCCGACTCCTGTAATCCCAGCATTTGGGAGGCCAAGGCAGGTCCATCCTTTGAGCCCAGGAGTTCAAGACCAGCCTGGGCAACATAACAAAATCCTGTCTCTACAAAAAGTGAAAAAAACTAGCCAGGCATGGTGGTGCATGCCTGTGGTCCCAGCTACTTGGGAGGCTGAGGTGGGAGGAATGCTTGAGCCCAGGAGTTCGAGACTGCAGTGTGGTATGATCACACCACTGCACTCCAGTCTGGAAAACAGAGTGAGACCCTGTCTCAAAAAAAAAAAAAAAAAAAATTCACAAACCTTTAGTTTCCCTTATTTTTGCAGCATTATATTTTGTCACATTTATCGTTGACATTAAAAAGCTCACTTCCTTTTTTTGGAAGCTATTTTTTCCTTTCAGTGCACATTGCATGCGCTCCTTCAGCACCACAGTGCACATGCTGCAGAATTGCTGTTTTTCAAGCTATCCTCTTGATAAAAAGTAAAATGAAAATGTCTTTATGCAGTATTTAGGCAAATAATTTAAACATTTTAAAGGGTAGAGTCTTCGATGGAACATTTGCCAGAAAACACAGAATCAATCTGGTAATGTGTAAACAGGCTTGAAGATCAGCTAAATTTATTCTTAGGCTTGTAGAGATTTTCACTGGTGGAAATTTGTCAGTCCTGTTTATTTGAACTATGTGGAAAGACCAGATGGGCTGAGGTAACATGTGATTATATATAGAGATATAGGTACATGTATATGTACAGACACACACACACACACACACACCCAGAGTCATACACACATGCATACATCTCCTCCCTAGTTATTCATTTTTTTGTCTCTAAATGCCATTGTGGCAGTGAGGCATTTAAAAATTTTATTTCAAGATGAGAGGTCTTGCTATGTTGCCTAGTCTGGAGTGCAGTGGCATGATCACAGCTCACTGCACCCTGAACTTCCCTGGCTCAAGCCATTCTCCTGCCACAGCCTTCTGAATAGCTGGGACTACAGATATGCGTCACCATGCTCGGCTAATTTTTTTTTTTTTTTTTTTGGGACACAGTTTCACTCTTGTTGCCCAGGCTGGAGTGCAATGACGCGATCTTGGCTCACCACAACCTCCACCTACTGGGTTCAAGCATTTCTCCTGCCTCAGCCTGCTGAGTAGCTGGGATTAAAGGCATGTGCCACCACGTCCGGCTAATTTTGTATGTGTAGTAGAGATGATGTTTCTCCATGTTGGTCAGTCTGGTCTTGAACTCCCAACCTCAGGTGATCTGCCCGCCTTGGTTTCCCAAAGTGCTGGGTTTACAGGCATGAGCCACCACGCCTGGCTCATGCTCAGCTAATTTATTTTTATTTTATTAATTATTATTATTATTATTATTGGTAGAGATAGGCTCTCACTATGTTGCCCAGGCTGGTCTGGAACCGCTGGCCTCAAGCCATCCTTCTACCTAGGCAGAGAGTTATTTTAACAAGCCATTTGGTTGCCATAAACAATGGCAAGCAAAATTACCACAAAGCTAAACTGGGCAAGGTAAGAAGCCTGTTGTAATGAGATGTAACGAGAGGTCAAAGAGACACACGGGAAAGCTAACAATATTTCAGGTATATCCGGGTTAATTGTTCAAAACTACAGTGCCGGCTGGGAAATTAGCCTAGGTTCCTGACCTAGCATTCAGCTCAGCCCAGTGTCACTGAGCATCTTTGGGAATACATTTTCCTCATTATGGTTTGAGAAACAAACACAGACAGAACTAATTATAAATCAATGTGAGCCACAGTGGCTCATGCCTGTAATCCCAACACTTTGAAAGACCAAGGCCTTCAATAATTATCATTATTAAAAATAATATTTTTGTTTTTTGAGACAGAGTCTTGGTCTGTCACCCAGACGGGAGTGAAGTGGCACAATCTCGGCTCACTGCAACCTCCATCTCCCGGGTTCAAATGATTCAGCCTCCTGAGTAGCTGGGATTACAGGCACCTGTATCCTGGGTGCCAATAAAGACCATCCTGGCCAACACGGTGAAATCCTGTCTCTACTAAAAATGCAAAAATTAGCTGTGTGTGGTGGTGCACACCTGTAGTCCCAGCTACTCGGGAGGCTGAGGCAGGAGAATTGCTTGAACCCAGGAGGCAGAGGTTGCAGTGAGCCAAGATCACACCATTGCACTCCATTCTGGCAACAGAGCGAGACTGTCTCAAAAAAAAAAAAACATTGCCAGGTGTGGTGGTGCACACCTGTAGTCCTAGCTACTTGGGAGGCTGAGGCAGGAGGATTGCTTGAACCCAGAAGGTGGAAGTTGCAGTGAGCCAAGATCATGCCACTAATCCTCAGCCTGGGCAACAGAGTGAGACTATCTCAAAAAAAATAAAAAAGAAATCACCAATGATTATTTCTCATAGAAAAAATCCATGTGGCTCCAAAGGAGTCAGAAAACTAGACTCCTAGATGAGTGCTCTAGCTGGGCTTGGTGGTTCACACCTGTAATCCCAGCACTTTGGGAGGCTACAGTGGGAGGATCGATTGAGCCCAGTTCAAGACCAGCCTGGGCAACATGGCAAGACATCATCTCTAAAAAACTTTTTTTTTTCTCAGACCTGTGATCCCAGCACTTTGGGAGGCTGAGACGGGCAGATCAGGAGGTCAGGAGATCAAGACCATCCTGGCTAACATGGTGAAACCCCGTCTCTACTAAAAATACAAAAATTAGTTGGGCGTGGTGGTGGGCGCCTGTAATCCCACTGCTTGGGAGGCTGAGGCAGGAGAATTGCTTGAACCCAGGAGGTGGAGGTTGCAGTGAGCCGAGATCGCGCCATTGCACTACAGCCTACGGGACAAGAGCAAGGCTTCGTCTCAAAAAAAAAAAAAAAAATCCAGGACACTTGGCTGGACGTGGTGACGCATACCCATAGTCCCAGCTACTCAGAAGGCTGAGGCAGGAGGATCAATTGAGCCTAGGACGTTAGGCTCAATTGAGTGAGCTATGAAGGCACCACTACTCTCCAGCCTGGGTGACAGAGCCAGACTCTGTCTCAAGGAAAAAAATATGAAAAGCCTGTATACTGTATGATTCCAACTATATTACATTCAGAAAAGGCCACGCTACGGAGACAGTAAAAGGATCTGTTGCCAGGGTCTGGAAACAAAAGGTTGCCAGGGACAACCTTTTGTCCCTGGGATGGATGCATGAAGGGAGGGACGCATGAAGAGGCAGAGCACGGACGATTTTTTGGGCAGGGAAACTCCTGTGAGAGAGCTGGAACAGTGGACGCATGTTCTGACACATCTATCCAAACCCACGACATGCACAACACCAAGACACACCCTAATGCAAACTGTGGACTTAGGGTGAAAATGATGTGTCAGTATAGGTTCCCTAATTGTAACAAATGTACCACTTTGGTGGAAGATGCTAAAGGGAGAGGCTATTAGCATGGGCAGGGAACATATGAGAACTCTCTGTACCTTCTGCTCAGTGTTGCTATGAATCAAAAACTGGCCTAAAAAAGTAAAGTCTATTAAAAAAAAAAAAGACTCAGTGAGCATTAGGAAGAAAGGGACAGGGCACATGCCTTCCTCATGGAAATCATGCAAACATATCTTCTGAAGAAGGCCCCACTTTTCTTTTTTTTTTTTTTTGAGATGGAGTTTCGCTCTTTCACCCAGTGGCATGATCTTGACTCACTGTATCCTCCAACCCCCAGGTTCAAGCTATTCTCCTGCCTCGGCCTCCCGAGTAGATGGGATTACAGGAGCCCACCACCACGCCTGGCTAATTTTTGTATTTTTTAGTAGAGATGGGGTTTCACCATGTTGGCCAGGCTGTTCTTGAACTCCTGACCTCAGGTGATCCACCTATCTCAGCCTCCCAAAGTGCTGTGATTACAGGCATGAGCCACTGCACCCGGCCAGACCCTACTTTTGAGTGGGGTCTCCTGCAGGTGAGCCTGAGAAGGCCAGCAAGATTAGGTGACAAGGAAGGAGAGAGAACTTTGCATCTTCAGATGTAGGGGAGCACTGCCCATGGCAAATCTGAACATGAGCAGCTCTGGGCACCATAAAGCTGGCACAGGAAGATCAAGAGACTGAAGAATCTTTTTTTTTTTTTTTTTTTGAGATGGAGTCTAGTTCTGTCGCCCAGGCTGGAGTAGAGTGGCATGCTCTCAGCTCACTGCAACCTCCACCTCCCAAGTTCAAGCGATTCTCCTGTCTCAGCCTCCCGAATAGCTGGGATTACAGGCATGCATCACCACACCGGCTAATTTTTGCATTTTTAGTAGAGATGGGCTTTCACAATGTTGACCACGCTGGTCTCAAACTCCTGGCCTCAAGTGATCCACCTGCTGCAGCCTCCCAAAGTGCTGGGATTACAGGCATGAGCGACCATGCCCGGCCCAAAAGAGGCTGAAGAATCTTAATTTTAACTTTTAAATGTTATTGATGTAATTATTGTTAGAGTCAGGGTCTCGCTCTGTCTCCCAGGCTAGAGTGCAGCAGTGCAATCATACCTCACTGTAGCCTCCAACTCCTGACCTCAATCAATCCTCCTGCCTTAGCCTCCCAAAGTGCTGCACTTACAGATGTGAACCACTCTGCCCGGCCCTTAATTTTTTTTTTTTTTTTTTTTTTTTGAGGCGGAGTCTCGCTCTGTCACCCAGGCTGGAGTGCAGTGGCGCAATTTCAGCTCACTGCAAGCTCCGCCTCCCAGGTTCACGCCATTCTCCTGCCTCAGCCTCTCAAGTAGCTGGGACTACAGGCACTCGCCACCACGCCCGGCTAATTTTTTGTATTTTTAGTAGAGACAGGGTTTCACCGTGGTCTCGATCTCCTGACCTCGTGATCCGCCCGCCTCGGCCTCCCAAAGTGCTGGGATTACAAGCGTGAGCCACCGCGCCCGACAATTTTTTTAAAAAGCTTATAAATCTCAGAAAATATTTCTTTCCGGCCGGGCGTGGTGGCTCACACTTGTAAGCCCAGGACTTTGGGAGGTGGAGGCAAGCAGATCACCTGAGGTCAGGACTTCAAGACCAGCCTGGCCAACATGGCGAAACCCTGTCTCTACTAAAAACACACAAAAAAGTTAGCGGGGTGTGGTGGTGGGTGCCTGTAATCCCAGCTATTTGGGAGACTGAGGCAGGAGAATTGCTTGAACCTGGGAGGCGGAGGTTGCAGTGAGCCAAGATCACACCATTGCACTCCAGCCTGGGCAACAAGAGTGAAATTCCATCTCAAAAAAAAAAAGAAATTATTTCTTTCCAACAGGAGAGAGCCTAGCACTTATAGGGAAGCGTTGAGCATGGATTCAGGTTAAATAGCACTGGATCATGGCGGGTAACTGCAAGAGAAGCAACTACAGGGTTGTGGGGGAATGAAAGAGCCAGAAGGAACAGATCTCAGGATGCGTATGATAACAGCCTTAATCTGCTGGGCACAGTGGCTCACGGCTGTAATCCCAGTACTTTGGGTGGCTAAGGCTGGCAGATCACCTGAGGTCAGGAGTTCGAGACCAGCATGGCCAACATGGTGAAACCCCGTCTCTACCAAAAGTACAAAAATTAGCTGGGTGTGGTGGCACACGCTGTAGTCCCAGCTACTTGGGAGGCTGAGGAAGGAGAATCACTTGAACCCAGGAGGCGGAAGCTGCCATGAGCCGAGATTGCGCCACTGCACTCCAGCCTGGCAACAGAGTGAGACTCCATCTCAAAAACAAGACAAAACAAAACTACAAAAATTAGCTGGGTGTGGTGGGATGCACCTGTAATCCCAGCTGCTCAGGAGGCTGAGGCAGGAGAATCGCTTGAACCTGGGAGGCGGAGATTGCGGTGAGCCAAGATCGCGCCATTGCACTTCAGCCTGGGCAACAAGAGCGAAACTCTGTCTGCAAAAAAAAAAAAAAGTAGCTTAAACCAATAGCCAAGGGAGTTAGAGTCACCAGATATTTGGTTCTCTATAGAAATTAAAGATAACATCTTGGGCCCGGTACGGTGGCACACACCTGTAATTCCAGCACTTTAGGAGGCCGAGGTGGGAGGACCACTTGAGCTCAGGGGTTTGAGACCAGCCTGGGCAACATAGCAAGACCCCTGCCTGTACTAAAAATACAAAACATTTGCCGGGCATTGTGGCACATGCATGTGGTCTCAGTTACTCAGGAGGCTGAAGTGGGAGAATCACCTGAGTCCAGGAAGTGGAGGCTGCAGTGAGCAATGATTGTACCACTGCACTCCAGCAGCCTGGGAGAAGGGAGTGAGACCCTGTCTCAAAAAAAAAAAAAAAAAAAAAAATCAATGAGAAGAAGCAAGGACTGACCTTCACGGGATCCAGATGCCTGGCACAGTAAGGCCAACCATCCACACCAAGGTTTACAGCGAGAAAAAAGAGGGCATTTATTTGCAGGGCGCCAAGCAAGGAGAATCTGGCAGCTCATGTTTACATCCAGAACTCCCTGCTGGCTTGCAGGTAGGTGTTTTTAAAGGTAAGGAGGCAGACATTACAATGAAGTCATGAATCAGTATATGGAGGCTATATGTTGGTTTGGCCCTAAAAGGTGGGATATCTTAAAGTAGGGGCTTACAGGTCATAGGTAGATTCAAATATATATATTTTTATTTCTAATTGGTTAAGGAAGAGAAGCTTTGTTTAAAAATGTGGAGTCGGAGGCCGGGCGCGGTGGCTCACGCTTGTAATCCCAGCACTTTGGGAGGCCGAGGCGGGTGGATCACGAGGTCAGGAGATCGAGACCACGGTGAAACCCCGTCTCTACTAAAAATACACACACAAAAAAAATTAGCCGGGCATGGTGGCGGGCGCCTGTAGTCCCAGCTACTCGGAGAGGCTGAGGCAGGAGAATGGCGTGAACCTGGGAGGCGGAGCTTGCAGTGAGCCGAGATTGTGCCACTGCACTCCAGCCTGGGTGACAGAACGAGACTCCGTCTCAAAAAAAAAAAAAAAAAAGTGGAGTCGGCCTGCGCGATGGCTCATGCCTGTAATCCCAGCACTTTGGGAGGCCAAGGGGGGCGGATCACCTGAGATCAGGAGTTCAGGACCAGCCTGGGCAACATGGTAAAATGCCATCTCTACTAAAAGTATAAAAATTAGGTCGGGTGTGGTGGCGGGCACCTGTAATCTCAGCTACTTCGGAGGCTGAGGCAGGAGAAAAGCCGGAACCGGAGAGGCAGAGGTTGCAGTGAGCCAAGATGACGCCACTGCACTCCAGCCTGGGGGACAGAGAGAGAATCCGTCTCAAAAAACACCACAACAAAACGCAAAACAAAAACACCAGCACCCATAAAGGCTCAGTGGCATGCAGCAGTGTGGTGTGATTGGAGTCCCTCTGGTTCCTAGAATTGGAGTGAGGAGTCTGGCTTCTGTCCTCCAGGTGCCAGGGAGGGAAGGAAGTGGGGGAACCACACACTCAGTGTCACAGCAGGGTGTGGCATGGGTGCTGGGAAAAGGTGGTGCTGCCATTTAGGGCAGGAGCTGGGGGTTCTGCATTGACTTGGGGGATCAGAGAATGGAGATTCCAGGAGACAGAGTCCAGAGTTTTCAAAGGAAATTGGTAGGTGATGGCCACTGAGGGCAGTGCCTAGGTTCCTGGCTGCTGAGCTTCTTTTATTTTTCATCTTTTTTTTTTTTTTTGAGAGAGAGTCGTCTTTCTCTGTCACCCCGGCTGGAGTGCCGTAGCACAATCTTGGTGGACTGCAACCTCTGCCTACTGGGTTCAAGCGATTCTCATGCCTCAGCCTTGCCAGAAGCTGGGTTTACAGGTGTGCACCACCACGCCCACCTAATTTTTGTATTTTTAGTCAAAACAAGGTTTCACCATGTTGGCCAGGCTGGTCTCAAACTCCTGACCTCAAGTGATCCACCTGCCTCGGCCTCCCAAAGTGTTGGGATTATAGGCGTGAGCCACCACACCTGGACTGGCTGAGCTTAACAATAACACCATATTTCATCAGATCTAGGGCACCTGTAAGATGCATGTTTCTCTTAGGTACTACTAAGAAAGAGAAATCAGGCCAGGCAAGGTAGCTTATATCTGTAATCCCAGCATTTTGGCAGGCTGAAGGGGTCGGATCCCCTGAGCCCAGGAGTTTGAGACCAGCCTGGGCCACAGAGCAAGACCCATCTCTACAAAAAAAAAAATTTTTTTTAATTTCTTTGAGATGGAGTCTTGCTCTGTAGCCCAGGCTGGAGAGAAGTGGCATGATTTCTGCTCACTGCAACCTCTGCCTCCCCAGTTTAAGCGATTCTTCTGGCTCAGCCTCCCAAGTAGCTGGGGGTTACAGGCGCATGCCACCACGCCTGGCTAATTTTTTTTTCTTTTGTTTTTTTTCCTTTGTATTTTTAGTAGAGATGGGGTTTCACCATGTTGGCCAGGCTGGTCTCGAACTCCTGACCTCAGGTCATCCACCAACCTTGGCCTCCCAAAGTGCTGGGATTACAGGCATGAGCCGCCAAGCCCAGCCTCTATAAAAAAAATTTTAAAAATCAGCTGGGCGTGTTGGCACACGCCTGTAATCCCAGCTACTGGGGAGGCTGAGTCAGGGGGATCACTTGAGCCCAGGAGGTTGAGGCTACAGAGAGCTATGATCATGCCACTGCACTCCAGCCTCAGCAACAGAGCCAGACCCTGTCTCTAAAACAGAAACAAGCAAAAAAAGACAGAAAGATAAATCACTGACAGTTAATTTTGCCAACATTTTTATCTTGTACTTTTTCAAGCATTCAGAGAAGTTTAACAGAATTGTATCAGAACACACATATGGCCACCTCCCAGATGCTACTACTGGCATCTTACCCTATTTGCTTATTTGTCCTATCATGTATCTATCCCTTGATACATTCATCCATCCTTTTTTTTTTTTTTAATTTTGAGACAGAGTCTCACTCTGTGTCCAGGCTGAAGCACAGTGGTGCTGTCTTGCAACCACCCCCGGCTAATAGTTTGTATTTCGACTAGAGATGGGGTTTCACCACGTTGCCTGGGATGGTCTCAAACGCCTGACCTCAAGCCATTCCCACCACCCCCCCATTTTGTTTCCCAAAGTACTCTCAAAGCATGAATCACTACACCTGGCCAGAATATATATATATATATACATATATATACGTATACATACATATATATACACATATATATATTATATGTGTATATATATGTATGTATACGTATATATATGTATGTATGTATACATATATGTATGTATACATATATATATATATAGTTGTTGTTGTTGTTGTTTTTGTTTTTGCCTTTTTTGAGATGGAGTCTCACTCTGTCGCCCAGGCTGGAGTGCAGTGGCGTGATCTCGGCTCACTGCAACCTTTGCCTCCTGGGTTCAAGCGATTCTCCTCCCTCAGCCTCCTGAGTAGCTGGGATTACAGGCATGTGCCACCACATCCGAGTGATTTTTGTATTTTTAGTAGAAACGGGGTTTCACCATGTTGGCCAGGCTGGTCTCAAACCCCTGACCTCAGGTAATCCACAGCCACGGCCTCCCAAAGTGCTGGGATTACAGGCATGCGCCACCGTGCCCGGCTGAGTCTAAATATATTTAGAGGGCTTTGGCTTACACATGTATCTGCATTTGTTAACCATCAGTGAACATTCACTCAAGAGTTGTGCATTTCACTGTGTAAATTTCCCCTGCCAAAAACGAAGCCGTAAGCACATGTTCAACTCTAGTTAATGGTATGCATGCTGAAGTGCTTATGCATGCAAAGTGCCAGCTACTTTCAAACGCATTTAAAAAAATGATGGGGCGGGTGTGATGACTCACGCCTGCAGTCCTAGCACTTCAGGAGGCTGAGTCAGGCGGATCACTTGAGTCCAGGAGATTGAGACCAGCCTGGGCAACATGGCGAGACCCTGCCTCTACAACAACTACAAAAATTAGCCAGGTGTGGTGGTGTGCCTGTGGTCCCAGCCAGCCGGGAGGGTGAGGCAGAAGGATCACCTGAGCCTGGGAGGTCGAGGCTGCATTGAGCTATGATCATGCCACTGCACCACTGCACTCCAGCCTGGGTGACAGAGCAAGACCCTGTCTCAAAAAAAAAAAAAAAAGAATCCCAGAAAGTTTCATCATGCCTGTTCTAGTCCATCTTCACTGCCTGTTCTGACTAGCTTTGCCTGTTCTAGAACTTCTTAGAAATGGAATAATTCTAGATTCCTTAGAACGTGTTTGAGATCCATGCAAGTTGTGGGCATTGGTAGTTCACTTATTTTTATTGTCAAGTGGTTTTCCAGGGCATAGATGCCCCATAGTTTGTTGAATCCTTCTGCTGTTGATCAACACCTGAGCTGTTTCCAGTGTTTGGTTATTATTGACAAAAAAAAAAGTCATTGATTTCTTTTTTGTTGTTTTTGGTTTTTGTTTTGTTTTGTTTTTTTGAGACTGAGTCTCACTCTGTCGCCAGGCTGGAGTGCAGTGGCATGATCTCAGCTTACTGCAACCTCCGCCTCCCGGGTTCCAATGATTCTCCTGCCTCAGCCTTCCGAGTAGCTGGGATTACAGGCACGCGCCACCACGCCCAGCTAATTTTTGTATTTTTAGTAGAGACGGGGTTTTACCATGTTGGCCAGGATGTTCTTGAACTCCTGACCTCAAGTGATCCACCCACCTCAGCCTCCCGAAGTGCTGGGATTACAGGCGTGAGCCACTGCGCCCAGCCTTTTTTTTTTTTTTTTTTTTTTTTTTTTTTTTTACACAGTGTCTTGCTCTGTCACCCAGGCTGGAGTGCAGTGGCACAAACATAGCTCACTACAGTGTCAACTTCCTGGGGCCCGACTATCCTCCCACCTCGGCCTCTCAAGTAGCTTGGACCACAGCTGTGCACACAGCACTGTGAGATTACAGTGAGCTATGATGGCACCACTGCACTCCAGCCTGGGCAAAAGAGGAAGACTCCCCCTCTAAAACAGAAAATGCACTCATTTTTGAAAAGACCTTTATCAAAGAAGATATACAGATGGCAAATAAGCACATGAAAGGATGCACAACATTACTGGCCACAAGGAATTGCAAATTAAACCACAACAGGCTGAGTGCGGTGGCTCATGCCTGTCATCCCAGCACTTTGGGAGTCCCAGGTGGGTGGATCACTTGAGGCCAGGAGTTCAGGGCCAGCCTGGCCAACATGATGAAACTCTGTCTCTACTAAAAATACAAAAATTAGCCAGGTGTGGTGGCAGGCGCCTATAATCCCAGCATCTCAGGAGGCTGAGGCAAGAGCATCGCTTGAGCCTGGGAGTCAGAGGTTGCAGTGAGCCAAGATCGTGCCCTGCACACCAGCTTGGGTGACAGCGAGACTCTGTCTCAAAAAAAAAAAAAATTTATAGAACTATACACCTAACATAGGTGAATTTTGCCATATGTAAATTATACTTCAATCAACCAAAAAAAACCACCTGAAAATATACATAACTATACCAACAAAAAACAGAGAGGCCACATCTCCACATCTTTGTAATATGTGTGTGTGTGTGTGTTGTGCATAGCAGAGGTGGGGGAAGAAGTGTGTTTGGAGGCACACCTGCTGCCATAACGATGGCTGGCAGCTTTAACTACCATGCATTTTTAATCACAGAAAGGTTCGGTACTCGAATTTCCGGGAGCCGACCACCAGGTCTGAAATTCAGCCCGGCCGTTCTCTGACATGCGCAGCCTCTTGTCCAATCCTACCCTGTCGGCCCCATTCCTCTAGTCCTGATCACGGGACTTGAGGTGTTTCCTGGAACAATAGTCCCATTCCCGCCTCCCAAGAGGGGAGCCCATGCCGAGCCAGCCAGCCTAGGAGGGTCCCCCTGGGTCCAACATGCTAGGCGTTGGTACCTCTTGTGGCCAGAAATAGAATTATCACACATTAAAAATGATCACTGGCCGGGAGCAGTGGCTCACACCTGTAATCCCAGCACCTTTGGAGGCTGAGGCAGGCGGATCAGGAGGTCAGGAGTTTGGGACCAGCCGGACCAACATGGTGAAACCCTGTCTCTACTAAAAATACAAAAATTAGCCAGGCGTGGTTGCGAGAGTAGTCCCAGCTACTCGGGAGGCTGAGGCAGGAGAATCACTTGAACCTGGGAGGCGGAGGTTGCAGCGAGCCGAGATCGCACCCCTGCACTCCAGCCTGGCAAGAGAGAGAGACACTGTCTCAAAAAAAAAAAAAAAAAAATCACAATAGTTTGGGCACGGTGGCTCTTGCCTGTAATCCCAGCACTTTGCGAAGCCCAGGTGAGCCTAGGAATTCGAGACCAGCCTGGGCAACATGACAAAACCCCATATCTACAAAAAAATATAAAAATCAGCTGGGAGGCCCGGTGCAGTGGCTCACGCCTGTAATCCCAGCACTTCGGGAGGCCGAGGCGGGCGGAGCACGAGGTCAGGAGATTGAGACAATCCTGGCCAACATGGTGAAACCCTGTCACTACTAAAAATACAAAAATTAGCTGAGCATGGCAGTGCATGCCTGTAATCCCAGCTACTTGGGAGGCTGAGGCAGGAGAATCACTTGAACCAGGGAGTCGGAGGTTGCAGTGAGCCGAGATCACACCACTGCAGTCCAGCGTGACAACAGAACAAGACTCCATCTCAAAAAAAAAAAAAAAAAAAAAAAATTAGCTGGGCATGGTGGGACTCTCCTGTAGTCTCAGCTGCTTGGGAGGCTGCAGTGGGAGGATCACTTGAGCCCGAGAGGTCAAGGCTGCAATGAGTCATGATTATGCCACTGCACTCCAAACTGAAAGAATATATATATATATATATATATATATATATATATATATTTTTTTTTAGACAGGGTCTCGATATATATATATATATTTTTTTGAGACAGGGTCTCGCTCGGTCACCCAGGCTAGAGTGCAGTGGCGCAATCTCGGCTCACTGCAAGCTCCACCTCCTGAGTTCACGCCATTCTCCTGCCTCAGCCTCCCGAGTAGCTGGGACTACAGGCGCCCGCCACCACGCCTGGCTAATTTTTTGTATTTTTAGTAGAGATGGGGGTTTCACCATATTAGCCAGGATGGTCTCGATCTCCTGACCTCATGATCTGCCCACCTCGGTTTCCCAAAGTGCTGGGATTACAGGCGTGAGCCACTGCACCAGGCCCAAGAATTTTTAAAAGATCAGAGTAGGCTGGGTGTGGTGGCTCATGCCTGTATCCCAACGTTTTGGGAAGCCCAGGTGGGAGAATCACTTGAGCCCAGGAGTAGTTCTGGACAACAGAGCAAGACCCTGTCTCTATTAAAAATATTAAAAGATCACATTAAGGGTTGACTCTGCTTATGGCTGGGGTGGGAATGGCATTTCCATACAGGGTTAGAGGCCTGTAAATTAGTGCAACCTTTTCAGCAGCACAAGTCAAAATTTATTTATTTATTTATTTATTTTTATTTATTTTTTTGAGGCGGAGTCTCGCTCTGTCACCCAGGCTGGAGTGCAGTGGCGCAATCTCGGCTCACTGCAAGCTCCGCCTCCCGGGTTCACGCCATTCTCCTGCCTCAGCCTCTCTGAGTAGCTGGGACTACAGGCGCCTGCCACCATGCCCGGCTGATTTTTTTTTTGTATTTTTAGTAGAGACGGGGTTTCACTGTGGTCTCGATCTCCTGACCTCGTGATCCGCCCGCCTCGGCCTCCCAAAATGCTGGGATTACAAGCGTGAGCCACCGCGCCCGGCGAAAATTTAAAATACACACACCCAGCCGGGTGCGGTGGCTCACGCTTGTAATCCCAGCACTTTGGGAGGCTGAGGCGGGCAGATCACGAGGTCAGGAGATCGAGCCCATCATGGATAACACGGTGAAACCCGGTCTCTACTAAAAATACAAAAAAAATAGCCGGGCGTGGTGGCGGGCGCCTGTAGTCCCAGCTACACGGGAGGATGAGGCAGGAGAATGGCGTGAACCTGGGAGGCAGAGCTTGCAGTGAGCCGAGATCGCGCAACTGCAATCCAGTCTCTGGGCAACAGAGCGAGACTCCGTCTCAAAAAAAAAAATACACACACCCTCTGACCTATGGGAATCACAGAAGTCTTGTCCAAACGGATTTTCCTCTAGTTCTAAGTAAAAGAGACAAGAATATTCTCATCTTTGTGCTAAATGAAACCACAGGAACACAATTGGCTATATCCAGAATGCGGGACCTTCTGTACGACAGGGGCTTCAGTCTCGCCAACAAATCCCTGACATAAAACTGGGCAGCGAAGCTGGGCGCAGTGGCTCACACCCGTAATCCCAGCACTTTGGGAGGCTGAGGTGGGCAGATTGCCTGAGGTCAAGAGTTTGAGACCAGGGCCGGGCGCGGTGGCTCACGCTTGTAATCCCAGCACTTTGGGAGGCCGAGGCGGGCGGATCACGAGGTCAGGAGATCGAGACCACAGTGAAACCCCGTCTCTACTAAAAATACAAAAAAATTAGCCAGGCGTGGTGGCGGGCGCCTGTAGTCCCAGCTGCTCGGAGAGGCTGAGGCGGGAGAATGGCGTGAACCCGGGAGGCGGAGCTTGCAGTGAGCCGAGATTGCGCCACTGCACTCCAGCCTGGGCGACAGAGCGAGACTCCGTCTCAAAAAAAAAAAAAAAAAAAAAAAGAGTTTGAGACCAGTCTGGCCAACATGGTGAAACCCTGTCTCTACTAAAAATACAAAAAAATTAACTGGGCGTGGTGGCATGTGCCTGTAATCCCAGCTACTCAGGAGGCTGAGGCACGGGAATTGCTTAAACCAGGAAGGTGGAGGTTTCAGTGAGCCAAGATCGTGCCATTGCACTCCAGCCTGGGCGACAGAGAGAGACTCCATCTCGAAAAAAAAAAAGGCAGTGAAGAGACCATTGATTATAAAGAAACTTAAGGCCAGGCACATTGGCTCATGTTTATAATCTCAGCACTTTGGGAGGCCAAGGCAGGCTGATCACCTGAGGGCAGGAGTTCAAGACCACCCTGGCCAACATGGTGAAACCTCGTATCTACTGAAAATACAAAAATTAGCTGGGAGTGGTGGCACGCACCTGTAGTTCCAGCTACTCGGGAGGCTGAGGCAGGAGAATCGCTTGAACCCGGGAGGTGGAGGTTGCAGTGAGCTAAGATTGCACCACTGCACTCCAGCCTGGGCAACAGAGCAAGACTCTGTCTCCAAAAAAAAAAAAAAAAGAGAGAGAGAACCAGAGAAAGAGAGAGCCAAGAATATCTCCACAGGATCATAGACAAATTGGGGGGGGGGGGGTGGTCAGGAATTCTGTGGACCTGTGCTTGGCAGCACCCACTCGAAGCAATCAGAATAACACCTGGAGTAGACCCAAAACATTCCCCACACGCATCCAGACCCATCGTCACAGGCACCAGGGGCTTAGTCTAAGCTGTGACCAGCACGGCACAAACGATAAGCCGCTCTGGCACAGTGGTGACTCCTAGGAAGCCAGGCTTAAAGATGATGTCACAGCCATCCCCGGCCATCTGGAAGGCTGTGCCTTCTTGGGAGAAATCACAGGGAGAATGCCAAGCTACCAGTCCCTGGCTGGTAGCCTTTTGTCACCATGGGGCAAAAGGGGAAATTCTCTGAACGGTGATAGCAGCCTCCAAGCCACACACACACCCAATGGGAAAGGGCAAAAATCTAACTAGCCAAGGGGCTTAAGCACAACTTTTTTGAGAGAGAGAGAGACAGGGTCTCACTCTGTCACTCAGGCTGCTGGAGTGCAGTGGCATGATCATGGCTCACTGCAGCCTTGAACTCCTGGGCCCAAGCAATCCTCCCACCTCAGCCTCCTGAGTAGCTGGGACTACAGGCATGCACCACCATGACTGGCTAATTTGTTTTATTTTTTGTAGAGATGGGGTCTTGCTATGTTGCCCAGGCCAGTCTTGAATTCCTGGGCTCAATTGATCCTCCTGCCTCGGCCTCCCAAAGTGCTGGGATTACAGGCATGAGCCACCGTGCCTGGCCAAGCACAATCTTTAACCATTAAGTGGCTTATGCTGACCCAGGGGCGACCCCTAGGTAGCCAAGTTAAAAGGTAAAAACAGGAAGAAAAAAATCTTATCAGGGACATCTGAGTCTGCATAGTGTGAGATGAGGATCGTGATGGTGAAACTTGTTCAGCCCAGTCACAAAGCAATACATCACCAAGCAAACAACAGTAACCACAACCCCTGGCTGGAGTTGGGGGAATCAAGTGTCAGAGTTGCTAAAATATATTTTCTAAAACGTCCAGCTTTTGGCCGGGCGCTCACGCCTGTAATCCCAGCACTTTGGGAGGCCAAGGTGGGCAGATCATGAAGTCAGGAGATCGAGACCATCCTGGCTAACATGGTGAAACCCCATCTCTACTGATAATACAAAAAATCAGCCCAGTGTAGTGGCAGGCACCTGTGGTCCCAGCTACTCGGGAGGCTGAGGCAGGAGAATGGCATGAACCCAGGCGGCAGAGCTTGCAGTGAGCCAAGATCGTGCCCCTGCACTCCAGCCTGGGTAACAAGAGCGAAACTCCGTCTCAATAAATAAATAAATAAATACATACATAAAATAAATACATAAATAAAGTAGATATGTATTTATGCAAACCATAGGAAAATGTTTGGCAACCATCCCAAGATACCTGCCAATGTGAAATACTTTTATTACAACTGGCCTGACCTTCAAAGGCCTTCACAGCTCCTGCCTTCCTGTTACCGTCTACTATGTTCCTCGTGCACCTTCCACTCGGCACAAACAGGCTACACTGCCTCCGAAACACATCACTTGAATCCTGCCTCTGCTCCTTTGTCCATCTGAATCACCCTCTCCACATTTCCGACCCTGTAATCCTGATCTCACTTCATGAGGCAGTTCGCTTCCCTTTTGCATTTAGCTTTCCCCGGGGTACACTGTCAATAGCCTACTGTGGGATGTCATCAGTCAGCACTTCATCAGAGGCAATTATGTCTACAGAGCTTTTGGCTAATTACTGTCACTCCTCCTTACATGTGTGCATATGCATATCATCTTTCCCTAATGAGACTGGAAATAATTATTCATTCCCTGGAGCAGTGGTTTCCATAAATGACCAACCCACAGACCAGTGCAAACTGGCTGCGAAAGAGCTTCCTCTGAGGAACTTATTAGAATGCAGATGCTTGGACTGCATGAGAGAGGAGGATCTCATAAATCTGGGTGTAATAGGCACAGAACATTAGGTGTAATTTGGGCGGGACTCTGGACTCAGCATATCCAACAAGCTGCTGGCTGATTCCGATGATGCCGATGAATTGCCTGGTTGGGAACTGCTGCCTCCAGAGAACCTAGCAGAGAGCTCTGTACATGGTAGGTGCTCACTCCCCTATTGTTGGGGTGTATGCCTCCTGATAATGAACTTGATCATAACATTATTGTTGTATTATGCCTGTATTGTTTCCTTAAGTGAGGGAAGAATGCTTTTGAGTACCTAACAGGTGGCAAGCTCTGTGTCTACTTACATACATGATCTATTCCTTTTAATAACCTTTAGAAATAAAGTGGAATTTCCACTGGGCATTAGAAATCTGAAAACTTTCGTTTACAGCCGTTGCAACAGCAGAACTAGAATTTGACCTCCAACATAATGGGCTCAAAGTCTATGACCTTTCTGCTCACCAGAGGGCATGAACTGCTGGTTTGTACCTGGCTTGCAGATACCTTCTTTGGGCAGCACGATGTTCAAAATTAAAAAAATTTACCAACACTTCTGAACTGGATACTTTGTATTAATATCTGGGTTTCTGGCTTCTCTTCATGGGAAAAACAAAAAAAAAAGGTTTGGTGAACACTGGGGCCCACATTCCTGCAAGGCAACAGTCACATGGAGCCTTTAGATGGGCATGTGCCAGAACACACTAGAGTCCCCATCGCTCCCCATTCTCTTACATTCTATTCCCAACTAGGTTCTTATAGGCTTGGGTTTGCGACTGTTGCACACTTATCTACTCTCTTGCTTCCCACTGGTCAGGAAGTCTGGCAAACTTAAAAGCCCTCTTTTGGTTGCTCTCTCCTGTATGGATCTCTGATCATAGAGGTGTGTGCATTTCTGACTTTGTGATTTCAATACTAAGGAAGCTGTTGGCACATTATCAAGGGACACTGGGATCGCTGCTCCCCAACTTACACATTCTGGTGTGTCCCAGTAAAATTCTATATTCAGCCTCCAAACTAGCTGGGAGAAATGTGGCAAATCATCTACTTGCTCCAATTCAATGGTGTTTAGAAGTAAGAAGTCACTGTGAGCAATGCCACCAAGTGGTGGAGAGACTCCATGCAGAATCGCCACCTTCAGCCAGAGAGGCTGGGAGGCCGAAGACCTCTCTCAACGCACAGGGCCATTCAGAAACCAGAAACAAAATGCTTGCCCATCTCCCTAGGCCAGTCCTTCTGAGGCTTTTTGAGACAAGGTCTCACTGTCACCCAGGCTGCAGTGCAGTGGCACAGTCGAGGCTCACTGCAACCTCAACCTTCTGGGTTCAAGCGATCCTCCCACCTCAGCCTCCCGAGTAGCTTGGATGACTACAGGCACGGGCCACCACACCCAGCTGATTTTTTTTTTTTTTTTGGTAGAAATGAGGTCTCGCCATATTGCTCAGACAGGTCTTGAACCAGCCCATTTTTAGCTTTTTAAAAGACAGCCTTGGCCAGCCATGGCAGCTCACACTTATGATCATTGCACTTTGGGAAGCTGAGGTGGGCAGATAGCTTGAGCCGAGGAGTTCGAGACCAGCCTGGGCAACATGGTGAAACCCCATCTCTACAAAAAATACAAAAATTAGCTGGGTGTGATGGTGCACATCTGTGGTCCCAGCTACTGGGGAGGCTGAGGTGGGAGGATTGCTTGAGCCTGGGAGGTCGAGGCTGCAGTGAGCCGTGATCACCTCACTGCATTCCAGCCTGGGCGACAGAGACCCTGTCTCTATTTAAAAAAAAACAAAAACAAAAAAACCTAAAAACAGATTGGCACTTAAAAGAGTTGTGCTTCATTTTTTGACCTTCTGTATTAATTTTCTGTTTGTTCCTTTCCTTAAACAAGCTGCCACTGCTGCTGATTCAACATGTTTCATTTTATACTTTTTTTTTTTTTTTTGAGACAGAGTTTCGCTCTTGTTGCCCAGGCTGGAGTGCAATGGTGTGATCTCGGCCCACTGCAACCTCTGCCTCCCAGGTTCAAGCAATTCTCCTGCCCTCAGCCTCCCAAGTAGCTGGGATTACAGGCATGCACCACCACACCCGGCTAATTTTGTATTTTTAGTAGAGACGGGGTTTCTCCATGTTGGTCAGGCTGGTCTGGAACTCCCATCTCTACTAAAAATACCAAAATTAGCTGGGCATGGTGGTGGGTGCCTGTAATCCCAGCTACTCGGGTGGCTGAGACAGGAGAATCACTGGAACCTAAGAGGTGGAGGCTGAGGTTGCAGTGAGCCGAGATCCACTGCACTCCGGCCTGGGAGACAAGAGCCAAACTCCATTTAAAAAAAAAACACAAAAAACCTTTAGTAGATAGTGCCCAAGTTTTCCAAAGCGGTTGAAACAATTTAGACTTTCATCTTGCAGTGAGCCAAGATCGCACCACTGCACTCCAGCCTGGGTAACAGAGCGAGACTCCATCCACAGCGTATGAGAGTTCCAATTGCGCTCTATGGTCATCCACACTTGGGATTGTCAGTTGCTTTAATTTTAGCCAATTTGGTGGATGCTTAGTAATACCTCCTTTGCCCTTAATTTGCATTTTCTTTTTTTTGTTTGTTTGTTTTTTTGAGATGGAGTCTCACTCTGTCGCCCAGACAAGAGTGCAGTGGCTTGATCTCGGCTCACTGCAACCTCCGCCTCCCAGGCTCAAGCGATCCTCTTGCCTCAGCCTCTTGAGTAGCTGGGATTACAGGCATGCGCCCCTTCTGCCCAGCTAATTTTTTTTTGGTATTTTTAGTAGACACGGGGTTTCACCATGTTGGCCAGGCCAGTATCCAACTCCTGACCTCAAATGATCCACCCGCCTTGGCCTCCCAAAGTGCTAGGATTACAGGTGTGAGCCACAGTGCCCAGCCATGGTCGAGTTTTATAATTGTAAGATTACTCTAAATAATTGCCATAAATTCAAAAATTAAATGGGACACTTTCCTAGAAAATATAAATTACTAAAATTGGCAAACAGAAAACCAGAATAAACCACTCAACATTAAGTGGATCCATCCTAAAAAATACAGCCATCTGGGAAACACCAGGAATTCATCACATTCTACTCAAGATTTTTGCAATGTCCTTAACTCTAAGTGAATTTATGTCTAAAATATATGAAAAAAATGCTAAAAATAAGAAAAAACCCCAAAAGAAATACAGGCAAAGGTGATGAACACACAAAGCAATCTTATACTGTTTATGGCTACACTCCTGTCTAGTAAATAAACAAAAACATAGATATATAGCAATTTTGGCCAGGTGTGGTGGCTCATGCCTGTGATCCCAGGACTTTGGGAGGCCAAGGCAGGTGGATCATTTGAGGTCAGGAGTTTAACACCAGCCTGCCCAACATGGGGAAACCCCATCTCTACCAAAAATACAAGAATTAGACAGATGTGGTGGTGGGCGCCTGTGATCCCACCTACTCGGGAGACAGAGGTTGCAGTGAACCCAGATCGGGCCACTGCACTCCAGCCTGGGCAACAAGAGACTCAACCGCCCAAAATAAAGGATATATAGCAATTTTAAGTTTCAGTTTAATCTCAGTGAGGGAGAGTACAAAAGGTCGTCAACAGTATTTAGGAGGTTTTAGTTCTGTAGAAAATCTGAACTCAGCATACTTTTTTTTTTTTCACATCCATTCGGTTCAGAATGAAGTAAACTTTTGACATCTGCTCAATTTGGATCATGAGTACAAAGGCTCTATTTTCTTTTACTTTGCTGTGTATTTAGATCTCTTCCAATATTACTAATCAAAAATAGCAAAAAGTATGGACATGTCACAGGAAAAACCTCCTTCAGGCCGGGCAAGGTGGCTCATGCCTGTGATCCCAGCACTTTGGGAGGCCGAGGCGGATGGACCACGAGGTCAGGAGTTCGAGACCAGCCTGACCAACATGGTGAAACCCCTGTCTCTACTAAAAATACAAAAATCAGCTGGGCGTGGTGGTGCCCGCCTGTAATCCCAGCTATTTAGGAGGCTGAGGCAGGAGAATCGCTGCTTGAACCAGGGAGTTGGAGGTTGCAGTGAGCTGAGATCGTGCCACTGCACTCCAGCCTGGGTGACGGAGTGAGACTCGGTCTCAAAAAAAAAAAAAAAAAAAAGAAAAGAAAACAAAAACCTCTTTCAGTAAGACCCAAGTGCAAGTCGTGATAGAAAAACAACCACCACAAAAACATTTGGTCTTCACAAGATTTAAAACCATAGTACCAGTTTCATTCTTTCCCCAACTCAAGTCAGTTTCATCTTAAAAAAAGCATCAGACAGACATCCTCCACCAACTCCATCACATCACACCACCCCGAGTGTTGCTCACCTTTCTTCACCAAGGGCTGGACTGGCGCAGCCGCCTCCTTCTCCTCCAGTCTGCAACAGAGGTGCTCGCACTGTCCCGCCTTCATCTGGCGTCTCCCGTCTCCCTACTCAATTTTCTCACACCCTCGATCCAACCCTCATAACTCTACTTCCTGCAGGGATGCTTTGACCAACACCCAAATATGATCCTGCCTCTGCCTTGAAGTACTACATTTGCAGCTGGAGCAAGAGGGAGACCCCAGCCTTGGACCCTGCCGGTCAGCCCCCCACCCTGCCCCCAGCCTCACGGCTCCAGGCACTTCCCCTGTGCCGAGTCCTCAGTACCACCCATCATTACCCCTTAGGGATGCTCCTCCCTGGTCCTCAAAGACCCTATTGCCCTTTCATCTGCAACATCTTATTTTTCTTTAAGTCTGACCTGAAGTCACTCCTTCCCCAGTTGAAACTGACCCTCCCTCCCCTAGGTGTCCATGCATCCTGATAGTTGGGGTAACTAACAGGGCGCCTACCCCTGAATCGCCCCACGTTAACGTGACCAACACCTCTGTAGGACTGCATCCAACGAGGGACCCCAGCTCTCTGCTCCCCCATATCGGACCCAGGCACTCAGATGTTTTGAATGAGCCCAGACGCCTGAAATAACCCCTCCACATCCTGCCTTCGTTTCCCTCCTAGCTCAGTGCCCACCACTGGCTGTGATCGGGGGTCTGCATGAGCCAGGTTGGAGAAGAAGAAGGGGGTTACCCTCTGCAAGAGACAAGGACTTTCCCCAACAGCCCCCCTCTTCCCCCTAGAGACCCAGGCACCGCAGTGCAGTGGAGTTCAGGTGCCTGGATGGGCAGAGAAGCTCCAGGGGAAGGGACGGCAACAAACCCACTCTTGGGGAAGAACGGGGTACCCTGTGCAGAGAACAAGCCCACAGCTCACCTGCGTCCAGGTGGTCACAGTGGCAGGTGTCCTGCGCGAGCTTCCAGAGGACGGTGGTGTCCGAGGAGGCAGAGCTGCGGGGAGGGGCAGTGAGATAAGGGGCCAGCCGCTGCTCGGCACCTACTACCTGTAGTGTCCCCCAGCCCAACTCGGCAGCACCCGACAACCCGCGGAGACGTCTGGAGGAGCCGCCCCAGGACCCCAGTGCAGTGCCGGCTCTGCAGCAAGTGGGTGCCGGCCACGCTCGCACTTGGCACAGCCCCAGAGCCAGGGCGCGGCCCCTCCCACACGTGTCTCAGGTGTCAGTCGCCATGGGAACAGCCTGGGGTCTGGAAGTGCACACATTGCAGTCCTGCACCTCAAAACACTGCATAAAAGAACCCCCCGGGACTACAACACCCAGAACCCCCCCACGATGCCATGATTCCGGTTAGGCCGCCCTGCACTTCCAGCTACAGCCATGGCTGCAGTTACATGGGAGGTGGCCATGGGTTGGCAGGGTGTGGCGCCATGGCTCTGGTTGACACAGAGCTGGGGGTGAATGCACCCTCTTACACGTCCCCCATGGCCAAGGGTGGCCCTCATGGGCCCCACGTGTCTGATCTGATCTGCCCCAAGCCCTGTTCCATCCTGTGGGGCGGGATATGGCTGGCCCAAACTCGGAAGTCCCACCTGGGACTAGCACTGGGCCTCCTTCCTAGAGAGTCCGTTATCTGGGGAGATCATCATAAGAATATTTATTTATTTAGAGATGGAGTTTTGCTCTTGTCACCCAGGCTGGAGTGCAGTGGCACGATCTTGGCTCACTGCAACGTCTGCCTCCTGGGTTCAAGAGGTTCTCCTGCCTCAGCCTCCCTAGTAGCTGGGATTACAGTCACCCACCACTAAGCCCAGCTAATTTTTTGTATTTTTAGTAGAGATGGGGTTTCACCATGTTGGCCAGACTGGTCTCGAACTCCTGACCTCAGGTGATCTACCCACCTCGGCCTCCCGAAGTGCTGGGATTACAGGCGTGAGCCACCACGCCTGGCCAAGAATTTTTAAGATTATGCTCTGGCTCTGTCACCCAGGCTGGAGTGCAGCTGCACGATCACAGCTCACAGCAGCCTCCAGCTCCTGGGCTCAAGTGATCCTCCCCCATCAGCCTCCCCAGTAGCTGAAACTGCAGGCCCGCACCACCATGCCGGCTGATTTGTTTAATTTTCTAAAGATAGGGTCTCCCTATGTTGCCCAGGCTAGACTTGAACTCCTGGGCTCAATGAATCCTCCTGCTGGGATTACAGGCGTGAGCCACAGTCCCTGGCTAAAAATTTTATTTTTATATTAAGGCCTATCCTTCCAGTCCTCATGATAGTCCCCAAAATAGATGTCATTATTTTCATTTCATAGGCGAGGAATGAGAGGTAGCCCATCTCAATATTTACCTTGGAGGAACCCCTGCATAAAAACGATGTCTGGGACCCGGGCGTGGTGGCTTGCTCCTGTCATCCCAGCTACTCAGGAGGCTGAGGCGGGAGGATCACTTGAGGTCAGAAGTCAAGGCTGCAGTGAGCCAGGATTGCACCGCTGCACTCCAGCCTGGGAAACAGTGAGACCTCCATCTCTCTTTTTTTTAAAATTGTATCTGTAGGCCAGGCACGGTGGCTCACGCCTGTAATCCCAGCACTTTGGGAGGCCAAGGCAAGTGGATCACTTGAGGTCAGGATTTTGAGATCAACAAGGCTAAGTCTCATCTCTTCTAAAAATACAAAAATTAGCCAAGCGTGGTGGTGGGCACCTGTAATCCTATCTACTCAGGAGGCTGAGACAGGAGAATTGCTCGAACCCAGGAGTGGAGGTTTCAGTGAGTCGAGATTGTTGTACTATTGCACTCCAGCCTGGGCGACAGAACAAGAGTCCGTCTCAAAAAAAAAAAAAAAAAAAAAAAAAAAAAAAAAGGCCGGGTGCAATGGCTCACGTCTGTAATCCCAGTACTTTGGGAGGCGGGTGGATCGTGAGGTCTGGAGTTCGAGACCAGCCTGGCCAACGTGGTGAAACCCTGTCTCTACTAAAAATACAAAAATTAGCCGGGTGCAGTGGTGAGCGTCTGTAATCCCAGCTACTCAGGAGGCTGAGGCAGAAGAATCACTTGAACCCAGGAGGTGAAGGTTGCAGTGAGCCAAGATCACACCACTGTACTCCAGCCTGAGTGACAGAGCGAGACTCCATCACAAAATAAAATAATTTTTAAAATAAATTTATTCAAAACTTACAAAGTGAGAGTAAAAGAAATTTAATAAAGTTTAAAATGATGCTTTTGGTATGCTTGACAATTTCTACCTTTGAAGTTATTAATGTTAAAACTTTGGGATATCCTGGTTTATTTAACTTAGTAAATTAGAATTCCTGTTTTACAATGTTAATGGAATTGCCTGTAGAGTTCAAACAGACAAGTAAGATATTTGTCTAAAATTGATATTCCTTATGGTTTCATATATCGTGGAGGGGGACACTGAATGTCTCCATGTGATTTTATTTGAAAATGATCGAGTGATCATTTTAGTTATTAATATGTTTAAACAGTAAGCTTCATATCAATCTGTTTTGAATTATTGGACACAGCCACTGAGACTTTTTAAAATTTACTCTTAGATCCGGCTTATGATTTTTTGTTGTTTTGAGCCAGGGTTTCACTCTGTTGCCCAGGCTGGAGGGGAGTGGCATGATCACGGCTTATTGCAGCCTCGACCTCCCCAGGCTTAGGTGATCCTCCCACCTCAGCCTCCTGAGTAGCTGGAACTACAGGCATATGCCACCATGCCCAGATAATCATGCTCTTTTTTGAGTGGGAGAAAAACAATCCTTTTATTTTATAACATGGGATTGCTTTTTTTTTTTAATTTTTTTTAAATTTTTTTATTTTTTTTTTTGCACACAAAACAATAAACATTTTCTAAAAGTACATACAAACAAAAAGATGCATATCAAACATATTAGGAAGGTTGCACATGGGAAGACGGGGAATAGAAATGGGGGGTGGGAATTAAAGAAAATAAATGAGAGAGGGACTTTGTATGGATCAATGATAATAACTCAATCCTCTATTTGACAAAGAAGAAGGAGAATGAAGAGGAAGAAAAAGAAAGTGGGATAAAGGATCAGAAAGGGAGGAAAATAGAAAAAATTAGAGTATGACTCCAGGGTAGACCTGTTTTGTTGTCGCTTGGTTGGTTGGTTTGTCAGTTGTATTTTTCATATCTTTTGCCATGTTGGCCAGGCTGGTCTCGAACTCCTAGCCTCAAGTGATCAACCCGCCTCAGCCTCTCAGAGTACTGGGACTACAGGCGTGAGCCACCACGTCCAGCCCCCACATTGCTTCTGGCCTCTGTGGTAGACCTCCCAGACGGGGCGGCTGGGCAGAGGTGCTCCCCACATCCCAGACGGGGCGGCCAGGCAGAGGTGCTCCTCACTTCCCAAGCGGGGTGGCCGGGCAGAGAGGCTCCTCACTTCCTAGATGGAGTGGCGGCCGGGCAGAGGGGCTCCTCACTTCCCGGACGGGGAGGCCGGGCAGAGGCGCTCCTCACATCCCAGACGATGGGTGGCCGGGCAGAGGTGCTCCTCACTTCTCAGACGGGGCGGCCGAGCAGAGACGCTCCTCACTTCCTAGACGGGGTGGCGGCCGGGCAGAGGCGCTCCTCACTTCCCAGACGGGGCAGCCGGGCAAAGGCGTTCCTCACTTCCCAGACGGGGCGGCCGGGCAGAGGCGCTCCTCACTTCTCAGACTGGGCGGCTGGGCAGAGGCGCTCCTCACTTTTTTTTTTTTTTTGAGACAGGTTGGAATGCAGTAGCACGATCTGTAGCCTCGACCTCCAAGGCTCAAGAAATCCTCTCACCTCAGCCTCCTGAGGCGCTTGGGCCACAGGCGCATGCTACCATGTCCAGCTAATTTTGTTCATTTTTGTAGAGATGTGGTCTATGTTGCCCAAGCTGGTCTTGAATTCCTGAGCTCAAGGGATCCTCCCATGTTAGCTTCGCCAAGTGCGGGGATTAACGGCTTGAGACACCACGCCCAGCCAGCTTTTCCTTTGGTTTCTTTCTTTTTTTTTTTTTTTTTTTTTTTTGAGACGGAGTCTTTCTCTGTCCCCCAGGCTGGAGTGCAGTGGCACGATCTCGGCTCACTGCAGGCTCCGCCTCCCGGGTTCACGCCATTCTCCTGCCTCAGCCTCCCGAGTAGCTGGGACTACAGGCGCCCACCAAAACGCCCGGCTAATTTTTTGTATTTTTAGTAGAGACGGGGTTTCACTGTGTTAGCCAGGATGGTCTCGATCTCCTGACCTCGTGATCCGCCCGCCTTGGCCTCCCAAAGTGCTGGGATTACAGGCGTGAGCCACCGTGCCCAGCTTCCTTTTGTTTCTGCAAAAAGATTTTGTCTCTTTGTAAAAGGTTTTGTATCTGGTTTCCTGGATCAGGTTTGGACATCAGGAATTGGAGTCCTTTGCACATTCAACTACATAGATTTCTACCTTGTGGTAGATTCCACCTGTGGTTTCTACCGTGTGGTTCTAGAGAGAATTATAAACACTAGGCCAGGCGCGGTGGCTGGCGCCTGTAATCCCAGCACTTTGGGAGGCCGAGGCGGGCGGATCACCTGAGGTCAGAGTTCGAGACCACCCTGGCCAACATGATGCAACCCCGTCTCTACTAAAAATACAAAAATTAGCCGGGCATGGTGGTACATGCCTGTAATCTGAGCTACTTGGGAGGCTGAGGCAGGAGAACTGCTTGAAGCCGGGAAGCAGAGGTTGCAGTGAGCTGAGATTGCACCACTGCACTCCAGCCTGGGGGACAAAGCAAGATTCCGTCAAAAAAAAAAAAAAAAAAATTATAATCCCCAGTGTTGGAGGTGGGTCTGGTGGGAGGTGATTGGATCACGGGGGTAGGTTCCCCTTTCGTGCTGTACTCGTGAGAGTGAGTGACTTACCACGAGAGCTGGTTGTTTAAAAGTGTGTAGCACCTCCCGTCTTTCTCTCTCTTCCTCTTGCTCTGGCCATGTAAGACACTCCTGCTTCCCCTTCGCCTTCCACCATGATTGTCAGTTTCCTGAGGCCTCCCCAGCCACACTTCCTGTACAGGCTGCAGAACTGTGAGTCAGTTAGACCTCTTTTCTTTATAAATTACCCAGTCTCAGGTAGTTCTTTATAGCAGTATGAGAATGAACTAATACAAAGGGATTGTGTCCTGGAACCAATCCCCTCCAAATATGAAGGGCTGACTTTATTTTATAGTGGTACAAAGGCTAGTATGGTGGCTCCCACCTGTAATCCCAGCACTTTGGGAGGCCAAGGTAGGAGGATCGCTTGAACCTGGGAGGTTGAGGCTGCAGTGAGCTATGATCACGCCACCGCACTCCGACCTGACCAACAGAGCGAGACCCTGTCTCAAAAGAAAAGTAATAATAGGCTGGGGGAGGGGGCTCATGCCTGTAATCCCAGCACTTTGGGAGGCTAAGGCAGGCAGATCACAAGGTCAGGAGTTCAAGACCAGCCTGGCCAACATGGTGAAACCCTGTCTCTACTAAAATACAAAAATTAGCTGGGTGTGGTGGCAGGCGTCTGTAATCCCAGCTACTAGGGAAGCTGAGGCAGGAGAATTGCTTGAACCCAGGAGTCAGAGGTTGCAGTGAGCGGAGATGGCACCACTGCCCTCTAGCTTGGGCAACAAATCGAGACTCCCTCCTAAAAAAAAAAAGAAAGAAAAAAAGTAATAATAAATGGTTGAAAATGTTTTCCTTCCCAATAAATTCGTGGTTGCTATGAAACAATAACAAAAAAAATTAAATTCCTAGATCTATTTTTAGAGAATTTTCCAACAATTTGTTTCTCTTTTATATTGATTAGCGTCACTAGAGATTTCTCTATCACTTGTTCATTTTTCCAAAGATAAAATTTTTGTTTATTAATTTTATTTTTTCCTCTCTTCCCTAGTAAGAGAGAAAATAAAACTCTTACAGCTATCATATTCTAATATCAAGATAACATGCAAACTCCTATAAAATGAATGGGAAGGGGAACATTCCAATTCTAATTACAAAATGAGAGCTAAAAACGTATGCAACTATATTATTTAGGACGTGGATAAAACCGCTGTAATAGAGTCCCCAAAATAAAAGTGCCCTAAAAATTACTGATAAAGCCGAACGTAGTGGCTCATATCTGTAATCCCAGCATTTTGGAAGGCTGAGGTGGGTGGATCACTCGAGGCCAGGAGTTCGAGACCAGCCTGGGAAACATGGCAAAACCCTGTCTCTACTAAAAAATACAAAAATGGCCGGGAGTGGTGGCTCATGCCTGTAATCCCAGCACTTTGGGAGGCCAAGGCAGATGGATCCTGAGGTCAAGATACAGGCACCTGTAATCCCAGCTACTCAAGAGGCTGAGGCAGGAGAATCATTTGAACTTGGGAGGCGGAGATTGCAGTGAGCCAAGATCGTGCCATTGCACTGCAGTCTAGGCAACAGAGTGAGACTCCGTCTGTAAATAAATAAATAAATATAAAAATAAAATGATTGATCAATAGGATCCGTGTCCTTTGCCTACAGTCTTCACCCTGCTATGAAAACTGTGTCTCAGGTGAGAGAAATAGTCAAGGCTTTTTTTTTCTTTCTTTTTTCTTTTTTGAGATAGAGTCTCTCTATGTCACCCATGCTGGAGTGCAATGGCACTATCTCGGCTCACTGCAACCTCTGCCTCCTAGGTTCAAGCAATTCTCCTGCCTCACTCAGCCTCTTGAGTAGCTGAGATTACAGGCAAGCACCCCCACACCCCACTAATTTTTGTATTTTTAGTAGAGACGAGGTTTCACCATGGGTTAGCCAGGCTGCTTTTGAACTTCTGACCTCAAGTGATCTGCCTGCCTCAGCTTCCCAAAGTTCTGAGATTACAGGCATGAGCCACTGAGCCCAGCCAAGCCTTTTTTCTTTTCAGCATGATCTGGTGGTGAGGAAAGCACAGAGAAGCCAGGTTTCACATTTAGCAATTTCTTGGTGCCCTGTGACCTGGTTCTGTAAAATGAGGATAAGGACACCCATCCTACCGGGTATTTATGAGAAGTAAATGAGATCAGGTATACACGGCATTTAGCACAGTCCCAGGCAGATAGAGGACACCCAGAAATTGGTGCAGCTATTTTCTTTATCTTTTCTTTTTTTTTCTTTTTCTTTGTTTGTTTGTTTTTTTTTTTTTTTTTTTTTCTTGAGACTGAGTCTTTCTCTGTCTCCCAGGCTGGAGTGCAGTGGCGCGATCTCGGCTCACTGCAAGCTCCGCCTCCCGGGTTCACGCCATTCTCCTGCCTCAGCCTCCTGAGTAGCTGGGACTACAGGCGCCCGCCAACACGCTCAGCTAATTTTTTGTATTTTTAGTAGAGACGGGGTTTCACCGTGTTAGCCAGGATGGTCTCGATCTCCTGACCTCGTGATCCGCCCGCCTCGGCCTCCCAAAGTGCTGGGATTACAGGCTTGAGGCACCGCGCCTGGCCTTTTTTTTTTTTTTTTTGAAACAGAGTCTGGCTCTGCTGCCCTGGCTGGAGTGCTGTGGTGAGATCTAGGCTCACTGCAACCTCCGCCTCCCAAGTTCAAGCAATTCTCCTGCCTCAGCCTCCCAAGTAGCTGGGATTACAGGCGCCCACCACCATGCCCAGCTAATTTTTGTATTTTTAGTAGAGATGTTGGCCACACTGGTATTGAACTCCTGACCTCAAGTGATCTGCCCACCTCAGCCTCCCAAAGTGCTGGGATTACAGGAGTGAGCCACCGCGCCCAGTCTCTCCTGCCTCATTTCTTTTACTTCTTCTTTTTTTTTTTTTTTTGAGACAGGATCTGGCTCTGTTGCCCAGGTTGGAGTGCAGTGGCATGGTCTCAGCTCACTGTAGCCTCAACCTCTTAGGCTCAAGCGATCCTCCCAGCACAGCCTCCCAAGTAGCTGAGATTATAGATGCACACTACTGCACCCAGTTGATTTTGTTTTTCTTTTTGTTTTTGTAGAGACGGGGCCTTACTAGGTTGCCTAGGCTGCTCTCAAGCTCCTGGGCTCAAGTGATCCTCCTGCCTTGACCTCCCAAAGCACTGGGATTATAGGTGTGAGCCACTGAGCCTGGCCTAAATGGTAGCTATTTTCATGGTTAGATCCCTCGCGTCCTTAGAAGAATGCAAGTTTAGGCCTGGCATAATGGTGGTGGCTGAGATTGTGTCATTGCTCTTCAGCCTGGGCAACAAGAGGGAAACTCCATCAAGAAAGAAAGAAAGAGAGAAAGGGAGGGAGGGAGGGAGGGAAGAAAGGAAAGAAAGAGGAGGGAGGGAGGGAGCGAGGGAGCCAGGTATGGTGGTTCACACCTGGAATCCCAGCACTTTGAGAGGCCAAGGCAGTAGGATCGCTTGAGCCTGGTGGTTTGAGACCAGCCTGGGCAAATATGGTGAAATACCATCTCTACAAAAAAATACACAAATTAGCCAGATGTGGTGGCACACACCTGTAGTCCCAGCTGTTTGTGAAGCTGAGGTGGGAGGATTGCTTGAGCCCGGGAGGTGGAGGCTGCAATGAGCCAAGATCCTGCCACTGCACTCCAGCCTGGGTGACAGAGTGAGAACCCCACCTCAAAAAAAAAAAAAAAAAGAAAAAGAAATTGAAGGATATACACATACGTATATAGATGTACACAAACACATACACATACATAAATATTATATACTATACATATATGCAAGTATACACAAACACACATTTGTTTTTATTTATTCTTTAAATGAAAGGATATACCATAAATTTATTTTAAAGTGGTTTGGCCGGGTGAGGTGGCTTATGCCTGTAATCCCAGCACTTTGGGAGGATGAGGCAGGTAGATCACTTGGGGTCAGGAGATGGAGATCAGCCTGGCCAACATGGCAAAACCCTGTCTCTACTAAAAATACAGGCCGGGCGCGGTGGCTCACGCTTGTAATCCAGCACTTGGGAGGCCGAGGCGGGCGGATCACGAGGTCAGGAGATCGAGACCACAGTGAAACCCCGTCTCTACTAAAAAATACAAAAAAAAATTAGCCAGGCGTGGTGGTACATGCCTGTAATCCCAGCTACTCGGGGAGGGTGAGGCAGGAGAATGGCGTGAACCCGGGAGGTGGAGCTTGTAGTGAGCCGAGATTGCGCCACTGCACTCCAGCCTGGGCGACAGAGCGAGACTCCGTCTCAAAAAAAAAAAAAAAAAAAAAAAAATACAAAAATTAGCCAGGCGTAGTGGTACATGCCTGTAATCCCAGCTACTTGGGAGGGTGAGGCATGAGAATTGCTTGAACCCAGGAGGCGGAGGTTGCAGTGAGCTGAGATCTTGCCACTGCACTCCAGCCTAGGTGACAGAGCAAGACTCTGTCTCAAAAAAAAAAAAAAGTTATACTTCCCAGCATATACGTTGGTTTTTAGAATTTGTCTTTGGAACCATGCAAATATTTTCCACAGTTGTAAAACAAAATTAAATTTCTAAAAAATACATAAAAACTGAAAGCAAAATGAAACAAATGAAATCTGTATATCCAGTTAGTGATATAACCACACAAAAAGAACTATTCGAAGAAACATTAAAACTGTAATTTTTTTTCAGACTGAGTTTCGCTCTTTTTGCCCAGGCTGGAGTGCAATGGCCTGATCTCAGTTCACTGCAACCTCCGCCTCCCAGGTTCAAGCGATTCTCCTGTCTCAGCCTCCCAAGTGGCTGGGATTACAGGCTCATGCCACCATGTCCGGCTAATTTTTGTATTTTTAGTAGAGACGGGGTTTCATCATATTGGCCAGGCTGGTCTCAAACTTCTGACCTCAGGTGATCCGCCTGCCTTGGCCTCCCAAAGTGTTGGGATTACAGGCGTGAGCCACCACACCCAGCTAATTTTTGTATTGCACTCCAGCCTGGGCAACAGCAGGAGACTCTGTCTCGAAAAACAAAACAAACAACAACAACAACAACAAAATATATGTGTATATGTATATATATATATATATATACTGGGACTACAGGCATGAGCTACTGTGCCTGGACTGATACATTTCTCTCTCTTTTTTTTGAGATGCAGTCTGGGTCTGTCACCCAGGCTGGAGTGCAGTGGCACAATCTCAGCTCAATGCAACCTCTGCCTCCCAGGCTCAAGCAAGTCTCCTGCCTCAGCCTCGCCTGTAGCTGGGAATACAGGCACACGCCACCATGCCATCTAATTTAATTTTTTTTTTTTTTTTTGAGATGGAGTCTCACTCTGTCACCTAGGCTGAAGTGCAGTGGCCTCATCTCAGCTCACTGCAACCTGCACGTCCCAGGTTCAAGCGATTCTCCTGTCAGCCTCCGGAGTATGAGATTACAGGTGCATGCCACCATGCCTGGCTAATTTTTATATTTTTAGTAGAGACAGGATTTCACCATGTTGGCCAGGCTGGTCTTGAACTCCTGACCTCAAGTGATCCACCCACCTCGGCCTCCCAAAGCTGAGATTACAGGTGTAAGCCATAGCTCCCATGATATATTTCTCTTTATAGATGGGTCTGGTAAATAAAACAAGAAAATTAATTAGAATATCATTATTTTGCAGCCCTTAATAAATTAATTTAAACAATGATTGTCAATCGCTGCTAAACTCACGCACACAGAAAAATCATCACAAAAAAGTCACAACTTGATATGTGACTTCTGATGAAATAGTATTGGAAAAAAAGAATGAGCCTGAATCTATCAAGTCTCTAGATCTAATTACCAGAGGAACATACGAAATGATTACAATGAGGAAGTCAGTAAAGTCAAGATTGTGGCATTTTAAAAATGGTACTTCAAAAAGGAAGAGAGAGGCCGGGCTCAGTGGCTCACACCTGTAATCCCAGCACTTTGGGAGGGTGAGGTGGGCAGATCACAAGGTCAGCAGTTCGAGACCAGCCTGGCCAACATGGTGAAACCCCGTCTCTACTAAAAATACAAAAATTAGCCAGGCGTGGTGGCGGATGCCTGTAGCTACTTGGGAGGCTGAGGCAGGGAGAATGTCATGAACCCGGGAGGTGGAGTTTGCAGTGAGCCGAGATCGCGCCACTGCACTCCAGCCTGGGTGACAAAGCGAGACTCCATCTCAAAAAAAAAAAAAAAGGAAGAGAAAGAGTGGAAGGGAACCCATGAATTTAAAAAGACTTGAGATGTAATTTTAAAAAGAGAGGAAGGCTTGAGAAATGTACCTGCCAAGTCCATCGTATGGACTTTATTTTAAAAAAGTTAACTGTAGGCTGGGTGTGGTGGCTCACACCTATAATCCCAGCACTTTGGGAGGCTGAAGTGAGAGGATCAACTGAGCCCAGGAGTTTGAGATCAGCCTAGACTACGTGGCAAAACCCCGTCTCTACCAAAAAGAAAAAAAAATTAGGCTGGCCGTGATGGCTCATGCCTGTAATCCCAGCAATTTGGGAGGCCGAGATGGGTGGATCACCTGAGGTCAGGAGTTTGAGATGAGCCTGGCCAACATGGTGAAACCCCAACTGTACTAAAAATACAAAAGTTAGCTGGGCATGGTGGCGGGCACGTGTAATCCCAGCTACTCAGGAGGCTGAGGCAGGAGAATCACTTGAACCTGGGAGGCAGAGCTTGCAGTGAGCCGAGATCGTGCCATTGCATTCCAGCCTGGGTGACAGAACAAGATCCTGTCTCAAAACAAAACAAAAGAAAGTCAACTGTGAATAAAAGCAGGGAGGAGAATTGGTAAAAATTGGAATTTGATGATTTTACGGAATTTTATTTATTTTTCAGACGAAGTCTTGCTCTATTGCCAGGCTAGAGGGCAGTGGCATGATCTTGGCTCACTGCAACCTCCACCTCCCGGGTTCAAGCAGTTCTGCCTCAGCCTCCCGAGTAGCTGGGATTACAGGCACACACCACCACGCCCAGCTAATTTTTGTATTTTTAATAGAGATGGGGGTTTCACCATTTGGCCAGGATGGTCTCGATCTCTTGACCTCGTGATCCGCCCACCTCGGCCTTCCAGAGTACTGGGATTACAGGCGTGACCCCCCGCCCCTGGCCTGGAATAAATTTTTTTTTTTTTTTTTTTTTTTTTTGAGACAGAGTCTCGCTCTGTCGCCCAGGCTGGAGTGCAGTGGCGCAATCTCGGCTCACTGCAAGCTCCACCTCCCAGGTTCACGCCATTCTCCTGCCTCAGCCTCTCCGAGTAGCTGGGACTACAGGCACCCGCCACCACGCCCGGCTAATTTTTTTTTGTATTTTTAGTAGAGATGGGGTTTCACTGTGGTCTCGATCTCCTGACCTCGTGATCCGCCCGCCTCGGCCTCCCAAAGTGCTGGGATTACAAGCATGAGCCACCACGCCCGGCCGGAATAATTTTTTTTTGGTGCAATAATGGAATTACAGTTAAGTTTGTAAAAATAGTTTCTCTTTTAGAAATACGTACTGAAGCTGGGCGCGGTGGCTCACGCTTGTAATCTCAGCACTTTGGGAGGCCGAGGCAGGCGGATCACGAGGTCAGGAGATCGAGACCACAGTGAAACCCCGTCTCTACTAAAAATACAAAAAATTAGCCCGGTGTGGTGGCGGGCGCCTGTAGTCCCAGCTACTCGGAGAGGCTGAGGCAGGAGAATGGCGTGAACCCGGGAGGCGGAGCTTGCAGTGAGCCGAGATTGCGCCACTGCACTCCAGCCTGGGCGACAGAGCGAGACTCCGTCTCAAAACAAAAAAAAAAAACAAAAAAAGAAATACGTACTGAAGCCGGGCATGGTAGCTCACACCTGTAATTCCAGTACTTCGGGCGGCCGAGGCTGGCAAATCATGAGGTCAGGAAATTGAGACCATCCTGGCCAACAGGGTGAAACTCCGTCTCTACTAAAAATACAAAAATTAGCTGGACGTGATGGCACATGCCTGTAGTCCCAACTACTCAGGAGGCTGAGGCAGGAGAATTGCTTGAACCCGGGAGGCGGAGGTTGCAACGAGCCAAGATGGCGCTACTGCACTCCAGCCTGGCGATAGAGCGAGACTCCGTCTCAAAAAAGAAATACGTATTGAAAGAATTATAGCTGTTCTGTATGATATATGGAACTTACTTCCAAATAATGACAATGTAGGAGAGTGGGTATAGATGACCCAAGATTACCCATAAATTAATAATTGTTAAATCAGATGACATATACATGGAGATTCACTATTATTCTGTCCATTTTTGCATACATTTGAAATTGTCCATAATTTGTTTATTTTTATTTATTTTTATTTTTATTTATTTATTTTTTTTGAGACGGAGTCTCACTCTGTCACCTAGGCTGGAGTGAAGTGGCACGATCTCGGCTCACTGCAAACTCCGCCTCCCAGATTCACACCATTCTCCTGCCTCAGCCTCCTCAGTAGCTGGGACTACAGGCACCCGCCACCATGCCCGGTTAATTTTTTGTATTTTTAGTAGAGACGGGGTTTCACCGTGTTAGCCAGGATGGTCTCGATCGCCTGACCTCGTGATCTGCCTGCCTCGGCCTCCCAAAGTGCTGGGATTAAAGGCGTGAGCCACCATGCCTGGCCTGGGTCATACTATTATTTAAAAATGTTTCTAAACTGGGTGCAGTCACTCACACCTGTAGTCCCAGTACTTTGGGAGGCTGAGGTGGGAGGGGCGCTTGAGACCAGGAGTTTGAGACCAGCCTGGGCAACAAGACCCCATCTGTAATAAAAATTGTGAAAATTAAAAATAAATATAAGAAGATTTTCTGTCCCTTTTCTCATTATCATATACAGGGTGAGCAGATGCTGATTAAACTTCTATTGGGGCTGGGAGCTGTAATCCCAGCAGTTTGGGAGGCCGAGGTGGGTGGATTACCTGCAGTCAGAAGCTCAGGACAAGCCTGGCCAACATGGTAAAACCCTGTCTCTACTAAAAATACAAAAAATTAGCTGGGCATGGTGGCACATGCCTGTAATCTCAGGTACTCAGGAGGCTGAGGCAGGAGAATTGCTTGAACCCGGGAGGCAGAGGTTGCAGTGAGCAGAGATCGAGCCACTGCACTCCAGCCTGGGTGACAGAGCAAGACTCTGTCTAAAAAAAAATAAAAAAAAGCCAGGCTCGGTGGCTCACGCTTGTAATCCCAGCACTTTGGGAGGCCGAGGCGGGCGGATCACGAGGTCAGGAGATGGAGACCACGGAGAAACCCCGTCTCTACTAAAAATACAAAAAATTAGCCGGGCGTGGTGGCGGGCGCCTGTAGTCCCAGCTACTCGGAGGCTAAGGCAGGAGAATGGCGTGAACCCGGGAGGCGGAGCTTGCAGTGAGCCGAGATTGCACCACTGCACTCCAGCCTGGGCCACAGAGCGAGACTTTGTCTCAAAAAAAAAAAAAAAAAAAAAAAAAGACTTCTGTTTGGTTCTTTGGTCCACAGATGAGACTGAAGAAAGGATGTTTCCCAGAGGTCCTGGACTTGGACCTATTATAGTACCTGTGTGTGACTCCAGTTGTCTCTTTTCAGGAGGAGGTGTGTTATTGGTTTTGTGTGACATTAGAATGATTGAATTATGGTGGGGTAGGAGCATTTAAAAATATTAAATGTGTGGGAAGATATATGCATGGGAGTCGTGAGATCCACCAGATGTACATGGTGGATATGGCAGGACCTGACCATTGTCCTCTAAGACCCACTTTTCTCTTCTTTAGTGATAGTAGAATTTTTAGCAGAGCCTCTATTTCCCAGCCTGCACTGCAGCTTGGAATGGTCATGTGACTATGTCTGGCCAATGGGATGTAAGAAGAAGTACAATGGCTTCCTAGAATCATCCAGAAGAAACATGTAGCACCCTCTCTTTGTTCCCCCCTCCCTTTTTTTTTTTTCCAGATGGAGTCTGGCTCTGTTGCCAGCCTGGAGTGCAGTGGCAGGATCTCGGCTGACTGCAATCTCCCCCTCCTAGGTTCAAGCAATTCCCCTGCCTCAGCCTCTCAAGTAGCTGGGACTACAGGCATGAACCACTATGCCTGGCTAATTTCTTGTATTTTTAGTAGAGACGGAGTTTTACCATGTTGGCCAAGATGGTCTCTATCTCCTGACCTCATGATCTTCCCACCTAGGCCTCCCAAAGTGCTGGGATTAAAGGTGTGAGCCACTACGCCCAGCCTCTTTGTCCTTTTTTAGCTCTGTTTCTCCATCCTGTGCTTGGGACTTAGACGCACTGACTAAAACTCCATCTTGGCCCGTGAAGAAGGGGTTGGGGCACCAGCCTTCATGGAGAAGAGCTATGTACCAGCCTGGATGACTTACCTCTGGATTTTTACCTGCAAGAGAAAAAAAAACTTTAATTTTGTTTAAATTATTGCCACTGTAGGTCTCTGTCATGTGCACTGAACCTACTCCTCATAAATACAGTGGATATCTCTTGTTTCTGCCTGTCCAGCCACAACTTCCCATTCTCTTTGGGGGACTTCCTCTACCCTATTCCATATGGTTTGGGTGGACTGTGAGTCACTAAGTCCTTCTCTTTTCCCCAACAGGTGGGCAAGTGACCAAATCCAACCAACCAAGACTCCTCTTGAGTCATCAGGAATGAAAACCTGGGTGGACTGGCACAGGGACCCCTAGGCAGATTATTATTATTATTATTATTATTATTATTATTATTATTATTTTGAGACGGACTTTCACTCTTGTTGCCCAGGCTGGAGTACAATGGCATGATCTCAGCTCACTGCAACCTCCACCTCCCGGGTTCAAGAGATTCTTCTGCCTCAGCCTCCTGAGTAGCTGGGATTACAGGAGCCTGCCACCACACCCAGCTAATTTTTTTGTATTTTTAGTAGAGACAGGGTTTCACCATGTTGGTCAGGCTGGTCTTGAACTCCTGACCTCAGGTGATCCACCCGCCTCAGCCTCCTAAAGTGCTAGGATTACAGGAGTGAGCCACTGTGCCTGGCCAGAATATTAACAGATTGTTATTAATGAAAGCTGTATTTCTCCTGAAATATTCATTATGTATTATATTAACAAGTGCAGGAATGCAGAAGAAATACAGCTTTCAGTTTTGCCTAGACCTAAAAGATGGTCCTGAGGAAGGTGATGTCAGTGCCCCCAAAATAAGATCCTTGAGGGTCTCTGAGTGGCCCTGAATTCTATCTTTTCTGAGTTCTGGTTACTTAACTTTGCCTTTGTTTTTTATTCTGTGAGCTACGCAGTATTCTTGGGTTTTTTTGTTTTTGTTTTTTTTTGTTTTTTTTTTGAGATGGAGTTTTGCTCTGTTGACCAGGCTGGGGTGCAGTGGCGTGATCTTGGCTTATTGCAGCTTCCGCCTCCTGAGTTCAAGCAGTTCTTCTGCTCAGCCTCCTTAGTAGCTAGAATTATAGGCATGCACCACCGCGCCCAGCTAATTTTTCATTTTATTTTATTTTATTTTAATTTTTTTTTTTGCACACAAAACAATAAACATTTTCTAAAAGTACATACAAACAAAAAGATGCATATCAAACATATTAGGAAGGTTGCACATGGGAACACGGGGAATAGAAATGAGGGGGTGAGAATTAAAGAAAATATATGAGAGAGGGACTTTGTATAGATCAATGATAATAACTCAATCCTCTATTTGACAAAGAAGAAGGAGAAGGAAGAGAAAGAAAATGAAAGTGGGATAAAGGATCAGAAAGGGAGGAAAATAGAAAAAATTAGAGTATGACTCCAGGGTAGACCTGTTTTGTTGTCGCTTGGTTGGTTGGTTTGTCAGTTGTATTTTTCATATGTTTCGCCATGTTGGCCAGGCTGGTCTCGAACTCCTAGCCTCAAGTGATCAACCCACCTCGGCCTCCCAGAGTACTGGGACTACAGGCGTGAGCCACCACATCCAGCCCCCACATTGCTTCTGGCCTCTGTGGTAGACCTCCCAGACGGGGCGGCCGGGCAGAGGTGCTCCCCACATCCCAGACGGGGCAGCCAGGCAGAGGTGCTCCTCACTTCCCAAGCGGGGCGGCCGGGCAGAGACGCTCCTCACTTCCTAGACGGGGTGGCGGCCAGGCAGAGGGGCTCCTCACTTCCCGGACGGGGAGGCCGGGCAGAGGTGCTCCTCACTTCCCAGACAGGGCGGCCACGCAGAGGCGCTCCTCACTTCCCAGACGGGGCGGCCACGCAGAGGCGCTCCTCACTTCCCAGACGGGGCGGCCGGGCAGAGGCGCTCCTCACTTCCCAGACGGGGCGGCCGGGCAGAGGGGCTCCTCACTTCCCGGACGGGGCGGCCGGGCAGAGGCGCTCCTCACATCCCAGACGATGGGTGGCCAGGCAGAGACGTTCCTCACTTCCTACACGGGGTGGCGGCTGGGCAGAGACACTCCCCACCTCCCAGACAGGGCGGCGGCCGGGCAGAGGCTGCAATCCCAGCACCCTGGGAGGCCAAGGCAGGCGGCTGGGAGGCGGAGGCTGCAGCGAGCCAAGACCACGCCACCGCACTCCAGCCCGGGCAACACCGAGCACCGAGTGAGCGAGCCTCCGTCTGCAGTCCCAGCACCTCGGGAGGCCGAGGAGGGCAGACCACTCGAGGTCAGTAGCTGGAGACCAGCCTGGCCGACATGGCGAAACCGCGCCTCCAGCCAAAGGAGAAAAACCAGGGAGGGGTGGTGGCGCGCGCCGGCAATCCCAGGCAGCCCGCAGGCCAGGGCAGGAGAATCACGGGAACCGGACGCAGGGAGTCTGCAGTGAGCAGACTGTACTCCAGCGTGGGCCACAGAGGGAAGAAAAGAAAGGAGGGGGCCGGGCGCGGTGGCTCACGCTTGTAATCCCAGCACTTTGGGAGGCCGAGGCGGGCGGATCACGAGGTCAGCAGATCGAGACCACGGTGAAACCCCGTCTCTACTAAAACTACAAAAAATTAGCCGGGCGTGGTGGCGGGCGCCTGTAGTCCCAGCTACTCGGAGAGGCTGAGGCAGGAGAATGGCGTGAACCCGGGAGGTGGAGCTTGCAGTGAGCCGAGATCGCACCACTGCACTCCAGCCTGGGTGAAAGAGCGAGACTCCGTCTCAAAAAAAAAAAAAAAAAAAAAAAAAAGAAAAGAAAAGAAAGGAGGGAAGGAAGGAGGGAAGGAAGGCAGGCAAATTTTTTATTTTTAGTAGAGATGGGGTTTCACCATTTTGGCCAGGCTGGCCTTGAACTCCTGACCTCAAGCGATCCGCCCACCTAGGCCTCCAAAAGTGCTGGGTTTACAGGTGCGAGCCACCGCGCCCGGCCTAAGAGCACAAACTTGATGAACTCTGCGTTGCTTGCTCTCTGATGGCCCAGGCCCAGACCCTGCTGGCCCAGCTGGACCTATGGAGTTATCATCATCTTACATAAGAGGAGCCAGGAAATAGTGGGCGGAGCTAAGAAGACAGGAATTGCATGTTATTTAAAGTTTCAATGGTAACCAAGAGGAGAACTAGCCGGGCGCGGTGGCTCAAGCCTGTAATCCCAGCACTTTGGAAGGCCGAGGCGTGCGGATCACGAGGTCAGGAGATCGAGACCATCCTGGCTAACACGGTGAAACCCCGTCTCTACTAAAAAAAATACAAAAAATTAGCCGGGCGTGTTGGCGGGCCCCTGTAGTCCCAGCTACTCAGGAGGCTGAGGCAGGAGAATGCCGTGAACCCGGGTGGCGGAGCTTGCAGTGAGCCGAGATCACGCCACTGCACTCCAGCCTGGGGGACAGAGCAAGACTCCGTCTCAAAAAAAAAAAAAAAAAAAAAAAAGAGGAGAACTAAAATAGAGAGATATACCACAATGAAGGGAACGCTGGTATCAGTGAGCTAAATTCTGATGTATCACAGCCAAAAGACAAGAGATAAAGCATACAATTGATCAAACAATCAGCCTATGAGACAGGGTGAGGAAAAAGAAGAACAAAAGAAACAATTGATCAGGCAATAAGAATATGAGCTAGTTTTGGCCGGGCGCGGTGGCTCACGCTTGTAATCCCAGCACTTTGGGAGGCCGAGGCGGGCGGATCACGAGGTCAGGAGATCGAGACCACGGTGAAACCCTGTCTCTACTAAAAATATAAAAAAATAAGCCGGGCGTGGTGGCGGGCGCCTGTAGTCCCAGCTACTCGGAGAGGCTGAGGCAGGAGAATGGCATGAACCCGGGAGGCGGAGCTTGCAGTGAGCCGAGATCGCGCCACTGCACTCCAGCCTGGGCGGCAGAGCGAGACTCCGCCTCAAAAAAAAAAAAAAAAAAAAGAATATGAGCTAGTTTTTTGTTTTGTTTTGTTTTGTTTTGTTTTTGAGACAGGGTCTCACTCTGTCCCCCAGGCTGGAGTGCAGTGTTGCGATCATACCTCACTGCAGCCTCAACGTCCTGGGCTCAAGTGATCCTCCCTCCTCAGCCTCCCAAGTAGCTGGGACCACAGGCGCATGCCACTATGGATGGCTAATTTTTTAATTTAGGGTAGAGATGAGGTCTTGCTATGTTGCCCAGTCTGGTCTTGAACTTCTGACCTCAAGTGATCCTCCAGAGTTGGCCTCCAAAAATGCTGGGATTACAGGCGTGAGCCACTGTGTTGGGCTGTTTGAAAATTTTTTATTTATTACCAAATCATTGGTAAATCTCTGTGGCTCACGCCTGTAGTACCAGCACGTTGGGAGGCCAACATTGGAGGATCACTGAGGCCAGGAATTTGAGTCCAGCCTGGGCAATATAGTGAGACCCTCCCTGTCTCTACAAAAAATAAAAATATTGGCTGGGCACGGTGGCTCACGCCTGTAATCCCAGCACTTTGTAAGGCCAAGATGGGTTTGAGGTCAGGAGTTCAAGACCGGCCTGGCTAACATGGTGAAACCCCGTTTCTACTAAAAATACAAAAAATTATCTGGGCATGGTGGTGCGTGCCTGTAATCCCAGCTACTCAGAAGGCTGAGACAGGAGAATCGCTTGAACCCAGGAGGCGGAGGTTGGGGTGAACCAAGATAGCACCATTCCACTTCAGCTTGAGCAACAAGAGTGAAACTCCATCTAAAAAAATAAATATATAGGCTGGGCGCAGTGGCTCACGCCTGTAATCCCAGCAATTTGGGAGGCTGAGGCAGGTGGGTCAGGAGGTCAGGAGATGGAGACCATCCTGGCTAACACGGTGAAACCTCGTCTCTACTAAAAATGCAAAAAATTAGCTGGGCATGGTGGCAGGCACCTGTAGTCCCAGCTACTCCGGAGGCCAAGGCAGGAGAATGGCGTGAACCCAGGAGGCAGAGCTTGCAGTGAGCTGAGATCGTGCCACTGCACTCCAGCTTGGGTGACAGAGCAAGACTCCATCTCAAAAAATTAATTAATTAAAATAAATAAATAAAATAAAAATAAAAATATTAGCCAGACGTAGTGGTGCACGCCTGTCGTTCTAGCTACTCAAGAGGCTGAGGCGGGAGAATCAGTTGAACCCAGGAGTTCAAGGCTGCAGTGAGCTGTGATTGTGCCGCTGCACTCCAGTGTGAATTACAGAGGAAGACCCTGTCTCAAAAAACAAAACAAAACAAAACAAAACAAAATGTTTGTTTGAGGTCTTTAGTATGAGTTCTTCTGTGCTAGCTGAGGTTTTAAAAATGTGCACTATGTTAAACAAGTATTTAAAGTAAATAACTTAAAGTCGGCCGGGTGCGGTGGCTCACGCCTGTAATCCCAGCACTTTAGGAGGCCAAGGCGGGCGGACCACGAGGTCAGGAGATCAAGACCATCCTGGCTAACACAGTGAAACCCCGTCTCTACTAAAAATACAAAAAATATTAGCTGGGCTTGGTGGCGGGCGCCTGTAGTCCCAGCTACTCAGGAGGCTGAGGCAGGAGAACGGCTGAACCCAGGAGGCAGAGCTTGCAGTGAGCCAAGATCACACCACTGCGCTCCAGCCTGGGCGACAGAGCGAGACTCCGTCTCAAAAAAAAAAAAAAAAATTATTTAAAGTCATTTAAACTAAATGACTTTAATTAAAAAAAAACAACAACAACTCGCTGGGTGAGGGGCTCACGCCTGTAATCCCAGCACTTTGGGAGGCAGAGACTGGCAGATCAGTTGAGGTTGGGAGTTCAAGACCAGCCTGGGCAACATGGTGAAACCCTGTCTCTACTAAAAATACAAAAATTAGCCAGGCATGGTGACGGGCACCTGTAACCCCAGCTACTCAGGAGGCTGAGACACGAGAATCGCTCGAACCTGGGAGGCAGAGGTTGCAGTGAGCCAAGATCGGGTCATTGCACTCTAGCCTGGGTGACAAGAGTGAAACTCCGTCTCAAAAAAAAAAATGCCGGGTGTAATGGCTCACACCTGTAATCGCAGCACTTTGGGAGGCTGAGGTGGGCGGATCACTTGAGGTCAGAGTGCCTGTAATCTCAGCTACTTGGGAGGCTGAGGCAGGAGAATCACTTGAACCCAGGAGGCAGAGGTTGCAGTGAGCCAAGACTGCGCCATTGCACTCCAGCCTGGGCAACAAGAGCGAAACTCCATCTCAAAAACAAAACAAACCAAAACAAAAAATAAATTTTTTTTGAGGTCTAAAGTATGAGCTCTTCGGTACTAGCTGATGTTTTAACAATATGCACATTGTTAAACAATCATTTAAAGTAAATGATTTAAAGTCATTTAAGTTAAATGACTTTAATTAAAAAAAAAAAAAATCAGGCCGGGCTCAGTGGCTCACACCTGTAATCCCAGCACTTTGGGAGGCTGAGGCAGGCGGATCACGAGGTCAAGAGATCAAGACCATCCTGGCCAACATGGTGAAACCCTATCTCTACTGAAAATACAGAAATTAGCCAGGTGTAATGCCTGTAATCCCAGCTACTTGGGAGACTGAGGGAGGAGAATCACTTGAACCCCAGGGGCAGAGGTTGTAGTGAGCCAAGATTGCACCACTGCACTCCAGCCTGGCAACAGAGCAAGACTCTGTCTCAAAAAAAAAAAAAAAAGTACTATCTTGTTCCTCCACATCTTTATGGCACTTAGTGGACTTGCGGACTTGTAGAATGGAGAACACAAAGTTCGTTCTCCTCATTGTACAGATGAGCGATGAGGAAAAAAAGGCTTAATGACTTAGCGATGTCACGGAGCCCATTGGTGACTAAGCTGGGGCCAGGTTGGCAGCAGCAGTCGGCAGTTCCTGGGCTTCTATCCCAGTGTGCCTTCCACTATACCATGCTTCCAATGCAAAATGCCAGCAAGGTTTACATAATTAAGAGAAAACAGTCATTTTCTTTGGGCCATCAGACACTTGTATTTGAAGAGATCCAGAACCTTCCTTGGGGTTTTTATTCTTTTCATTAAGATGGCAAATTAGGGTGGGCACAGTGGCTCACACCTGTAATCCCAGTACTTTTTGGAAGGCCAAGGCCGGAGGATTGCTTGAGTCCAGGAGTTCAAGACCAGCCTGGGCAACATAGCAAGACCCTGTCTCTACCAAAAAGTTAGCTGGGTATGGTGGCGCATGCCTGTGTTCCCAGCTACACAGGAGGCTGAGGCAGGAGGATCTTTTGAGTCCAGGAGGTTGAGGTTACAGTGAGCTATGATTGTTCCACTGCACTCCAGCGTAGGTGACAGAGTGAGACTCCAAAAAAAAAAAAAGATAAAAAAAAAGATGATAAATTACATTAACACACTATGAGAATTAGCCAGGGGTGGTGACATGCACCTGTAGTCCCAGCTACTTGGTACTCCATCGCTTGAGCCCAGGAGGGTGACTGCAGCAATCCAAGATCTTGCCACTGCATTCCAGCCTGGGTGATAGAGTGAGATCTTGTCTCTAAATAAATAAATAAAAAGAGAAAGACCTATCAGCAAATATTGAACGTTAATTAATAATATGCATTCTGGACCACAGACGGGTCCATCCGGCGTTGTTCTGGATTCTCATCATAACTTAAAGGGAAACTTTCACAATGTCTGGAGCCCTTGATGTCCTGCAAATGAAGGAGGAGGATGTCCTTACGTTCCTTGCAGCAGGAACCCACTTAGGTGGCAACAATCTTGACTTCCATATGGAACAGTACATCTACGAAAGGAAACGTGATGGCATCTACATCCTAAATCTGAAGAGGACCTGGGAGAAGCTTCTGCTGGCAGCTCGTGCCATTGTTGCCATTGAAAACCCTGCCAATGAGGGCCGGGTGTGGGGGCTCAGGCCTGTAATCCCAGCACTTTGGGAGGCCGAGGCGGGCAGATCATGATATCAGGAGATCGAGACCATCCTGGCTAACATGATGAAACCCCGTCTCTACTAAAAATACAAAAAATATTAGCCGGGCTTGGTGGCGGGCGCCTGTAGTCCCAGCTACTCGGGAGGCTGAGGCAGGAGAATGATGTGAACCCGGGAGGTGGAGCTTGCAGTGAGCCGAGATGGCTCCACTGCACTCTATCTAGCCTGGGTGACAGAGTGAGATTCCGTCTCAAAAAAAAAAAAAAAAAAGAAAAGAAAAAAAAGAAAAGAAAACCCTGCTGATGTCAGTGTCACATTCTCCAGGTATACTGGCCAGAGGGCCGTGCTGACGTTTGCTGCTGCCACTGGAGCCACTCCAATCGCTAGCCGCTTCACTCCTGGAACCTTCACTAACCATATCCAGGCAGCCTTCCGGGAGCCATGGCTTCTTGTGGTTACTGACCCCAGGGCTGACCACCAGCCTCTCACAGAGGCATCTTATGTTAACCTACCTACCTTGCTCTGTGTCACACAGATTCTCCTCTGTGCTATCTGGACATTTGCCATCCCATGCAACAAGGGAGCTCATGCAGTGGGTTTGATGTGGTGGATGCTGGCTTGGGAACTTCTGGTCATCTGTGGCACCATTTCCCGTGAACACCCATGGGAGGTCATGCCTGATGATCTCTCCTTTTTTTTTTTTTTTTTTTAGATGGAGCCTTGCCCTGTCACCCAGGCTGGAATGCAATGGCGTGATCTCAGCTCACTGCAACCTCCGCCTCCTGGGTTCAAGTGATTCTTCTGCCTCAGCCTCCCGAGTAGCTGGGGCTACAGGCACCTGTCACCACACCTGGCTAATTTTTTGTATTTTTAGTGGAGACAGGGTTTCATCATGTTAGCCAGGATGGTTTCGATCTCCTGACCTTGTGATCTGCCCGCCTCGGCCTCCCAAAGTGCTGGGATTACAGGCATGAGCCACCGTGCCCAGCTGGTAATCTCTATTTCTATAGAGATCCTGAAGAGGTTGAAAAAGAAGAACAGGTTGGGCCAGGCACAGTGACTCATGCCTGTAATCTCAGCACTTTTGGAGGCCGAGGTAGGTGGATCACGAGGTCAGGAGTTTGAGACCAGCCTGGCCAACATGGTGAAACCCCGTCTCTATTAAAAATACAAAATAAAATTAGCCAGGCGTGGTGGTGCGTGCCTGTATTCCCAGCTATACGGGAGGCTGAGACAGGAGGATTTCTTGAACCCAGGAGGCGGAGGTTGCAGTGAGCTGAGATCGCACCACTGCACTCCAGCCTGGGCGACAGAGCAAGACTCTGTCTCAAAAAAATAAATAGATAAATAAAAATAAAATAAAAAGCTGTCTGCTGCTGAAAAGGCCGTGACCAAAGAGGAATTTCAGGGTTAATGGACTGCTTCAGCTCCTGAATTCACTGCTACTCAGCCTGAGGTTGGAGACTGGTCTTACGACGAGCAGGTGCCCTCTGTGCCTATCCAGCAGTTCCCTACTGAAGACTGGAGCAGTCAGCCTGCCACGGAAGACTGGTCTGCAGCTCCCATTTCTCAGGCTGCTGAATGGGTAGCAGCAACAACTGAATGGCCTTAATGTGTTCTTGCACGGGCTCTTAAGCCACATGGAAATAAGGTTGACAGAAAATAAACATCAGTTTCTAAAAAAAAAAAAAAAATGCATTCTGAAGTGTTGAAGGGTAACATGTACTGCTTTCTGTAACTTCTTTTGAGTTGAATTTAAAAATGAGGTGAATTGTTGAATGGATAAACGGATAGATACGTGGTAAAGCAAGTGTAATAAAATGTTCATTGCAGAATTTAGGTTGACATATGGCTATTCGCCCTATATTTCTTTCAACTTTTCTGTGTATTTGAAAATTTGTAGGCCGGGTACAGTGGCTCACGCCTATAAACCCAGCACTTTGAAAGGGCAAGGCGGGTGGATCACTTGAGATCAGAAGTTTGAGACCAGCCTGGCTGACATGGTGAAACCCCGTTGCTACTAAAAATACAAAAATTAGCTAGGCATGGTGGCCTGTGCCTGTAATCCCAGCTACTCGAGAGACTGAGGCTTGAACCCGGGAGGTGGAGGTTGCAGTGAGCAGAGATCACACCACTGCACTCCAGCCTGGGCGACAGAGCGAGACTCTGTCACAAAAAAAAAAAAAAGAAAAGAAAAGAAAAGAAAGGCCAGGCACCGTGGCTCACACCTGTAATTCCAGCAGGCGGGGCGGGTGGATCATGAGGTCAGGAGATGGAGACCATCCTGGCTAACAAGGTAAAACCCCGTCTCTACTAAAAAATACAAAAAAAAAAAAAAAAAAAAAGGGAAAAAAATTAGGCTGGGCATGGTGGCTCACGCCTGTAATCCCAGCACTTTGGGAGGCCCAGGCGGGCAGATCACAAGGTCAGGAGATCGAGACCATCCTGGCTAACACGGTGAAACTCCGTCTCTACTAAAAATAGAAAAATTATCCGGGCGTGGTGGTGTGCACCTGTAGTCCCAGCTACTTGGGAGGCTGAGGCAGGAGAATGGCATGAACCCAGGAGGCGGAGCTTGCAGTGAGCTGAGATCACGCCACTGTACTACAGCCTGGGCAACAGAGCAAGACTCAGTCTCAAAAAAAAAAAAAAAAATTAGCCAGGCTTGGTGGCGGGTGCCTATTGTCCCAGCTACTCAGGAGACTTGAGGCAGGAGAATGGCATGAAACTGGGAGGCAGAGCTTGCAGTGAGCCGAGATTGTGCCACTTACACTCCAGCCTGGGCAACAGAGCAAGACTCTCTCTCAAAAAAAAAAGAAAAGAAAAAGAAAATTAGCAGGGTATAGTGGTGCACACCTGTAATCCCAGTTACTCAGGAGGCTGAGGCAGGAGAATTGCTTGACCCCAGAAGGCAGAGGTTGCAGTGAGCAGTGATCGCTCCACTGCACTTCAGCCTGAGCGACAGAGAGACTCCATCTTAAAAAAAAAAAAAAAAAAAAAAAAACTTGTATAATAAAATGTTAGGGCCGGTTGTGGTGGCTCATGCCTGTAATCCCAGGCTGAGGCGGATGGATCACCTGAGGTCAGGGGTTCAAGGCCAGCCTGGCCAACATAGAGAAACCCCGTCTCTACTAAAAATACAAAAATTAGCTGAGCGTGGGGGCGGGCGCCTGTAATCCCAGCTACTCCGGAGGCTGAGGCAGGAGAATTGCTTGAACCCGGGAGGCAGAGGTTGCAGTGAGCTCCGATGGTGCCATTGCACTCCAGTCTGGGCGACAAGAGTGAAACTCTGTCTCGAAACATAAAATGAAATGAAATGAAATGAAATAAAATGTTAGGGGAGGCCAGGTACGGTCGCTCATGCCTGTAATCCCAGCACTTTGGGAGGCTGAGGCGGTCGGATAACTTGAGGTCAGGAGTTCAAGACCATCCTGGCCAATATGGTGAAACCCCATCTCTACTAAAAATACAAATAATTAGCCAGGCATGATGACACATGCTTGTAATCCCAGCTGCTGGGGAGGCTGAGGTGGGAGGATCACTTGAGCCCAGGAGTTTGAGGCTGCGGTGAGCTATGATTGCACCAGTGTACTCCAGCCTGGGTGACAGAGCAAGACTCAGTCTCAAATATATATATATATGTATATATGTATATACGTGTGTGTGTATGTGTGTGTGTGTGTGTGTGTGTGTATATATATATGAGAAAGGTTGAGGTTGGCCAGGCGTGGTGGCTCATGCCTGTATTCCCAGCAATTTGGGAGGCCAAGGCTGGCAGATCGCCTGAGGTCAGGAGTTTGAGACCAGGCTGGCAAATGTGGCGTAAACCCAGTCTCTACTAAAAACACAAAAATTGGCCAGGTGCAGTGGCTCACGCCTGTAATCCCAGCACTTTAGGAGGCTCAGGCAGGTGGATCATGAGGTCAGGAGTTCAAGATCAGCCTGGCCAACATGGTGAAACCCCGTCTCTACTAAAATTACAAAAATTAGCTGGGTGTGGTGGCAGGTGCTGTAATCCCAGCTACTTGGGAGGCCGAGGGAGGAGAATCATTCGAGCGCGGGAGGAAGAGGTTGCACTGAGCAGAGATCGCACCACTGTACTCCAGTCTGGGCGACACAGCAAGATTCTTTCTCAAAACAAAAACAAAATCAAGAGAAACAAGAGGTATAGGCACCAAGAATACACTTCTTGGCCAGGCGTGGTGGCTCACGCCTGTAATCCCAGCATTTTGGGAGGCCGAGGCAGGCAGATCATGAGGTCAGGAGATCGAGACCATCCTGGCTAACACGGTGAAACCCTATCTCTACTAAAAATACAAAAAATTAGCCAGGCTTGGTGGCAGGCGCCTGTAGTCCCAGCTACTTGGGAGGCTGAGGCAGGAGAATGGTGTGAACCTGGGAGGCGGAGCTTGCAGTGAGCCGAAATCGAGCCAGTGCACTCCAGCTTGGGTGACAGAGTGAGACTCCGTCTCCAAAAAAAGGAAAAAAAAGAATACACTTCTCGTTTTTATCACCTCCATGCATTGTCATCACAGGGGAGCTGGTTAACAAAAGTGGTTTGTCTTGTAACTATTCCTGGCTGTTCACACCGGTGCAAATTGACCCAGTTATAGACCCTGTGCAGGTTTATGGCCACACAGTCTCCCTGCTCCGATATGGGCTGGTCATACAACAGTCCCCATGACCTGGGAGGCCCCTTCTGTCTTCAGCTTTGTGGTATCTCCCATTTCTGCCTCTTGTAGCTTCTTCCTTTTGGTTAATTTCCTTCTACTGAAGCAACATATGTTCTAGCAGCTTTCTGGGATGTGGTGTGTGGGAGGTAAAACTTTTTTGAGAACTTGCCTGAAAATGTTCTTATTTTATCCGCCTACTTGATCAATAGTTTGACTATGAGCAGAATTCTTCTGTGAAAACTTTTTTCCTTTAGAATTTTTTTGAAGGCACTGCCCCACCCTTGTAACTGCTGGGAAACCCCAAACCAGTCTATTTCCTGTTTCCTTAAGCCATGTGTTTTCTCTTTGGAAACTTGTAGGATCTTATCTGTTGCTATTGTTCTCAAGTTTCCCAATGATGCACTCCAGGTTGGGACTATTTCACTCACTGGGTTGGACTTTCCATCCATAAACTGTTGTCATTCAGGTCTGGGAAATTTCCTTTCAATATTTTCCTGATTGTTTTCCTCCTTTGCTTGCTGTTTGTTCTTTCTTTTTCTATTATAGGATGCATTTTTTCGTTTTTTTTGAGACTGAGTCTCACCCTATCGCCCAGGCTGGAGTGCAGTGGCTCTGCTCTATCTCATCTCACTGCACCCTCTGCCTTCCAGGTTCAAGTGATTCTTGTCGTGCCTCAGCCTCTCGAATAGATGGGATTACAGGCGCACACCACCACGCCCAGCTAATTATTATTATTTGAGATGGAGTCTCACTGTTCTCGCCCAGGCTGGAGTGCAATGGTGCGATCTCGGCTTACTGCAAGCTCTGCCTCCCGGGTTCAAGCGATTCTCCTGCCTCAGCCTCCAGAGTAGCTGGGATTACAGGCATGTGCCACCACGCTCGGCTAATTTTGTATTTTTAGTAGAGACAGGGTTTCACCATGTTGGCCAGGTTGGCCTCAAACTCCTGACCTCAGGTGATCCACCCACCTCGGCCTCCCAAAGTGCTGGGATTACAGGCGTGAGCCACTGCGCCCACCCACCCAGCCCCAGCTTTTCAATTGAGTATTTTTAATTTCTGCTAAGTTGCTTTTAATTTCCACAAATTAAAAAAACACAAAAAACTTTCTAATGCTTCCTTTTTAAGTAGAACCCCCTTCTTATTCATGGATGAATAATATTATCTTATTTCTAGCCTTAAAAATAACCATTTACTGGCCGGGCATGCCTGTAATCTCAGCACTTTGGGAGGCCGAAGGGGGTGGATCATGAGGTCTGCAGTTCGAGACTACCTTGGTCAATATGGTGAAATCCCGTCTCTACTGAAAAATACAAAAATTAGCCGGGTGTGGTAGTGCGTGCCTGTAGTCCCAGCTACTCAGGAGGCTGAGGAAGGAGAATCGCTTGAACCTGGGAGGCGGTGGTTGCAGTGAGCCGAGATCATGCTACTGCACTCCAGCGTGGGCGACAAAGTGAGACTCTGTCTCAAAAAATATATATATATATGTATATATATGTATATATAGGTCTAAATGTATATAAAATATATCTTATCTCTACCTAAAATATATATATATAATATATATTTATATATAAATATAATATAGGCCAAGTGCAGTGGCTCATGCCTGTAATCCCAGCACTTTGGGAGACCGAGGAGGGTGGATCACCTGAGGTCTGGAGTACGAGACTAGCCTGGCCAACTTTGTGAAAACCCGTCTCTACTAAAAATACAAAAATTAGCCAGGCATGGTGGCGGGTGCCTGTAATCCCAGCTACTCAGGAGGCTGAGGCAGGAGAATCACTTGATCCTGGGAGGTGGAAGTTGCGGTGTGCCGAGAACACACCACTGCACTTCCATCCTAGGTGACAGAGTGAGACTCCACCTCAAAAAAAAGAAAAAAAAAATATATATATATATGAATAACATATATTTATATAAATAAAATTTATATTTTTTCTTTTTTCTTTTTTTTTTTTGAGACGGAGTCTCACTCTGTCGCCCAGGCTGGAGTGCAGTGGCGCGATCTCGGCTCACTGCAAGCTCCGCCTCCTGGGTTCACGCCATTCTCCTGCCTCAGCCTCTCCTAGTAGCTGGGACTACAGGTGGCGCCTGCCACCACGCCCGGCTAATTTTTTTTTTGTATTTTTTAGTAGAGACGGGGTTTCACTGTGGTCTCGATCTCCTGACCTCGTGATCCGCCCGCCTCGGCCTCCCAAAGTGCTAGGATTACAAGCGTGAGCCACCGCGCCCGGCCCTATATTTTTTCTATAAATAAAAAAATATATTTTTTTCTATAAATAAAAAAATATATTTTTTTCTATAAATAAAAAAATATATTTTTTTCTATAAATAAAAAAATATATTTTTTTCTATAAATAAAAAAATATATTTTTTTCTATAAATAAAAAAATATTTTTTCTGGCCGGGCGCGGTGGCTCACGTTTGTAATCCCAGCACTTTGGGAGGCCGAGGCGGGTGGATCACGAGGTCAGGAGATCGAGACCACGGTGAAACCCCGTCTCTACTAAAAATACAAAAAATTAGCCAGGCGTGGTGGCGGGCGCCTGTAGTCCCAGCTACTCGGAGAGGCTGAGGCAGGAGAATGGCGTGAACCCGGGAGGCGGAGCTTGCAGTGAGCCGAGATCGCGCCACTGCACTCCAGCCTGGGTGAGAGAGCGAGACTCTGTCTCAAAAAAAAAAAATAAATAAAAAAAATAAAAATAAAAAAAAAAAAAAATTTTTTCTATAAATAAAAAATATATTTTTCTATAAATAAAATATATTTTTTTCTATAAATAAAAAATATATTTTTTCTATAAATAAAAAAATATATTTTTTCTATAAATAAAAAATATATTTTTTCTATAAATAAAAAGTATATTTTTTCTATAAATAAAAAGTATATTTTTTCTATAAATAAAAAATATATTTTTTCTATAAATAAAAAATATATATTTTTTCTATAAATAAAAAATATATATTTTTTCTATAAATAAAAAATATATATTTTTTCTATAAATAAAAAATATATTTTTTTCTATAAATAAAAAATATATATTTTTTTCTATAAATAAATATATATTTTTTTCTATAAATAAAAATATATATTTTTTTCTATAAATAAAAAAATATTTTTTTTTGCAGAGACGGGGTCTTTGGAAAAGACACAAGCTAGTTGTTGCCCAAGCTGGTTTCAAATGCCTGGACTCAAGCAATCCTCCTGCCTCGGCCTCCCAAATTGCTGAGATTACAGATGTGAGCCATGGCGTCTGGCCCCATGTTGATATCTGTTTGTTTTTTTCCTCCTGCCCTGTACAGATTCCGCCCTCCACCCTCCTCCCCAGTGGGAAACCATCAGCATGGAACCACGAAGGAAGGGATTGGGGAGGCTCAAGCTTCAGCCTACTAAATCTCTGTTTTTATGTTATGTTTTCCAGGCCCTATGCCTGGGCCTAAGGCCGAATACCCTCTGTTTCACCCTCTCTAGAGGGGAATCATGTCTTTCGTAGGTGAAGGGGAGGGCGGCCCCCTTGCGGAGTGCATAACAGGGGGCCATGCAGGTCTCCTGCTGCTTCTCAGCTTTCATCCCGTCTTCCTTATCCTACTCTCCCCTTACTCCCAGTTCCCTAAGGCCAGGGTGCCATCAATCCCAGCTCTTCAATGATTTTTTGATGTAAATCTGTTTTTTTTTTTTGAGACGGAGTTTTGCTCTTGTTGCCTAGGCTGTAGTGCAATGGCATGATCTCAGCTCACTGCAACCTCCGCCTCCCGGGTTCAAGCAATTCTCCTGCCTCAGCCTCCCAGATAGCTGGGATTATGGGCACCTGACACCACACCTAGCTAATTTTTGTATTTTTAGTAGAACACTTGAGCCCAGAAGTTGAAGACCAGCCTGGGCAACATAGCAAAAAATGTACAAAATTACATACAAAAATTATCCTTGTGTGGTGAGGTGCACCTGTGGTCCCAGCTACTCGGGAGGATCATCAAGCCCAGGAGATAGAGGTTGCAGTGAGCTGTGATTATGGCACTGCACTCCAGCCTGGGTGACAAAGGCAGATCCTGTCTCAAAAAAACCCCACAATTTTAAAAAATTTAACTTTTTGGATCATTTGTTGCCATGGGGAACATTCCAAGCAGATACTCAAGCCTAAACTTGGACAACTGTTCTCACTCAGTTTTAAATTAACTGATTTTCATATGTGGGTTGTACATTAATTTAGTTTAATTAATTTTTTTGAGACAGGGTCTCCCTGTCACCCAGGCTGGAATGCAGTAGCTCGATCACAACTCACTGCAGCTTCGACTTTCTGGGCTCAGGAGATCCTCCTGCTTTGGCCTCCCAAATAGCTGGGACAACAGGTGCATGCTACCACGCCTGGCTAATTTTTTGTAGAGATGGGGGTCTTGCTGTGTTGCCCAATCTGGTCTTGAACTCCCAGCTTCAAGCAATCCTCCCACCTTAGCCTTCCAAAGTGCTGTGATTACAGGAATGAACGACTGTGCCTGGAATATTTATTTCATTTTCATTTTTATTTTTGGAGATGGAGTCTCGCTCTGTCGCCCAGGCTGGAGTGTGGAGTGCAGTGGTACAAAAAAAAAAAAAAAAAGTTCCAATAGCAGACCGGGCAACATGGGGAAACTCCATCTCTAGCAAAAATTGAAAAATTAGCCAGGTATGGTGGCACCTGCCTGTAGTTCCAGCAACTTGGGAGGCCGAGGTGGGAGGATCGTTAGAGCCCAGGAGTTCAGGACCAGACTGGGCGACATAGTGAGATCCTGCCTCTATTTTATAAAAAAAAAAAGTTACACCAACTCTGTATGATTTCTTGATTTTGCTTACAAAACGTTCATTATGCATATCAAAAGATAATTAAGAGGAAATATACCAAAATATTTGCACTTTCACCGTCTAACATAATTATCTCCAGAACTTGGTACAAAGCACGAGGCATAGCACTAAATACATTAAAAACAAGTAACAGAAAATGCATATGCGACAGAGGAGAACATGCAACACTTTTTTTTTTTTTTTTGCTGTGTCACCGAGGCTGGAGTGCAGTGGCGAGATTTCGGCTCAATGCCACCTCCACCTCCCGGGTACAAGCGATTCTCATGCCTCAGCCTCCCGAGTAGCTGGGACTACAGGCATCCGCCACCACGTCCGGCTAATTTTTTGTATTTTTAGTAGAAATGGGGATTCGCCATGTTGGCCAGGCTGATCTAGAACTCCTGACCTCAGGTGATCCGCCCACCTTGGCTTCACAAAGTGCTGGGATTACAGGTGTGAACCACCACACCTGGCCGGCAACACATTTTTTTTGGCTGAATGGACACGGTTATTGCTGAGGAAAGGTATGGTGTATGATTTTATTCTTCCTTATAGTTTTAGATTCCGAATTTTCTAAAAGGACCTAATGTCATTGCAGATGGTTATCACATAAAGATAATGAAACAGGGGGAGTCAATGCCCTCAAGCAGGAGTTAGTGACAGGGAGCATGGCTCCTGCAACCACAGGTTCCTTTTTTTTTTTTTTTAAGACAGAGTCTCACTCTGTCTCCTAGGCTGGAGTGCAGTGGCGCAATCTGAGCTCACTGCAACCTCTGCGTCCTGGGTTCAAGCGATTCTCCTGTCTCAGCCTCCCTAGTAGCTGGGATTACAGGAGCCCGCTACCACATCCGGCTAACTTTTGTATTTTTTTAGTAGAGATGAGGTGTCACCATGTTGGTGAGGCTGGTCTCAAACTCCTGAACTTGTGGTCCACCCACCTGGGCCTCCCAACCAAAGTGCTGGGATGACAGACGTGAGCCACTGCGCCCAGCCACCACAGGTTCCTCTTTTTTTTTTTTTTGAGACCGAGTCTCGCTCTGACTCCAGGCTGGAATGCAGTGGCGCCATCTCAGCTCACTGCAACCACCGCCTCTCAGCTTCAAGCGATTCTCCTGCCTCAGCCTCCTGAGTAGCTGGGACTACAGGCACGCGCCTCCACGCCCCGCTAATCTAATTTTTGTATTTTTAGTAGAGACGGGGTTTCACCATGTTGGCCAGGATGGTCTCGATCTCCTGACTTTGTGATCCGCCCTCCTCGGCCTCCCAAAGTGCTGGGTTTACAGGCGTCAGCCACCGCGTCCTGACAGGTTCCTCTTGTTTTTTTTTTTTTTTTTTGAGACGTTGTTTCGCTCTTGTCGCCCAGGCTGGAGTGCAATGGCAGGATCTTGGCTCACTGCAACCACTGCCTCCCGGGTTGAAGCGATTCTCCTGCCTCAGGCTAGGCTCCTGAGTAGCTTGGATTACAGGTGCCCGCCACCACGCCCCGTTAATTTTTTTGTATTTTTATTAGAGACAGTGTTTCACCATGTTAACCAGGCTGGTCTTGAACTCGTGACCTCGGGTGATCCGCCCGCCTCAGCCTCCCAAAGTGCTGGGATTACGGACGTGAGCCACCGCGCCCGGCTAACAGGTTCCTCTTAAAGCCCTGAACATCAGGGAAGGGACCTGCAGGCCCGGCCACGCCCAGGCTGCTTTAGCGCGCCAAGATGGCGGCCGCCGCACCCCGCGGCCGGAGCCGAGTGGGCCCGAGCGCTTCCGAGCATTCCCGAAGTCCAGAGAAACTCCGGGAGCGGCGCGGGCGGGAGCGGCGCGGGCGGGAGCGGCCCCGCCCGGAACCTGGGAGCGGCGGCGCCGGCGCGGGGGAGGGGAGGCCGGATGTGAGTGGAGCGGCCATTTCCTGTTTCTCTGCAGTTTTCCTCAGCTTTGGGTGGTGGCCGCTGCCGGGCATCGGCTTCCAGTCCGCGGAGGGCGAGGCGGCGTGGACAGCGGCCCCGGCACCCAGCGCCCAGCCGCCCGCAAGCCGCGCGCCCGTCCGCTGCGCCCCGAGCCCGCCGCTTCCTATCTCAGCGCCCTGCCGCCGCCGCTGCGGCCCAGCGAGCGGCCCTGATGCAGGCCATCAAGTGTGTGGTGGTGGGAGACGGGTGAGTGCGCGGCCGGGGCCGGGCTGGAGGCCGCGGGGTCGAGCGCGGGCGGGGGTCGGGCCCGGACTGGGGCCCAGACAGGCCGGCGTCCGCCGCGGGCTCGCGTAGGCAGTGGGCCTGGGCCTGGGCCTGGGCCTGTGCCGCGGGGCGGGGGCCGCCCCCACCGGACCCTGACGGCCCGGGCGGCGCGTGCCTGGTTCCGGCTGTCGATGGAGGAGGGCCTCGCCGCTCTCTGGCCAGAGGGAAAAGTGAACTCCACCCTCCGGCTTTCTTCCTGGAGGCCGACCGCCGCCCGCCCCCCGCCGCCCTCCTCGGGAGCGCTCGTAGAGCAAGCGCTCTTGGAGATTTTGACCATTTTTCCAAAAAGGGATCCTTCCTTGTTTTTTTGCATGAACCTCTCGATCCCCTTTGAGAGTTGTGTAGGGAACGCGGCGGTCAAGTCGATCATATTTGATGCATGCTTGATTGTACGGGCCGCTTTGGTGCCCCCAAACTTTTCTTTAAAAAATTTTTTTTTTCATAGGGTCTCGCTGTGTTGCCCAGGCCGGTCTCGAACTCCTGGGTTCAAGCGATCCTCCCATCCCAGCCTCCAAAATGTTGGTATTACAGGCGTGCGCCTCCACGCCTGGCTAATCTTTAAAAGTTTTTGTAGAAATGGGGTCTCACTGTGTTGTCCGGGCTGGTCTCGAATTCCTGCGCTCAAGTGATTCTCCTGCCTCTCAGCTTCCAAAAGCGCTGGGGTGACACCGCGCCCGGCCTCTCAACTTATTTTCGAACAGGTTTTTTGACTTACACTTCTGCCACTGTTAGGATTCTTAAAATTGTTGTTTTCGCCCTTTCCGTGGAGAAAGTTTTTAAGATGCTGGCTGGGAGGAGCCGGCTGTAATGGGGGACTGTTTTTTCTTTTCTTTCTTTCTTTTTTTTTTTTTTTAACAACGTGGTGTGGTCATTGACAAAAAAACTGTTCTTTGGTTAACGCATTAGGTATGGGATGTAGCAGAACTGGCCCCCTGTGACTCCAGTCATTGCTTTTCATGACTGTCCGTGATGGTTACAGGCCCTAGAGGAAGACAAGACTTGTCTTATGCAGCTTTTTTCTCCCATAGAAACAAGAATCTCAGTGTAACCCGAGCAAAATCGCGCGTCTCAACGTTGCTTGTATAGGTTAGTGTTAGCGAGGAAGAATTACTACCAGTTTAATCAAACTCAATGCAACTGGTACATGTTCCAGTAAAGTCCAAGGAAAGTTCTGGCATCACGGTTAACTGGGTTGATAGTCTTCAAACTTATCATTAGGACAGATTTTGGTTCTTGCAATTCAGATGCAAGAAGGATAATTAGACAGCTGATTTTTGTAAGATGCCCATCTGTCGGATTTGTCTTGGAAGTGTGAAGGAGTATTAGAGTATGTAGGCTATTCGAGCTTTTTTTTTTTTTATTTTATTTTTTGAGACGGAGTTTCACTCTGTTGCCCAGGCTGGAGTGCAGTGGCACGATTTCGGCTCACTACAACCTCTGCCTCCCAGGTTCAAGCGATCTTCGTGCCTCAGTCTCCTTAGTAGCTGGGATTACAGGCACGTGCCACCGTGCCCGGCTAATTTTTGTATTTTTTAGTAGAGACGGGGTTTCACCATGTTGGCCTGGCTGGTCTCGAACTCCTGACCTCAGGTGATCCACCCGCCTGGGTCTCCCAGAGTGTTGGGATTACAGGCGTGAGCCACCGCGCCCGGCCCAATTTTTTTTTCCTTTTTTTTTTTTTTGAGACGGCGTCTCACTCTGTCGCCCAGGCTGGAGTGCAATGGCGTCATCTCTGCCCCTGCAACCTCTCCCTCCCCGGGTTCAAGCGATTCTCTTGCCTCAGCCTCCCAAGTAGCTGGGATTACAGGCGCAAGCCACCATGCCCAGCTAATTTTTTTTTTTTTTTTTTTGTATTTTTTTGGTAGAAACGGAGCTTCACCATGTTGGCCTGGCTGGTCTCAAACTCCTGACCTCAAGTGATCCTCCCGCCTCGGCCTGTTTTTTTTTTATAAGTCATATTGCTGATAATTATTTGAAAATTTCTAAAACTAAAACATAAGCATAGCAGATACGTTTATTTAATACTAACCGATTATGGACCTCTGCTGTTTGAATTGGCTGTTTTATAAATAACTTGTTGAATGCCTGTCATGGAATCTGGACCCTCCCTTCAAATCCCCGCCCCACCGCTTACATGGGGTAACCCTAAGCACATCCCCCACCTCCCAAGAGAGCCGGTTCAGTGGGAGGTCAACAAGACTAAACAAGATGTTGGTTATTAACTACCTCGCAGGTGCCCCTTGCTGAGTGCTTAGTAAATGCTAGGTACTGTTACTGAGGTTTCTACTACTGAGACTCTGTGAGGGAGTATTAGGCTTAGAAGTCTGTGGCCTTGAGTTTTCAGTCTGTTTTTTTTTTTTAATATGAGCATTTGAGCAAGCACAGTTATTTTTTAATATTATGTTTAGTATTGATGTCGACTAGAGCTAAGTGATATTAGAAGTGAAATGTACCTGGCCAGGTCAGGTGGCTCACACCTGTAACCCAGCATTTTGGGAGGCCAAGGTGGGTGGATCACTAGGGCTTAGGAGTTCAAGACCAGCCTGGGCAACATGGCGAGACCCTGTCTCTGCTAAAAATACAAAAATTAGCTAGGTGTAGACACATGTGCCTGTAGTCCCAGCTACTCGGGAGGCTGAGGTGGGAGGATCGCTTGAAACCCAGGAGGTGGAGGTTGTAGTGAGCTGAGATCATGCCATTGCACTCCAACTCCAGGCGACAGAGTGAGACCCTGTCTCAAAAAAGCAAAAACAAAAACTGTTAGAGATACTTCTTTGGCCCAGCACGGTAACTCAAGCCTGTAATGCCAGCACTTTGGGGTGCCAAGGTGGGCAGTTCACCTGAGGTCAGGAGTTTCAGACCAGTCTGGCCAACATGGTGAAACCCCGTCTCTACTAAAAATAGAAAAATTAGCTGGGCACGCCTGTAATCCCAGCTACTCAGGAGGTTGAGGCAGGAGAATCGCTTGAACCTGGGAGGTGGAGGTTGCAGTGAGCCAAGATTGTGCCACTGCACTCCAGCTTGGGTGACAGAGGGAAACTCTGCCTTTTTTTTTTTTTTTTTTTTAAAGGAGATACATCTTCGTCAATTCCTGCTTTGACCCTTTGCCTGGACCATGGCAGTGTCCTTTCAGGCTGTACATGCCTCCATCCTGCCCTCCTGTACCTCTGCTTACACTGGGCTCCTAAGGAAACTCCTGCTCCTCGTCTCATCATCCCTAGGGATGGTTCTGTCTTATCATTGCTAGAATTGGATGCCTTGCCATCTTGTTTGCTCCTTAACTCTGCCTACAGCTTTGTAAATAATTCCTTCATGAAAATCTCTATTTGAATCTTCTGGGATGAGTTTTTTCCTTCTGGGACCCTGACTGATAGAGACTGATAATACACCCATGTGAAAATATGTCTGCCAGGGGCGGCGGCTCACGTCTGTAATCTCAGCACTTTGGGAGGCCGAGGCAGGCGGATCACCTAAGGTCAGGTGTTCGAGACCAGCCTGGCCAACATGGCAAAACCCTGTCTCTACTAAAAGTACAAAAATTAGCTGGGCGTGGTGGTGGGCGCCTGTAATCCCAGCTACTCAAGATGCTGAGGCAGGAGAATCGCTTGAATCCGAAAGGCGGAGGTTGCAATGAGCTGAGATTGTGTCACTGCACTCCAGCCTGGGCAACAAGAGCAAGACTCTGTCTTGAAAAAAAAAGAAAAAAAAAGTCAGAAATAATTTGCAAAGCATGTTAGAAAATTCTAGATTTCCTGAATAGCAATTTGAGATTGGCCATGAAATATTACATAGGGTTGATACTTTTTTATTCTAAGATAGTCCTTTCTGAGCATGAGGTCCATAATTTTTTTTTCCTCCACCTTACTGCTGCCCCATCCTATAACTTTCACTTAGTGGACCTTTGCCCCAAGATTTTCTCTCAGCTTTTCCTAGGTAAGATAGCATCACCCGGGTGCGATGGCTCATGCCTTTAATCCCAGCACTTTGGGAGGCCAAGGCGGGCGGATTGCCTGAAGTCAGGAGTTCGAGACCAGTCTGGCCAACACGGTGAAACCCTGTCTCTACTTGAAAATACAAAAAAATTAGCCAAGGATGGTGCGGGGCGCCTGTAATCCTAGCTACTCGAGAGGCTGAGGCAGGGGAATTGTTTGAATCAAGGGAGGTGGAAGTTGCAGTGAGCGGAGATGGCGCCCCTGCACTCCAGCCTGGGTAACAGAGTGAGACTCTGTCTCAAAAAGGAAAAAAAAAGATAACATCTTACATTCAGGTATTTATAAACAACTGTTTTATTATTTATTTGTTTTTATTTTATCTTGGCTCACTGCAGCCTCCACCTCCTGGGTTCAAGTGATTCTCCTGCCTCAGCCTCCGAGTAGCTGAAACTACACGTGCCTGCCACCATGCCCAGCTAATTTTTTTTTTTTTTTTTTTTTTTTTTTTTGAGAAGGAGTTTTTGCCCTTTTTGCCCAGGCTGGAGTGCAGTGGTGCGATCTCGGCTCACTGCAACCTCCTCCTCCTCCTGGGTTCAAGCGATTCTCCTGCCTCAGCCTCCCAAGTAGCTGGGATTATAGGCACGCTCCACCACACTGGCTAATTTTGTATTTTTAGTAGAGACGGGGTTTCTCCTTGTTAGCTAGGTTGGTCTCAAACTCCTGACCTCAGGTTATCCACCTGCCTTAGCCTCTCAAAAGTACTGGGATTACAGGCGTGAGCCACTACGCCTGGCAATTTGTTGTATTTTGAATAGAGACAGGGTTTCACCATGTTGACCAGGTTGGTTTCAAACTCCTGATTTTAGGCGATCTGCCCGCCTTGGCCTCCCAAAGTGCTGGGATTAAGGGTGTGAGCCATCGTGCCTGGCCTAAACAACTGTTTTATTATTTAATTTTTTTATTGCTTATTACTATTTTTTGAGACGGAGTCTTGCTCTGTCACCCAGGCTGGAGTGCAGCGGCGCGATATGGGCTCACAGCAACCTCTGCCTCCTGGGTTCAAGCGATTCTCTTGCCTCGGCCTCCCAAAGTGCTGTAATTACAGGCCCGAGCCACTGCGCCCGGCCACAGCTATTTTAATAGTATTGTTTTGGTGTTGGTTGATTAAAGGAATGGGAATGAATGACTTGAAGCTATGTTTGACTCTTTATACGAAGTGGAGTCCAGATTGGGCTAGTGGCCTGTCTAGCCCAGTGTCTGACTTGGACATACATTACTGTCCAGGAGTTTCTTAGCTGAACGTGAAAAATACCTTCCGTGACACCATCCTTACAGGAATATATACCATTTACTCTTTACTTCTGTTGAATGGTGGTGGCGTGAACCATGAATTTGTTTAAGCTTTTCAGTTGTTTTGTGTGCTTTCCTCTCAAGGCATGGGGCTCCATATTTTTGACCTGTGGTAAAGGTATTTGAATTCTGCACTGGCCTCCAAATTTAGGTGTAGTATATGGCTCTGATCTTGGTTGATGATACTATACATGATGCGTTTTTTTTCTTGATAAGCCAAAAAAATTACACATAATGTGTGTGTGTGTGTTTTTTTTAATTTCAAATGATAGTTACAGTAAAATTTGGAGTTGGGCTAAGTGGGAGGAGCATCAGGAAGCCATTTTTAGAAACCTTAAATTCTCCCTTTATAACTTTCTATCTTTTGCGTTAGTCATCTGATGTCTTAGTACTGCCTACTTTTTCACATCTGCATCACCAGGTAGCTCTTAAAATTGTAGTCTTCCTAGAAAGGAGATGTTTTTATCAAGAGTCTTTGCCACCAAGGCAGGATTGCATGTGATCAGTAGGAATATTTTCCTGCAATGTCTTAATATGAAAAATTTCAAACAGATTAGTGGAAAGCATTGTACAGTCAACATGCACGTACCCATGGCCTAGATTCTATGACAACATTTTGCTCTACTTGTTCATTTTGCTTTATTTGCTTTATCATGTCTTCCTGTTATCAGAGGGAACCTTTTAAGAGGATTTATACAGGAGTTGATTTTGTTTTGTTTTGTTTTGTTTTGTTTTGTTTTGTTTTGTTTTTTGAGACGGAGTCTTTCTCTGTCCCCCAGGCTGGAGTGCACTGGCGCGATCTCGGCTCACTGCAAGCTCCGCCTCCCGGGTTCACGCCATTCTCCTGCCTCAGCCTCCCGAGTAGCTGGGATTACAGGCGCCCGCCACCACGCCCGGCTAATTTTTTATATTTTTAGTAGAGATGGGGTTTCACCATGTTAGCCAGGATGGTCTCCATCTCCTGACCTCGTGATCCGCCCGCCTCGGCCTCCCAAAGTGCTGGGATTACAGGCTTGAGCCACTGCGCCCAGCCAGGAGTTGATTTTGTTTTTTGTTTTGTTTTGTTTTGCTTTTTTTTAAGATGGAGTCTTGCTCTGTTGCCCAGGCTGGAGTACAATGGCATGGTCTCTGCTCACTGCAATCTCCGCATCCCAGGTTCAAGCAGTTCTCCTGCCTCAGCCTCCTGAGTAGCTGGGATTACAGGCACCCACCACCACGCCCGGCTAATTTTTGTATTTTTAGTAGAGACGGGGTTTCTCCATCTTGGCCAGGCTGGTCTTGAACTCTTGACCTCAGATGATCCACCCGCCTCGGCCTCCCAAAGTGATGGGATTACAGGCATGAGCCACCACACCCGGCCTGATTTTGAAAAAGAATAGGGGCTGTGTGCAGTTAGATATAAATTCTTATTTTTGAACCCTGTGTTCAGCTGGCTTGTATCAGCTACACCAGGGTTAGACTGGATTCTGGAAGGGTGGTCTAAAGTAAAGCCTGCTTCAGACTTCAGCTCAGTTGTACATAGTGTCTTCAGCCTGAGTAAGAAACTTTATGCAGTTTCTTACGTTAACAGTATCTTAATTTTTTGAAGCTTCTAGTGGTAATAATTGCTAGCTTGCTCTTTTTTTCTTTTTTTTTTTTTTTATAGAGACAGAGTCTTGCTCTGTCGCCAGGCTGGAGTGCAGTGGCACGAAATCAGCTCACTGCAACCTCTGCCTCCCAGGTTCAAGCAATTCTCCTGCCTCAGCCTCCTGAGTAGCTGGGATTACAGGCGTGTGCCACCACGCCCAGCTAATGCCTTTTGTATTTTAGTAGAGACGGGGTTTCACCGTGCTGCCCAGGCTGGTCTTGAACTCCTAAGGTCAGGCAGTCCGCCCACCTTGCCCTCCTAAAGTGCTAGGATTACAGGTGTGAGCCATCGCGCCCGGTGGAGTCAGATACTGGTAGTAGAACAGCATAATTTTAGATTGGGTTTTGTGTTTATTTAGCACTGCACTACTCTAGTGGTATATTTTTCTGGACAGATTTTATCTGCATAGTTAACGCAATTATATATAAGATCTACTGTTACAGAATCCCCATACCTTGTTTCTCAGTGTAAATCGAGGACCTTTATGCAAGGTCTTTATTCAGTAAGTAGGAATATATATTTGACAGTTACTAAATTCTACTGCCTTGTCCTTAAGATCTACATGTTTTTTTGTTTGTTTTTTGAGTCAGAGTCTCACTCTGTTGCCCAGGCTGGAGTGTAGTGATGCGATCTCAGCTCACTGCAGCCTCTACCCTCTGGCCTGAAGCGATACTTCTGCCTCAGCCTCCTGAGTAGCTGGGATTACAGGCGCCTGCCACCGCATTCAGCCAATTTTTTGTATTTTTTTTTTTTTTTTTTTTGAGACGGAGTCTCGCTCTTTCACCCAGGCTAGAGTGCAGTGGCGTGATCTCGGCTCACTGCAGGCTCCGCCCCCCGGGGTTCACGCCATTCTCCTGCCTCAGCCTCCCGCGTAGCTGGGACTACAGGCGCCTGCCACCTCGCCCGGCTAATTTTTTGTATTTTTAGTAGAGACGGGGTTTCACTGTGTTAGCCAGGATGGTCTCGATCTCCTGACCTCATGATCCGCCCGCCTCAGCCTCCCAAAGTGCTGGGATTACAGGCGTGAGCCACCGCGCCCGGCCAATTTTTTGTATTTTTAATAGAGATGCAGTTTCCCTATGTTGGTCAGTCTGGTCTCGAACTCCTGGCCTCGAGTGATCCACCGTCTTGGCCTCCTGCTGGGATTACAGGCAAGAGCCACCGCGCCTGGCCAGGATCTACTCACTTTTAGACAGCAGTATATGCTCTGTATTTTGGTTTGCAATTGTAATTGTCATTGGAAGAGTTTGGCTTTTCTGTCTGAAGATCAATGTGTCTTTAAAAGAAGGCAGTGCAGAAAGTTGTTATTTTTGAGCTTCCTGGATCTTTTTTTTTTTTTACATGAGGAAATTCCTAGTGTTTCTAGATTTATTGATTGTGCTTTAAAGTTTTGGTTTATAGATTTCAGGAAGTAACACTAAAGTTTACCCCACTCCCCTCAAAAAGTAAGTAAAAAGTTCTCTTGGCTGGGCGTGGTAGCTCATGCCTGTAACCCCAGCACTTTGGGAGGCCAAAGTGGTGGATCTTCTGAGGTCAGGAATTCGAGACCAGTATGGCCAACATGGCAAAACCCTGTCTCTACTAAAAATACAAAAAAAAAAAAAATTAGCTGGATGTGGTGGTGCTTACCTGTAGTCCCAGCTACTTGGGAGGCTGAGGCAGGAGAATTGTTTGAACCCAGCAGGCAGAGGTTATGGTGAGCCAGGATTGCACCATTGGGCTCCAGCCTGGAAGACAGAGCCAAGACTCCGTCTTAAAAAAAAAAAGTTCTCTTAATGGAAAAATGAAGAACATAATAGGACATAAGTTATTTGCTTTCATTGTGGTTATTTCTACAGGATAGGGCAGGGGAAGCACAGATAGGTTAAAAAAAATTGTAGCATCATGAGCTAGGGGGAAATCCAGTGTAGAAATGGCATGAACTTTCTTCCAGTCAATTCATGTTCATTTCCTAGAATGATGACATTGCTCAATGATTGAAAAGAGGTTCAACTGAGCAGTTAATTATATAAAGTTAGAAATTCTAAAGCAAGTAGTAACTTCCAGAAATTCTCCAGCAGAATCAGTCAAGACTTGTGGCCAAATATGGCTTCCATTCTTCATGAGGGAAAGGCCATGGAAAGGCTGTCACATTGCCCAGTGCAGATGTTGACTTGGTTTGTGGAAGCGCAGCATGGACAAGGAATGAATATACACTAATAGGAGTGGAATAACCCTTTTCTTTTACCTATTTGAAGAAATTAAGTAAAAGTTTTAATCAAAAGACTTAAAGAGGGGTTGGTTTTATCTTTTGATTGCACTAAGCTTAAATACAAGGTTGCACTTTAAGAATTCTATAATTTAATAATCATATTCTTATAAGACAGATTTGTAACAAATAGTGATTGGTAATAAAATTTCAGTCAATATCAGATTATGCCAGTACCTTGAATTTCTTCACGGTTGAGCCTTTCTCAGCTAAAGATGTCATTCGGGAAAGGAAGTTTAGAGGATTTTAGACCCAGCTGGTTGCGTTTATAGTAGTAGCTTTGTTCCTGATATACATAGAGACTTAGGACAGGATAGTAAAAGAAGTGATAATGACATCTTGTAACAGTCAAAACCTTCATAGCAGCTTATCCTTGACACTGAGCGGCAACTATTGTTAAGGTTTTTACACAACCTTTATCTTTTTTTTTTTTTTGAGACGGAGTTTCGCTCTTGTTGCCCAGGCTGGAGTGCAGTGGTGCAATCTCGGCTTACTGCAACTTCCGCCCCCGGGTTCAAGCGACTCTCCTGCCTCAGCCTCCTGAGTAGCTGGGATTACAGGCATGCATGCCCGGCTAATTTTGTATTTTTAGTAGAGAGGGGTTTCTCCATGTTGGTCAGGCTGATCTCGAACTCCTGACCTCAGGTGATCCGCCCGCTTTGGCCTCCCAAAGTGCTAGGATTACAGGTGTGAGCCACCGCGCCCAGCCAACCTTTATCTTTTTTTTTTTTTTTTTTTTTTTGAGACGGAGTCTCGCTCTGTCGCCCAGGCTGGAGTGCAGTGGTGCAATCTCGGCTCACTGTAAGCTCCGCCTCCTGGGTTCATGCCATTCTCCTGCCTCAGCCTCTCTGAGTAGCTGGGACTACAGGCGCCCGCCACCACGCCCGGCTAATTTTTTGTATTTTTAGTAGAGACAGGGTTTCACCGTGGTCTGGATCTCCTGACCTCGTGATTCACCCGCCTCGGCCTCCCAAAGTGCTGGGATTACAAGCATGAGCCACCGCGCCCGGCCTCCTTTATCATTTTTAAAAAGGTCCCTTAGAGCCGTAGGCTCCACTTTCTTCCTAAGCTGCCACATCCAAACCATGGCTAAGCGATGCTAGTTCTGCCTCCAAGTTCAAGCAGTCCAAGAAACAGCCTACTTGTCTTCAGTGTCCAGTCTCCATTCTTGGTCCAGGCCACCATAGGTGGCTCCGGGACTGTAGCAACAGCTTCCATGTGTGCCTGCCTTGAGTGAGTCCCTGGCGTCCTCAGGCTTCCTGCCACACTGCAGTTGGAGGCTTCTTCTAAAATCCATTGCTGTCTTGGCAATTTAAAACCTGTGACTTTCCAAGTAGGATCTAATCCCCACGTCCTTAACAAGAAGACGTAACATATGTCCCCATGCCACTGCCCACTTATTTTTTTATTGTTGAGATGGGATCGTGCTTTGTCACCTAGGCTGGGATGGAGTGGTGTGATCACAGCTCACTGCCATTCCGAATTCCTGGGCTGAAGGGATCCTCTTGCTTCAGCCTCCTGAGTAGCTGGGACTACAGGCACGTGCCACCATGCCCCACTTATTTTTGAATTTTTTTGTGGAAACAAGGTCTCCCTATGTTGCCCAGGCTGGTCTTGAACTCCTGGGCTCAGCGATCCTCCCACCTCAGGCCCCTGTGCTGGGATTACAGCCTCCTGTGCTGGGATTACAGGCCTAAGACACTGCACCAGGCTTTTATTTTTTAATTTAAAAAAATTTATTTTTTTGAGACAGGGTCTCACTTTGTCCCTCAGACTGGATGCAGTGGTGCAATCTTGGTTCACTGCAGCCTCGACCTCCCTCTTGGATTCAAGTGATCCTCCTGCCTCAGCCCCCCAAGTAGCTGAGACTACAGGTGCACACCGCCACACCCACCTAATTTTTGTATTTTTAGTAGAGAATGGGTTTTGCCACACCCACCTAATTTTTGTATTTTTAGTAGAGAAGGGGTTTCTCCATGTTGGCCAGGCTGGTCTTGAACTCCTGGGCTCAAGCAGTCCACCCACCTCAGCCTCCCAAAGTGCTAGGATTACAGGCATGAGCCACCATGCCTGGCCTAAAAATACTTTTTTCAGCTCTAGAAATGTTAGCTCTTTTGCTGTACATTTCCAGAGCTGCTTTAATAATAACAGTTATCACACCCATAATTTCATGTGATGATTGCATTCTTAATTTTTAAATTTAACAACTGCACTTCCTTCATGAGGTCTTGTTCATTGATATGTCTTTAGCACCTAGTGTGCTTCTGATGTAGCACACGGTTGATATAAATTGAAATTGAATTAATGCTCACAGTAGTTTGGGGATGGAGCTCGTAGTTTTGCGTTAATTTTGCTGGTGAAAAAAGCAGGCATGAGGAAGTTGAAACTTGCCAAAAAATACAGCCAGTACGTGCTAGAATTGGCCCTGGGTCTCAAATCTGGGCTTCTGACTCCAAAGCTTAGGCTCCTGCTCATACAGGTTTATTTTCACATTCTAAGCTTTTAACAAAATGTATGTCCAGTGAGTCATTTCTGTTTAGAAAGCCTTTAGGAGTTGGAAGCTACTTTCTGGTGATGTAATGTTTGACTCTCTAAAGTCTTTGGAATGGGGAGTTCCAACTTTTGTTAAGCCCTCAATAATGTCATGAGTGAATGAGTATTGGCAAGACTGGCTGGGCCTGTAATCTGCCTTGAGTGTGAGGGAAAATGGAAAAGCGCTTAACTTTATGGTGAATTCTAATTTATAGTAGTTGAGATTGAACAACAAAAGTCTTAAAATTATGACACTGATGTATCATTGTGACCTTGGTAAACTGACAGCACACCAGAGAGAAGGGCTCATTAAGGAGAGCACTTGGCTAACCGAACCCTCAGGATGCCAGACTTGAGCTCTAACGTAAGCCCTTAAGCTTGCCTTGTCAATGCTGTAAAAATTGGAGACCTTTATGTTTTGCTAATGATGTGGTGACCTTAGTTATTAGGTGATAGCCTCTTGAAAAACATTCCAGGTAGTTGGGAGACTTTCAGCCACCGCTGACTTCTGCCTGGTGGCACACTGGTAATATTTAGGATTAGTCTCTATCCATTACCAGTTGTGCAGGTGGTGCTCCTTTCTCTGAAATATTTCTACACACTTGTCTGGAAAGTTTAACTCCCATCCTATCTGAGCCATTAATTAAATGTCTGGGATGTATTGTGATAGCCCCTGCTTATAGACTTGTGGTGCTGTGTGAGGACTGGGGCTGTAGGAGGTGGCAGTTGAATACAGCTGAATTAATGTGATGGCAGTTACGTGTGGTGGTTTATTGACTAAGCACTTTCTGTCAAGAGAACAGTCATTGCTGATTGCCAGAGGGGAGGCTCTAGGGATGTGGTGGGATTTTGAGCTGTGCCACTTAAGGCAGCAGAATAAGTTACTTAAAGAGGAAAGCTGTGTTTGTATATTAGTGTTAATTAAAATACCTTTAGGCTGGGTGTGGTGGCTCATGCCTGTAATCCCAGCACTTTGGGAGGTCCAGGTGGGCGGATCACTTTAGGTCAGGAGTTCGAGACCAGCCTGGCCAACATGGCGAAAACCCGTCTCTACTAAAAATACAAAAAAATTAGCCAGGCGTGGTGGTGGGCACCTGTAATCCCAGCTACTTGGGAGGCTGAGGCAGGAGAATCGCTTGAACCTGGGAGGCGGAGGTTGCAGTGAGCCAAGATGGTGCCACTGCACTGCACTCCAGCCTGGGTGACAGCACGAGACTCAGTTTCAGAAAAAAAAAAAAAGAAAGAAAATATCTTCAGGATCAAACGTAAGATTCTTGGATGAAAGGTTCTACAGATGTTCACAGAAGAGACGTGAAGTTTTAAAATCTTGTTTCTCTTGAGTCTTGTACATAGGTAACAACTGTTTCTTGACTATTAATGCTAACACCAGGTACCTAAACAGAACGTGATGGCTCCTGACTCTACCTTTCTGAGAAATTCTAGTTTGTTTACTTTAAATTTCAGAGCACAAATGTGTATGTGGTGATAAAGGGTTATAGAAAACATTTTCTTTAATGCTAAGTGTGTGATGTATATGCCTTGATTTTTTTTCTCTAGAAATTATTTTAACCTAATAATGAAAGCTAAGATTACATTCATGTTGACTAGCAACCTTTTTTCTCTTTCTCTTTAGAGCTGTAGGTAAAACTTGCCTACTGATCAGTTACACAACCAATGCATTTCCTGGAGAATATATCCCTACTGTGTAAGTATCTTAAATTAAATTGGGAATTAACTTGTCTGTGTTACGGTTTTCACATTCCTTTGACCATTTGTTTTGCTGTAAAGCCATCTTTAATCCTCATATGAACAGATACTAATTTTTTCTTAAACATTCACTGAAACCTAATTATAAGGTATTTTAGGCTTTTAAAAAATAGGGCTGGGCGTGGTGATCTCAGCACTTTGGGAGACTGAGGCAGGTGGATCACCTGAGGGTCAGCAGTTCAAGACCAGCGTGGTCAACGTGATGAAACCCCGTCTCTACTAAAAATACAGAAAATTAGCCGGGTGTGGTGGTGGGTGCCTGTAATCTCACATACTTGGGAGGCTGAGGCAGGAGAATCACTTGAACCCTGGAGGCAGAGGTTGCAGTGAGCCAAGATCACGCCACTGCACTCCAGCCTGGGCAACAAAAGCGAAACTCCATCTCAAAAGGAAAAAAAAAAAAAAAAAGAAACTTAGGGTAATACAAACTTTTTCCAACTTTGCTAATTGATTTTTAGACATCCAGAAAACAAACTTTGTCTGTGAAGTATAGAGACTGGATGATGTTAAAGAAAACCAGAGTTGGACACAAGAACTCTGACCAAAAGTCTGATCAGAAACAGTCCTTGTCAGTGCAAGAGTTTCAGATACATTGGCTTTCTGGGAACTGGAACGGGAAGGATTCCATTATGTTTTAATTGGTCTTTTCTGATAAGTCATCAGTTGGTTACGTGTCAGCATTGAGGTATAGCACTTTGGAATTGAAACTTGGGTGTGTGTGTTGAAGGGGGTATGGGAGGGTGGAATTGGCTGTTGAATTGCTTACTCCCTGTAGGCAGCAGAATTGGGTGGAGACAGGAAAGTGCTGCTCTGGTGATGGGTTACCCGGGAGCCCATGTAGCTGAGCCTCATAATGCACCATCCTGCAGCTGCTATGAGTCCTCCCTGTGCAAGCTGGGGAGGTGTCGCCTCCTCCCTACCTGTGTTCACCTCCTCAGGCACAACACACACCCAGGTGCTCTCTGAAGTGTTGTACCCATGTGGTGTTGTTGTTGTTGTTGTTTTCCTTTTTTTTTTGGAGTTAGTCTCTCTCTCTCGCCCAGGCTGGAGTGCTGTGATGTGATCTCAGCTCACTGCAACATCTGCCTCCTGGGTTCAAGCAATCCCCTGCCTCAGCCTCCCAAGTAGCTGGGATTACAGGCATGCACCACCACACCTGGCCGATTTTTGTTTCTTTAGTAGAGACAGGTTTCACCATGTTGGCCAGGTTGGTCTCAAACTCCTGACCTCAGGTGATCTGCCCACCTCAGCCTCCCAAAGTGCTGGGATTACAGGTGTGAGCCACAGCGCCCATTTTACTGTAAGTGGAATCATGCTGTCCCTGTTGTCCTAAATTTATGGGGGAGATTTTCCTTATCTACATATGTAGATAAAGGTTTAATCATTAATGATTAATGATTTTGAAGTACTGTAACTGATTTAACCCACTGGTCACTTGGACTCTTGGTGTTAACAAACATTGCTGGGTTCAGTGTTGTCCCTCATGTCTTTGTGTACACCTGATAGATTATTAGAAGTAAAATCATGCCAAATCAAAAGACAATGGATGTTTTAAATTTTGGTAGATACAGCTGGGCGTGATTGCTCACGCCTGTAATCCCAGCACTTTGGGAGGCCAAGACGGAAGGATCACTTGGGGTCAGGAGTTCGAGACCAGCCTGGCCAACATGGTAAAACCCCCACCTCTACTAAAAATATAATAGTTAGCTGGGCGTGGTGGTGCACTCCTGTAGTCCCAGCTACTCGGGAGGCTGAGGCATGAGAATTGCTTGAACCCGGGAAGCAGAGGTTGCAGTGAGCCGAGATTGCGCCACTGCACTTCAGCCTGGGTAACAGAGTGAGACTCTTGTCTCCAAAAAAAAAAAAAAAAAAAAATTAAAAAGAAAAATTATTTTTTGGTAGATACTACCAAATTGCTGTCTATAAGGCTGTCACTTTGCTGGCCTTGACTAAAGTGGCCTCTTAGTACACACTGCCGTTAACATGGGTTGAAGTTATCTAACGGTTTTCATTTCCAATCACAGATGTGGTTAAAATCTTTTGAATTTTTTTTTTTAATTAAAAAATTTTGCTCACGCCTGTAATCCCAGAACTTTGGGGAGGCCGAGCCGGGCGGGTCACTGAGGTAAGGAGTTTGAGACCAACTTGGCCAAGATGGTGAAACCCTGTCTCTACTAAAAATACAAAAATTAGCTGGGCATGGTGGCACATGACTGTAATCCCAGCTACTCGGGAGGCTGAGGCAGGATTGCTTGAACCTGGGAGGTAGAGGTTGCAGTGAGCCAAGATTGTGTCACTGCACTCCAGCCTGGGCAACAGAGCAAGATGTTGTCTCCAAAAAAGAAAAAAAAAATGTGTTTTTGTAGAGCTATGCTTTGCTATATTGCCTAGGCTGGTCTTAAACACCTGGCCTCAAGTGATTCTCCACCTTGGCCTCCCAAAGTGTTGGGATTACAGGCGTGAGCCACCACACCTGGCTCTTTTGAATGTTTACTGTACATTTTTATTTAGTCTCTTGTGAATTGTCTGTTTAAATCTTTAGTATTTTTCTACTGAAATTTTTTCTTACTGATGGAACATTTCCTTCCTTCCCTCCTTCCTCCCTCCCTCCCTCCCTCCCTTCTCTCCCTCCTTCCCTCCCTCCCTCTCTCCCTCCTTCCCTCCCTCCCTCTCTCCCTCCTTCCCTCCCTCCCTCTCTCCCTCCTTCCCTCTTCTCCTACTCTCCTTCCCTCCTTCCCTCCTTCCTTCTCCTTTCTTTTCCCCTCCCTCCCTTTGTGGTTTTTTTTTTTTTTTTTTTGAGATGGGGGTCTTGCAGTATTGCCCAGGCTGGACTTGAACTACTGGTCCTTCCACCTCAGCCTATTGAGTAGCATGCTCCACTGCAGGTGGCCTGATGGAACGTTTTGTAAATAATCCTCAGTCTGTCATTTGTCTTTGTACTTCATTATAGTGTCTTCTGCCATATAGAAATTTAGCATTTAATGTAAATAATACCACCTTACCCGGGCGCGGTGGCTCACACCTGTAATCCCAGCACTTTGGGAAGCTGAGGTGGGCGGATCATGAGGTCAGGAGATCAAGACTAGCCTAATCAACATAGTGAATCCCCGTCTCTACTAAAAATACAAAAATTACCCAGGCGTGGTGGTGCTCACCTGTAATCCTCAGGAGGCTGAGGCAGGAGAATCGCTTGAACCCAGGAGGTGGAGGTTGCAGTGAGCCGAGATTGCGCCACTGCACTCCAGCCTGGGCGAGAGTGAGATTCTGTCTCAAAAAAAAAAACAAATAATAATAATGGTATAATACCACCTCTCCCTCAGAATTGTATGTTGTACTTAGACCTTTCCTACTTAAATAATGCAGAAGTATGCTCTAGTATTTTTTTCTAGGGTTTTTGTGGCTAAAATTTTTATCTTTAATTCATTTAGGACTTATTTTTGGTATAGAATGAGGCAAGGACCTGATTCTTTTTCCCTTATAGGGGGAAAAAAGTCACAATACCATTTATCCAATAATCTTTTTCTTATGGAAGCATAATTACCATGTCCATCACCATCACACCTTTTCTTTCTTCTTCTTCTTTTTGAGACCGAGTTTCACTCTTGTTGCCCAGGCCAGAGTGCAATGGCGCAACTTGGTCCACTGCAACCTCTGCCTTCCAGGTTCAAGCGATTCTCTTGCCTCAGCCTCCCAAGTAGCTGGGATTACAGGCACCTGCCACCACGCCCTGGCTAATTTTTGCATTTTTAGTAGACACAAAGTTTCGTCATGCTGGCCAGGCTGGTCTCAAACTCTTGACCTCAGGTGATCCACCCACCTTGGCCTCCCAAAGTGCTGGGATTACAGGCGTGAGCCACCGCGCCCAGCCTCTGCTTTTTATTATATTTTTCCTTTTTTTTTTTTTTCTTTTTTGCCTTCCTGTCCAGAGGAAACACTATTTTCTTCTAAAGCTTGGTTTCTGCTGACCAGTAGCAATTTTTAACATCAGTCTGATTTCCCTCTGTCAGCCCTGTAGGCTTTGCTCGTTACCTTTCCTGACTAATTTGTGTAGCAACTTCACATGAATTTAAACATTTGTATCATCAGTTACACTCACTTTGAAAATGTTATTGGGAGTCTTGTTAAGTCAGGTGTGTTTTGTGTGACTGCTCTGCACTCAGGCCTTCTGGAAACCCTGCAGAGGGTAGCTCTAGTGGCCAGCTCTCTTGCTGAAAATGAGCAACATAAGTACATGAAAAACCCAACAAGTAGGATTTGAAAGCGGGGCTAATCGTACCCTTATTTCTTCCCGGGATAAAAGTCTTAGTTTAAAGTAAAATGTTTTTATTTCTGACAGTGATTTGTTTCACTTAAATAGCTTGTTGTTTGTTTCACTTAAATAGCTTGTTGTTTGTTTCTTTCATTTTTCTTAAGTTTTGGGTTTGGTTTGTTTCCCGCAAGTTTTGCCCCTGCCTCCTTCCTCTTTCCTCCTTGTGCCTGCAGGGACATTTGCTGGTGTGGCAGCCTCTAGGCCCATCCCTAGCCTTTTTCTTGGCACACCTTCTCTAGGATGGCCGGGACAGTGACTTAGCTTCTGTATCTGTGACTAACCATTTTCATTCCATTCTACAGCTTTGACAATTATTCTGCCAATGTTATGGTAGATGGAAAACCGGTGAATCTGGGCTTATGGGATACAGCTGGACAAGAAGATTATGACAGATTACGCCCCCTATCCTATCCACAAACAGTAAGGATTGCAGCTGATTTTTAATGTGTCTTTTAGAGTATATAATTCTCCAGTGCTTAATTAGTGCATGTTACCTATGGACTTGCTTATGTTGCCATCATTTGGGTATTGAATAAATAGCAAACAGGGTGGAATTGGTTGCGTATAAACATCCCCCTAGATGCAAGCCAGGGGTTTTGTGTTTTGAGCATTACCAGCTGTTCCATTGTTAGGCATTTTACAGTCTTCCATTTAGCTTTAGAATAACTGTATGAAAGAGGTACTTTTTGTTTTGTTTTTGCAAACCAGTTTTTAGCACCAATTAGTTTGAAGGCAAGTTTGCTGCGTGACGTTTTTGTACCACAGAATCAAATTAGGCAGTTAAGATTCAGGTTTCTTTAAACCAAGTTAGTAACTAATCTTACAGGTTTAATACATTTTTTCCCACAAAATACATAATTTGTGTGGATATAGGACCTAAATCTATTCAATGTAGATTGAGGTTTTCGTTTTGTAAAATGTATCCAGTGTGTCTAATCAGAAAAAAAAGTTTAGTTTTGCTTCTGTATCAGACAACTAAGTGATTTATTTACCAAAGCTAATTAGAGCAGTAGCTGGTGAAAATGGGTACTTAGAAGACATTGTTGTGGTTAAAAGTTACTTTTCTTTAAGCAGTTGTTTTACTTGTGTATCAGTGTATCGTTTGCTTATCTTGTTACATGTTCTTCATTTTTAAAAGTGTCTTTGGAAGCAAAAGTTAAATATGCTTGAGATTCCTTGGGTTGATAACCTGTGTGCATGTCCTAGCTCTGTGACTTCAGGCAGGCTTCTTCCTCTCTCCAGTCTTTGCCTGTTTCCTCGCAGGGTGAGATGAGTACATGTCACGCACACATAGCAGTCCTGGGCACATAGCACACACAGTGGGGCCAGCCGCTGTCAGAATTCTCCTGTTCCTCAGTGTGCGGGTGGGTCGGCCTAGAGAGTGCTGCTTTCCACGTTGTGCCCAAATGAGTGGAAATTGTGTGGGTGCTCAGCAAACCTGGGTTGGCCGGAGGGATTGGGGTTGGGGTTGGGTTGAGGTCAGGAAGACATCCTAGAGAAAGTCTGGCTTTTGAGCCCTGACTGATGATGAGGCAGCGTGTGATTGATTCAACCAGTACTTTGTTTTAGGGGGTAATATGGATGAAATAACTTAGTAGTTAAATCTACTGTATTAAAAATCAGTCTATAATCCCCAGACAATTGAAATTCTTCAATATCTTAGGAAACTATTCTATACCCAGTGGATGTTTAATAATTCAGATTGTAAATGGATTTAAAAACATACTGGCTGGTAGAGTAGGAGTCTGCAGCCCACTGGACACATATGGAAGGGTGTGGTGTCATTCTGAGAAATGAGAGCCACCCTGCTGTGACTCAGGGGGTACCGGGCAGGGCGAGGCCTTTCTAAGGAAGGCCTCACAGTAAGTCAAGGGTGACTTGGCAGGAGTCCCACTTTGTGTTCTGAGGAACACACAGATAAGGAAGGAGAACTCTCCTCAGCTTGAACAAAGCTGTAGAGTGTGAGGCCTGGTATCAAAGTAGGTGTTGTCCTCATAGGGCTAGAACTTAAACTTCATGTTTCCTCTGTGTGAGACTGTGGACTGCTTTCCTGTAAAATATTTGAGGAGCAAGAAGGGAGTGAGACATGGTTCTTGCCCTCAGGTAGTTCACAGAAAAGTCCCATAAACTGTGTAATACACCCTGTGCTAGCAAGGGGGTGAGCCGGGCGCTTAAGGAGCAAGAGGGGCAAGCACCCACCCAGCAGTGGAAGCCTTCCTGTCTGGACTCCTTCAGAGATAAGGAAATTATCTTGACAACTCAGGGACAGGCCACAAATGCTCAGATACCAGTGTCTGGAAGGTCTCATCCCGTTGAGCCACACTGTCCTAAGAATGAGATCTGGTAGTAACATGCTGGCACCTGGGTCTCTCGTTGATAAAGGGGAAACCTCTAAATTTTGTACTACATGGAATGTGGTCCCTGATTGCTGGCTCTGTGGTCTGCAGACCTGTTTATGTAGCTCATCCAAGACTGCTTAGACACACTCCTGAAGGACCAGTTGGAAGATTTCTTATCTAGGGCGTCCTAAAAAGAGATGTTACATTTCCTGTGGTCATTTAACTTTGGCATCCTCTCTGTTGGGTAGCTCTGTCTGACTAAGTCTGTTCAGACCATTCATTTCTTCTTCGTTCTCCAAAAGATGGTGAGCAGGTAGTCGCCATTCTCAGTTGAAATTACCCTTCAGGTTTTTATTTTCCCGAATTACGTAATCCTTAAATTATTTTCTTTTGAAAATCTTTCCTAAGTCCTGCATACTCATCTTCAGTTGGCATGCACAGAATCAAGTCTTGTCAGAGTGATGCTCAAGTCCAGCATCTTCCCTTGTGTAGATCACCTGTATTTATTTGCCTGCTTGTACCGGCATTGGTGTTGTGAGTGGGAGCCTAAGTGACCTGTCAGTGTCACAACGAGTCCTGAGCCCTGTGTGTGTCCTGAGACACAGGCTGTGCAGCGGGTTCGCTGAGATGCAGAGCCTCCATGTTGGAGTCAGCCAGGACCCCAGTGCATCATGCCAGTTGTTTCATTTTCTGTCTAGGCTAAAAGTTGTTTTTTTTTTGTTTTTGTTTTTGTTTTTTTTTGAGATGGAGTTTCGCTCTTGTTGCCCAGGCTGGAATGCAATGGCGTGATCTTGGCTCACCACAACCTCCGCTTCCCAGGTTCAAGCGACTTTCCCGCCCTAGTCTCCCAAGTAGCTGGGACTACAGGCATGTGCTACCATGCCCGGCTAATTTTGTTTTTTATTTTATTTTTATTTTTTGAGATGGAGTCTTGCTCTGTCGCCCAGGCTGGAGTGCAGTGGCGCGATCTTGGCTCACTGCAAGCTTCACCTCCTGGGTTCATGCCATTCTCCTGCCTCAGCCTCCCGAGTAGCTGGGACTACAGGCGCCCGCCACCACACCCAGATAATTTTTTATATTTTCAGTAGAGACGGGATTTCACCACGTAAGCCGGGATGGTCTTGATCTCCTGAGCTCGTGATCCGCCCGCCTCGGCCTCCCCAAGTGCTGGGATTATAAATTTTGTATTTTTAGTAGAGACGGGGTTTCTCCACTTTGGTCAGGCTGGTCTCCAACTCCTGACCTCAGGTGATCCGCCTGCCTCAGCCTCCCAAAGTGCTGGGATTACAGGCGTGATCCACTACGCCTGGCCAGTGCTAAAGGTTTTAAAGTGGTGGGCTAGACTCCTGTGATGGTAGATAAAAAGAAAAACTGTGGTGTTCGGCTTGGCAGTTTGGAGTTTCAAAAGGCCTCAGCCTTTTGTGAGGTTGGCTGTTACAAGTGCAGCCAGAGAGCACCAGGCACACACCTGTGGTTAAACAGAACTGGAGTTGTTACTCTTCGCAGCGAGGGAGACATGCACCTGGGGGCTGTGGGAATTCGGCCCTCACTCTTACTGGCTGGGAGCAGGGGATATTTGGTGATTTTTGTGGTTTGTATGATGATCTTGGATTTGTCACTACTTAGAAATGATTATGAGTTGTTTTTTTTAAAGTTTATTTACTTTTGGCCCTATTTCAGCACGGTCACACAGGTGACCTTGTCTGATGTTAGTGTTCTGCGAGATTATTCTATTCAATAGTAACACCTCCACCAGGGCGAAGCTGCGAGCGCCAGGCTGGTTCTCATACGTCAGGGCTGCCTGACCCTTTTATAGGATTACAGGCGTGAGCCACTGCGCCTGGCCAGAATGTCTGTGTTTTTTAAAATTCCAAACCTGCAAGTAAAGTCCAGGTGGACAGCATTTGGAAGAGAATAAAATGAAGTAGAAACAACACTACTTTTTTGTAGTGAGATCTCAGCTGTCCAGATGCCCGCCCTGTCCTACTCCATGGAAAGTGGACCCATCTGTTGTGGATGGTTCCACCAGTGGGTAGGAGGCTGCGGGAAGAGCAGCCCTGGCTACGCTTCTCACCACCGAGGAGGGAGTGGTGTGTGATGCAGAAGTAACAAAGGCGTTGAAGGCACCACATGTGTAACAGGCATGCGCGAGTCTGGGTTAGTCAGAAAGGGCAAAGCAGTGCTCAGGTTGACTGGAAACATGGGCCAGTGACCGGAGACAGCCTGAAGCTCCAGAACACACAAGTGACGTGTGAGGAAGGAAATTGAGAGACGCTGGAGAGACACCCGTGGTGCCCTCTCAGGTCCTCTTGAGTGTTACGAAGACAGGGAAGAAATAGAGCCTCCCAGCCAGGGTCAGCCAGCACAGCCTCTTTGTGTGAGGCGTCAGGACAGTGACGGCCGGGAGGAGGGGATGCTAGGAAGTGAGTACCAGAAGCACTAGACAGGGTTTCGGGAAGCTATATTTAGCTGGGAACGAAGAAGGAACAAGGAAGGAACAGGCAGATGGCATAGCGCGAACGCTGGGTGGAAAGTGGAACTGCTTGCTCCTGTCGTGTGTGTCTCTTCTCCATCAAAAAAGAGGCTCTTACAAATCGAAAGGATACCACAGATATGATCAGAGGCTCTTTGGAAGCTGCATTTTTGTAACTGGTTCTCGATGATCCTCTCCCATGGTAAAGATTTGGCACCATATCAAGTCCTTGGGAGGACAAATCTTCAAAAATAGCCCATAGATGAAACCCAGATAGCTGTGGAAACTAATGTGCTCTTTGAATGTTAAGTCAGAAAAGCTCGAGTGGCCGGGCGCGGTGGCTCACACCTGTAATCCCAGCACTTTGGGAGGCCGAGGTGGGCGGATCACGAGGCCAGGAGATCGAGACCATCCTGGCTAACACGTTGAAACCTCGTTTCCACTAAAAATACAAAAAATTAGCTGGGCATGGTGGCGGGCACCTGTGATCCCAGCTACTTGGGAGGCTGAGGCAGGGAGAATGGTGTGAACCCGGGAGGCGGAGCTTGCAGTGAGCCAAGATCGTGCCACTGCACTCCAGCCTGGGCGACAGAGTGAGACTCCCTCTCAAAAACAAAAAAAAAAAAAAGAAAAGAAACCCCGTCTCTACTAAAAATACAAGAAAATTAGCTGGGTGCAGTGGTGTGTACCTGTAGTCCCAGCTACTGGGGAGGCTGAGGCAGGAGAATGGCATGAACCTGGGAGGTGGAGCTAGCAGTGAGCCGAGATCGCGCCACTGCACTCCAGCCTGGGTGACAACAGCGAGACTCCATCTCAAAAAAAAAAAAAAAAATGAAAAAGAAAAAAAAGCTTGAGTGAGATGAAATTAAAATAATTTTCTCATCTGCCACCCCCCTTTTTTTTGAGACAGAGTCTCACTCTGTCACCCAGACTGGAGTGCAGTGTCATAATCTCGCCTCACTGCAACCTCCACCTCCCGGGTTCAATCAATTCTCTGCCTCAGCCTCCCAAGTAGCTGGGATTACAGGTGCCTGCCACCATGTCCAGCTAATTTTTTGTATTTTCAGTAGACACGGGGTTTCACCATCTTGGCCAGGCTGGTCTTGAACTCCTGACCTTGTGATCCACCTGCCTCGGCCTCCCAAAGTGTTGGGATTAGAGGTGTGAGCCCTTTTCTTTAAACAGTTCCAGGGTTCTATGTTGGAAGAGTGAGTTTGTCAGTTTTTATTGGAACAAAGAAATGAATTGACAGCATTGCGATAAACACTGGAAGTGGCACTTCTAAAATTTGTCCATGGCTGGAAGTGGTGGCTCATGCCTGTAATCCCAGCACATTGGGAAGCCAAGGTGGGTGGAGCACCTGAGGTCAAGAGTTCGAGACCAGCCTGGCCAACGTGGTGAAACCTGGTCTCTACTAAAAATACAAAAAATTAGCTGGGCATGGTGGTGTGTGCCTGTAGTCCCAGCTACTTGGGAGGCTGAGGCAGGAGAATCACTTGAACCCAAGAGGCAGAGGTTGCAGTGAGCCGAGATCGCGCCATTGCACTCCAGCCTGGGTGACAGAGCAAGACTCCGTCTCCAAACAAAAATGCTTGTCCTTAAGGGGTGGCTTCCCCCAGACCTACAAAGTGGCCCAGAATTGGAGGTCTTAGTGTCAGCAAGTGTTTATTTTGATAATGCAAGTCTGTACATTCAAACCAGGCTCCCAGAACTAGGTGGAAGATAGGAACATTTCTGCATAGGAGACTTGGAATGTTCTGGCAGCATTAAAACCGTCAGCCCTGAGGCCTGGCTATGTTCTGGGAGAACCCTTTGTCTGGTAGGCATCATTTACAGACGGGTCCTTTTCCTGTGTGCTGTGGCTTCAACTAGGGTGTGTCTGAGAACTCGGATGGAGCACTTGAAAGTGCCCGTAGCTCCCTCCTGCCTTTGCGGTAAGGGACAGTGCAGAACATCTCCGGCTGTGCCAGCTGTTGTAGATTCTGGTGGGTGCTGCCATGGGAGGAGGAGCACGTTGCCGCCCCTCAGGATCTGCCTGACCTCTGTCTTCACCATTGTTGAACTTACGCCTGCTTTTGACCAGGTAGCATGGAGCGTTTCAGTGGCATTTGTCATCAAAGATACGTTAGAATCTATTATATGCTTTTGGATCTCTCCGGAGGGTTAAGACAAAATTCTAATAAAGAATCGATAAGAGGTTATGTTGATTTTTGTTTTCCTCAGTCTGTACTAAACTCAAACCAAGTTCTCATGCATTACTAGGTTGGAGAAACGTACGGTAAGGATATAACCTCCCGGGGCAAAGACAAGCCGATTGCCGTATGTAAAACTTTCAGTCCACTTCAGTTTCAAGCTTTCTCTGTTCTCTCATTTCACTTCGTTTTCCTAGGATTTTTTACTAAGCCTCAAGCTCCTTGAGTGTTTTATATTTAATTCACTCAAGGTTGGGGTTTTGCTTGATGAAATAAACTTCATTAGAGTGTGATAGTTTACCCACCGGCTTGAATTAAAGCAGTTTGTGAACTGCAATCTTCCCCTCCCAAGTGAAGGAGGGGAGAGTGAGAGGGCCCCTCTCCTGGCTGGTTGGAGATGCAGATATGGAGATGACTCCTGGAAGCCCACCTGGCTGTGAGCCGAGCCGGAGCAGGACTAACCTTGTTGCTGGGGCCTTCTTTCTCCGCTTCGGTGTCCTGTGTGGTGGGGCTGTCTGGGCGCGGCTGTGCGGTGCTGCTGAGCTAACCCCACCGTGCTTGAGATGGTGTGCTGGGTGCCACGGTGATTCTCGGACGAGCTTGTGCATGCGCCAGCATTCTTCAAATGCCAGTTATAAAAAGCTGTTGTGTGGGATGTTTCTTTCCCTTTCAGGTACACGGTATCAGCTGGAGGGTTGAAAGTGTAGCTTGGGAATTGTGTGCCTTTCATAGAGTAGCATAATTGCCTTTTTCCAGGAGAATATTTTAGAAATCTAGCATTTTAGAATTCTTGGGCATTTTTAAATACAGGTAAATATTTGAATTTGGTTTGACACAGAACACAGAATGGATGAAGCATGCAGATGTGTGGCGTGTGCCCCGAAGCACCCTCCAGTCTGTCCTCTGCACTCACCCTTCGCGCCTCTGCTTCAGCCACAGCTGCCCCGGGAGCGAGTTCTCCTGAGGCCCTGGCTGTGCTGACTCTAGGGCAGCGTGAGGGTGGTTGTCAGCTGTGAAGGTGCCACTTACACACTAAGTCCTTCCTTGTGGAGGGAAGGGCTCAAGTAGCAAATATTGGAGCCCTCACTTGGTGCTGGGAGCTGTGACAGGCAGCTCCTGAAGAAGCAGTTTAATTGGAACCAGTGACCATCTAAAAATGTTCGTACTCTAAACCAGATTTTACAGAAATATTGGAATCATACCTTTATACTTGATTTTTTCTGTTAGGTGGAAAGGAAGCCTCCTGGGGGTCTGGTCTGATCCTCCTGATCCTTGAAGAGCTTCCAGCATCATTCTCCCTTCATGCTCCCCATTTTCATAAGTAACTGGTGGCTTGACATGCTGGGTTTGGTTTGGGAGCCCTCTGACAGACTGAAAGGGTGGATCAGGAAGCGTCTGACCACGCCCCTGGTACCTAGTAGACACGCTCGGCGTCCGATAAGTCCTTCCCAGCAATGTGTAGAAAGCAAAGTGCATGCTTCGTTCTGAGGTCGTTGTCTAAATGTTTCCCTGTGTTTCCTTTTTGTAGGATGTGTTCTTAATTTGCTTTTCCCTTGTGAGTCCTGCATCATTTGAAAATGTCCGTGCAAAGGTAGGTGGAGATTTAAAGTATGTATGTAACTTAAAGAATGATCCTCTCAGAAATAAATACTTTAAAATATCACTTAGCCTAGGAATTTTCAGTTATTTAAATTGGTTTTAGCAATTTGCTACTTAGGTACATGATTGGGTTTTTTTTCTTTTGAGATGGAGGTCTCACTCTGTTGTCTACGCTGGAGTGTGGTGGTGACATCAGAGCTCACTGTAGCCTTGAACTCCTGGGCTCAAACAGTTCTCCTGCTTCAGCCTCCCGAGTTGCTGGGACCATAAATGTGCACCACCATGCCTGGCTAATCTTAAAGAATTTTTGTATAGCTGGTTTTGTAGACCCTGGCTTGTCTCAAACTCCTGGGCTGAAGTGATCCTTCAGCTTCAGCCTCCCAAAGTGCTGGGATTATAGGTGTGAGCCACTGCATCTGGCTTATCAGCAGTTTATTTTATTTATTTTTGAGAGAGTCTTTTTTTTTTTTGGAGATGGAGTTTCACTCTTGTTGCCCAGGCTGGAGTGCAGTGATGCAGTCTTGGCTCACTGCAACCTCCGCCTCCTGGATTCCAGTGATTCTCATGCCTCAGCCTCCCGAGTAGCTGGGATTACAGGCATGCGCCACCACGCCCGGCTAATTTTGTATTTTTAGTAGAAATGTGGTTTCTCCATGTCGGTCAGGCTGGTCTCGAACTCCCGACCTCAGGTGATCCTCACGTCTTGGCCTCCCAAAGTGCTGGGATTACAGGCGTGAGCCACTGCGCCTGGCTGAGACAGAATCTTGCACTGTCATCCAAGCTGGAGTGCAGTGGCACAGTCTTGGGTCACTGCAACCTCCACCTCCCAGTTCAAGCAATTCTCCTGTCTCAGCCTTCTTAGTAGCTGGGATTACAGGCGCCCGCCACCACACCCGGCTAATTTTTGTACTTTTAGTAGAGACCGGGTTTCACCATGTTTGCCAGGCTGGTCTCGAACCCCTGGCCTCAAGTGATCCACCCACCGCAGACTCCCAAAGTGCTGGGATTTTAGGTGTGAGCCACTGTTCCCGGCCTAATATGTGGATTTTTAAAGCTTCAGGTTCTGGTTCAGAAGTGTCCTGGGTCTCATTAAAATAATGAGGCACTCAGAATTGGTCTAATAAAAATAACGACCATTTCTTTCTACTCCAGTCTCTTTCACAAACTTCTTAGTGAAAATGACAAGTGAGAGAGGCCCTTTAGTAGGGGCATTTTCAGTGGGGATAATAGCAGCAGACCTGAGATCTTGGGGTAGGTAGTTTATTCTCATTTCTGAACAGATGATGAATTTTCTCAGATGACTCTAAGAACTTGTTTTACCAAAAACAGTGATTTATTTGCTTTGGGAGGAACTCCCTTCCCTTTGTTTCTCTTCCCTTCCCCCTCTTCCCCTGTGGTTGTAGACCCCGTTCTGTCCGGTCGTGGTTCTGTCCAGCCATGATCCGGGAGTCCTAGCTTGCTAATGGAACACCTGAGATGTTCCTTATGGCTCAAGGCTTGGATTGAAGGTGGGAACCACACGAAGGCTCGGTGGGGAGGCCGTGCCTGAGGTTAGGTGTCTGGCATAAGTGCCGCCGGCTGGGTGTGATTTAGGTGAAGGACGTCTGTAAAGGAGCGTGTCAACAACCTCTGTTCCTTCTTCACATCTAGTGGTATCCTGAGGTGCGGCACCACTGTCCCAACACTCCCATCATCCTAGTGGGAACTAAACTTGATCTTAGGGATGATAAAGACACGATCGAGAAACTGAAGGAGAAGAAGCTGACTCCCATCACCTATCCGCAGGGTCTAGCCATGGCTAAGGAGATTGGTATGAAATCCTGCATTTTTCCTCCGCCTTGTACCTCTTTTATTGTAGTGACAGAGACTGGAGTCCAGTCTGGGAAAGGAGGGTGTGTGCCTCCCACTCAGGGCCTGGTGTACTCTTGGGGAACCAGCTGGCAAGGCCCTCTGGGTCTTAATGTCAGCGTTGGAAAGTGGAAGCAGGGCTGGGAGCCGGCAGAAGGCGCCCAGGCCCCAGGAGCTGCCTCCCAATGGTGTGATCAGAAGAGAGTGGGGTTGAGTGTACATTGCCGTGTGGTCGTGTTTCCTGTAGGTGCTGTAAAATACCTGGAGTGCTCGGCGCTCACACAGCGAGGCCTCAAGACAGTGTTTGACGAAGCGATCCGAGCAGTCCTCTGCCCACCTCCCGTGAAGAAGAGGAAGAGAAAATGCCTGCTGTTGTAAATGTCTGAGCCCCTCATTCTTGGTCCTGTCCCTTGGAACCTTTGTACGCTTTGCTCAAAAAAAAAAATGGTGGAGCCTTCGCACTCAATGCCAACTTTTTGTTACAGATTAATTTTTCCATAAAACCATTTTTTGAACCAATCAGTAATTTTAAGGTTTTGTTTGTTCTAAATGTAAGAGTTCAGACTCACATTCTATTAAAATTTAGCCCTAAAATGACAAGCCTTCTTAAAGCCTTATTTTTCAAAAGCCCCCCCATTCTTGCTCAGATTAAGAGTTGCCAAAATACCTTCTGAACTACACTGCATTGTTGTGCTAAGAACACCGAGCACTAAACTGTGTAAAGACCTTCGTCTTTGAGAAGACTGTAGCTTCTGCAGTTAGGAGATGCAGACACTTGCTCAGTAGTTTTCAGATGCGTAAAGCAGAACAGCCTCCCGAATGAAGCGTTGCCACTGAACTCACCAGTGATTTAGCAGCCCATGTTCACGACATCACATTGTACTGTAATGGAGTGAGTGTAACAGCTCAGCTCTTTGGATCAGTCTTTTTGATTTCATAGTGAGTTTTCTGACCAGCTTTTGCGGAGATTTTGAACAGAACTGGTATTTCCTCTAATGAAGAATTCTGTTCAGCTGTGGGTGTGCCGGGTGGGGTGTGTGTGATCAAAGGACAAAGACAGTATTTTGACACAATACGAAGTGGAGATTTACACTACATTGTACAAGGAATAAAAGTGTCACGGGTGAAAACTCTAAAAGGTTAATTTCTGTCAAATGCAGTAGATGATGAAAGGTTGGTATTATCAGGAAATGTTTTCTTAAGCTTTTCCTTTCTCTTTCACCTGCCATCCCTCCCCAAATTGGGCATTTAATTCATCTTTAAACTGGTTGTTCTCTTAGTCGCTAACTTAGTGCTTTTCTTATAGAACCCCTTCTTACTGAGCAATATTCCTCCTTGTATTATAAAATCTTTCTGATAATGCATTAGAAGGTTTTTTTGTCAATTAGTAAAAGTGCTTTCCATGTTACTTTATTCAAAGCTAATAAGTGCTTTCCTTAGTTTTCTAGTAACTAGGTGTAAAAATCATGTGTTGCAGCTTTATAGTTTTTAAAATATTTTAGATAATTCTTAAACCATGAACCTTCTTAACATCACTGTCTTGCCAGATTACCGACACTGTCACTTGACCAATACTGACCCTCTTTACCTCGCCCACGCGGACACATGCCTCCTGTAGTCGCTTTGCCTAATGATGTTCCTTTGGGTCTGTGAGGTTCTGTAAACTGTGCTAGTGCTGACGATGTTCTGTACAACTTAACTCACTGGCAAGAATATAACGTGGGACCTTTCAACCACTACAACAGAATTTTTTAAATTGACAGTTGCAGAATTGTGGAGTGTTTTTACATTGATCTTTTGCTAATGCAATTAGCATTATGTTTTGCATGTATGACTTAATAAATCCTTGAATCATACGACTGGTAATACTGGTGTTTTTCAGACTTGATGAACAAGTTCCTGGTGTGCGTTTGTTTGCCTTGCTTTAAAGTCCTGGGTTGTTGGAGACAGTCATTTTCAATGCGTATCTCCACACAGGAGGGACAGAGGGAGTGCCACCTCCAGGGGAGAACTGGGTGAGCCCAAACAATACGGCAGGAGTGGAGGTGACATTCATGTTTGGACCTGTCAAACATGGCGAAGCTCTGATGGAGAAGCGCGCGTCGGGGTGTGTGTGCACATCCTGGCCCAGAGCTTGGGGCTGAAGATGGAGATGTTGGGACCCTAGACTGGCCCTGGAAGAGTAGAGGTTGGTGAACCACATACCCTTAAGGTCCTTCCCAGAGGTTGAGTGCGTGGCTTACGCCTCTAAGCCCAACGCTTTGGGAGGCTGAGGTAGGAGGAGTGCTTGAGCCCAGGAGTTCTAGACCAGCCTGGACAAGAGAGAGACCTCTCTACCAAAAAAAAAAAAAAACCGCAAGAGCCTGAACTTGTACTACATAAAGGTTCATGTTAGAATTCGTTCTCTTAATATTCCTTTTTATTGCTTTGAAGATTGTTTTTGAGTTTTTTTTGTTTTTTTTTTTTAAGATGGAGTTTCGCTCTTGTTGCCCAGGCTAGAGTGCAATGAATGGTGGGATCTCGGCTTACTGCAACCTCTGCCTCTCAGGTTCAAGCGATTCTCCTGCCTCAGCCTCCCCAGTAGCTGGGATTACAGGCATGTGCCACCACGCCCGGCTAATTTTTTGTATTTTTTTTTAGTAGAGACGGGGTTTCACCATGGCCAGGTTGGTCTTGAACTCCCGACCTCAGGTGATCTGCTCACCTCGGCCTCCCAGAGTGCTGGGATTAAAAGCATGAGCCACTGCCCCCAGCCGAGTATTTTTTTTTAAACAGATATAAATAATGCAGATTTTGTTTTTTGAGATAAGGTCTGGCTCTGTCTCACAGGCTGGAGTGCAGTGGTGTGATCTTGGCTTGCTGCAACCTATGCCTCCTGCACTCAAGCCATCCTCCCACTTCAGCCTCTGGAGTAGCTGGGACCACAGGGGCATGCCACCACACCCAGCTAATTTTTTTTGTATTTTTTGTAGGCTTTTGCCATGTTGGCCAGGCTGGTCTCGAACTCCTGAGCTCAAGCAATCCACCAGCCTCGACCGCCCAAAGTGCTGGGACTCCAGGTGTGAGCCACCATACCTGGCAGTATGCAGTTTTTAAAAGTAAAGGTTTTAGTGGTTTTTAAAGAAAAACAGTCTTCCCCCTTCGTACCCTCTCCAGAAGGAATACTTTGCTTACCTAATTTTTGGTATTTTACCTGCTGTGTCTAAATTAGGCTTTTTGTGCCAGTGTAACTTCTGAGTTCAGCCATTCTCGACATTCCCAGCATGGAACGTGTGAGGCTTGCTTTCCCGGTTGCAGCCCTCTCCACCCGAAACCTTTCTCATCCCCTCAATCTGATGGTTTTGATGGACTCAGTTTAGTGCCAGCATGATCACTACTACATGAACAACTCACTGGCCATGCCATGTAGCAACAAAACTGTGTTTCCGGTCCAATCTGTCCAATTTCTGGTTTTCTTTGGGATAATTAGTACTTTGCTTACTTTCCTATGTGCTGAATTCAATTGTGAACTCTTTTTTTTTTTTTTTTTTTTTTTTTTGAGGCAGGGTCTTGCTCTGTCACCCACGTTGGAGTGCAGTGGTGCCATCACAGCTCCTAGGCTCAAGTGATCCTCCTGAGTAGTTGGGACCACAGGTGTGTGCAACCATGCCCAGCTAATTTTTAAAATTTTTAGTAGAGTTGGGGGTCTCCCTATGTTGCCTAGGCTGGTCTTGAACTCCTGGCCTGAAGCCACCATTCCACCTCAGCCTCCCAAAGTGCTGGGATTACAGGTATGAGCCACTGTAGGCCCAGCCTCAGCTGTGAACTTTCATCTATTGTCGAAACCTCTCAAGATGTTCAGATGTGTTGCTATTTTGCCAATACCCATTTTCCTGAAGTCATCTGATCTGCACCTCTCTTAGGTGCTGGTCTTCATTCCCTGCATCCAGATTCTCTTTTGATTTACTTCATCCTGAATGGTTTCTCCAAGAGCTCCTTGAGAGAGTGTTGGAAGTATGTACAGTCATGCACTATGTAATGACATTTTAGTCAACCATGTATTGCATATATGATAGTGTGTGAGACTGTACCTTATTTTTACTGTACCTTTTCTGTGTACAGAAAACGCAAATACCACTGTTACAACTGCCTACTGCATTCAGTATAGTAACGGGCTGTGCAGGTGAGTAGCCTGGGAGCAATGAACAGGCCCTACCTTTGACCTAGGTGTGTAGTAGGCTTACGTTAACGATGAAATCACCCATGTGTTTCTCAGATGTATACCCATCGTTAAGCAAGGCATCACTCTTATTTTTGAGCCCCTGCATCTTTGAAAACAGCTGTTTTACAGTACTTGTGGCCGGGCCTAAAATTCTAGGTTGGTGTTAACATCCCTTTTAAGTTATATTTTTGAGACAGGGTCTCACTTCGTTACCCAGGCTGGAGTGCAGTAGCATGATCTCAGCTTCCTGTGACCTCGAAGACCTGGGTTCAAGCAGTCCTGCTCAGAGTCCCGAGGAATAGGACTACAGGTGTGCACCACCATGCCCAGCTAATTTTGTTTTGTAGAGATGGGATCTGACTATGTTGCTTAGACTGCAGATTTTTTCTTTTGAGACAGCCTCTTGCTATGTTGACCAGGCTTAGACTCAAACTCCTGGGCGCAAGTGATCTTCCCACTGCAGGCTCTCAAGTAGCTGGGACTACAGTCTTGGCCCACTGCACCCAGCCTCCCTTTGGTTAAAAAAATTTATTTTTGGCCAGGCGCAGTGGCTCACTCCTGTAATCCCAGCACTTTGGGAGGCCAAGGTGGGCGGATCTTTTGAGGTCAGGGGTTCGAGACCAGCCTGGCCAACATGGTGAGACCTCGTCTCTACTAAAAATACAAAAATCAGCCAGGCGTGGTGGTGCGCACCTGTGATCCCAGCTACTTAGGGGCTTGAGGCAGGAGAATTGCTTGAACCCGGGAGACGAGGTTGCAGTGAGCCGAGATCACGCCACTGCGCTCCAGCTTGGGCAACAATAGTGAGACTCCCATCTCAAAAAAAAAAAAAAAAAAAAAATTTTTTTTTTTTTTTTTTTTGGTAGAGACGGGGTCTTGCTGTGTTGCCCACACTTGTCTTGAGCTCAAGCAGTCCTCCCACTTTGGCCTCCCAAAATGGAATGATTACAGGCCTGAGCCACTGCACCTAGTCCCTTCAGAATTCTGAAGGCAGTTCTTCCATGATCTTTCTTAGCCATTTCTGTTGGGATGTATTTTTTTCTTAAATCTTGTGAGATTGTCCTTTTCTCTTCCACATCCTAGGGTTTATTTTATCCACCATGTTGTGCACTTGGTGGCCTCTTTCCATCTTGGAAACTTGTGACTTTCAAACTCAGATGTCAGACCTGGAGTGGCCTCGTAACCTTTTTCTTTTCCTGGTTTGTCGTCCGAGCTGTGGATTTTGTCTGATGCTTTTCATCTTCAGGAGCTCTTCTCCGCTCTCCCCACTGTGAAGCCTCCAGGGTCAGTTCTGAGTCACCGCGCTTTCTCTGAGTCCCAAGCCATGGCATGGGTCATTAGGAGCTTCTGCCCACATCATCTGTTTCTTTTGGTGTCTTGTTCCTCTAGTGTCAGCAGTCCTTGGCTCATGCTTAAAGGTTGAAGTTGGAAACAGTTCCCTAGGAGGGTCACATCATGTAGCGAGTCCATCTTGTACCTTTGTGACACTAGGTGAGTGCAGGAATTGGGTTTAGAAACAAATCTCGGCTCACTGCAGCCTCCGCCTCCTGGGCTCAAGCCATTCTCCTGCCTCACCTCCCGAGTAGCTGGGATTACAGGTACCTGCCGCCACGCCTATTTACTTATTTTTTTTTTTTTTTGAGGCGGAGTCTCGCTCTGTTGCCCAGGCTGGAATGCAGTGGCATGATCTCAGCTCACTGCAACCTCCGCCTCCCAGGTTCAAGCGATTCTCCTGCCAGTCTCCTGAATAGCTGGGGCTATAGGTGCGCATCACCTCTCCTGGCTAATTTTTGTATTTTTAGTAGAGACAGGGGTTCACCATGTTGGCCAGGCTGGTCTCAAACTCCTGACCTCAGGTGATCCGCCCACTTTGTCCTCCCCAAAGTGCTGGGATTACAGGCGTGAGCCACTGTACTCAGCCTCTTACAGCATTTCAATTAAAGTTGTACTTTTTTATTTCTGTGAGACAGGGTCTTACTCTGTCACCCAGGCTGGAGTGCAGTGCAGAGTGACCGCAGCTCACTGCAGCTGTGAACTCGTGGACTCAAGTGTCTGTCTGCCTCAGCCTCCCAAAGTGCTGGGATTACAGGCGTGAGCCACTGCGCCTGGCCTGAAGTTTTTAAAGGGCCCTTTGCAGGCTTTACACAGCTGTAAGGTGGCATGGCTGTGACAGCAGAGAGGCCCCAAGAGGTGTCTTCTGAGGTCAGATTTCCCGGGAGAATCTTCTCCTTGAAGACTTGGGGATCCAGGAGGGGCACAGTCTCCTTCCCTCAACTGTGCTTGTGCCCAGTCCCCACCTTCCACCTCAGAGCAAACGACAGGCCAGGTTTCTTCCCGCTTTCCAGCAAACCTGCTCTTTAGCTGGGCTTGTCTGCATCAGCCCCACTTCACAGCTGCCCAGGGTCTTGTAAGCTGGGGTCAGTTCATGTCTTTCCTTCCCCCTTAAGGTTCTGTACTGCGCGTCCTCTGACTGTTGGGGTGTCTTTTCCCATCCTGTGGGTCTGTGCTTTTTTGGAGAAATCTCTCCTGTCATTCTGTTGGGCTTCTGGTGGCAGAGGGGGTGAAATCAGTGCTTGTGCAGTCTTCCATCTGTAGCCAGAAACCCAGGGTTTAAAAAAAACCTGGAAACATCATTGTCCTACAACCACCCAGTATATTAGCGCTACCTGGAAATCCCCAATGAGAGAGCACGCGGCTGTACACACAGGCGCTACTGTGACACGCGCTTTATTGTTTTAACTCCTGAATCCACTGGCCGACCCCAGAGCCAGAAGAGTAGCAAGAATTCAATCAGCAACTCTTGATGCGGACACAATGAAACAACTGGGCGGTGGGAACAGGCTGGGGGACTGTGGCTCAGCAGGGCGGGGCCGGGGCCGGGGCCGGGGCCGGGGGCTCCACTCACTTCCCTGATCAGGTTTCATCTTCATCCCCAGCCAGAGCCCAGGGCTGCCCTTGGTGACGCCCAGGAGAAAACCCCAGCCCATACCCTCACAACAGTTCCATTTGCACAGCCAGGAAGCTCAGTTTGAAAAACAAACCCCGCCTGTAAACCGAGTTGGCTGAAAGGGCTGCCTTGGGGCTGGGAGGCTAAGGATCTGTTCCCGGCCTTCTGGGTGGGCCCTGGATTCCTGCTCTTCTGGAGCAGTCCTCAGACAGCCAAGGGATCCATCCGCGGGTCAGGGCTTCCGGAGGCTGTCTCCACGGTCGCTGGGTCTCAGGAGTCCTCCTATCACCTGAGCGTGCTCACTGCTTCTGCTACGGTTATGGCCACAATGACTTCATATAAACTGTTAAGTCATTGAGACCGTGGAATTCTGTTCCCATCCGATTCCTGTTGATGGACATACGCTGTTTTGGCGTCATGGGAACTCCTCGGATGGTAAGTCAGTTTAAGGACAAAAGCGTGAGTCCATCGTTCCTGGGACAGTTTCCAGTGGCCCTGGTCAGGCCACGTCCACACGGGAGACCCCCTGTGCTGGACAGGAGACGCAGGCCGCTCTGTTGGAGACCAGGCTGTCCAAGGCCCGCATCAGGATGTCTGGCATGTGGTCGGTGAGCATCTTCGGACCTATGAGTATTTTGCTGAATTCCGCTTCATGTGACCACTTGGCGCTATAGTGAGCAGCAGAGCAGCAGCCAAACCTGAAGCAGAAAAGAAGAGACATCAACTCCCAAGCGGCCCCAGGGCCGACCCCGCGCTCCTCCTGCTTGCCCACCACGCCGCACTCACCGCCCCGAAGCGCCCTCCTCCTGCAGGTGGATGATCCTGCCGGGAGGGTAGAGAGGGGGGTACTTGGGAGAAGAGTCCAGTGGGGAGTCGCTGGAGAAGCTGCAGGCCGGGGACCAGCGCGTCAGTAGGCTCTGCTCCCCCAGAAGAGGCTGTGTCAGGACTTCCTGGTCGCCCCCATCCAGCTCCGTGGGAAAGTTGTTGGGGTTTCCTCCAAACAGTTCGTACCACAAACCGTGCAACAAGATCTTGTACTGAGGGCGAGACCCAAGCAGTAGAATGCTGTCACTCACCCTCTGTCACCCGAGACCTCCCGAAACACCAAGGCGGACCAGGCACAGGGATCTTCTGCCCTTTGACCTAGAAACCGCGCTTGAAAGACCATCAAAGATGCACCGGCAAGCTGTGCTTGGGTGGCAGCCACCTCGGCTCAGGACCAACGCCCGTGCCTAGTCACAGATCATGAGTGTGGGCTCTCTCTTGGGCAGTAAAACCATCACACGTGGAGCAATATTAAAAACTAAGCCATACAGACTGTGAGGGATATTTCCCTTAATTATTTTCCAGCAATTCTGGAAATCAGTTTTACCCTTCCCTGAAAGGCATATATTAATTTCTATGGGCTGGAGTGCAGTGGCGTGATCTTGGCACCACAATCTGCCTCCCAGGTTCAAGCGATTCTCCTACCTCAGCCTACTGAGCAGCTGGGATTACAGGTTCCTGCCACCATGCCCGGCTAATTTTTTTTTTTTTTTTTTTTTTTTTTTTTTTTTGAGACGGAGTCTCACTCACCCAGACTGAAGTGCAGTGGCGCAATCTCAGCTCACTGCAAGCTCCGCCTCCCGGGTTCACGCCATTCTCCTGCCTCAGTCTCCAGAGTAGCTGCGACTACAGGCGCCCGCCACCACACCTGGCTAATTTTTGGTATTTTTAATAGAGATGGGGTTTCACCGTGGTCTCGATCTCCTCACCTCGTGATCCACCCGCCTCGGCCTCCCAAAGTGCTGGGATTACAGGCATGCGCCACCGTGCCCGGCCTAATTTTTTGTATTTTTAGTAGAGACGGGGTTTCTCCATGTTGGTCAGGCTGGTCTCAAACTCCTGACCTCAGGTTATCCGCCCACCTCAGCCTCCCAAAGTGCTGGGATTACAGGCGTGGGCCGCCGGGCCCGGCCTAGATATTAATTTCTAAAAAAAATTTTAGGCCGGGCACAGCAGTGGCTCACACCTGTAATCCCCGCACTTTGGGAGGTCAAGGCAAGCAGATTGCCTCAGCCCAGAAGTTTGAGACCAGCCTGGGCAACATGGTGAGACCCTGTCTCTACAAAAAATACAAAAATTAGCCAGGTGTGGTGGCACGTGCCTGCAGCGTAGTCCCAGCTACTCAGGAGGCTGAGGTGGGAGGATCACTTGAACTTGGGAGGCTGCAATGTGCCAAGACTGCGCCACTGCACTCCAGCCCGTGTGACAGAGCGAGACCCTGTCTCAAAAAAGAAAAAACTGAGGGAGGTAACTGGTAAGGAGAAAAATTTAAATTGTGTTTCTTCTTTCTGATCAGGAACAAAACCATGAGAAAGGTCAGAAAACAAAGGGGTTAAACAAGTAAAAATCATCTCTACCCACACTAAACAAAACCACACTTGGCATATGTATTTTCAAATTTTTGTCAAAATTCATATATCTGTATCTCTTTGTCTCCACTTTCTGCCGTCAGTCATATCTCTTAAGAATAATTTTTAAGTTTTTTTTCTTTTGAACTTTTCAATGGATATCTATCTCTATCGGCCAACATAAATTTCTTCTTTTTGGAGACAGAGCCTCACTATCCCACAGGCTGGAGTGCAGTGGTGCGATCTTGGCTCATGCAACCTCTGCCTCCTGGGTTTAAGCGATTCTTCTGCCTCAGCCTCCCAAGTAGCTGGGATTACAGGCACCCACCACCACCCCTGGCTCATTTTTGTATTTTTACTAGAGACGGGGTTTTGCCATGTCGACCAGGCTGGTCTCAAACTCCTGATTCAGGTGATCCGCCCGCCTTAGCCTCCCAAAGTGCTGGGATTACAGGCGTGACCCACCGCGCCCGGCCAGCAGACATAAATTTCTACCACCATGTTAAAAAATCCTTGATGTGGACACATATCACCATTTTAATAACTGCATGATATCCACAGTGTAGATAAATGTGCCCGTACCTCTTAAGCTCTATATGGCAGCCTCGCTTCCTAAGCTTTTGGACAACAAAGCCAAAAGACATTAACATACTGTTAGTCACAAGACAGGACTAAGAAGTTTGTCAGAAAGCAAAATCAAACGGATAGTTCCTCCAGAGTATTTTCTTTCTTTTTTTTTAGAATAGAGACAGGGTCTTGTTGTGTTGCCCAGGTTGGCCTCAAGGGATCCTCCTGCCTTGGCCTCCTGAGATGCTGGGATTCCAGGCGTGCACCACGGCGCCCAGCCCAGATCCTGTTTCCTCCCTGTGACATTTCCTGCACTTGCTGCAGCCATTTGCTTTCTTAGACATCAGAGTCCTAGCCCAGAATCTGATCAGAGGGTGGAAGGAGAACTTCCAGCAACAGCATAGAGAGTGCCCTGCACTGAGGGTGCAATTCCTCCTGGCTCTCCACAGGATCTCAGGGACAGGCCCTGTGTCCTGCAGAGCCTCTCAACAAGGCACCCGCCTACCTTGGGTTTATTGCAGTGCGCGACCACTCGCAAGATTCTTCTCTTCAGATCTTCCAAGTTGGTCACACTGAGCCTGTTTATCAAAGAGGCACACTGAGGCTGGGACCCAGCACTCCTAACCCCCCAGCCCCGGGCGCAGCACCAGGTGGGCTTACCTGGGAATCACATCCTTCCCCAGGACGAGCGACACGATGAAGCTCTGAGAATACTCATGCAGAGCTTTGCTGAAATTCCAAACAGGGAGAGGATGTTAGCTTTACGATGACACTGCCCACAAGGGCTTCCACGAAAGAAATCAGTAACACTGAGGGGTTAGGTTCCCAGGCCTCAGCTCTGTTCTCTCTTCTCTAAAGGGAGGGGAGGGGAAACTTCAGTTACGGCGATTCACTGGCCAGATCGTACTAAAGCCGCAATATCTGTTGAACAGAGACGCCCCACAGCTAAAACCGCAAATTGGACATCAAAGCGGACCAAGCACATGGATCTGTCCTTTGACCCAGAAACCGCGCTTGGAAGACTCCGATGCACCGGCGGCCGGGTGCGGTGGCTCACGCCTGTAATCCCAGCACTTTGGGAGGCTGAGGCGGGTGGATCACAAGGTCAGGAGATCAAAACCATCCTGGCTAATACGGTAAAACCCCGTCTCTACTAAAAATACAAAAAACTAGCCAGGCGTGGTGGCGGGCGCCTGTAGTCCCAGCTACTCAGGAGGCTGAGGCAGGAGAATGGCGTGAACCCGGGAGGCGGAACCAGCAGTGAACTGAGATCACGCCACTGCACTCCAGCCTGGGCGACAGAGCAAGACTCCATCTCAAAAAAAAAAAAGATGCCCCAGCAAAAATGAAGTGGCAGAGGCAACAGGCGATTCACTGCGGCGGAACCTGCACTGGCAGAGGCTGGGAGCCTCCAAATACCCATCCACAGAGCTGCCTTCAGCTCCCAACAATGAGTCACACAATAGTGGGTCCCGCACAGCTGGGAGAAAGAGGAGGGCTGTGGGGTCATCTCAGGACTTGCGGTGAAAGTGAATAGCCACAACTAGAGGCGGAAGAGCAGAGAGAAGGTGCAGCCTTTCATCAACAGGAGGAGAGAAACACAGACACACTTCTTTCCAGCCATGGACATAATGGAAACGCCAGTCAAAACCACCATATTCTACCTCTCAGGTGATAGAAAGGACTTTTTTTTTTTTTTTTTGAGACAGAGTCTCGCTCTGTCTCCCAGGCTGGAGTGCAGTGGCGCAATCTCAGCTCACTGCAACCTCCACCTCCCGGGTTCACGCCATTCTCCTGCCTCAGCCTCCCAAGTAGCTGGGACTACAGGCGCCCACCACCACGCCCAGCTAATTTTTTGTATGTTTAGTAGAGATGGGGTTTCACCATGTTAGCCAGGATGGTCTTGATTCCTGACCTCGTGATCTGCCGGCCTTGGCCTCCCAAAGTGCTGGGATTACAGGTGTGAGCCACTGCACCCGTCAATTTTTTTTTTTTTTTTTTTCTTTTGAGACAGAGTCTAGCTCTGTCACCCAGGCTGGAGTGCAGTGGCACAATCTCGGCTCACCACAACCTCTTCGTCCTGGGTTCAGGCAATCCTACTGCCTCAGCCTCCCGGGTAGCTGGGACCACAGGCACGCGTCACCACGTCCAGCTAATTTTTGTAAGGAACGGGGTCTTTCTATGTTGCCCAGGCTGGTCTCGATCTCCTGGGCTCAAGTGATCCTCCTGCCTCAGCCTCCCAAAGTGCTGGGATTACAGCTGTGACCCACCATGCCCAGCCTCCTGATCTTTAAGTATCACTGTACACTACGGTTACATTTTCTCTTTGGTGTAACAAAAGCCTTTCCTACCTCTTTCCAATGAAAAGGCCTGGAAATTATGACCAGCCCTGTGGTAATGAGAACTATTAGTGCCCCGATTTCAGTTCAGAAATACCATTTCCTGCTAAAAGGAACCAATATTCCTTGGAGAAACGGTTGATTCCAGATATGGACGACGGAAAAAAAAAAATACTTGCTCATTTCAAGCCCAAAACTTGAGAATATTCTGTTGTACCAGAAAGCAAGAAAATGAGGCCAGGCACAGTGCTCAACACCTTTAATCCTAGCACTCTGGGAGGCTGAGGCAGGAGGATCACTCGGGCCCAGGAGTTTAAGACCAGCCTGGGCAACATAGCAAGACCCTGTTCCTTACAAAAATTAGCTGGATGTGGTGGTGTGCGCCTGTGGTCCCAGCTACTTGGGAGGCTGAGGCCTGAAGATCACCTGAGCACAGGAGGCAGAGGCTATAGCGAGCCATGACTGTGCCACTGCACTCCAGCCGGGGAGACTGAGTGACACTCTGCGTCAACAATAAAAAAAAAAAAGACAGCAAGAAAACAGACGACTGAAGTTTTTAAGTTTAAAAAAAATTAATGTCTGCCTCTGTGGACTGCTAGGCAACAATTCATTATTCTGAACACTGCTGTATCAAGGGAAAGATTTAAGCACTTATACATTCTCCTGTTTTTTTCCTGTGTGAACTATACGTCAAAGAAACCAAGTATGCAAAGAAAAGCTCTTTTTGTTCTTTACAGACTTACTTTTTAATCATCCCAAAGGGCCGGGATTACAGGCATGAGCCACCACGCTTGGCCTTTATTTCATTTTAATGAAATAAAGTGGTATAATTTTCCTTTATAATCATGGCAAAAGGTTACACAGAACAGTCAGTATGCTGAATCAGCAAAAAAAAAAATGTACTTTTCAGCCAGGCGTGGTGGCTCATGTCTGTAATCCCACCACTTTGGGAGGCTGAGGTGGGCGGATCACGAGGTCAGAAGACAGGAGATCGAGACCATCCTGGCTAACATGGTGTAACCCGTCTCTACTAAAAAAAATACAAAAAATTAGCCAGGTGTGGTGGCAGGTGCCTGTAGTCCCAGCTACTCAGGAGGCTGAGACAGGAGAATTGCTTGAACCTGGGAGACGGAGGTTGCAGTGAGCCAAGATCACGCTATTGCAGTCCAGCCTGGGCAACAGGGCAACACTCTGTCTCAAAAAAAAAAAAAAAAAAAAAGAGTAATTTTGAAACTCATAAAAATGTCTTTAAACATGTCCATTATGTATGTGTCCCCACCCGCGGCATATGCCCCCCCCCCCGAGAGGGAGTGCTCAGCACACTATGGGCTCTGGGCAATGTGCCCACCAGGCGCATGGATGTCGCCAACCAGACCCCTCTGCCGGGGCTGTGAGAATGGGGGAGGCTGTGCATGCTTGTGGGGAGGGAGGGTATGAGAAATCCCTACAACCTTCTGCTCAGTTTTGCTGTCAACCTAAAACTGCTCTAAAAACTAAAGTTTGCTTGAAAAAAGACTCTTAGAATTAAATCATTTAGGAAATTACAGGTATGGTCAGATAGGTCTAAGAAAGGCTAGACAGACTTTCTTCTGTGAAATAGCGCTTCAAAACACAAACCTCAGCTGGGTATGATGGCTCACGCCTGTAATCCCTACACTTTGGGAGGCCGAGGCGGGCGGATCACTTGAGGTCAGGAGTTCGAGACCAGCCTGCCCAACATGGTGAAACCCCGCCACTACTAAAAATACAAAAATTAGCTGGCATGGTGGCGGGCACCTGTAGTCCCTGCAACTTGGGAGGCTGAGGCAGAAGAACTGCTTGAACCTGGGAGGTGGAGCTTGCAGTGAGCCGAGATCATGCCACTGAACTCCAGCCTGGGCGACAGAGCGAGACTCTGTCTCAGGAAAATAAAAGAAAAAAAACATGAGTCTTGACCACATGACTTGTAAGTAGCGAGCTGTTGGAGCAGGAAAACAAAGGCTCACCTCCACAGACCCCGGGGCGGGGAGAAGGCGTAGCACCTGACCTGCGGGTAGGCGGCTCTGAGCATGGTGGCCAACAGGGCGGCCGCCCCGCCCCCAAGGCTGTGGCCCACGATGACCAGCCGGTACTCCTAGAGGACAGACAGTAGAATGAGGTGAAGGGTAAAAACAACAGCTCCAGAGAGGACACGGAAAGAACAAAGATCTCACAGGAGCAATGCTGAAGGCTTGGCTCAAAATCCCGTCGTTGATGAGTCGTCGGTAAACGTATCTGGCAGCTTGAGAAATACCCTAAAAAGACAGAGAAGGTGACCGTTAATCCTCAGACAAGGCAGGCCCAGTGGAGACTCAAGGTGGGATGACGCTGTGCACTGATGTGTGAGTATCTCCTGGGATCTGAGATTGCAGGATCAGCAGCCACGTCCATTGTGCATGGCTGTGCTCCTGGCACCTTGCACAGGGCCTGACATGAAGCAGGTGCCAGGTGCGGTGGCACACGCTTCTAATCCCAGCACTTTGGGAGGCCAAGGCAGGAGGACACTTGAGCCCAGGAGTTCAAGACCAGCCTGGGCGACATAGTCTCTACTAAAATAAAAATACAAGACCAGCCTGGATCCTGACTCTACTAAAAAAAAAAAATTAACAGGGCTTGGTGGCGAGCGCCTATAGTCCAGCTACTCGGGAGGCTGAGGTGGGAGGGTCGCTTGAGCACAGAAAGTTCAGGCTGCAGTGAGTTATCATCGTACCACTGGGCAGTAGAGTGAGACAGTCTCAAAAAAAAATCCCCAAAACAACCAAAAATCTTTCCACAGATACATTTCTATGGCTTTTTCTGTGGCTACACCGTTTTGTGCTGTGTGAACATATCACAATTTACTTCAGCCAAGTTCCTATGGCTGGTCAGATGTAGACTTTTTAAATAACATTTAAACATAAAGTTCTAGAGCTGCGCCAAGTGGCTCACACCTGCAATCTGAGCTATTTGGGAGGCGGAGGCAGGAAGATCACTGGAGCGCATGAGGTTGAGACCAGCCTGGGCAACATAGCAAGACCCCATTTCTCTAAAACAACTACAAAATCCATGAAGTTCTGAATCAAAGACACTGATAAGCATCCACTGTTCTTGCAAAGATAAAACTAAACCATCAGAAGTGAGTTTTAGGGTGGTCAGGTTTGGCTTTAGCTTCAAAAAGTAAATAAAATTTTATTTATTTATTTATGAATGAATGAATGAATGAATGACAGAGTCTTGCTCTATTGCCCAGGCTGGAGTGCAGTGGTGCCATCTCGGCTCACTGCAACCTCTGCCTCCCGGGTTCAAGCGATTCTCCTGCCTCAGCCTCCTGAGTAACTGGGATTATAGGCATGTACCACCACGCCCAGCTAATTTTTGTATTTTTAGTAGAGACAGGGTTTCACCATGTTGGCCAGGCTAGTCTCAAACTCCTGACCTCGTGATCCGCCCGCCTGAGCCTCCCAAAGTGCTGAGATTACAGATGTGAGCCACTGTGCCCAGCAAAAATTTAAAATTTTCTAACATATACATCTGTCCTCTGAAACAGACTTCTTGAAAATTAAGCAGGTGGCTCATGCCTGTAATCCCAACACTTTGGGAGGCTGAGGCAGGAGGATCACTTGAGCCCAGGAATTCAAGGTTACAGTGAACTATGATTGCACCACAGCACTCCAGCTTGGGTGCCACAGTGAGACTCTGTTTCTGAAAAATAATCATTATAAAAATAATAAATAAAAGAAAAAAAATAAAGCCATTCCCTACATGCAGTTAAGCCCTCAAAAAATTTTTAAAAAGGAAAAGCAGTGCCAGGGAAGAAATGACCCTGTCAATCAAAAATATCTTCAAAATGCTTCATCACCGTGCTCCTGTGCTGGGCTCAGAGAAAAGCGGGCCTGGCCCCTGTCCCATGCAGCTAATATTCTAACAGGATGGGGTAGAGGAAACCCCACAGAAGATGGGAGATTCTTTTTGGTCATCCCTAAAGCAACTACAAGTTTCTTTTTTTTTTTTTTTTTTTTGAGACGGAGTCTCGCTCTGTCGCCCAGGCTGGAGTGCAGTGGTGCAATCTTGGCTCACTGCAAGCTCCGCCTCCCGGGTTCATGCCATTCTCCTGCCTCAGCCTCCCAAATAGCTGGGACTACAGGCGCCCGCCACCACGCCCGGCTAATTTTTTTGTATTTTTAGTAGAGACGGGGTTTCACCGTGTTAGCCAGGATGGTCTCGATCTCCTGACTTCATGATCTGCCCGCCTCAGCCTCCCAAAGTGCTGGGATTACAGGCGTGAGCTACCGCACCTGGCTGCAACTACAAGTTTCTAAGAATTAAATAATTCTGCAAGTAGAATGCTGAACCCAGCCATCATATAAGAAAACTTTTAAAAAGGCACACTCTATGTGCATTCAAATGGCACTTTGTTTTTGAGACAGAGTCTTGGGTTCAAGCGATTCTCCTGCCTCAGCCTCCCGAGTAGCTGGAATTACAGGCGCTCACCACCACACCTGGCTAATTTTTGTATTTTCAGTGGAGATGGGGTTTTACCATGTTGGCCAGGCTGGTCTCAAACTCCTGACCTCAAAGTGCTGGGATTACAGGTGTGAGCCACTGCACCCGGCCCTGACAGCACTTCTTAACAAATCCCCAGATGCCCTTTCTCTCTCCCGTGACGGTGGGATGCAGTCAACTCCAGGCCACACTCACTGGGCACCTACCCTGTGGCTGGTGCCGGGCAGGCAGAGCCCAGCAGGACGTGGACTAAGCTGCTGCTGGCGAGCCTCCCCGGCGCACATCCAACAACAAACGCCAAGGCCCTTTCGGCCACACAGGTTTGGAGTCCGATTACTGTGGACAGCATCAGAGCCAAACTCAGCGCGACTTGGCACAAATGAAGCCAAGAGCACAGGACAAGCCCTCAGCGGCAGCCTTCCCGACCCAAGGGATGAACTGTCACTAAAATATGAACCCAGCATGTGGGGGCCTCAGCTGCCAGCCAGGCCGGGGGTCCTCAGCTTCTGGTCACATAAAGCCTTTGCCTGAGCAGATCCACCCAGGCCAAGCCCCCTGGCCCCTGACGGCTTTCTGGGGCATCTCTGTACTAAGGCTTACAGTTCCTCCTTTCCTCACACACGCCCAGTAACAGTCAAACTGGAGTCTTTTGTGAACTGGCATACAAAAAAGCAAAGGGCTGGGCGTGGTGGCTCATGCCTGCAATCCCAGCACTTTGGGAGACTGAGGCAAGAGGACTGCTTGAGCCCAGGAGATTCAAGACCAGTCTGGGCAACATAGCGAGACCCCATCTCTACAAAATAAAAAGTAGAAAATTAGCCAGGCATGGTGGCACACGCCTGTAATCCCAGCTACTTGTGAGGCTGAGGTGGGAAGATCACTTGAGCCTGGGAGATGGAGGCTGCAGTGAGCTATGATTGCACCACTGCACTCCAGCCTGGGTGACAGAACGAGACCCTGTCTCAAAAACAAAAACAGTCCAGGTGTGGTGGCTCACACCTGTAATCCTAGCAATTTGGGAGGCTGAGGTGGGTGGATCATGAGGTCAAGAGATTGAGACCATCCTGGCTAACATCTCTACTAAAAATACAAAAATCAGCTGGGTGTGGTGATGTGCGCCTGTAGTCCCGGCTACTTGGGAGGCTAAGACAGGAGAATTGCTTGAACCTGGGAGGCGGAGGCTGCAGTGAGCTGTGATGGCACCACTGCACTCCAGCCTGGATGACAGAGCAAGACTCCATCTCAAAAAAAAAAGAAACAGGCCAGTGACAAAAGGACAAATCCTTCTGTGGGGTTCCCAGAAGAGACGACTTGTAGAGACAAAGTAGAACAGAGGCTCCCAGAGGCAGTGGAAGGGAAGAAGGGGAAGTGAGTGGTGATGGGTTCAGAGCTTGTGTTGGGGGTGCTGAGACTGGACACGGGCACACGGCACTGTGAACGCGCTGGATGCCCGGAACTGCACGCTAACGACCAACGAACAGTGAAACTGACCAATGTGTGTCAGAAATATCTCACCACAGTTATAGGAAACCCCCAAAACTAGAAACCCCCACCCCTCTACTCTGGGGAGGGGGTTTTCATTCCTTCGGGAGGAGCTGAGGCAGCCTCACACCCATAGCACAGTGAGCATGAAACTGTGAGCCTGGCACCGTGCCATCTGCCATCCGCATAGAGAACATGTGAATGACCCGGCAGAGCGCCCGCGGGGTGGGCCTGCCTCCTGAGGGCCTGGTGCGCTCTCTGCTGCTCTGAGCTTTGATGAAGCTTTTCTTCACCATCAGAATGTACTACTTGAATTAATTCAGAGGCTGGGTGTGGTGGCTCACGCCCTTAATCCCAACACTCTGGGAGGCTGAGGCAGGAGGATTACTTGAGCCCAGGAGGTCAAGACCAGCCTGGGCAACACAGGGAGACTGCCTCTCAGAAAACACACACAGAGAGAAGGAAAAGCCACAGAGCTGGGCTCAAATGCCCAACCTGCTACTTATTCCAGTAGCCATGCGACTCCAGGCAAGGTACTCGTGCTCTCTGAACAGGCTTCTCTCTCTTAGAACAAACAAAATCCCACAGCCTCCCAGGGCTGCTGTGAGAATCAGCACAGGAGGAACAGGCAGCGCAGGCTCTGTGCAGCCCCTGGCCCGAGGCGCCCATCTGCTGCGCGGTCAGCATTCACAGGACAGACACACGAGCCCGCGCTCGTACCTTGTGTGCCAGGCGGTCCTGCACCTCACACTCCACATCCAGCACCTCGCTCTCCGCTGACAGGTCCGTAAGGACATCCTGTAAAAAGGGCGTTGCAGAAGCGGCTGTCAGCCTGTGATAGGCAGGGTGGGAGAATGACAGGTGGTCCCTGCTCCTGACACTTCTGTGGAGGATGGCAGGGATGGCACCGTCTCCTGGTTCAGTCCTGGGACTGAACCCTAAATTCAGGAGGGAAACCCAGCGGTGGCTCCTGGGGGCCCCGATGGCACGACCAGCTCTGGGCCAGGCGTGAAGGGTGGAGGGGACCATGGAGTGTGCCTAAGACATGCCCTGCGCCTTCCCCATCACACACACATATTCTAAGGACCCCGCGGCACAGAGCCTGTACCAGGGTTTTGAATAAAGCCTGGTTCCTGTCCTCAGGAGCCCCGTAACAGGTGAAACTGTGGAGAGGAGGAGGCCCAGACTAGCGCCGCAGCAAGGGCCAGGCGGTGCCAAGTCAGAGGACAGGGCACAACCCAGGCGCAGGGGTGGCTCCCTGGAGGAGGTGACGCCAGAGCCAGAGCTGAAGGAAGAGGCTGTTGTGAAAGCAGAGAGGCCAGGCGGCGTCCTCCCCACAGGGGCAGCAGGACCCACTGGCTGGGGCCCTGGGCGTGGCCCCACACCAGCCATATTTGAAAAGGTCCACAGGCGAGTGCTGTGCTGCTGGGCTGGAGGCCCCGGCACTGGCGTCCAGGCTGCAGAGTGGGCGTGGGGGAGGCTGCTGGGTAAAACACCCAGAGCTATGATAAGAGACACAAACTTGATGTTAAAGACAGTGGGCCCAGCCATAGAAAAGCGCAGAATCATGTCCTCTGCAGCAACGGATGCAGCTGCGGGCCATCATCCTCAGCGAATTAACGCAGACCCAGAAAAGAAAACACCGCATGGTCTGATGTGACAGTGGAAGCTCAACATTGGGTATTCGTGGACACAAAGAGGGGACAATAGACACTGGGGCTACTAGAGGAGGGCGGGGGGAAGGGCTGAAAACCTAACCACTGGGTACTATGCTCAGTACTGGGGAGACGGGATCAACAGTACCCCAAACCTCAGCATCACGCAGTATACCCAGCTACAAATCTGCACATGTACCCTCTGAATCTAAAATAAAAGTTGGAATTAAAAAAAGAAAATTTAAAGATAAATCAATAAAGGCAATGGGAAGCCACTGGAGGTTTCTGAGCAGGAGGGTAAGATCTGACCCGTGTTCTAGAGTGAGTCCTTGATGGACAGGACAATGGGCAGACGCTGAGGAGAGTGGATGGCTACAGCCCAGGAGTGTGAGACCAGCCTGGGCAACATAGTGAGATCCTGTCTCTACAAAAATAGAAAAAATTAGCTGGGTGTAGTAGCACATGCCTGTAGTCCCAACTACTTGAGAGGCTGAGGCAGGAGGATCACTTGAGCCCGGGAGGTGGAGGCTGCAGTGAGGTGACTGTACCATCATACTCCACCCTGGGCAACAGAGCGAGACCCTGTCTCAGAAACAAACAAACAATCAAACAGACTGGGGATATGAGACTAGACAAGGATGGAGATGGGAAGCTAGAGGACTGGGGCCAGAAGCGGGGCCATGGTGCTGGAAATGGAGAGGGGGCCACACAGGCTGGGGCAGGAACTTCACACACAGCAGACAGGGTGCACAGAAACCACAGACGACGCCACTGCTTCTTTTGAGACGGAGTCTCACTCTGTCGCCAGGCTGGAGTGCAATGGCGCAATCTCAGCTCACTGCAACCTCCACCTCCCGGGTTCAAGCAATTCTCCTGCCTCAGCCTCCTGAGTATCTGGGACTACAGGTGCCCGCCACCATGGCTGGCTTTTTTTTTTTTTTTTTTGAGACGGAGTCTCACTGTCTCCAGGCTGGAGTGCAGTGGTGCAATCTCAGCTCACTGCAACCTCTGCCTCCCGGGTTCAAGTGATTCTCCTGCCTCAGCCTCCTGAGTAGCTGGGACTACAGGCGCCCACCACCATGCCTGGCTAATTTTTTGTATTTTTAGTAGAGACGAGGTTTCACCATGTTGGCCAGGATGGTCTTGATCTCTTGACCTCATGATCCACCCGCCTCGGCCTCCCAAACTGCTGGAATTACAGGTGCCACTGCTTCTTAAATGGGCAACGGGGGGACGATGGCAGAGCTGACGTGAACAGGGCGCGCCCCAGAGCCAGTCAGGAGCAGAAGATGGCTGAGTGCACAGGCTCTGGAGTCTCAACTCATTTTCTGCGTCAGCAGATAAGAACGGGAAATGAGACTGAGGAGTGGCCAGGAGGAAACCGGAATGGAGAGAAGCAAGCTTCGACAAGGAAAGCGTCGCCTGGCATCTCCAAGGGGCCCAGGAGTATGGACTGAGGAAGATAGAAGAGGGGCCACGGGCTGGGGATGGATATAGGCAGTCCTGGCCGCACCTGGAGAAGGGCAGGCCACGAGGGTCTGTGAGGATCCAAACCCAGAGCCTGCAGCGGGGCTGGTGGCCGGGGGCATGACTCTCAGCAGCAAGACTGACTCACTGCCGCCATCTGGTTCTGGTGCAGGAATTCCCCGGGAGGACTCCCAGGTGTGGGGCCTGGCTGGGCACAGGGAAGTTAGGCAGGAGGGGGTCAAGCAGGTGCCCTCTGGGAGCTCCTGTGGCGGGGGGGCCAACCTGCCGGCTGCTCTGCTGCTGACAGTTCTCAGTGAAGACGAAACAGCTTCATCCCTTTTTGCAAAGGGAGTATTTCCCAACCCCAGGCTCACATCCTCATTTTCTGTCCTCACCATTTTCCCCTGTGTCTCATGTGGTTACTGACAGTTTTCCCCAGCCGAGCATCTGTGGGATCCCGCTCCTGCACCCCACTCCCAGGGCTGGAAAGTCAGGTTCCAACGTTACCTGCAGAGACATGGTCCCCCTCACAGCAACCACAACAGACTCTTTCCTGTGATCCAGAGCCACTAAAAATGGCAGCTCGTAAACCTGCAGGAGCAAGAAACAAGCATGGGGCCTAAACAGTGAACACATGCACCAGCATGCAAAGTCAGAGCCCTGCAGTGTCTGCGATGACAGCCCAATTCCTGCAGCACGGAGAGGAGGGGACACCGCCTCTCCACTCATGCTCACTACACAGTGGGACTCACTCTGGCAAGGACTGGCCTTCATAAACCACGCTGCTCTACATGAAAAAGGATCTTTGTTTTCTTAGCCTCTCTCTGACCTCCCCAGAGATTCGGATTTAACGGACCCAGGGTGCGGCCTGGACTTCAGCAGTTTTAAAAGCTCCTCAAGAGGTTCTATTGGGCAGCAAGGTGTGAGAGCCACCGATCTGCGCCAGCAGGCCTCCCGCTGCGGTGCGTACGAGAATCACCTGGAGAGACACCGAGCGACACTGAGCACACAGCACTGCAGCCACACACAGCTGGCTTTTTTTTTTTTTGAGACAGAGTCGTGCTCTGTCGCCTAGGCTGGAGTGCAATGGCGCGATCTCGACTCACTGTAACCTCCGCCTCCCGGATTCAAGTGATTCTCATGCCTCAGCCTCCCGACCAGCAGAGACTACAAGCCCACGCCACCACGCCCAGCTAAGTTTTGTATTTTTGGTAGAGATGGGGTTTCACCATATTGGCCAGGCTGGTCTCGAACTCCTGACCTTGTGATCCACCCACCTCAGCCTCTCAAAGTGCTGGGATTACAGGTGTGAGCCGCTGTGCCCGGTCCACAGCTGGCTTTTGCAGCTTCTCCCCAGGTGACGGTGACCCCCCGCAGAGTGCCAGACCCGCTACACTACACTACTGATGGAGCTCACGACCCAGGATGATACAAACCCCAGAAGGCCATGCAGGATTAATACTGAGAGACTTCACTGCTGCTCAACAGAAGGGCGAAGTAAGAAACGCAGTGCACTATCTCTGATGAAGACGTCTCTATCTTACGTGAAACCTGGGTTCTGAACCTGCACCAGGGCATCTGTGTGGCTTCCCCAGGATCTGTGGCCCCTCTGAAATGGTACACAGGACTTAAGAGTGTGTTTGTGTGTCTATGAATTACGGGAAGAATAATTCATAACTTCCATCAGAATCTCTTAAGGGCTCCGGGACCCAAAAGAAGAGCCGCCGCCCGCAGTGTCCACACCTTGTCATGGAAGCTGACGTGGATGAAGTCCCTGTACTGCAGCCCTGTGGTGTGCAGGATGGAGCCGAAGTGACAGTTGAGCTGATCGCCTCCGACCAAGTCATAGTCTGCGGTTCTGCTTCTGCAGCTAAAAAAAGGAGGACAAAGACGTTACTGTGCCGAACAGAGCCACTTAGCAAGGAATGTCAACCCTCACCGCCACATTCTCCCAGAGATGCGAGGACCAGAGCGGACAATTCTCAGGACTTAGGCTGGCTGACATGGAATGGCTTTTTAAAACTTATTTTATTGATTTATTGATTGATTGAGATGGAGCCTCACTCTGTCACCCAAGCTGGAGTACAGTGGTACAATCTCGGGTCACCGCAACCTCCGCCTCCCAGGTTCAAGCGATTCCCCTGCCTCAGCCTCCTGAGTAGCTGGGATTACATGTGTGCGTCCCCATGCCCGGCTAGTTTTTGTATTTTCAGTAGAGACAGAGTTTCGCTGTGTTGGCCAGGATGGTTTTAAACTCCTGACCTCAGGTGAACTGCCCGTCTTGGCCTCCCAAAGTGCTGGGATTATAGGCGTGAGCCACTGCGCTGGGCCTGGAATGGCTTATTAAAGATAATACTTCTCTGTGTACACTTCTTGGAAAGAGTTCTGACTTCTGGCATCATGTTAATGATTTCTATATTCAAAAAATTAATCAACAAGGATGGGCAAGTCCCTAAAACTGAATGCCAACAGAAGTAGGTAAACCAAACCTGTCCAAATGAACAACACAGCCAACTCTGTAGAAAATAAATAAGAAAAGAAATCATATAAGTAACTTTTGAGTACTGTGCTCTACATTTAAAAAACAAAAAGAGGACGGGAGTGGTGGCTCACGTCTGTAATCCGGCACTTTGGGAGATCGAGGCAGGTGGATCACCTGAAGTCAGGAGTTCGAGACCAGTCTGGCCAATATGCTGAAACCCCACCTCTACTAAAAATATAAAACTCAGCCAGGTGTGGCGGCAGGCGCCTGTAATCCCAGCTACTCGGGACGCTGAGGCAGGAGACTTGCTTGCAACCAGGAAGCAGAGGTTGCAGTGAGCTGAGATCGCGCCACCGCACTCCAGCCTAGGCGACAGAGTGATACAAAATACAATTAAAAAATACAATTAAATTAAATTAAAATAAATAAAAATAAAAACTAAAAAAACTACAAACAAATCACAAACTCTACTTAGCAGATGCCCTTTTTGTAGTGGAACTGGGTATAGCAATTCTGAAACTATTTTCTTAGTAATGGGGGACTGAGCGTGGGTAACCCACGCTGATGTTGCTGGGAGCCAGGCTTCTCTTTGCAGACATGATGTGGAGAAGCAAAGAGAAGCTCTGTGGCTTTGGATTAGAATTAAAAGATATCAGGGCCAGGGGACTGATGCTCATGATGCCAGAACTTTGGGAGGCTGAGGTGGGAGGATCGCTCAAGTGTTGGAGACCAGCCTGGGCAACAAAGCAAAACTGTCTCTAAAAAGAAATTTATTAATTTAAAACATTTAAAAAAATTATCCAGGTCTGGCACTGCATGCCTGTAGTCCCAGCTACTTGGGAGGCTGAGGTGAGAGAACCCCGTCTCTTAAAAGACAAACAAACAAACAAAATTAGTATAATCTCATGATCTTTAAAATAAATACATAGGCCAGGCATGGTGGCTTACACCTGTAATCCCAGGACTTTGGGAGACCGAGGCAGGTGGATCACTTGAGCCCAGGAGGTTAAGGGTGTGGTGTTACAGTAAGCTGTGATGATACCACTATACTCTAGCCTGGGCAACAGTCCCCAAAAAAGAAAAAGCAAAATCAAGAGGTTAGGAAGTGCTCAAAACATGATGGGGTCATATGAAAAGAACATAGGAGCCAGTCTGCAGGACAAAATCTGGGACATTTTGAGCATCAAATAAACACTGTACTTACTACAAAATGAACAGTAACAATTACAACCCACTGAATAATTTAAGAATCTATAAATCCACATTGACAAAAAGATGTAGGGATAAAAAGCTCTTTTTTACAGGAGAATGACAATTAACGTAGAAGAAATGATGAACCTAGAAAAATCACAATTTTGACCAGGTGCGGTGGCTCATGCCTGTAATCCAACCACTTTGGGAAGCCAAGGCTGGTGGATCACCTGAGGTCAGGAGTTGGACCAGCCTGGCCAACACAGCGAAAACCCATCTCTATTAAAGTTACAAAAAATTAGCCGAGTATGGTGGTGCGGGCCTGTAATCCCAGCTACTTGGGAGGCTGAGGCAGGAGAATCACTTGAACCTGGGAGATGGAGGTTGCAGTGAGCCAGGATCGTGAGACTCCGTCTCAAAAAAAGAAAGAAAGAAAAATCACAATTTTGCCACCATCCAGGTAATAAGTGATTCAGATAAGAATCAATGGATGCTGTACTGCCAGATGAGAATTCAGAGAGGGATAGGACATTTATTTGTTTTTTATTTTGTTTCGGTTTCTTTTTTTTTTTTTTTCTTTTTGAGACAGAGTCTTGCTCTGTTGCTTAGGCTGGAGTGCAATGGTGTGATCTCCACTCACTGCAACCTCCAACTCCCTGGTTCAAGCGATTCTCCTGCCTCAGCCTCCCAAGTAGCTGTGATTACAGGTGTACGCCACCAAGCCCAGCTAATTTCTGTATTTTTAGTAGAGACGGGGTGTCACCCTGTTGGTCAGGATGATCTTGAACTCCTGACCTCAGGTGATCCACCCGCTTTGGCCTTCCAAAGTGCTGGGATTATAGGCATGAGCCACTGCGCTTGGTGGGACACAGACATATATATTTATTTATTTTTTAAGACAGGGTCTTGCTCTGTCACCCAGGCTGGAGTGCAGTGGTGCAACCCTGGCTCACTGCAACCTCAGCCTCCTGGGCTCAAGTGTTTCTCCTGCCTCAGCCTCCCAAGCACCTGGGACTACAGGTACACACTGTTACACCCAGCTAATTTTTATATTTTTAGTGAGATGGAGTTTTGCCAGGTTGCCCAGGCTGGTCTCAAACTCCTGAGCTCAAGTGATCTGCCGGCCTCGGCCTCCCAAAGTGCTGGGATTACAGGTCTGAGACACCACGCTCGGCCTGGGACAAGACAGTTAAATGGTCTCAAGGCTGGCAGTCACCACCTCAGTCAAGCAATCAATGTTAGTATCACCAGAAATGGGACAAACTGGCATCGTGTATCCCCGATATGATACACTAGGAAGGATGGCTGTCATGGACCATTCCCGCCAAAAATGCAAAACATAAATCTAATCATGGGGAAACCATCACACAAATGCAAAGTGAGGGCCCTTCTACAAAATATCTGCACTGCCCTCTTCAAAATGTCAATATCATAAAGGAAAGAATGGCTGAGAAACTTACAACTTGAAGGAGACCAAAGAGACACGGCAACTAGATGCAACGCATCATCCTGGATTGGAGAAAAAAATTGCTAAAAAGGGTATTACTGGGGCTGGGCACAGTGGCTCACACCTTGTAATCCCAGAACTCTGGGAGGCTGAGGCAGGCAGATCACTTGAGGTCAGGAGTTCCAGACCAGCCTGGTCAACATGGGGAAACCCCATCTCTACTAAACATACAAAAATTACCTGAGACCGGGCCTGGTGGCTGACGCCTGTAATCCCAGCACTTTGGGAGGGTGAGGCAGGCGAACCACGAGGTCAGGAGTTCCAGACCAGCCTGGCCAATATGGTGAAACCCCGTCTCTACTAAAAATAGAAAATTAGCCGCGTGTGGCCGGGCGTGGTGGCTCATGTTTGTAATCCCAGCACTTTGGGAGGCCGAGGTGGGCGGATCACGAGGTCAGGAGATTGAGACCATCCTGGCTAACACAGTGAAACCCCATCTCTACTAAAAATACAAACAATTAGCCAGGCGTGGTGGCAGGTGCCTGTAGTCCCAGTTACTCGGGAGGCTGAGGCAGGAGAATGGCATGAACCAGGGAGGCGGAGCTTGCAGTGAGCCAAGATTGTGACACTGCACTCCAGCCTGGGCGACAGAGCGAAACTCCATCTCAAAAAATGAAAATTAGCTGGGCATGGTGGCGGGCACCTGTAATCCCAACTACTCAGGAGGCTGAGCCAGTAGCACCACTTGAGCATGGGAGACAGAGGTTGCGGCGAGCTGAGATCACGCCATTGCACTCCAGCCTGGGCAGCAAGGGTAAAACTCTGTCTCAAAAAGAGAAAAATAAAATGGTTCAGGGAAAAAAAAATACATGTACATTATATATATATATATACAGAGAGAGAGAGAGAAAGAGAGAGAGAGAGAGATACAGCACATGTGACCAGATGAGTCACAGCTGGTGACTCTAGGTAAAGGATTCATGGGAGTTCTTTGCACTGTTCTTTCAAATTTTTGAAATATCTCAAAATAGAAAGCTTTTTTTTTTTTTTAAGGGAAATATGGCTATGGAGGCTCAGACTGTGCCAACCCACCAGTCACCACCAATCCTGCACAGCCCCGTGAGGGGGTTTCTGTAGATGTAGAGAGGCCACCCATAGGCCGCTGCTGCAAACTGCATGTAATGATGGCAGTTTTCTAATTCTGCATCCAGATCAGCTTCCTACAAGAGAAGGACAAAAACTACTGTTTATTAAGGGAACTCCTGACACAGAGGATCGACACACTGAGATCTGAAACCTGAACTCATTCCTGACTCTTCCTGCTCCTTCACTGAATAGAACTCTCAGACGCCCACAGGCAAAACTGCTCCTTCAATACGGACTGACATGGACTCCTCATCTTTTTTTTTTTTTTTTTTTTTTTTAGACAGAGTCTCACTCTGTCACCAGGCCGGAGTGCAGTGGCACAATCTCAGCTCACTGCAACCTCTGCCTCCCAGGTTCAAGCAATTCCCCTGCCTCAGCCTCCCCAGTCATTGGGACTACAGGCACCTGCCACCACGCCTGGCTAATTTTTGTATTTTTAGTAGAGACGGGGTTTCACCATGTTGGCCAGGCTGGTCTCGAACTCCTGACCTCAGGTGATCAACCTGCCTTGGCCTCCCAAAGTGCTGGGAAGCCAGGAGTGAGCCACCACGTCCGGCCTGACTCCTCATTTTATAGGAATGCAGCAAGCACAGGGGAAGTTAACAGTAAAAAAACACTCCAATGACTTCTCTGGTGTCTTTGCTGAAATGAGCCAGCGCTTCCTATCTAGATGCCTGAAACTAGTACATTTCCATGCCGCTGCCACACATGAGCTGCCAAGAACTGAGTGGCTTAACCAGGAGCAGCGAAAATACATACCGTCTATGTGCAATTTTCTTTCTCAAAAATGTAACAACCTGTAGCAGGAAAACTATCACCAAGCAAAGCTGAACTGTTTCTGCCCCCAGCCCCAGAGAAGAAAGCAAACATGCCCAGGGAGAATCGCAGTCCCCATCCCAGGAGGAATTGTTCTAATGCATAGAATTGAACAGCAAATTTCCTAAAACACAAGCCTTCAAAGATATGATGGGTGTGGCCGGGTGCAGTGGCTCACGCCTGTAATCCCAGCACTTTGGGGGGCCAAGGCTGGCAAATCACTTGAGGCTAAGAGTTCAAGAACAGCCTGGCCAACACGGTGAAACTCGTCTCTACTAAAAATACAAAAATTAGCTGGGCGTGGTGGTGAACGCCTTGTAGTCCCAGCTACTGTGGAGGCTGAGGCAGGAGAATTGCTTGAAGTAAGGAGGTAGAGGTTGCAGTGAGCCAGGATCGTGCCATTGCACTCCAGCCTGGGCGACAGAGTGACTCTGTCTCAAAAAATAAAATAAAATAAAAAATAAAGATATGATGGATGATAAAGTGGCCAGGAATGCGTTCCCACTACCTGAACTCCAGGTGATATGAAGATGCCTCACCTGACAGGTGATGCAATGGAACCAATGGAAGCCGCCAATCAGATTCCAACCCAGCTGCTAATGAAACTGCTGTAGGGTCCTAGGCTTAGTACCTGGGTAACAAAATAATCTTTACAACAAACCATCGTGACATGAGTTTACCTGTGTAACAACCCGGCTCATATACCCCTGAACCTAAAATAAAAGTTAAAAAACTGAAAAATATGCCCCGTGTGGTGGCTCACACCTGTAATCCCAGCACTGTGGGAAGCCGAGGCAGGCAGATTACCTGAGGTCATGAGTTTGAGACCGGCCTGGCCAACATGGCAAAACCCCATCTCTACTAAAAAATACAAAAAATTAGCTGAGTGTGGTGGCATGCGCCTGTAATCCTAGCTACTCCGGAGGCTGAGGCAGGAGAATCACATGAACCAGGGAGGTGGAGATTGAGGTGAGCCAATTGTGTCATTGCACTCCAGCCTGAGCAACAAGAGCAAAACTCCGTCTCAAAAAAGAAAAAGAAAAAAAGGAGAGGGGAGGCTGGGCGCGGTGGCTCACGCTTGTAATCCCAGCACTTTGGGAGGCCGAGGCGGGCGGATCACGAGGTCAGGAGATCGAGACCACAGTGAAATCCCATCTCTACTAAAAATATAAAAAATTAGCCGGGCGTGGTGGCGGGCGCCTGTAGTCCCAGCTACTCGGAGAGGCTGAGGCAGGAGAATGGCGTGAACCTGGAAGGCGGAGCTTGCAGTGAGCTGAGATTGCGCCACTGCACTCCAGCCTGGGCGACAGAGCAAGACTCCGTCTCAAAAGAAAAAAAAAAAAAAAAAAAAAAAAAAAAAAAAAGGTGGGGGAGGGGAGGGAAGAGGAGGAGAGGGGAGGTGAGGGCAGGGGTGGAGAGGTGAGGGCAGGGGAGGGGAGGGGAGGGGAGGGCAGGGCAGGGGGTGTGGAGGGCAGGGGAGGGGAGAGGAAGGAGGAAGGGGTTGGGAGGGGAGGGGAAGAGGAAAGGGGTGGGGAGGGGGGGGGAAGCGGTGGGGAGGGGAGGGGGAAGGGGTGGGAGGAGAAGGGGAGGGGAAGGGGGAAGGGGTAGGGAGGGGAGGGGGAAGGGGTGGGGAGGGGAGGGGGTGGGAGGAGAAGGGGAGGGGAAGGGGGAAGGGGTGGGAGACGGGGAAGTGGTGGGGAGGGGAGGGAAGGGGGAAGGGGTGGGGAAGGGGAAGAGGGAAGGGGTGTGGAGGGAGGGGAAGGGGTAGGAGTGGGGGAGGGGAAGGGGTAAGGAGTGGGGAGGGGAGGGGAAGGGGTGGGAGGGAAGCGGGAAGGGGTGGGGAGGGGAAGCGGGAAGGGGTGGGGAGGGGAAGGGGTGGGGAGGAGAAGGGGTGGGGAGGGAGGGGGAAGGGGTGGGGAGGGGAGGGGGAAGGGGTGGGGAGGGGAGGGGAAGGGGTGGGGAGGGGAGGGGAAGGGGTGGGAGGGGAGGGGAAGGGGAAGGGGTGGGGAAGGGGGAAGAGGGAAGGGGTGTGGAGGGGAGGGGAAGGGGTAAGGAGTGGGGGGAGGGGAAGGGGTAAGGAGTGGGGAGGGGAGGGGAAGGGGTGGGGAGGGGAAGCGGGAAGGGGTGGGGAGGGGAAGCGGGAAGGGGTGGGGAGGGGAAGGGGAAGGGGTGGGGAGGGGAAGGGTGGGGAGGGGAAGGGGTGGGGAGGGGAAGGGGTGGGGAGGGGAGGGGGAAGGGGTGGGGAGGGGAGGGGGAAGGGGTGGGGAGGGGAGGGGGAAGGGTGGGGTGGGGAGGGGAGGGGGGGGGGGGGGGAGGGGAGGGGGGAGGGGGGGAAGGGTGGGGAGGGGAGGGGGGAAGGGTGGGGAGGGGAGGGGGAGGGGGAAGGTGTGGGAGGAGAAGGGGAGGGGAAGGGGGAAGGGGTGGGAGGAGAAGGGGGAAGGGTGGGAGGAGAAGGGGAGGGGAGGGGGAAAGGGTGGGGAGGGGAGGGGGAAGGGGTGGGAGGGGAGGGGAAGGAAGGAGAAGGGGAGGGGAAGGGGTGGGAGGAGAAGGGGAAAGGGGTGGGAGGAGAAGGGGAAAGGGGTGGGAGGAGAAGGGGAGGGGAAGGGGAAGTGGTGGGGAGGGGAGGGGAAGAGGGAAGGGGTGGGGAGCAGAGGGGAAGGGGTGGGGAGGAAAAAGGGGAAGGAAGGGAGGAGGAAATTGCTATAGGTTAGCTGTATGATTCTGAAGACCCACCAAAAGGTGTTAAGTGTCAGAACTGGACACTCCATGAAGCCAGCCTCACCTGGGAGCTCCCTGGGGCATGGCTGACCACCTGGGCAGGCTCTTGGTTGTTCCTGATATTGTCCTGTTGCTGATGAAGCAGGGCGAGGCCCGCCGCAATGTCGCTGGGCACCAGATCTGTGTCCTGGGTGGGAAACCACAATGGCCTGTCATAAAACCCAGCAGGCACCGCCCCCGGGTTCCCTAAAATCCGGTCTTCTAGAGTTCATAGGCATTCACGCACACACAGAGACATTTCTAGACACAGAGGTCTGTTAAAAAGCCTGTTCCTGGCAGGAGTACTTCTCTATGTGACCTGAATATGTTTTCAAATCCTGCCCTCAGGCAACTCCACTGGAGAATATGAAAACGCTATTCATCTGTCTTAAAATTTCACTTCAAGTGACTCAACTATTTTTAATCTACTTCAAATATTTTGTAAAGTAGAGAAATCAATGGATAAATTGTCCGTTTTTGTAGCAATGCACCATTTTAGCCCACAGTTATACTCTCATTTCTCAAGATGCTGGGAAGGTTTTGTTGAAACACAGTGGATGGTAGAGATTTGGTATGGCAAGCCTCAAAAAGGACCCCAAGCTAGGAAAGCAACAGACAGTGAGTCTTCTTGGGCCTGACGTGTCCTTTTTCTCCAGGAAATGGAGGAGTTAGGAATTCTCAATCACCTCCGGGTACTTGTAGCCCGTAAGAATGGACAATATACTGCCGGGTGCGGTGGCTCACGCCTGTAATCCCAGCACTTTGGGAGGCCGAGGTGGGCGGATCACCTGAGGTCAGAAGTTCGAGACCAGCCTGGCCAACATGGTGAAATCCCGTCTCTACTATAAATACAAAAATTAGCTGGGTGTGGTGACAGGTGCCTGTCATCCCAGCTATTGTAGTACTCTAGCTACTCAGTAGGCTGAGTTAAGAGAATCTCTTGAACACGGGAGGCGGAGCTTGCAGCCAAGATTGCGCCACTGCACTCCAGCCTAGGAGACAAAACGAGACCTTGTCTCAAAAAAAAAAGAAGGGACAATATACTGGCCACTCGGCCACTGAGCCATCAGTTCTGCCTGTGATGCAGATTACAACATCCTCTAGAAATAACCAGCTTCTCTTCTTCCCTCTTCCAAATATGTTAAGATTAGGTTGAGGCACTCCTTTAAGTTATTTAGGGGACACGCTTCCCTCTTCCCTCTACGGAGGCTGCTGCTACGGCTTGGTGTCAGGCTCCAGGACCAGGCCTGAATGGTGACAAGTCGGATAGTGCAGTGGTGGGAAGAGAGGCTGGCAGGCGTGCAGGATAAGCAGAGAACTCTTCCTCCCTTACCTCGTCTCAGTATGGAATATAACAGCATTTAGCAGAGAATGTCATATAAAAAGATGACACGCTGCATGTGAAAAAAAACAAGCATTTTCAAATTGCGGGAAGAAATTGCTCTAGAATGACTCTCCCTTCTGTGCTGCAATCATCTACTCAAACTGTCTTCCAAAAGTAGCATCATCGATCATTTCCATCATGACACAAAGTGCTAAGAAGTCACTCACTATCTGATTCCAACCTCGATTCATGCCACTGCCTGTGCTTGGTATCTGCTCAATAGCAGCTGCAAATTATTCTCAAAGTGTACAGTGTCCGTTATGTGGTTCCTTACAGGCTAATCCAGCATTTCGACAGGGTAGTGAGTGGGTGTCAATATGAACACATGTCCTACTGGGACACAGGGTCTGAGAAGGTGTGGCTCTTGCAGTTAACTGCTCCCTGGAGGGCTCATCACAGAGGGTCTCCCGCCACCCCCCACACACCCAAAGACGCCAGGTTCTCAAACGCTGTTTTATGGGAACAGAGGGACTGGCTCCATCAGAAGCATTTACTGAAACAGAAGAAAGAGACCAAACCAGATCCCCTTGGCTTACTGAAAAGTAGGTTGAGAAAAGCTCTGCCGTACTCGAAAAAGCAACCCGAGTATGGTCGTCTTTCCCAATGCAACAGCACAAGAGCTTGATTCTGGTTTCCCACACGCTTGTAGCTGCTGTCTTGAGGCCATTAAGTAACTGGCTTGAATCATGACTATCCAGGTGGCTGGGGCCGGCAGAGGAATATGGAGCCATTTTCCCCCCAAGAGGGTCAAAGACAATGATAATGGAAACCACTGTGGCAGCGATGATGATCCAACTGCAAGACAGAGACAGGAAAAGGCTCGGTGACTGTGGGCCCCAGCCCAGACACAGGTGTCTGGGGTCCCTCCTCCAGGTTCAGTTTCTGAGTCTCTACCACGGAGGTTCTGTTACCGAGGAAGATGCAGCTTTCCTGGAACCTGCCTGAGGTAAGCAACTTTCTTCTAGAAAGTTCCTTATGAGGCTGGGCGTGGTGGCTCACACCTGTAATCCCAGCACTTTGGGAGGCCGAGGCCGGCAGATCACAAGGTCAGGAGATCGAGACCAGCCTGGCCAACATGGTGAAACCCCGTCTCTACTAAAAACACAAAAATTAGCTGGGTGTGGTGGCGGGTGCCTGTAGTCCAAGCTTCTCAGGAGGCTGAGGCAGGAGAATCGCTTGAACCAGAGAGTCGGGAGATTGCAGTGAGCCGAGATGGCACCACTGCACTCCAGCCTGGCGACAGAGGGAGACTCTGTCTCCAAGAAAAAAAAAAAAAGTTCCTTATGAATCAATGGTTAACCCAGGCCCCACCCTAACAGTAAAGGTTACAGAAGGAACAGGGAGGTGTCCGCTGGGCAGAGCTGCAGCCTGGGCCCGGAAGCAGCGGGCACTTCTTCTCCATATGGCCATGACATACGCCCTTCCCCTTCAGTGCCTCAGGGCTCTTCTCATGAAGGTAGCACAGGGTACTCTGATAGGCCTCTCATCTATATGTTTAAATATTTCCACACTGCAAGACGCTGGAATCAGGAGCACACGCCACCGGGAAGATGCCCCTCCCGAAGGGGCTCTTCTGCCCCCCTGGCGGTGTGACTCAAGAAATGCAGCAACAGCCCAGGTCTGATTCCTTATTTACAACAGAGGGTGTTAAGGGGGCGGGACTGGATCATCTCTAAGATTTTTAGCCTAGAAAACACAAAAACCTTATTGTTCTAGAATATTATCCCCTGTCCCACTTCTGGACACCGTATCTCTTTTCACACCTTTAGTTTTAGTTTTTGCTCTGGTTTTGGTCTTTGGTTTTCTTCCGAATTCTTATAAGAGAAGGGTTAGGAATAAAAGACTTTAAGAAACAAAGAAAAAAGAGAGAGAGAAGGGAATGTAGAAAATAAAGAACCAGTAAGGAAAGAAATCTACATCAATACATACATAATGAAAGACGAGTTGTATTTCATGGGTAAACAGTGTCTCTAAATTTTCATGAGTTACGCAGAAACTAACTCCAATTTCTAACTATTTCAGGAAATCCGAGGGATGCTGGACTCTCTGTCATGTTAGAAGGGTTTGTTCACCTATGCTTCAAATCCACCGAAACTCAAAGAGAAGAAGGGAGACGTCACCTGACCACGACGGTTGCGATGATGCCGTTTACAACTGTCCTGTCGCACTGAACACCATCTGCCACCCAGGCGGCCCCCAGAGAGGCCCAGACCATCTCTGGAAAAAAGAGCGCCAAGCGGATGTAAAGCAGCTTAGACATAGACTTCCGCGGTCCAGGGTTACAAATTGTTCCTGAAATACAAAAAATGTTCCGACTGCTCAGTTGCTTCCTCAGAGATGAAGAGCTTCCTTTTTGCAAAAATACAGTTTTTGCAGAGCATACATTTGTACTGTGCACACACCCGCCTCCTGACTTTTTCTACTTGTAATTGGCAATCAGTACCTAAGTCAGAGAGCAAGTGAGAAAGTGAGGATGGGAAACGTGACAAAAAGTCTTGGGCTCTTTTTTAAGATTTACCAGGGATTAAAAACACTTCTGGGTTCTCACTGGGGTGACAATATAATCATGGCCCAAACTGGTATACTTCTGAGAACAAAAAAGGGGACTATTAATAATTATGCTGGGGCCAGGCGCAGTGGCTCACATCTATACTCCCAGCACTTTGGGAGGAGGCCAAGGCAGGTAGATCACCTGAGGTCAGGAGTTCGAGACCAGCCTGGCCAACATGGTGAAGCCTCATCTCTACTAAACAAAATTAGCGAGGCGTGGTGGCGGGCGTCTGTAATCCCAGCTACTTGCAAGGGAGGCTGAGACAGGAGAATCACTTGAAGCCAGGAGGTGGAGGTTGCAGTGAGCTGAGATTGCACCACTGTACTCTAGCCTGGGCGACAGAGCAAGACTAGGTCTCAAAAAAAAAAAAAAAATAATAATAATAATTATGCTGGGACAACAGGCACAAAACAGAACTGTCCCAGGCAAACAGGGATATATGGTCACCCAAATTCTAACAGCCAGGAAAATAAGTTCCACGTCCCTTTGAGACCTATATTGTTCTAGACACCATCCTAAAACACTTTATGCGCGTTGTTCTTTAATCCCCACAATGACTGGGTTAGTCATTATCTCATTTTACGTATGAGCAAGCAAACTGAAGCTCAGACAGCGTAATAGCTACCTTTTTTTTTTTTTTTTTTGGAGACAGGGTCTCACTCTCTTGCCCAGGCTGGAGTGTGGTAGCACAATCACGACTCACTGCAGCCTCAACCTCTCAGGCTCAAGTGATCCACCCACCTCAGCCTCTCGGGTAGCTGGGACCAGGTGCACACCACCACGCTGAAATTGGCCTAATAGTCCCATAGACAGTTTTTTTTTTTGTGGGGGTTTTTTGGTTAATTTTTGTTTTTGTTTTTGGTTTTGTTTTTTTAGATGGAGTATCACTCTGTTGCCCAGGCTGGAGTGCAGTGGTGTGATCTCAGCTTACCACCACCTCCGCCTCCCAGGTTCAAGCGATCCTCCTGCCTCAGCCTCCCTAGTAGCCGGGATTAGAGGCATTACATCTGGCTAATTTTTGTATTTTTAGTAGAGACTGGGTTTCACCATGTTGGCCAGGCTGGTCTTGAACTCCTGACCTCAAGTGATCTGCCTGCCTTTGCCTCGCAAAGTGCTGGGATTACAGGCATGAGCCACAGCACCCTGCCAGGAAATAGCTTTTAAATTCCAAAAATTATCTTCTGTTAGAATGACTTAAATAGTTACATTTTAAAATATTAGGCACTAACATAAAGAAGGATGAGTTCACGTCCTTTGTAGGGATATGGATGAAGCTGGAAACCATCATTCTGAGCAAACTATCGCAAGGACAGAAAACTAAACACTGCATGTTCTCACTCATAGATGGGAACTGAACAATGAGAACACTCGGACACAGGGTGGGGAACATCACACACCAGGGCCTGTCGTGGGGTGGGGGAGGGGGGAGGGATAGCATTAGGAGATATACCTAATGTAAATAACGATTAATGGGTGCAGCCGGGTGCGGTGGCTCACGCCTGTAATCCCACACTTTGGGAGGCCGAGGCGGGTGGATCACGAGGTCAGGAGATCGAGATCATCCTGGCTAACACTGTGAAACCCCATCTCTACTAAAAATACAAACAATTAGCCGGGCATGGTGGCGGGCGCCTGTATTCCCAGCTACTCGGGAGGCTGAGGCAGGAGAAAGGCATGAACCCGGGAGGCAGAGGTTGCAGTGAGTCGAGATCGCGCCACTGCACTCCAGCCTGGGCGACAGAGCGAGACTCCGTCTCAAAAAAAAAAAAACAAAAACAAAAAACGAGTGCAGCACACCAACACGGCACATGTACACATATGTAACAAACCTGCATGTTGTGCACATGTACCATAGAACTTAAAGTATAATAATAATTTTTATTTTATTTTATTTTATTTTATTTTATTTTATTTTTGAGACAGAGTCTTGCTCTGTCCCCCAGGCTGGAGTGCAGTGGCGCAATCTCGGCTCACTGCAAGCTCCGCCTCCCGGGGTTCACGCCATTCTCCTGCCTCAGCCTCCCGAGTAGCTGGGACTACAGGCACCCGCCAACACGCCCGGCTAATTTTTTGTATTTTTAGTAGAGACGGGGTTTCACCGTGTTAGCCAGGATGGTCTCGATCTCCTGACCTCGTGATCCGCCCACCTCGGCCTCCCAAAGTGCTGGGATTACAGGCTTGAGCCACCGCGCCCGGCCAATAATAATTTTTAAAATGCAAAAATAAATAAATAAAATATTAGGCACTAACAGCCTCATTTTTGGCACAAAGACAAAATTTTATAAGCTAAATAACTGTAACACTAACCTCTCTGAAGGGGAAAGGGTGCAGGTATGTAAAAAAACAAAACAAAACAAAACAAAAAAAAAACCACAGTCCTATATTTGGAGCTTGTTATAACAATAGTCAAACACCCCAGAGAAACAGGAAACAGTATCTGCATACACACTGCTTCCTGGAGGGCTGGGATTCTAAAAACAGACACATCATAATGTCAGCAGCACCTGGACCTGAAACTCCAACTGTGATGACAACTGCTGATATTGCATTAATGAAATACACAGACCAGGAATGAAGAGATGGAGTTGCTCTGATTAAGTTCCAGAAAATAAGATATTGATCCCAGCACATTGGGTGGTCAAGGCAGGAGGATTGCTTGAGCCCAGGAGTTCGAGACCACCCTGGGGAACACGGAGAGACCTCATCTCTGATTATTTTTTTAAAAAGATGATGATGATGATGATGATGATACTGTGAAAATCTCCTTTACACAGTTTTGCCTGCCTAGAAAAACTTTCTGGCTGGGTGCGGTGGCTCACGCCTGTAATCCTAGCACTTTGGGAGGCCAAGGTGGATGGATTGCCTGAGCTCAGGAGTTTGAGACCAGCCTGGCTAACATGGTGAAACCTCATCTCTACTAAAATATAAAAAATTAGCCGGGCATGGTGGTGTGCTCATGTAGTCCCAGCTACTCAGGAAGCTGAGATCGCTGGCGCGATCTCGGCTCACTGCAACCTCCGCCTCCCGAGTTCAAGAGATTTTCCTGCCTCAGCCTCCCAAGTAGGTGGGACTACAGGCGCCCACCACCACGCCCGGCTAATTTTTTGTATTTTTAGTAGAGGTGGGGTTTCACCATGTTAGCCAAAATGGTCTCAATCTCCTGACCTCGTGATCCACCCGCCTCAGCCTCCCAAAGTGCTGGGATTACAGGTGTGAACCACCGTGCCTGGCCTTCAATACATATTTTTAATAAGGCATATGATGTTATATGTAACAAACTGACAATTAAACGAACGTTTTTATAAAATACTGTTTTCAGTTCGGTGGGATATCTCTAGCCACAAGCTACAGAAAATTCAACTCAAACTGGCTGAAAAGCAGGAAGGGCCACACTGACCTGAGGGACTGAGTGTAGAAGCAGGACGGCAACAGGGCTGCCCTGACTGAGACCCGGCTCCATCTCCTTGTGCTTCTCCCAGCTCTCCCCTGCTCTGTATGTCAGCTTGCCTTGGGCTGTGAGTGGAGACGCAGCTTCAGCCAGGAGAGTGATGATAAATGGCTTTTGGATCCTTCCTAGGGGGGCAAGGAAGCACCTCCCCAGAACCTTCCACCAAACTCTCCCTGACTCTCACTGGGCCAAACTGGGTCATGTGTCCATTCCTGAACAGATCACAGATACGTGAGCCGGGCCTAGAGTCTGCTTCTCTGACGCATACTTGGTATGTGTGGGATGGGGGCAAAACAAAACGGGGTTCTGTTTGGAGGAGGCTGTGGGATAGACAACCCACAACACTCCGACAACCCACAGATGATTTCTGAGCTCTGACCACAAGTACATGATGATGCAAGCATCGTACGAGTGTCTAGGAGGAGGGAACGGAGTGAATACAAGCATCCCTCACAGGGAGGTAAAGGCGTCCCAACACCAAAAATATCTCAAGACAAACAAACATGTAAGGGAAAAAAAAAAGTACACCGACTCCTTCCACTCTGATCCTGCTATTACAGCCACAAACTCAGTGGTTTAACCAGAATGTGAGATGAACAAAAAAGGACAAATAAGTTAGATAATGCTGTATCTGAAATGACACCAGTCTCAATACTTCACCTTCAATAAGAAGCTTCCCAGTGCTGAAGCCACACTGTACACATGGTTTCTTTCTTTCCTTAAGCATCTGGCACCAATGACAGCCTACACTTGGGGGCCAACACAAACGTGGAGCCTCCATCAATCCAGCCTCCTTGCATGGATGTTTCTAGAGGCATACTAAAATACACAGAGCTAGCCGGGTGCGGTGGCTCACACCTGTAATACCAGCACTTTGGGAGGACGAGGTGGGCGGATCACCGGAGGTCAGGAGTTCGAGACCAACCTGGCCAACATGGTGAAACTTTGTCTCTACTAGACCAGGTGCGGTGGCTCATGCCTGTAATCCTAGCACTTTGAGAGGCCGAGGCGGGTGGATCATGAGGTCAGGAGATCAAGACCATCCTGGCTAACATGGTGAAACCCCGTCTCTTCTAAAAATACAACAAAAAAATTTAGCCAGGTGCAGTGGCGGGTGCCTGTAGTCCCAGCTACGTGGGAGGCTGAGGCAGGAGAATGGCGTGAACCCGGGAGGTGGAGCTTGCAGTGAGCCGAGACAGAGATAGTGCCACTGCAGTCTGACCTGGGCAAAAGAGTGAGACTCTGTCCCAAAAAAAAAAAAAAAAAGAAACTTTGTCTCTACTAAAAAAATTAGCTGGGTGTGGTGGCACGCACCTGTAATCTCAGCTGCTTGGGAGGCTGAGGCAGAGAATTGTTTGAACCTGGGAGACAGAGGTTGCAGTGAGCTGAGATTATGCCATTACAGTCCAGCCCTGGGCAACAAGGGCGAAACTCTATCTCAAAAGAAAAAAGTAAAATAAAATACAAAGAGCTGTCTTCTATGTTACTGTGGTAATCAGGCACATGCCACTCTTGCTGGTCATCCCAAACCCTAAGGTCTTTTTCTCACGAAAGATGTCGCTGCTAACATTTCTACCCTCTACATTTCTCCCATGAGCTAACACCTTTTACACTTCAGTCCTTTATTCCAAACTGTCAAGATCTTGATGCCGTCACTCACTGTATCACCAGTGCCTTCCCATGCACCTCCTCCACCAGCATATATCTGATATGTATACATCGTCCATCCCAATTCAAGCAGTGACAAAAGACTAAAATATGGCGGATGGTGGCATGTCACACAGCCCTGCCTCTGACTGATGAATCGTTTCTATGAATGCATTCCTTTATTAGTCACCACAGTGCTCACATCATCCTATGAAGCAGAGGAATCCAACAGGGAAGGTTTCCAACACTTCTGGAGACATTCTCAGATAAATGGTTATCTACAGAAAACTGTAACACACATAAAAAATATGAAGAATAGGGGATCAGACGTGGTGGTTCACCCCTGTAATCCTAGCATTTTGGGAGACCAAGACGAGAGGATCACTCGAGCCCAGGAGTTCAAGATCAGTCTAAGCTATATAGCAAGACCCCGTCTCTACAAAAAATACAAATAAAAAAAATTAGCCAGGTATGGTGGCACGTGCCTGTAGTTCCAGCTACTTGGGGGTTGAGAAGAGAGGACTGCTTGCGCCCAGGTATTTGAGGCTGCAGTGAGCTATGATTGCGCCACTGCACTCTAGCCTGGGCAACAGAGCAAGACACTGTCTCTAAGAACAACAAAATAGTTGTAAACCTCACAATGTAAAAATAAAAGGAGCCAGGCGCGGTGACTCACACTTGTAATCCCAGCACTTTGGGAAGTCGAGGCAGGTGGATCACTTGAGGTCAGGAGATCGAGACAGGCCTGACCAACATGGTAAAACCCCATCTCTACTAAAAATACAAAAATTAGCCAGGCGTGGCAGCGGGTGCCTGTAATCCCAGCTACATGGGAGGCTGAGGCATGAGAATCATTTGAACCCAGGAGACGGAGGCTGCGGTGAGCAGAGAGCATGCCACTGCACTCCAGCCTGCGCAACGGAGGGAGACTATCTCAAAAAATAAAAATAAAAAATAAAAGGATAAATAGCCTAGTCTAAAATTGGGCAAAAGATCTGAACAGACATTTCCACAAAAATGATATACAAATGAGCAATAAGCAAATGAAAGGATGCTCAACATCATTAGTCATCAAAGACATGTTCCTCAAAGCCATGAGATAAAAAACAAACGGCCTGTAGCCCCAGCTACTCGGGAGGCTGAGGCAGGAGAATCACTTGAACCCGGGAGGCTCTAGAGGTTACAGTGAGCCCAGATTGCGCCATGGCACTCCAGCCTGGGTGACAAGAGTGTGACTCCGTCTCAAAAAAACAAAACAAAACAAAATCATGAGCTACCACTTCACATTCACTAGGATGGCTATAATTAACAAGTCATATAATAACAGCGTTGAGCAATTAGAACCCTTATACACTGCTGGTGGGAATGTAAAATGGTACAGCTGCTTGGAAAAGTCTGGCAGTTCCTCAAAAGGTTTCACAGAGCATTAACACATGATCCAGCAATTCCACTCCTAGGTACATACTCAAGAGAAATGAAAACATGTCTGTATAAACACATGTATGCGAATGTTCATAGCTGCATTATTCGTAATAGGTGAAAAATGGAAACAATCCAAATGCCTACCAACTGGCGAATGGATAAATAAAATGTGATCCATTCATTTGATGCTCTTATTCAGCCATAAAAATGAAGTACTGATACATGCTAAAACATGGATGAACCTTGAAGACATTATGCTAAGTTTAAGAAACCAGACCAAAAGGCCACACAGTGAATCAATTCCACTTATATGATGTCCACAATAGGCAAATGTACACAGACAGAAAGCAAATTAGTGAATGCTTAGGGTTGGGATAGTTTGGGGAAAATGAGGAGTGACTGCTGAAGGGTACGGGATCTCTTTCTTTCTTTTTCGTGACAGAGTCTCACTCTGTCACCCAGGCTGGAGTACGGTGGCGCGATCTCAGCTCCCTAGCAGCTGGGATCACAAGCACGCATCAATATAATTTTCTCTATTTTTAGTAGAGACGTAGAGATGGGGTTTCACTGTGTTGGCCAGGCTAGTCTTGTGCTCCTGGCCTCAAGTGATCCACCCACCTTGGCCTCCCAAAGTGCTGGGATTACAGGTGTGAGCCATCATGTCCTGCCTGGTACAGGATTTCTTTTAGGAGTGAAGAAAATGTTATAAACTTGATTGTGGTAATGGTTGCACAACTCTGTGATTATATTAAAAACTGCTGAATTGGAAAGTTTACATAAGTGAATTGTATGTGAATTATATCTCAATAAAGCTATTAAAAAATAGGTATCAAATAGAAAAGGCTACTTTTTACCTCTCATGCTGACACACATGATGGCTGACACGGTACATATGACAACTGCCAGGAGAATCATGAGGACAATCAAGTAACTGCTGAGCAAGGCTCCGCCAGCACAGTCCAGCTTCTCTCTGTGCATGAGATACAATGTCAGAATGCCAATCCACCTGGCAAAAAAAAAAAAAAGGGTCAGAAATGAAATCCAAGGAGCTGCTGTGTAAAAATGATACAAAGAAATAAAAGGGGACCAGGCGCGGTGGCTCACACCTGTAATCCCAGCACTTTGGGAGGCCGAGGTGGGCGGATTACAAGGTCAGGAGATCGAGACCATCCTGATCAATATGGTGAAACCCCATCTCTACTAAAAATACATTAAAAAAAAATAGTTGGGCGTAGTGGTGCGCGCCTGTAGTCCCAGCTACTTGGGAGGCTGAGGCAGGAGAACTGCTTGAACCTGGGATGCAGAGGTTGCAGTGAGCCAAGATCCTGCCACTGCACTCCAGCCAGGGCAACAATGTGAGACTCCGTCTCAAAAAAAAAAAAGAAATAAAAGGAGTTAATAATTTCCGAAACAAGGCAAGGTTCACTTTGGAATATAATTTTCTTTTTTCTTTTTGTAGAGACAGGGTCTTGCTATGTTGCCCAGGCTGGTCTTGAACTCCTGGCTTTAAGTGATCTTCCTACCTTGGCCTCCCAAAGTGCTGGGATTACAGGCATGAGTCACTGCACCTGGCCTGGAATATAACTGCCAATAATAAAAGATCCAGGCCCTGCACGGTGGCTCATGTCTGTAATCCCAGCACTTTGGGAGGCCAAGGCAGGAGGATCACTTGAGCACAGGAGTTGGACACTAGCCTGGGCAACATAGTGAGACCCCATCTCTACAAAAAATAGAAAAAGTTAGCTGGGCGTGGTGGCACGAGTCTGTGGTCCCAGCTACTTGGAAGACTGAAGTGGGAAGATTGCTTGAGCCCAGGAGGTTGAGGCTGCAGTGAGTGGTGATCGCACCACTGCACTTCCGCCTGGGTAGTACAGTGAGACCCTGTCTCAAAAAATAAAAAGAAAAGGGGTCTCACTATGTTACCCACGTTGTTCTCAAACTCCTGCCCTCAAGCAATCCTCCCGTCTCAGCCTCTCAATGTGCTGAGATAACAGGCGTGAGCCACGGCGCACAGCCAAGACTCTACTTTTTCATAACAATGATTCATTCCCTGCACAGATCCTCTGGGAACAGACTTCAGGTACCAATGCCACTTCCCACTGATTCCACACTTTGAAAGACAACAGCGTTGTATGTTGAGCCTGTCTGCTTCTCACGAAATGCAGCCACAACCGGCTCGGTATTTTTTCTTATCCTTCATGTTGCAGATTCAAGTGCCCCGTACAAAGGGAAGGAAGGGCACAAGTGGCTGCTCCCGCCTCATGAAAGGAGACCTCGAGGCCAAGGTTTTGCCGGCGGTAACACCCTCGGAGGCTCCCCAGGGCCAGGTCTCGGCGCTGCACACAAAGAGGTGCTCGCGTCCTGATGCGCGGACTTCCAGGTCCCCTGTGTGTCACCGGGTCACTCTGTAGGCTTCGGTTTGTCATCCGTCAAACGGACACAGCACCACTGCCCACCTCTTCGGGCGGTGATGAGGACTCGATAAGAGGATGCGTGGCCAGCGCTGGGACCGCGACAGTGCTTGGGAAGCCACTTCTGTCACCGTCTCAAGGGGCAGCTCGCCCCCTGCTCCCTCCCCGGTGCGCTCCACCGCCCCCATAGCCGCTGTCCTTACCACAGCACTCGCACGACCAGCTCGAAGAACCCTGGGAAGACCAAGTCGTCGCTGGCGATGGCCCAGCGTCGGCCGAAGAGTACCATCCCCGGCATGGCGAAGGTCCCGTAGCCCGCACTCAGGACAGACCCCGTGCGCAGCTCACCAAGCGCAGACCAGAACCCTCCGGACGCCGCCACCAAATTGTCGGCGCTCAAGCGCAGACGCAGCGAGGGCGGGGCCCTGCGCATGCTCACGCTGAGGCCAAGATCGGCGCACGCGCACTGAGCCCCACGCCACCGCTTCCGCCGTAGCCCTCTACGCCTGCGCAGAAACTCTGATCCGGAAGCCGCTGGCTGAATCGATTGCAGGTCTGCCCGTCGGTGAAATCCGTTCTGGTATTTCCTTTTTCTTTTTCGTGAAAAGTGCAGTGATATCCGTTCTGGTGATATTTCCTTTTCCTTTTTTGTGATTTTTTTTTTTTTTTAGACGGAGTCTCGCTCTGTCACCCAGGCTGGAGTGCAGTGGCCCGATCTCGGCTCACTGCAAGCTCCGCCTCCCGGGTTCACGCAATTCTCCTGCCTCAGCCTCCCGAGTAGCTGGGACTACAGGCACCCGCCACCACGCCCGGCTAATTTATTTTATTTATTTTTTTTTTTGAGACGGAGTCTCGCTCTGTCACCCAGGCTGGAGTGCAGTGGCGCAATCTCGGCTCACTGCAAGCTCCGCCTCCCGGATTCACGCCATTCTCCTGCCTCAGCCTCTCCGAGTAGCTGGGACTACAGGCGCCCGCCACCACGCCCGGCTAATTTATTTTTAGTAGAGACGAGGTTTCACCGTGTTAGCCAGGATGGTCTGGGATCTTCTGACCTCGTGATCCACCCGCCTCGGCCTCCCAAAGTGCTGAGATTACAGGCGTGAGCCACCGCGCCCGGCCTTTTTTTTTTTTTTTTTTTTTGAGACGGAGTCTCGCTCTGTTCCCCAGGCTGGAGTGCAGTGGGTGTGATCTCGGCTCACTGCATCCTCCGCCTTCCGGGCTCAAGCGATTCACCTGCCTCAGGCTCCCGTGTAGCTGTGATTACAGGAGGGCGCCACCACGGCTAATTTTTGTATTTTTAGTAGAGACGAAGTTTCACCATGTTGGCTAGGCTGGTCTCGAACCCCTGACCTCAAGTGATCCGCCCGCCTTGGCCTCCCAAAGTGCTAGGATTACAGGCGTGAACCACTGCGCCCCGCCCTGTTTGTCTGTTTGTTTAAGGCAGCTTATGGCTCTGTCGTTCAGGCTGGAGTGCAGTGGCGCAATCATGACTCACTGCAGCCTTGAATTCCTGAATGCCGCCTTGAATTCCCGGACTCCAGCGACTCTCCCACCTCAACCTCCCGAGTAGCTGAGACCAAAGGCACATGCCACACGCCCGGCTAATAATTTTTTTTAATTTTCCTTTTTTTTTTTTTTTTGAGATGGAGTCTCGCTCTGTCGCCCAGGCTGGAGTGCAGTGGAGCGCTCTCAGCTCACTGCAAGCTCTGCCTCCCGGGTTCATGCCATTCTCCTGCCTCAGCCTCCCGAGTAGCTGGGACTACAGGCGCCCGCCACCGCCCGGCTAATTTTTTGTATTTTTTAGTAGAGATGGGGTTTCACCGTGTTAGCCAGGATGGTCTCGATCTCCTGACCTCATGATCCACCCGCCTTGGCCTCCCAGAGTGCTGAGATTACAGGCATGAGCCACTGCGCCCGGCCAAAATTTTCCTATTTTTTTGTAGAGACGGGAGTCTCCCTCTGTTGCCCAGGCTGGTCTCAAACTCCTGGCCTCAAACCGTCCTCCTGCCTCAGCCTCCCACAGTGCTGGTATTACAGGCGTGAGCCACTACACCCAACCGAAATTTTCATTTTATAAGGAGGGACTCCTCAGGCCTGAAGGAATTAGCTAGCCCAGAGACCCAGGCTGTCAACGGCAGGTGTGGGACTCATACCCCAGTCTGTGAGACTTGCAAGCATGGGACAACATTGCTTCCATCTGTGCCCCTTGCTATAAGGAGCCCGCGTTAGGAACCCCTCGAGTTCAGAGTCTGAAACCACCCTGCAGCTGGCGGGGTGGGGTCTGAGCGCTTTTCAGTACCCCCACCGCCCCACCCTGGTCTGAGCCACCTTCATCTCCTGCCTGGGCTCATCACCCCACTATGCTTTCTAATTCTGCTGTGCCCTCTTCAGCAGCCAGGGTGACTCTGTGAACCTTCAGATAAAGCCTGCACCCTGCCTGGGACTTTGCAAGGCTGCACTTTGTGCATGAATATACACTCCAGGCCAGGCGCGGTGCCTTACGCCTGTAATCCCAACACTTTGGGAGGCTAAGGCAGGTGAATCACGAGGTCAGGAGGAGATCGAGACCATCTTAGCCAACATGGTGAAACCCCATCTCTACTAAAATAAAAAAGTTAGCCGGGTGTGGTGGCACGCACCTGTAGTCCCAGCTACTCGGGAGGCTGAGGCAGGGGAATCGCTTGAACCTGGGAGGCGGAGCTTGCAGTGAGCCGAGATCGCGCCCTGCACTCTAGCCTGGCAATAGAGCAAGACTCCGTCTCAAAAAAAAAAAAAAAAATTACACTCCAGCCCCTGGCAAAGGCCTTTCCCTAGTAGTCACACATCAAAAGTTTGTAAGGGCTCATTTATCTGTCTCCCTGGTTACTATCTGCCTCCATCACGCACCCCACTGCCTGCCACCTTTTCCCCCTCTGAAAAGACATCAGGGCCATTCTTGCTCTAGGGGTTCTACATTCTGTGTTTCCTCTGCCAGGAATAGTCCTCTTGCAGGTATTTCTGTTACCGGATGGAAAGTCTTGGCTGTGAGTTGGTCAGGTGCTTGCGCGTTGAACCGAGAATTGCAACACAAGGCCGGGCACGGTGACTCAGGCCTGTCATCCCAGCACTCTGGGGAGGCCAAGGCGGGTGGATCACCTGAGGTCAGGGGTTCAAGACCAGCCTGGCCAACATGGCGAAACCCTGTCTCTACTGAAAATACAAAAATTAGGCCAGGCACGGTGGTTCACACCTGTAATCCCAACACTTTGGGAGGCTGAGGCAGGAGGATCACCTGAAGTCAGGAGTTCAAGACCAGCCTGGCCAACATGGCGAAACCCTGTCTCTCCTAAAAATTAGCCAGATGTGATGGCACATGCCTGTAATCCCAGCTACTCGGGAGGCTGAGGCAGGAGAATTGCTTGAACCCAGGAGATGGAGGTTGCATTGACCCAAGATCACACCACTGCACTCCAGCCTGGGCAACAAGAGCAAAACTCCATCTCAAAAATAATAAATAAATAAAAATTGCAACAAAAACCCCACAAAGCAACAACAACAACAACGAAACGAATCAACAAAAGACAAACAAATGGAGTAAAAAGCACAGATGGATTGACACGAAGCTCAAGAGATCACACAGCTCAAGAGACCCCTCAATTAGGGTCTTTATTAAGCGGAAAGAATGTGGTTAACACCCATGGCTGAAGCGGAAACTTCTGTCGTGTTATCACAGAAGTGCAGATGTGGCCCCTATGCTGCCTAATCTTGCCCAGAACTGGCTGCACTTGCTGATCTTTTGCTTATGCCTTACCCTTGTTAACCACTGATTACCCTCACTCCTGATTCTCCTGCCTCATTTTCTTTTCTTTTTTTTTTTTTTTTTTTTTTTGAGATGGAGTCTTATTCTGTCGCCTAGGCTGGAGTGCAATGGCGCGATCTCAGTTCTGCAACCTCAGCCTCCTGAGTTCAAGCGATTCTCCTGCCTCAGCGTTCTGAGTAGCTGGGATTATAGGCATATGCCACCATGCACAGCTAATTTTTGTATTTTTAGTAGAGACAGGGTTTTGCCATGTTGGCCGTGGCTGGTCTCAAACTCCTGACCTCAAGTGATCCGCCCACCTCAGCTTCCCAAACTACTGGGATTACAGGCGTGAGCCACTGCACCCAGCCTCTCCTGCCTCTTTTTTTGTTTTTTTTTGTTGTTGTTGTTTTTTGTTTTTTTTTGAGACGGCGTCTCGCTCTGTCGCCAGGGCTGGAGTGGAGGGTGTGATCTCGGCTCACTGCAGCCTCCTGGGTTCAAGCAATTCTCCTGCCTCAGCCTCCCAAGTAGCTGGGACTACAGGTATGGGCCACCACGCCCGGCTAATTTTTGTATTTTTAGCAGAGATGGGTTTCACCATGTTGGCCAAGAGGGTTTCGAGCTCTTGATCTCGTGATCCACCCGCCTCGGGCTCCCAAAGTGCTGGGATTACAGGCGTGAGCCACCGTGGCCAGCTTGATTGTTGTATTTTTAGTAGAGACAGGGTTTCGCCATGTTGCCCAGGCTGGTCTTGAACCCCAGACCTCAAGTGATCCGCCCACCTCAGCCTCCCAAGATGCTGGGATTATAGGTGTGAGCCATGGTGCCCCGCTCCTGCCTCATTTCTATCTCTGACTTCATTCAGGCCTCAGCTCAAGTGTCACTGCTTCAAAGAGGCCTTCCCTGACCACCTTAGCTACAACAGCAAAACTGTCAGTCTCTGTTCCTTACGCTGCTTTAGTTTCCTTCATCACACATAATGAGCCCCTGACATTACATCATGTTTATTATCTCTTACTTCCTCCCTTAAAAGTGTAAGTTTCATGAGCAGAGGCACCTTGTCCATCTTACTTATTCACTCCTATGAATGTAATAGAGCATTCTAGGCATTCTTAATTTCTCAATGAATGAATAACTGATTATGTGTAGAGTAAGTGGGGGCCAGGTGCGGTGGCTGACGCCTGTAATTCCAGCACTTTTGGGAGGCTGAAGCAGGTGGATCACTTGAAGTTGGGAGTTCGAGAACAGCCTGGCCAACATGGTGAAACTCTGTCTCTACTGACAATACAAAAATTAGCTGGGCGTGGTGGCACGTGCCTGTAATCCCAGCTGCTCGGGAGGCTGGGGCAGGAGAATCACTTGAACCTGGGAGGCAGAGGTTGCAGTGAGCCGAGATCATGCCACTGCACTCCAGCCTGGGCGACAGAGCAAGACTTTGACTCAAAAAAAAAAAAAAAAAAAGAGTAAGTAGAAGGAATGAGAGGCAGGGGTGGGGCTGGAGTGGAATGGCAGGGCTTGGAAAGGAGAAGATGGAAATCAGAGAACAGTACCAGGAAATTAATGTTAACATTGCAACATCAGCCAGGCGGCAAGCTGGCTTGAGGCTGAGACCAGCCTGGGCAACATAGCGAGACCCTGTCTCTTAAAAGAAAAAAACATTGCAAGATCTGTACCAAAAGTTTCAGAATAAATGCAACTAATAATAAAAGTAAAATACAAGCTTGCAAGGTCTGTGAGTAAATATATTTTTAGACAAGAGTATTTCATTGGGCTGATGAAAATTCTGGGCAGTGACCAGGCGCGGTGGCTCATGCCTATAATCCCAGGACTTTGGGAGCCCGAGGTGGACAGATCACTCGAGGTCAGGAGTTCGAAACCAGCCTAACCAACACGGTGAAACCCTATCTCTACTAAAATACAAAAATTAGCCGGGCATGGTGGCACAGGCACCTGTAGTGCCAGCTACTCGGGGGTCTGAGGCAGGAGAATCGCTTGAGGCTGGGAGGTGGAGGTTGCAGTGAGCTGAGATTGTGCCACTGCACTCCAGCCTGGGCAACAGAGCAAGACTCTGTCTTAGAAAAAAAAAAAGCATTCTGTGACAGGCTATCTGGAAATCTGGAATCATAGTAAAGAGTATTATATGTTATTATCATTATTATTTGTGTAATAAATTATCTGCTACACATCCATGCAGCACAGTATTATCACAACAGTTCTGGGGTATGCACATTCTAAAGAAAGGATTGGCTCTTGACCTGCTCCTAAAACATAATCTAAGCCCTTGGAACATTCTACTTGATAGAAGTGTATTTGTATATCTCGGGCCTTGGGCAACATCTAGTAGTTTATGCTAACAGTGGGTTGGTGGTGGCCGCCTTGCGCCATGCTGTATTAGGTTAACCTCTGGGTGGGCGGTTGGGGACTGCGTAGGTAAGGTGAGTCACGCGGATGCCCCATGCCTACATGACTGAGCCTAATAAAATCCCTTGGACACCTAGGCTCAGGGTAGCTTCCCAAGTTGGACATACTTTATGCATGTTGTCACACATTGTTGCTGGGCAAATTAAGGATATATATATGACTCCACTGTGAAAGGCAGCTTAGGCCTGGCATCTCCCGGATGCTGCCCTATGCACCTTTTCCTTTGCTGATTTGAATCCATATCCATTCATTATAATAAGCTACAACCATAAGTATGACAGCCTTTCTGAGTCTGAGTACTTCCAGCAAATCACAGAATGTGGCCGGGCTCAGTAGCTCACGCCTGTGATCCCAGCACTTTGGGAGGCCGAGGCAGGCAGATCACTTGAAGTCAGGAGTTTGAGACCAGCCTGACCAACATGGTGATACTAAAAATATAAAAATTAGCCAGGCGTGGTGCCATGCACCTGTAATGCCAGCTACTTGGGAGGCTGAGGCAGGAAAATCCCTTGAACCCAGGGGGTAGAGGTTGCAGTGAGCCAAGATTGCAGTTGCACTCCAGCCTGGGTGACAGAGGGAGACTCCATCTCAAAAAAAAAAAAAAAAAATCACTCAACTTGAAGGTGGTTTGGGGGATCTCCAACACAACATTCTTTGAATCAGTAAAATGTACAATAAATGTATGTGTATAGGCCGGGCACGGTGGCTCACGCCTGTAATCCCAGCAATTTGGGAGGCCGAGGCAGGTAGGTCGCGAGGTCAAAAGATCCAGACCATCTCGGCCAACATGGTAAAACCCCGTCTCTACTAAAAATACAAAAATTAACTGGGCGTGGTGGTGCACACCCATAGTCCCAGCTACTCAGGAGGCTGAGGCAGGTGGATCACTGACCCTGGGAGGCAGAGGTTGCAGTGAGCCGAGATCGCGCCCTGCACTCCAGCCTGGCGACAGAGTGAGACTCCAACTCAAAAAAAAAAAAAAAAAAGTATGTATGTATGTGCATATATTAGTTTTTTTGATGGGTTAGTTACTAAATACCACCACAGCACGCACTACTATATACTCTAAAAGCTTGGCTGTTGCTGGTGAGTTTGAAGCCTTTAGTTATAAAAGTGGGCTAGGCCGGGCATGGTGACTCACACCTGTAATCCCAGCATTTTGGGAGGCTGAGGCGGGAGGATCACTTGAGCCTGGGAGTTGGAGACCAGCCTGGGTAACATAGTGAGACCTCCATCTCTACAAAAAATTTAAGAATTGGCCAGGTGTCTTGGCATGGGCCTGTAGTCCTGTGTACTCAGAAGGCTGTGGTGGGAGGATTGCTTGAGCCCAGGAGTTAAAGACTGCAGTGAGCTATGATGGCACCACTGCCCCCCAGCCTGGGCAACAGAGAGAGACCCTCTTTCCAAAAAAAAAAAAAAAAAAAAAAAGGAAAGAAGGAAAAAAAGTGATAATCTGCTTCTGCTTCTGCTTCTGCTACGTGTAGACTTTGTTTGGATGTACTTCAAATTGACAAACCATAAAAAAGATGTTTTTTTTTTTTTTTTTTTTTTTTGCTGGACACCATTGATCAGAGATAAAGAGATGTTTTTGAGACAGGAAAATTTGAACATAGACTGTTAGATGATATTTAAGAATTACTAGCCGGGCGCGGTGGCTCATGCCTGTAATCCCAGCACTTTGGGAGGCTGAGGCGGGCAGATCACGAGGTCAGGAGATCGAGACAACTCTGGCTAACACGGTGAAACCCCATGTCTACTAAAAAAAAATAGAAAAAATTAGCCGGGCGTGCTTGGGGGGCGCCTGTAGTCCCAGCTACTCGGGAGGCTGAGGCAGGAGAATGGCGTGAACCCAGGAGGCAGAGCTTGCAGTGAGCCAAGATGCGCCACTGCACTCCAGCCTGGGCTACAGAGCGAGACTCCATCTCAAAAAAAAAAAAAAGAATTACTAACTTTTGTTGGTGTGATAAAAAGTCTTTATCAGTTAGGACTACATATTGTAGTATCTACGGATGAAATATGCCATCTAGGAGTTTCTTTAAAGTACTCAAGACTGGGCCAGGCGCAGTGGCTCACTCCTGTAATCCCCGTACTTTGGGAGGCTGAGGCAGGCGGATCATTTAAGGTCAGGAGTTCGAGATCAGCCTGGCCAACATGGGGAAACCCCATCTCTACTAAAAATACAAAAAACCTAGCCAGGCATGGTGTTGTGCACCTGTAATCCCAGCTACTTGGAAGGCTGAGGCACGAGAATCACTTGAACCCGGGAGGCGGAGGTTGCAGTGAGCCGAGATCTCACCACTGCCCTTCAGCCTGGGCGACAGAGCAAGACTCCGTCTGAAAAAAATAAATAAATAAACTATTTAAAACCTAAGGGTAGCCGGGCGCGGTGGCTCACGCTTGTAATCCCAGCACTTTGGGAGGCTGAGGCAGGCAGATCACGAGGTCAGGAGATCGAGACCACGGTGAAACCCCGTCTCTACTAAAAATACAAAAAAATTAGCCGGGCGTGGTGGCGGGCGCCTGTAGTCCCAGCTACTCAGAGAGGCTGAGGCAGGAGAATGGCATGAACCCGGGAGGCGGAGCTTGCAGTGAGCCGAGATTGCGCCACTGCACTCCAGCCTGGGTGACAGAGCGAGACTCCGTCTCAAAAAAAAAAAAAAAAAAACCTAAGGGTGAGGTAAAACAAGTTCTCTAATTTTATGTATGCATGAAAACAAAGTTTATTTTCAAATGATGCTTGTTCAACTTTGCCTAATCTCTCCGTAATTACATACACACAAACATATCATGATACGTATGTGTCGCATGCAAATATATAACCAAAACTCTGAGCCACCATTAATTCAGAAGTTAGTAGGTTGTGCCTATGGTCATATATATATATATATTTATTTATTTTTATTTTTTTTTGCGGGGGGCGGGGGGACGGAGTCTCGCTCTGTTGCTGAGGCTTGAATGCAGTGGTGGATCTCGGCTCACTGCAACCTCTGCCTCCTGGGTTCAAGTGATTCTCTTGCCTCAGCCTCCCGAGTAGCTGGGACTACAGGCGCATACCACCACGCGAGGCTAATTTTTTGTATTTTTAGTAGAGACAGGGTTTCACTGCATTGCCAGGATGGTCTGAATCTCCTGACCTCACGATCCGCCTGCCTCGGCCTCCCAAAGTGCTGGGATTACAGGCGTGAGCCACCGCTCCTGGCCTCACCTTTTTTTTTTTTTCTTTTTTTTAGACAGGGTCTTACTTTGTCATCCACATTGGAACACAGTGGCCCTATCTCAGCTCACTGTAGCCTCTACCTCCCAAGGTTCAAGTGATCCTCCTGCTTCAGTCTCCTAAGTAGCTGGGACTACAGGTGCACAGCACAACACCTGGCTAATTTTTGTATTTTTTGTAGAGATGGGTTTTGCCATGTTGCCCAGGCTTGTCAAATTCCTGAGCTCAAGCGATCCACCCACCTCATCCTCCCAAAGTGCTAGGATTACAGGCGTGAGCTACCATGCCTGCCAAATCTTTTTTTTTTTTTTTTTTTTTTTTTGAGACAGAGTCTCACTCTGTCACCCAGGCTGGAGTGCAATGGTGCGATCACAGCTCACTGCAACTTCTGCCTTCCAGGTTCAAACGATTCTCCAACCTCAGCCTCCTAGGTAGCTGGGATTACTGGCACGCACCACCACACCCAGCTAATTTTTTTTTTTTTTTTTTTTTTTTGTATTTTTAGTAGAGATTGGGTTTCATCATGTTGGACAGGCTGGTCTCAAACTCCTGATCTCTGGTGATCCGCCCGCTTCGGCCTCCCAAAGTGCTGGGATTACAGGCATGAACCACCATGCCCCACCTCATGCCTGCCAAATTCTTAAAAGTAATAGTTCTTTTAAAAACAGGATTTGTATAGCTTAGCAATAAGATAATGTTTCTACATAAACTTTTGTTAGTATAAGTAAAGGTATTGTGAACTTAATGTTACAAACAATAACAAAACCTTACAAAACGATTTAATTTCTAAAGAGATCTCTTTTGGGAAACTGGTAGTATACAAATTTTATTTTATTTTTGAGACAGTGTTTCATTCTGTCCCACAGGCTGGAGTACAGTGGTGTGATCTTGGCACATTGCAACCTCCACCTCCCAGGCTCAAGCAATCCTCCCACCTCAGCCACCTGAGTAGCTCAGACTATAGGCACGTGCCATCATATCTGGCTAATTTTTTTGCATTTTTAGTAGAGACTGGGTTTTGTCATGTTGCCCAGGCTAGTCTTGAACTCCTGGCCTCAAGCCTCCCAAAGTGCTAGGATTACAGCATGAGCCACAATTTTTTGCTGCTTTTTTTTCTTTCTTTTTTTTTTTTCAGACGGAGTCTCCCTCTGTAGCCCAGGCTGGAGTGCAGTGGTGCAATCTCCACTTACTGCAACCTCCGTCTCCTGAGTTCAAGCGATTCTCGTGCCTCAGCCTCCTGAGTAGCTGTTATTACAGACGCATGCCACCAAGCCTGGCTAATTTTTGTATTTTTAGTAGAGACGGGGTTTCACCATGTCCAGTTTCAGGCTGGTCTGGAACTCCTGGCCTCAAGTGATCCACCCACTTCAGCCTCTCAAAGTGTAGGGATTAAAGGTGTGACCAACTGCGCCCAGCCCACAAATTTTCTTAAGAAGTAAAATTTCGGCTGGGCCTGGTGGCTCACGCCTGTAATCCCAGCACTTTGGGAGGCCGAGGCAGGCGGATCGTGAGGTCAGGAGATTCAGACCATCCTGGCAATGCAGTGAAACCCTGTCTCTACCAAAAATACAAAAAATTAGCCTCACGTGGTGGTATGCACCTGTAGTCCCAGCTACTCGGGAGGCTGAGGCAGGACAATCACTTGAACCCGGGAGGCGGAGGTTGCAGTGAGCCAAGATCCCACCACTGCACTCCAGCCTGGGCCACAGAATGAGACTCCGTCTAAAAAAAGAAAAAAAGAAATCTTTAAGAAACTCTTTATTTCCCAGATGAACTATCCAGATCAAAGCACAGCTCTTACAAAAGTGACTCATAATGACTTTTTTGAAATGATGGAAATATTTCAGATACATAGAAGATGCCTGACACCTAAGGGCCTACTGTGTAGATTTAACACAGAATAACATCCTGCCATATTTATCCCATCATGAATTTTGGGGAAAAATAAAATACCCTTAATATTCTTTGCTCATTCTTTCAGTCAGTTTCAGAATTTGCAAATTACAGAGTATTCTTCACAGGCTTTCTTGGCAGTTTTTTTTTTTTTGGAGACTGAGTCTTGACTCCAGCCCAGGCTGGGGTGCAGTGGCATGATCTTGGCTCACTGCAACCTCTGCCTCCTGAGTTCCAGGGATTCTCCTGCCTCAGCCTCCCAAGTAGCTGGGATTACAGGTGTGCACCACCACGCCTGGCTAATTTTTGTATTTTGAGTAGAGATGAGGTTTCACCATGTTGGCCAGGCTGGTCTTGAACTCCTGACCCCAGGTGATCCACCCACCTCGGCCTCCCAAAATGTTGGGATTACAGGCGTCAGCCACCACGCCAGGTGACTCTCACTTTTTAAGTGCCCAAGGTGAAACTAGGACAGAGTATTTTATTTTAGTATTGTAAAAAAAGTACCCTTGTCATCGCTTAAAAGGATATGTACTATGTTATGCTGCAAATGGCTTTTAAAGTGCAGGGACAAAAGGAATTGTTTCAAAACTAGAGAAACACCCACAGCACCTCCAGCAGATTCCAGGCTACAGATTCCAGTTAACCCGGATAGTTGTGAGGATGGCTGGGTGGGTACTGGGCAGAGCTCCAGTTTTTGGAAATTCCACATCTGGCCACTAGAGGACGGAGGCACACACAAAAAAAAACGCCACACAGATCCAATCAAGCAAGCCTCAGATGGGTGGCTGCTTTTAGAAGGTACCTAGGAATCAATTTCTTTCTTTTTTTTTTTTCTGAGACAGAGTCTTGCTCTGTCGCCCAGACTGGAGTGCAGTGGTGCGATCTCGGCTCACTGCAAGCTGCGCCTCCCAGGTTCATGCCATTCTCCTGCCTCAGCCTCCCTAGTATCTGGGACTACAGGTGCCCGCCACCACACCTGGCTAATTTTTTTGTATTTTTAGTAGAGACGGGGTTTCACCGTGTTAGCCAGGTTGGTCTCAATCTCCTGACCTCCTGATCCACCCGCCTTGGCCTCCCAAAGTGCTGGGATTACAGGCGTGAGCCACCGTGCCCGGCTCTTTTTTTTTTGAAATGGAGTCTCACTCTCTTGCCCAGGCTGGGGTGCAGTGGCACGATCCGGCAGCTCCAACCTCTGCCTTCCAGGTTCAAGCAATTCTTGGGCCTCAGGCTCCCAAGTAGCTGAAATTACAGGTGTGTGCCACCACACCCGGCTTATTTTTTTATTTTTAGTAGAAGTGGGGGTTTTACCATGTTGGCCAGAATGGTCTCAAACTCCTGACCTCAAGAGATCCGCCCGCCTCAGCCTCCCAAAGTGCTGGGATTACAGGCGTGAGCCACTGCGAGTAACAAGGGTGGTGAACCTTCTGGCAAAACTGGCCCACATCAAACGAGTCAGAGGGACTCCTGCCAGAACCAGTTTCCAACCAGCTTTTGAAGCAGCTGTCACAAAGTAAGCAGGAAGTCAGGAGGGGCAAGTATGATTACTGTTATGTGTACCAAGCTCCAGCCATGAGCTTTGCCAACAGTGGCTCATTTAAACCGCACAGAAATCCCTTGCAGTTTACCTATGTAACTGGAGACAACGAGGCTCACGTGAAGTCCAGGGCCAGGGAGTACAAGTCAGGGAACCAAGCCTCAACACATGCCTGGGCCCAAAGCATGTGCTTTTCTTACTTAGGGTTCCCATAAATCACTATGATCTCCATTAAAACCACTTCTCCACCTGCTCTCCTCTTAGCCAGAGCGTGAGAAAGCAGGGAAGCTTCTTCAGACAAAGTTTCTTTGTGATTGAACTGGACAGGGGGATAGATTGGTCTCTGTTAAGGAGCCAAAGGACAGAAGCCTTTCTTTTATAATTTTTAAATTTTCATTTTTACTAGTTTTTTAAATGAGATGTGGTCTTGCTATGTTGCCCAGGCCGGTCTGAAACTCCTGGCCTTAAGTGATCCTCCTGCCTTAGCCTCCCAAAGTGCTGTGATTATAGGCATGAGCCTCCAGGCCTGGCTGGAAAGCAGCTTTTCCTATCATATCAGTTACTGGGCAAATCTCTGAACTTTGCTTTATTTCTCATGATGCTTACATTGAAAAACACACAAATAAACACCTCAATAAAAATACTAATTACCTGGTAACCTTTATTCGGGAAGTGAAAGTAACTGTGAAACAGTGCTTCATAAGGCGTAGCATACAAGGCCTTGGTTTCCAACGCCGGCGAGGATGAGGCCCAGTCCCACACTCCCTCGCAGGCACGCTTGCTAGGATGTCCTCCTGGGTGACCAAAACGGTGGTAACAACATAGCCAAAGTTACTTTTATTTGGGTACGATGACTGCAGAAGGCATCGCTACGCAGAGCTTCCAGACCTTTCCATGCGTTGTGCTCTCCAGAGGATGCGCCAGGTGTGTCGAATTTGCATGCACAAAGACACGTGTGCACCCCACCCACCCTGGGCTGGGCAGCAAGAGGTCTGCTCACCTACTGCACCAGACTTCCCAGCCTCCTTCCACACTTAGAATCTTCAAGGAGGATGAAAAGAGACCACAGAAACTGAAGCAAGACTAGGATGCTGCAAAGAAAGATGCTCTGATACACAAAAGCCAAAACATAAGGCAAGGAGGGAAAAGTAAAATGAGGGAGACAGACAGGAAGTTAAACTATGCAGTTACACTGCCGATTTAGAACGATGGTAAGACACACACTAGATACAAATGAAACCCATCCTGCTCCCTTCCTCCAGAAGACATTGTAATGCAGAAAGCAAAAATACTACATCCTTCTTGTAGTCAGCACTTAGTATTCAACACTTTAATATTTATGGTGTATCACATAAAAAACAAAGTCATATACTTCTGCATTAATCAAAAAAATAGCAAATCCATATAATGGCAAAATCAGGAAGAAAATTCTAGTATTTCCACAAAATACATAATGTCTTACAGATGATTGTGCGGACTTTAAATGGTTGCAGCCCTACAGAGCTTTTGTTGCCAATTGAAAAACAAAAAAATCCCAACGCAGGATGTTCAAAAAGCCTAATTCATAAAAAGACAATTTATTCTATGTTTAATATAGTGTTTTTTAGGATGGTAACTTAAGTCATGCAACAGCTCTGTAAAACAAAACAAAATAAGAAACTATGATGTCGGCTGTGGGTTAAATAAAAAGAAAACCACACACACAAAAAAGAATGTAAGGAATGGTTAGTGGTGCTGCCAATTAAAAAAAAATTATAAATCATCTTACCATCCAAAAGTGTTATGGAAAACTGTTTGAATCTGAGCATGGACATGGTTGTAGTCATCTTTTGGAATTATAAGTGAAAGTGATAAGTAACTCCTTGTGTTCCATTTCTCAGAGTAGATTGCTATATCCAAATGATCATGAACACCCCTACCATCCCACTCAGATGGAAAGCAGCCAGAACCCCTGCCGTTGGATTCTTCAGCACCCTTGGGACAGTCTCCAACTGACACTTCCCAGCAGAGGAGGAGGGCAGGCACCTTTGGTGACTCTTCAGTGAGACTCCATCGACATTCAGAATCTTAAAATGTTGGTAATGAAAACCATGGACCTCCAAGTCATCCTTACCAACCTTAAATGTAGTGTTGTGACATCCAACGAAGGACTTCCACGTCACGTGGGAATAAATTTGAACAGATACATCCAATTGAACATAGTGTCTCAGATTTCAAACAAATACAGCTCATCTTTTGCCAAAAAATAAATATAGTGGAATGCAGGTTTGAGGGATGGAAGAATATATAATCTACCAACTGTCAAGGAGTGAGTACAATTTCATTGCAGACACAAAGACTCAACAGTTTAAAAGAATTTTTTAAAATAAAAAAAAAAGTTTGCACTTACTCCTCACAAAATCTTCACTTTTGGAACTATCCCAATTGAAGCTACACACTGAATTTATTAATACAGCATTAAGTTTCTTTGTGTAAAAAAATCTTTGTACACAGTAATAAAAAAAGATAAGGCAAGATGCATTAAACAGAAACCTTCTGGCTCTTTTCCTCTGCGTTTTTACAGAGCCACTGATGACTATCTGCAACAAAAGAGTTAAGTTTCTGATTTTCCGTATCAAGCATCTCATGCCTTTGCTGTGGTAAGAATTCTGTCCGAGCACCCTGAAGGACAGATGCTGGTGATGGTCTTTGGCACTTATGCTGGCAAACTGAGCTTCTTTCCTTTGAGTACTAGAATTTCAAAGAGAAGAAAAGAAAACAAAAGGTTACTAATATTGACAAACTCAGCTTCCTTCTTCCCATTCCTAGAAGTCTCCCACACACAATATTCTACATAGTAAGGTATAGGAAATAAGCAATTGTATTTTAAAAATACAAATTTGATCGAAAGTGCCACTAAATTCATAGTGGCTTTTTGTTATTACAACTTTCACCCTAATCAATATACAGTAAAATATAGCTTATGTAGGGAGGCCTGTGAAATTCTGGGTACTAAAACATAAAGGCCGGGTGCAGTGGCTCATGCCTGTAATTCCAGTACTTTGGCAGGCCAGGGTGGGAGTATCCCTTGAAGCTAGGAGTTCAAGACCAGCCTGGGCAAAAAAAGTGAGAGCGACCCCATCTCTATAAAAAAATTTTTTAAAAAAGAACCAGGTGTGGTGGCATGCACCTGTAGTCCCAGCTACTCAGGAGGATGAGCAAGGCGGATCACTTGAGCCCAGGAGTTTGGGACTGCAGTGAGGAAGGATCACACCACTGCATTCTTGCAGCCTGAGTAACAGAGTGAGACCCTGTCTCTTTAAAGAGAAAAAAAAAAACCCACAAAGGATGGCTGGGTGAGGTAGCTCACACCTATACTCCCAGCACTTTGGGAGGCAGAGGTGGGCAGATCTCCTGAAGTCAGGAGTTCAAGACCAGCCTGGCCAACATGGCAAGACACCATCTCTAATAAAAATACAAAAATTAGGCTGGGCACAGTGGCTCATGCCTGTAATCCCAGCACTTGGGGAGGCTGAGGCAGGCGGATCACCTGAGGTCGGGAGTTCGAGACGAGCCTGACCAACATAGAGAAACTCCATCTCTACTAAAAATACAAAAACTAGCTGGGCGTGGTGGTACATGCCTGTAATCCCAGCTACTCAGGATGCTGAGGCAGGAGAATCGCTTGAACACGGGAGGTGGAGGTTGTGGTGAGCCAAGATTGCACCATTGCACTCCAGCCTGGGCAACAAGAGCAAAACTCTGTCTCAAAAAAAAAAAAAAAAAAAGGCTAGGTGTGGTGGCTTACGCCTGTAATCCCAGTACTTTGGGAGGCTGAGGTGTGCGGATCACGAGGTTGGGAGTTCAAGACCAGCCTGGCCAACATGGTGAAACTCCGTCTCTACTAAAAATACAAAAATTAGCCGGGCGTGGTGGTGTGCACCTGTAATCCCAGTTACTAGGGTGGTCAAGGCAGGAGAATCACTTGAAGCTGCAAGATGGAGGTTGCAGTGAGCCGAGATTGCGCCACTGCACTCCAGCCTGGGTGACAGAGCGAGACTCCGTCTCAAAACAAAACAAAACAAAATAACAAAATTAGCCAGGCGTGGTAGTGCGCGACTATAATCTCAGCTACTCGGGAGGCTGAGACAGCAGAATCGCTTGAACTTGGGAGGCAGAGGTTACAGTGAGCTGAGAGCAAGCCACTGCATTCTAGCCTGGGCGAGAGAGACTCGCTCTCAAAAAAAACAAAAGGAAAGAGGTAAGACATATATGCTCTTTTTTTTTTTTTTTTTTTTTTGAGACAGAGTTTTGCTCTTGTTCCCCAGGCTGGAGTGCAATGGCGTGATATCAGCTCACTGCAACCTCTGCCTCCCGGGTTCAAGAGATTTCCTGCCTCAGCCTCCCAAGTAGCTGGGATTACAGGCATGTGCCACCACACCTGGCTAATTTTGTATTTTTAGTAGAGATGGGGTTTCGCCATGTTGGTCAGGCTAGTCTTGAACTCCTGACCTCAGATGATCCACCCATCTCGGCCTCCCAAAGTGCTGAGATTACAGGCGTGAGCCATCGCATCTGACCTATATATGCTTTTTACCTAGCAATTCCACCATTAGGAATTTTATTGTATAGCTGGATTTTTAGCCTGGAATCTGTGGTTGGGTTTCAGGGGCTCCTGAACCCCCCAAAACTATATGCATGCATTTGGGTGCATATGCATAAATATCCTTTTTTTTTTTTTTTTTGAGAAAGTCTCACTCTGTTGCCCAGGCTGGAGTGCAGTGGCGTGATCTGTGCTCACTGCAAGCTCCGCCTCCCAGGTTCACACCATTCTCCTGCCTCAGCCTCCCGAGTAACTGGGACTACAGGCGCCCGCCACCACGCCTGGCTAATTTTTTTCGTATTTTTAGTAGAGACAGGGTTTCACGTGTTAGCCAGGATAGTCTCGATCTCCTGACCTCATGATCCGCCCGCCTCGGCCTCCCAAAGTGCTGGGATTACAGGCGTGAGCCACTGCACCTGGCATAAGTATGCTTTTTTTTCTGAACAAGGATGATAGCTTTCATCAAATTTTTGTAAAGTTTACATGTCCTACATTCATACAAATGCAAAAACACACATATATAAGGATGCTGATTTAATTACTGGATTTTTACAGCAAACCAGTAACAGCCTGACCACCCATGGATGGGGGCTGGGTAAATAAATTATGGTACATGCACATAATGAAACACTGCGGCTACTGAAAATTATGTAGATTTCTAGTGACATGAAAAATGTGAGTGGGATAAAAGCAGTGTATAGAACAGCATGTACAGTTTAAGTCATGTGTCTGTGTATGCATAGAGAGGTATCTGGTGTTAATGTTTACTGAAACACCAGAAGAATCTTTTACAATGAAAATGTGTCACTTTAGGAAAAGCTATTGCAAAAGAAAAAGCGTTCTTGTATTTAAAAAGACAACATCCTGATCCAGAATGTTATTGGCCAATCACGAAAGTGTTTCTCTGGAGCCAGTTTGTGAGAGAGTGGCAGGTTAGAAGAGTGCTGGGCAAGGGCACTCCTAAAAGAACACGTGACTCTAGAAACAACGCAGGTCGCACCCAACATACCTTTCGTAATGTACAAGTAGAAGAAGTCACAGTATAGGATGGTCTGGACTACACCGGCCACCACAGCAATGAGGTCAAAGAAGCCCTCAAAGTAGAAGCGCCAGATCCAGTTGACAAGATACAAAGCACGATAGAGGCCCAGGAAGAACAGGTAGTGGGTGGTGATGGTCTCGGCCTCCCCAGTCTTGCTGATCATAAAGAGCTGCGGAAGGATAGCCACGGACTCCAGGTAGATGGAGAAAGTCCAGAGGATCTGGAAGAGAAATGGCAAACTTCCATCAGGATCCACTGCCCACCAGGAGCTCACAGGAAACACTCTTGCTTTCTTTACCACAAAGCAGCTTAACATGAGTGGGGAGTAGGGCATTTGGCCCAAAATAGAACAACAGCTTGGCAACTGCATAACCCAGTGGTCCCCAGCCTTTTTGGCACCAGTGATTGGTTTCATAGAAGACAATTTTTCCACAGACCAGCAGGGTGGATGGTTTCGGGATGATTCAAGCACATTGCAATCATTGTGCACTTTACTTCTGTTATTACTATAATATACAATGAAATAATTATACAACTCATCATAATGCAGCATCAGTAGGAGCCCTGAGCTTGTTTTCCTGCAACTAGACGGTCCTATCTGGGGGTGATGGGAGACAGTGACAGATCATCAGGCATTAGATTTTCATAAAGAGCACGCAACCTAGATCCCTCACATGCACAGTTCACAATAGGGCTTGTGCTCCTATGAGAATTGAATGCTGCCAGTTATCTGACAGGAGGTGGAGCTTAGGCGGTAATGTGAGTGATGGGGAGCGGCTGTAAATACAATGAAGCTTCACTTGCTCACCCACATCTCGTCTCCTCCTGGGCGGCCTGGTTCCTAACAGGCTACGAACCAGTACCAGTCAGTGCCCCAGGGGTTGAGGACTCCTGGCATAAATCACAGAAACTTAAGCAACCTTTAAGAAGCAAGGCACGGCCAGTGTGACAAGCTGGGTAACCTGGACACCTCTACCTCTTTGAATTTTCATCACCTTGTCTCTCCAGGTTTATTTTTCCCTGTTCAATTTTCTATGAATCTACATACAGACGTTTCTCCTAGACAAGCTTGTCCTGCTCCAGATCTGGGATACCAAATCAACCCTGCTTTCCACCAGGATTGACAATACTGATAACTGATAAGTTCCTTCCACTTCCTCACTGCTGTTTGTCCTCACTGACTGATCTTGCCAGACAACTGAAATATTTTCACTATTTTTCTTATTCCTTAAGCTTTCTGGTGTGGTTAAATCAAAGGGGTAGAAGTCAGAATTATAATTATAGAAATTCTCTGCCCAACGTATGACTTTATTCACGATAATGACAGAAGGACTTTCAGAGGGTCCTTGAGTGTTTTAAAAGTCCAGGCGTGGCCGGGTGTGGTGGCTCATTCCTGTAATCCCAGCGCTTTGGGAGGCCGAGACAGGTGGATCACCTGAGATCAGGAGTTCAAGACCAGCCTGGAAAACATGGTGAAACTCGGTCTCTACTAAAAATACAAAAATTAGCCAGGCATGATGGTGGGTGCCTGTAATCCCAGCTACTTGGGAGGCTGAGGCAGGAGAATCGCTTGAACCCAGGAGGTGGAGGTTGCAGTGAGCCGAGATCATGCCACTGCACTCCAGTCTGGGTGACAGCGAGACTCTGTCTCAAAAAAAAAAGAAAAGTTCAGGGGCTCCCAGCACCCATCAGACACCCAGGGTAGCACAGTGACTTGTCGAACCCAGGATGTGGAGCAGCACCGTTTGCCTGTTCAGCAGGGAAAGAAGAGGCACTCGGGAGCAGATCAGTGCACTGCACGTTTGCCTGTTCAGCAGGGAAAGAAGAGGCACTCGGGAGCAGATCAGCGCACTGCACAGTGCTAGGTGCACCACAAACCACCTTTCCTAAAGGCAAGAGGTGCAGAGTGCTGCTAAGCAGGGTCACAGACACGACATCAGTACACATCTGTACATGAAAAGGAAACAAAATGTGGGCTACAGGAGGGAAACCTTGTTCTTCCCACATTGGGACAGGCAGGGCTCTGTGTTTGGTACCACAGAAGTCAATGAAATACAGTTTCAAGTTTCTATTTCAAATGAATCAGACAGTAAGCTGTCAGCAGACACCTGAATATGTGGGTGCTTAATTCTCATCTACGATTTTTTACACCAGTCATGAATATTGCACTAGAGTTTGCCAAACCAGAAAATAAAAACAAAAAACCCCATGAAAATCTACATGATCTGCAAACACGCAAATAGGTCCATTCTAGATAACCAGACATGACCGCTAAATTAACCTTTTTTCTTTAGATGGAGTCTCGCTCTGTCGCCAAGGCTGGAGTGCAGTGGATCGATCTCAGCTCACTGCAACCTCCACCTCCAGGTTTAAGTGATTCTCCTGCCTCAGCCTCCTGAGTAGCTGGGATTACAGGCGTGCGACACCACACCCAGCTAATTTTTGTATTTCCCGCTACTTTTTGTATTTCTTTCTTTCTTTTTTGAGACAGTCTTGCTCTGTCGCCCAGGCTGGAGTGCAGTGGCGTGATCTCGGCTCACTGCAACCTCTGCCTCCAGGTTTAAGTGATTCTCCTGCCTCAGCCTCCTGAGTAGCTGGGATTACAGGAGTGCAACACCACACCCAGCTAATTTTTGTCTTTCTTTCTTTTTTTTTGAGACAGAGTCTCGCTCTGTCGCCCAGGCTGGAGTGCAGTGGCATGATCTCGGCTCACTGCAAGCTCCGCCTCCCGGGTTCACGCCATTCTCATGCCTCAGCCTCCCAAGTAGCTGGGACTACAGGCACCCACCAGCATGCCTGGCTAATTTTTTGTATTTTTAGTAGAGACAGGGTTTCACCGTGTTAGCCGGATGGTCTCAATCCCCTGACTTCGTGACCCACCCGTCTCGGCCTCCCAAAGTGCTGGGATTACAGGCATAAGCCACTGCGCACAGCCAATTTTTGTATTTCTAATAGAGACAGGGTTTCACCATGTTGGCCAGGCTGAATGCCTGAACCTCTGACCTCAAGTGAACTGCCCACCTCGGCCTCCCAAAATGCTGTGATTACAGGTGTGGTGAGCCACCAGGCCCAGCCCTAAATAACTTTTTTTTTTTTGAGACAGAGTCTCGCTCTCTCGCCCAGGCTGGAGTGTAGTGGCGCGATCTCAGCTCACTGCAAGCTCCACCTCCTGGGTTCACGCCATTCTCCTGCCTCAGCCTCCCGAGTAGCTGGGACTACAGGTGCCCGCCACCATGCCCGGCTAATTTTTTTTTTTTTTTTGGTAGAGATGGGGTTTCACCATGTTAGCCAGGATGGTCTTGATCTCCTGACCTCGTGATGTGTCCACCTTGGCCTCCCAAAGTGCTGGAATTACAGGCGTGTGCCACCACGCCTGGCCATAACCTCTTTTTTCTTTTCCCTCGAGACAGTCTTGCTCTGTCACCCAGGCTGGAGTACAATGGCGTGATCTTGGCTCACTGCAGCCTCCGCCTCCTGGGTTCAAGCGATTCTCCTGCCTCAGCCTTCTGAGTAACTGAGATTACAGGTGCGTGCCACCACACCCAGCTAATTTTTTGTATTTTTAGTAGAGACAGTGTTGCACCATGTTGGCCAGGCTGGTCTCGAACTCCTGACCTCATGACCTCATGATCCACCCAAAGTGGAGGCTGAACTCCGCCTCGGCCTCCCAAAGTGCTGGGATTATGGGCATGAGCCACTGTGCCTGGCCCTAAATAACCTTTTAAACTAACCTCAAGAGGAGAGAAATCGTGATTGACTAAAAACGAGAGGCCTCCCACAGGGACCACCAGAAACTCCACTCGGAAGGTATCATGATTTCCATCGTAGGTTGCCTTAAATTTCAGGTAGATCAGGTACACTGTGGCATAGGAGCAGGCAAGGTAGATAACCTACAAATAAAAGAAAAAACACCAGGTGTCAATACCTTGCCACTGTTCCAGCTCCCCCAGCTTTTTTAATCACCCATGTATTTGGAAAGGCAAGATTTTTTTCCTTAGCTTTTTTTTTGGAATTTTAAAACTTAAATATAGTAAAATTCTCTTTTTTGGAGGTGTTCAGTTCTGAGGCATAACCACCACCAAAATTAGGACACAGAACAGTTCCATCATCCCCAAAATTCTGCCATGCTGCCCCTTTGCAGTCAAGCTCCCCCAGGCTTCCTTCACCTCCTGCAGTGCAATCACTTATGTTCTCTGTCCATAGTTTTGCCTTTTCTAGAAAGCCACATAAATGGAGTCATATAGTATGTTGCCTTCTGAGTCCAACTTCAGTTAGCCTAATGCATCTGAGAGTCAACCAAACTTATTGTGTGTATAGCAGGTCTGCCAATAACATCCTTTCGTTTTAACATTGATGAGAAAAGAAACTGGTTCCCGGCTGGGGCTGCTGTCCATGGCGTTTGCATGCTCTCCCCCGGTCCACGTGGGTCTTCTCCAGATACTCTGGTTTCCTCTTACATCTCAAAGATGTGCATGTTAGCTGAACTGGCATGTGTGAACTGTCCTAGTGTGAGTGGGTGTGGGTGAGCGTGCCCTGTGATGGAATGGCATCCTGTGCAGTGGGGGGAAAGTTCCCGCCTTGAACCTGAGCTGCTGGGATAGGCTCTGGCCACCTGGGACCCTGAAATGAAGTAAGTGGGTTGGAAAATGAATACAAACTATGGTAAAATAAAAATTCATAAAGTAGTATACAATAATTATACATATGTACCACAATAAACAATGTAGTACAAAAGCACTCAGTGAGCCTGCTATATTTGTTACTGTTTTTGAACTTTATGGTAGTAGGAGGTACTCCTTATAATTTTTGCTTTGCAAACATATGCTTCTTGATTTAACCCACCACCACTATGACCACCATCATGCACTGATTCACCAAAAATTGGATAAATAATTGTTGCTTTTATTAATCTTTCTTAAATGTATAGCTCACGTTGGCTGGGCATGGTGGCTCGTGCCTGTAATCCTAGCACTCTGGGAGGCCGAGGCGGGCGGATCATGAAGTCAGGAGATCGAGACCATCCTGGCTAACATGGTGAAACCCCATCTCTACTAAAAAAATACAAAAAATTAGCCGGACGTGGTGGCGGGTGCCTGTAGTCCCAGCTACTCGGGAGGCTGAGGCAGGAGAATGGTGTGAACCCAGGAGGCGGAGCCTGCGGTGAGCCGAGATCTCGCCACTGCACTCCAGCCTGGGCGACAGTGAGACTCTGTCTCAAAAAAAAATAATAATAATAATAAAAAATAAATAAATATAGCTCACGTTTGTTTATTTTTTTTTATTTTTTTTTATTTTATTTTTTTTGTGAGATGGAGTCTTGCTCTGTCACCCAGGCTGGAGTGCAGTGGCACAATCTCGGCTCACTGCAACCTCTGCCTCCCGGGTTCAAGTGATTCTCCTACCTCAGCCTCCCAAGTAGCTGGGATTACAAGCGCCCACCACCATGCCCAGCTAATTTTTATATTTTTAGTAGAGATGGGGTTTCCATGTTGGTCAGGTTGGTCTCAAACTCTTGACCTCAGGTGATCCGCCTGCCTCAGCCTCCCAAAGTGCTGGGATTACAGGCGTGAGCCACTGCACCCGGACTGTTTTGGGTCTTTATTTAAAAGTCGGTGGTGTTTTTGGGATCGGAAATATGCTGTAGGAACTTAACTCTTACTCATGTCAATTAGCCTATGGTAAAACTGGCTTCAGTGTATGTTGTTTCACTTCAAGAACCTACCAATGACATTAAGTGAGGGCCTACTGTTAATAATTTGTTCCTTTTTATAGCTGTGTCCATTGGTGGTCCATTGTATGGATGCACCAGTTTGTTTATTCACTCACCAGTTGAAGGACAGGTGGTTTCTAATTTGGGAGGACAGTGGATAAAGCTGCTGTGAACATTTGCGTACAAGTGTTTGTGTGAATGTAAGTTTTCACTTCTCTTAGGTATGTACTTAGGGGTGGGACTGCTGGGTCATATGTTAAGTGTAAGTTTAACTTTTTTTTTTTTTTTGAGACAGAGCCTCGCTCTGTCGCCAGGCTGGAGTGCAGTGGAGGAATCTCGGCTCCCTGCAACCTCCGCTTCCCGGGTTCATGCAATTCTCCTGCCTCAGCCTCCCCAGTAGCTGAGATTACAGGCGCGTGCCGCCACACCCAGCTAATTTTTAGTAGAGATGGGGTTTCACCATGTTGGCCAGGATGGTCTCGATCTCCTCACACATGTATGTGAATAAATACAAAACAAAATCTACATGCATAAACAAGACACACATCCATCTACACATGAACTGAGCCCCCTCAGCACATCTAGCCAAGGCTCACAGCAGACAGGCCCCTCACCAGGACCTGGCCTGTGGCCAGCTCAACATTAATAAAAACTTGATGGGCGTTATTTCCACTAAGGCCTTAGCAGCAGCTGGAGAAGAACAGCTGCTTCTCTCCTCTCACCAGCACGTAGAAGTTAAAGTAAAAAGACACGAGCACCTCGGGTCTCACGCCAGACTTCAGGACATTGTGCTTAGAAACTACAACCAAGCAAGCATGGATTCCTCTGAAACCTGGGCATCCTGAGGGGGAGAGGGGATTCTTGCTCACACACTTCTAGTGCCTGCAGTTTTAACTTGCCTAGACAAGTGGGGACCTAACCATTTTTAAGTAAGCTCATTATTTCCTGAATACTAGGTTCCCATCATTTGGTAATGAAGAATCCATTATAAGTGACTCAAATTTGCTTTTTAGTAAAGACCAGACTCACATATTGCTTTGTCTCCTTTCAACAGTGCTTATGAAAATGCTCTCGAACACAAAATGTTGGGGGGAGGTTGTTTAGGTGCCATACCAATAGGATTCAGTTGAAATATTACTTCCTTGGGTGTGCTAATAACCAAATGGCCTAGAATAGTGCCTGGTGCACAGGTGCTCAGTATTTATAGAACGAAGGAAAGAAATAAATAAATCAGACTTCTATTACATATCCTGAGAGCCCCTGTTCTTTTTCTTTTCAGACAGGGTCCTGCTCTGTCACCCAGGCTGCCAGGCTGGAGTAGTACAGTGGTGCAATTATGGCTCACTGCAGCTTCAACCTCCAGGGCTCAAGCGATCCTACCACCTCACCCTCCTGAGTAGTTGGGACTACAGGAGTATGCCACCATGCCTGGCTAATTTTTGTGTTGTTTTTTTTTTTTAGAGACGGGGGTCTAACTATGTTGCTCAGGCTGGTCTCGGATTCCTTGGCTCAAGCAATCCACCCACCTTGGCCTCCCAAAGTGCTGGGATTACAGGCGGGAGCTACTGGGCCTGTTTCATTTTTTTTATATCCATAGGTTCGCAACTCTTATACTTTTCCTTTGTAGCACCCATCATAAATTGCAGTCATTTGTACTGCCATGATCTGGGTACTCTCCCACACCAGCCTAGAGACTTCTGCTTATTTTCTGCCATATCCTCAGTTCCCAGCTCTGTAGGTGTCCACAAGCATGAATTCAACACTGTGTGAAAGAACTGAAGCTCACGTAGTCCACAACTTCCCCCAGTATGGGGTGTGTGCCACCAGTGGTACACAAAGTGTTAGGTGGTGTGCAAACATTTTGTATTTTAATAGTTATACATTTGTTTTAATGTGAATTAGAAAAAAAGTAAGAAAGACAACAAAGGTGTTATAGATACTAATACTTAGGACAAGTTGAAAGGTTTAAAAAAATACATTACTAAGTAAATGATGGTATAGAGATCATTTAAGCATGGCAAATGTAATAAAAATGACACGCACACAACAGTTTAAGAAAAACTGACTCAGTGGAAAAGAAAAAAGGTAGAAGCCTATACACAGTTCCTCACACAGCAGCAAAATGAGACACTGCAACTAGGAGTCCTGCTTTCATTCCTTGTTATGTACCAACTTGCTGAATTTCTCTGGGGACACTGTAATTTCCCATGGCTTGAAAATATAATAGTTACCCCTCTTTCTTATAGAGTTACCAAGAGCTTTAGATTTATCATACTTAAGGAACCTAAAATAAAAAAGTTCTAACTTCAAAGTATTTTAATTAACTACTGTTTTGAAACCAAAAATGTATGCTTACTGATAGCTCGTTTAGTCCCAGTTACATGTACAAGGTGGTCTGAAAGTTTTAAAGTCAAGAACAGCATATTAAGACATTATTTTTGGAGCATTTTAATTAAAAATCCACAGTGACAGAAAATTAAGTTTCCAGAGACCTGTGCACTGTACATGAAATACATTCCAGTGGATGGCATACCATACCTTCATAGATGTGTTATACAATGAAATAAATGAAGTAAAAAGATCCAGGTAACGAGTTGTGAAGACCAGTGCAAACAGAAGCTGGCTTTTCCCAGAAATACCTAGAGAAACAGAAGGGAAGTATTAGAAAGGCCTGAAGAGCTTTGGGATTCCTGTGGAGGGAATGCAGGGAATGCAGACAGGGAAGGAGGGGCGCGTGGGGTCAAGGCCCAGGTCTGGGGATGGCTCTGAATGAACAAGAGCAGTTGTAGTTTTTCTATCCCTTCACATTCCCAAACATGCCCCTTTTGGGAGGCTCTAACAGGCTTTTCTGTCTCACTATAAAGGGCGACCACAGGAAAGGGGCTTCATTATGCCAGGATGTGTATCATTCAAACGAACCTTTTACTTCTCAAATACATCACCTTAGGTAGGAACAAATTTCTCAATAATTCTGCTGTCATTTAGTGTTATAACTTATCTCTTATATTCAGATTCTTCTTTTTTTTCCCCCTGAAACAGGGTCTTCCTCTACTGCCCAGGCTGGAGTGCAGAGGCACAATCAAGCTCACTGCAGCCTTCACCTCCTGGGCTTCAGCAATCTTCCCACCTCAGCCTCCAGAGTAGGTGGGACTAGAGGTGTGAACTACCACATCCAGCTAATTTTTAAACAAATTTTTTGTTCACCATGTTGCCCACACTGGTCTTGAACTCCTGGGCCCAGGCAATCCTCCCAGCTTCCCAAAGTGTTGGCATTACAGGTATGAGCCACCTCGCCTGGCCCTTTCTTTGCATGGTAAAACAATATCTCCATGGTGAGAAATCTTTTGAGAACGGAAATGGAGTCTACTGTGATTAAGGGGGATGAGGAGTCGAGTGAGAAGAACTGACTCAGTAAGAGTTGGGCAGGAACTCCCGCTGGAATAATGGCATCACCTCCCATGGTGACTTCTTTGCTAAGAGAGGCAATTACTTGGATATGTTAAGATTTTTAAAGCTTCCATCTCAGTTGGGCATAGTGGCTCATGCCTGTAATCTCCACATATAGGGGGGCTAAGGCAGGAGAATCGCTTGAGCCCAGGAGTTTGAGACCAGACTCCATCTCTACGAAAAATAAAAAAGTGATAGCCAGGCAAGGTGGCACACACCTGTGGTCCCAGCCACATGGGAGGTTGAGGTGGGAGGATTGCGTGACTCCAGGAGGCTGAGGCTGCAGTGAGCTGTGATCACATCCCTGCACTCTAGCCTGGGTGACAGAGCGAGACCCTGTCTCAAAAAATAAATTAATTAAAATAAATAGAAATTCCATTCTATTTGTATAAAAATGTTTCTGAATGCTAGGACAACATGAAGGTAGGAACCCACAACTACAGCCAGTCTTCAAAAGCAGCTGTCTTTTTTAAAGCCTTGAAACTGTGTTTCCACCTCCAACCACCAACCCACCTCCAGAGCACTGCATGGCACAGCCACACTCAGCCAGGAAGGTTGGACATTTATGTGGTGTGCACACAGCTTTTCTGACATCTATATTTGGCCAAATATTTATGTGACAAAGGACATGAACTATGCGTTTCAGATGGTGGAGACTGAGCAAATGCATTAAAGAAACTGAAGGCTGACTAAATGTCAGAACCCACCCACCCTCATCTATAATGCAAACTTCACACCACTACACATTTTAGTAAGTATGAATTTAACAGAAAAGTCACTTCACCCAAATCATTCACAACACTACTCCGGAACGTGAAAAGCACATTTTTCTTTTCTTTTTTTGAGACTGGGTCTCACTCTGTTGCCCAGGCTGGAGTGTGGTGGCACAAGTGTAGCCCACTGCACCTTTGACCTCCCTGGGCTGAGGTGATCCTCCCACCTCAGCCTCCTGAGTAGCTGGGACTACAGGTGGGCGTGCCACCACACCTGGCTAATTTTTGTGTTACATGTTGTTTCTCAATATTTTCTGAACAATCATTTTGCAGCTTGCTGAAACTGAAAACCTGAATGTAAGAATGTTACTTTCTCAGAAGAATAACTGTAGTCTCAGCCTATTCACATACACACCTAAACAGAAATGGAAAAAAATGTTGACGCCACCCTTCCAGATCCATCAATAGAAACCAAAGGGCCAAGGGAGAAGACACGGACAGTGAATCTGCTCTGCTTAGTCTTTTCCCCAGTAACGGATAACTTATTTCTTCCTACAGAGATCAATGTTCCAAAGGGGAAATAACAAGGCTGCTGCTAACCAAGAAAATGGGAGGTTTCAGAGGGGGAAGAAGAAAAAACAAGGAGCAGTCAGACCATACCTGGTGTTTGTTGAAGCCTTGATAAATCAATTTCCAGCTTATTTCCTATATGGTTCTTTCCAATATTTTAAATATAAACATACAGGATACAGATAGGTGAATTTTGTGGGAAAGGGTTTTACTCTAACAGAACTTTGGAAGCCAGGCAGATTTGAAATTGTGTCCTCATTCCCAGCATTCCTATACTGAAAACCAGGGACCATCATATTGTCTTTACCAGCCCCCATGGGGACCCAGCTTACATCCCACCTCCTCCGGGATGTCATCTCTGAAGATACCCTCCCTCGGGACTGTTGATTCATTCGGCAAGCACATAAGGGGAACTGCTTCATGACAGCTGCTGCCCTAGCTCCAATTACAGTACTTACAAAAATACACTGTGATGATGTGGTTCCTGCTTCTCCTCTCCCCAAAAACCCCACTCAATACCAAGATCTTTAAAGGCTGGGGTCATGCCTTATTCCATCTTGTATTCCCTGCATGGGACACTGGGCCCTGACGCACAGCGGGACTCAGAAAATATTTGCTGAATGAATAAATGGACAAAAGAAAATGGCATTCATTTTATCTTCATGTCATGGGGGCATATTCTCATTTCATGGTATTTTGGGAGAACACTTCTGAAGAATGTCCAGGTCATACTGTGTCTCTGTGACTGTAAATAGGGCTCTGCCCTAATTTACTACTAGCTAGAGGGCGAGAGAGCCCCAAGTGCTCACAGGGCAGTGTGTGGTTTGCAGCCCGTCCATGGAGTAGTGTCCACGCAGGACAGCCTTGCTGGAAATCTGCGGATGCTAACGTGGTCCCACAATGTTCTCCCCAGCCCGAGACCCTGATTAGGAAGTAGCAGCTTCTTCCTTTAAAACAACAAAACTGTCCTGTCTTCACAGGAAAATGGGAATCCTAGCTGAAGACAGAAGGGGGTGGGGCAAGAATCTCCTGGAGGGGTTGGGAGTAGAATACTTGCTGTTAAACCAGAGCAGCTCCTAGTCAGCTTCTCTCCACTTTGAGATCAAAGCATGCTAAGGTTACCAGGTAATAAGCTCTCCCAGAATACTCACTTTTGTAAATGTTTCTGAAACTGACATCGCCTTACCAAATACACCAAACATCCATATTAAGGAGTACAACTTGTTAAACAGAAATCAGTCATTAAACTTAACATCATTCTTGTCTTATTCTACTGGGCCAGGTTAAATGTCTTTTGTTTTCTGTTTTGTTTTCGAGATGGGGTCTCTCTCTGTGGCCCAGGCTGGAGTACACTGGTGCAATCATAGCTTGCAGCCTTGACCTCCTAGGCTCAAGCAATCTTCCCAATGAGGTATTATATATTACAAAATAGTTAGAAGAGAAGTTTTCGAATGAAGAAATGATAAACACATGAGGTGATGGAAATAACTACCCAGATTAGACTATACAACATACACATGTATTGAAATATCAAATTGTACCCCATAAATAGATCCAATCATAATGTATCAATTAAAAATTTTTAATCCATAACCCAAAATAATGCAAATTAAAACACATAAACCAAAAATAAGACATGAACATTTTAAAATTTGATATTGTCAAATTTCTCCTAGAAAGGCTATGCCAATTTATGTATCTACTAACACCAAATGAAAAGACCCTTTCTTCACATCCTTGCCAACATTTTCCTACCCAGTGGTATGTACTGCTGTTCTTTTTTCTTTGCTTGCTCGCCCCCTGCTTTTTTTTTTGAGACCGAACTTCACTCAGTTGCCCAACCTGTGGTATAATGGCATGATCACAGCTCACTGCAGCCTGGGGCTTAAGTGATTCTCCTTCCTTAGCCTCCTGAGTAGCTAAGACACAGGTACATGCCACCACGCCCAGCTAATTTTTCATTTTTTTATAGAGACAGGGTTTCACTATGTTGCCCAGGCTGGTCTCAAGCTCCTGGCCTCAAGTGATCCTTTAGCTTTGACCTCCCAAAGCGCTGCCACCATACCTGGCCTGCACTGCTATTTTCATATTCAAATTCCTAACTCCTAGCGAGACTAGGCATCCTTTCATGCTTCATTGGTCTTTTGTTATTCTTCAGTGAATTGCCAACTTTGCCCATTTTTCAGCTGGGTTTTTATTTGTAGGAGTACTTTATTATAGATATTAACCTTTTGTCACTTAGGTATATTACAGATTATTTCACTCAGTTTATTGTCTTTAGCTTTGATAATATTCTGAATTAAGAAATCAGTTTGGAGAGATGTCATCTTGCTTCCTCACCAGCCTGCCTGGGTGCTCTCCAGGACAGTAGTATGAACATACATGCAGGTCGTCTTCTATGTCCATCAGTGAAGTTTAATATTTATTTTTTATTTTTATTTTTTTGAGACAAGAGTTTCGCTCTTGTCGCCTAGGCTGGAGTGCAGTGGTGCGATCTCGGCTCACTGCAACCTCTGCCTCCTGGTTCAAGCAATTCTCCTGCCTCAGCCTCCCTAGTGGCTGGGACTACAGGCAAAAGCCACCACGCCCGGGTAACTTTTTTGTAATTTTAGTAGAGATGGGTTTCACCATATTGGCCAAGCTGGTCTTGAACTCCTGACTCAGGTGATCCACCCACCTCGGCCTCCCAAACTGCTGGAATTACAGGTGTAAGCCACCGTGCCCGGCCATCTTTTGTACATTTTCATATAATTTCAACTACATTGCAGCTTTCTTGAGAACAGAAACTTTTCTCTCTTTTTTTTTGTTTGTTTTTTGTTTTTGAGACGGTCTCACTCCATCACCCAAGCTCAAGTGCAATGGTGTGATCACGGCTCACTGCAACCTTGACTTCCTGGGCTCCAGTAATCCTCCCCACTCAGCCTTCTGAGTAGCTGGGACCACAGCGCACCATCACGGCTGGCTAATTTTTATATTTTTGGTAGAGACAGGGTTTCACCATGCTGCCCAAGCTGGTTTTGAACTCCTGTGCTCAAGTGATCCACCCACCTTGGCCTCCTAAAGTGCTGGAATTACAGGCATGAGCCACTAAGGCCGGTCAAGAACAAAAACTTTTTTTTTTGTTTGTTCATTTGATTTTTTGAGACGGAGTCTCGCTCTGTCACCCAGGTTGGAGTGCAGTGCGCAATCTCGGCTCACTGCAAGCTCCACCTCCCGGGTTCATGCCATTCTCCTGCCTTAGCCTCCCGAGTAGCTGGGACTACAGGTGCCCGTCACCACGCCTGGCTAATTTTTTGTATTTTTAGTAGAGACGGGGTTTCACCGTGTTAGCCAGGATGGTCTCGATCTCCTGACCTTGTGATCCACCCGCCTTGGCCTCCCAAAGTGCTAGGATTACAAGCGTGAGCCACCGTGCCCGGCCGAGAACAAAAACTTTTAACAGCTGCAAGCTGCTGCTCTGAATTGTGTGCCAGTGCCTTGCATATAGTGCATGGTCAATAAATCAGAGTAATGATTACTCAGACTGGCACTCAAAAGAGCACAGGCGAAACAGCTACAGAGGGAGCTGCACATGTGAAGCAAAAGCTTCTTGGAGTACTCCACATCTTACCCACTATATTACTCCAAAAATATCAACTGTCCCATATCTGAAATGCATGGACACCATAAGCTCCAGTATGGTGTTTGGTAGGATGAAAAGTTTACAACCTACGTAACAGCTAACAATCTAAGCAACAGGGGAAGGAGGGAAGGAGAGAGACTAGAGGGGGAAGGCCCGGGGTCGTAAATCTCAAAAAGACTCCTCTAGCTACAGTAGATACACACCACTGATCACTAGCTACAGTAGATACACACTACTAATAGATACAGCACTACAGTAGATACAGCACTAATAACCATTGGCCTACAGGAAAATTTGAATAGGAAGCCCTTCATCTAAAACCACCGCTTGTTCTTCCGAGGTTATGTAGGTCAGTGTTTAGGACAAAAATAAAATGACGACTTGAGCATACTGTGGATCGAGCTGCCATGATAATTCAGAATAAGAGAAACTCACATTCCATGTTGGCACCCTTCTGTAATGACAATAGCAGATAGAGCCACAAGAGAATGCAACCTCAAACATGATCAACTCACTGCCCCCACTTTAAAACGGTCCTTAAAGGCAGCTGTTCTGGAATCTGACTATGAGGAACACAGAATCTCCAGCTTCCACACAAGTCAGCCTCATCCCTGACCCTTATGGGGTAAAAAGCACCATGGTTCCGAGACTAAAACAGCATTTTCAAAATCGGTGCTAAAATCCTAAAAATGAACCTCGGTATGAGTATTTTCAAAATGAGAAACACAATCTGGATGCACGTGTCTCCTATTCCAGTCATTCGAGAAACTCATATCAAATTCTTACTCTTTCAAAAGACTCTAAACAACTTTCATAATTTAGTATGGAAAAATAAAGCAGCTTGTCAAAGTTAGCGTTTAATTCTGAATAAATGATCTGGGTGATTTACTTAAAATCTGGAAAACACACAAACCAGGACAGAAATCATCCTAAGTCTGAGAACAAGAACAATTTAATAATGTCCTGGGAATACTTGACAAACGCACACACATGAAGTTAACTCATCTATTTCTCTTCCTTCGTTAACATTTTAGCTGAAGTATTTCGTATTTTCCTTATATGCTCCTGAATCTCTCAAATGAAAACAGTGAATAGTAAAAAACAAACAGCCAGGCGCGGTGGCTTACGCCTGTAATCCCAGCACTTTGTGAGGCCGAAGCGGGCGGATCATGAGGTCAGGAGACCGAGACCAGCCTGGCCAACATGGTGAAACTCCGTCTCTACTAAAAATACAAAAATTAGCCGAGCGTGGTGGCAGGCGCCTGTAGTCCCAGCTAATTGGGAGGCTGAGGAGAATCGCTTGAACCCGGGAGGCGGAGGTTGCAGTGAGCCGAGATCGCACCATTGCACTCCAGCCTGGGGCACAAGAGCGAGATTTCGTCTCAAAAAAAAAAAGAAAAAAATCAGTATTCTGAAGTCGCACTAAATTTTCCCAAGTATCTTAGTTTGGATAAAAGTTTAGGAGACAGCACACTTCAAGCCTTAATGATTTGCCAGAGGAGGGGATTCTGAAAAACATATGGAAGAAAATGAAGAGACTCACATAAAGATTTTGGAGCAAAACTAAAGATTAAAAGTAACATCGCCAGGCACTATGGCTCACACCTGTACCCAGCCACTCAGGAGGCTGAGGAGGGAGGATCACTTGAGCCCAGGAGTTTGAGGCTGTAGTGAGCCTGACACAGCCATTGCACTCCAGCCTGGGGGACAGTGAGACATCGGTCCCACTCTTTAAAAAAAAAAAAAAAAAAAAACTAACATCATCTGAGTGTAACAAAAAAGGATCTAAACATTGTGGTTTGGTATCAAATGTTTATTTAGGCTCCTTTAGACATTCACCTATCCAATCCTTTGAGTTACTAATTGTGCTTCAATCCTGGCTCTATCACTAATTTATTCGACTCCCTAAGACTCAGCTCCCCCCTCCACAGAATGGGAACAATAGCACCTATCTCCTAAGGTTGTTTGTTTGTTTATTTATTTATTTATTTATTTATTTTGAGACAGTTTCGCTCTCGTTGCCCAGGCTGGAGTGCAATGGCGTGATCTCAGCTCACCGCAACCTCCGCTTCCCAGGTTCAAGCAATTCTCCTGCCTCAGCCTACCAAGTAGCTGGGATTATAGGCATGCACCACCACGCCTGGCTAATTTTGTATTTTTAGTAGAGACGGGGTTTCTCCATGTTGAGGCTGGTCTTGAACTCCTGACCTCAGGTGATCCGCCCGCCTCGGCCTCCCAAAGTGCTGTGATTACAGGCATGAGCCACCGCGGCTGGCCCTCCTAAGGTTATTTTAATGACCACCTGGGATAAGCCATATAAAGCACTCGGCTGACTTCTTGATATTCAGAGGAAGCGCCTAAACGTCACTTATCCAAATTGCCGCAGTTATTTGTTGTCACTGGAAATCATACAATTGAGCCTCTCAGAACTACGTATCAACTGAGAGATCACCTCCAAGTCAAACACACTGGCACACGGACTTTGTAACACTCATCTCAACTGTTCAAAGGTCTTTTTGGTTTTGCTTACTTCCTGGATCTCTGTTATGTTCCAAGGAGATAGGCGAGGCCTGCAGACAGCAGAGTCAGAGATGTAAGTGTGACTTTAGACGCCAAAATTCTTAGAAATAAATCAGGTAAATAGAGTCTCTGCCACTCAGATCATTCAGGATCATCTTTTACTGCCTCTGAAAAAATTAAGTTCTTGAGTTCAACAAAAATTATTTCGCCAAGCATCAAAAATAAGTTTAAGGAATTTTTAAGAAAGCTAAAGCCTGGGCAACATGGTGAAACCTTTTGTCTACAAAAAAACAGCAAAAAAAAAAAAAAAAAAAAAAAAAAGTTAGCCAGGCGTGGTGGTGTATGCATGGAGTCCCAGCTATTCAGGAGTCTGAGGCAGGAGGATTACCTGAGCCAGGGGAGGCAGACGCTGCAGTGAGCAGTGATCGCACACTGCACTCCAGCCTGGGTGACAAAGCGAGACCCTGCCTCCAAAAAAAAAAAAAAGTTAAAAACTCTCAATTATTATACCTTTAAAATTAACGAAATGTAAAAGTCCAAAACTATTATCTGGGAAAGACTCGTTTCACTGCCTCCTAGCAGTGCCTGCATGAAATCTGTACTCCTGAAAAGGGAAGCAGCCAGCTCACTGGTGACGTGGAGCAAGGAATTGCAGGAGCCCATAAGAGGCCTCGGCGGTCCCCGGGCGCTGCAGTTTTAAGACAACCCATTATTAGATGGAGGCACTTAAAGAGTTTGACAAACCACATCGTTTCCCAAAGCAGCATTAATTAAGTCAAGAAAATCACTGAAGACCTCCCCGCAAGCCCCTCCCCAGCGGGTGTGATCCTGGACCCAAGGGCTTGGGTGATGCCCACACAACTCTAAGGACAGGCCTGACCCGACCCCACTACACCACACCTAGAGCCCGGCCTTGCACGGGCAGGGTGGGGAGCCGGGTGACCTCTCCCTGCGCCCGCCCCACCTCCCGAGCTGGCTGGGCTGCCACGTCAGGCCCAGCCGGCCGCGGTCCTGCCCATCCTCCTCCCGCCCGTTCCATTGATTCGCGGGTTCCCTGCAACCCCGGGACCCCCACGCGGGATCCTGGCCGGAGAAGTGCCCCCATTCAAGCCCAGGGAGGGGCCACGCCTGCCGGACCCCCCGCCCCACGCCAACTTTTCAGACAGAGCAGGGCCCCGCGCAGCCGGGTGCGCCCCGAAGGCTCAAGTTCACGCGGGGATCGAGTGCAGAGCGGGGCCCGGCGCTGCGACACCCGGCCCGGAGCCCACCCCGAGGGCCCGCAGGCCGCTGCCCCCCGGGTCTGGGCACCCGTTAGGCCGGCCGAGGAGGTGTGTCGGGCCGGCGCGGGCCCCGCGGGCTGTGGGATGGCCGAGGTCGGCGGGTCCTCGGCGAGACCCGGCCCCCGCGCCCGAGCCTCTCCGGGCCTTCCCCCGCCGCTTACCGGCGCAGGAGCGCGTCTTCCAGATCTTCAGCAGCAGGATGACGATGGCCGCCAGGTGGGACAGGTCCCCAGTCAGCCGGAAGATGTTCATGGCGGCGGCGGCGGTGGTCAGCGCAGCGCGGCAGCCCCGGGGCTGGGCGGCTCAGGCAGCGGCGACCCCTGAGAGGAAGCGGCGAAGATGGCGAGAGCGCCCGCGACGTGGCCAGGGACGTGGCTGAACTGCCGGCGCGCGCGCGCGCGCGCGCGGGGCAGCCTGGGAGAGCGGGGCCAGGCCCCGCCCCTTCCCCGCCCCTTAAAGGGGGCGCGCCCCAGCGCAGGCTCAGCGGGGCAGCTCGCAGGGACTCCCTTGCAGGAAGACCCCGGACTCTCTGCCAACTTTTCCCTGCCGGGTTTCTGGCTTCTCCTCGGGTGCCGGCAGTTTCCTTTACTTTTTTGAAATAACACTCCCTGGGAATCTTTTTTTTCCTCCCACATATCAAAAGAGCTCTACAGGCCTATTGTACGAAAAAGCGTTTAAGAGAAGGCCGGGTGCGGTGGCTCATGCCTGAAATCCCAGCACTTTGAGAGGCCGAAGCAGGAGGATCCTTTGAGCCCAGGAGTTCGAGACCAGCCTGGGCAACCTAATGAGACTTCCCCTCACCCCCCGTCTCTACAAAAATTTTTTTTAAAATTAGCCGGGCCTGATGGTGCGTGCCTGGAGTACCAGCTATTTTAAAGGCTGAGGCAGGAGGATTGCTTGAGCCCAGGAGATCGAAGCTGCAGTGAACCATGATTGTGCCACTGCACTCCAGCCTGGACGACTGAATGAGACCCTGTCTCAAACAAAACAAAACAAAAAAAAGTACAAGAGGAAAAAAATGGATTTCTAATTGCCTCACTCAAGATAAGGTCAACATTGAAGGTGGAGGTGGAAGATGCAGTTTATGTAGGGGTCTGAAGATTTTACCATTCTGGGGACTGTCTTTAAGAAAGAGAATGCAAAATTAGGTAGAAAAGTGAACATTTGACCGGGCGCGGTGGCTCATCCCTGTAATCCCAGCACTTAAGGAGTACGAGGCGGGCGGATCATGAGGTCAAGAGATCTAGAGCATCCTGGCCAACATGGTGAAACCCTGTCTCTACTGAAAATACAAAAATTAGCTGGGCGTGGTGGCACGCACCTGTAATCCCAGCTACTCGGGAGGCTGAGGCAGGGAGAATCGCTTGAACCTGGGAAGCAAAGGTTGCATTGAGCTGAGATCGTGCCACTGCACTCCAGCCTGGCGACAGAGCAAGACTTATCTCAAAAAAAAAAAAAAAAAAAAAGAAAAGAAAAGAAAAGAAAAAAGAAAAGTGAACCTTTCTACGAGATGGGGACGTCACAAGAAATTGCAAACAAAACAAAGCTGACAAAGAGGATCTGCTACATAATTTGCGGGACGGAGTGCAGAACAAAAACGCACAGTTCCCAGTTCAAAAAGCAGGGTGGGGGCGAGGACTTGGTGCGGTGGCTCATGCCTGTAGTTCCAACACTTTGGGAGGCCAAGGAGGGAGGATCCATTAAGCTCAGGAGTTCAAAACCAGCATGGGCAATATGGCAAGACCCTGTCTCTACTAAAAATACAAAAAAAAAAGCCAGGCATGGTGATGCGCACCTGTGGTCCCAGCTATTCAGGAGGCTGAGGTGGGAGGATTGCTTGAGCCCAGGGGTCAAAGGTTGCATTGAGCGGAGATTCCACCACTGCACTCCAGCCTAGGCAACAGAGTGAGAACCTGTCTCAAAAAAAAAAAAAAAAAAAAAAAAAAAAGCAGGCCGGCTGCCCTGGCTCACGCCTGTAATCCCAGCACTTTTGGCAGGCCAAGGCTCGCCGATCAAGAGTTTAAGAGATCCAGACCGGCTGGGTGCGGTGGCTCACTCCTGTAATCGCAGCACTTTGGGAGGCAGAGGCGGGTAGATCACGAGGTCAGGAGATCCAGACCATCCTGGCTAACACGGTGAAACCCCGTCTCTACTAAAAATACAAAAAAATTAGCCGGGCGTTGTGGTGGAAGCCTGTAGTCCCAGCTACTCGGGAGGCTGAGGCAGGAGAATGGCGTGAACCCGGGAGGCGGAGCTTGCAGTGAGCCGAGATTGCGCCACTGCACTTCAGCCTGGGCTACAAACCGAGACTCCGTCTCAAAAAAAAAAAAAAAAAAAAAATCCAGACCATCCTGGCCAACATGGTGAAACCCGGTCTCTACTAAAAATACAAAAATTAGCTGGGCGTGGTGGCGCGTGCATGTAGTCCCAGTTGCTCAGGAGGCTGAGGCAGGAGAATTGCTTCAACCCAGGAGGCAGTGGTTGCAGTGAGCCAAGATTGCGCCGCTACGCTCCAGCCTGGCCACAGAGCGATACTCCGTCTTAAAAAAAAAAAAAAAAAAAAAAAAGCAATGCGGGAAAGTATTGTTAAAATCCTAAAAGATAAAGCTTTTTCCTTTTGCAGTCTCTTTCTCGATTTGCGGTGTTTCTTGTTTGCTATTTAACGTCATTCTAAGTAAAGAAGAAATAGAAAATTTTAATAATGATCACGAACTTTCCCATTTGTCTTTATTTTATTTAGAGATGGAGTCTTGCTCTGTTGCCCAGGCGGGAGTGCAGTGGCGCGATCATGGCTCACTGCAGCCTCGAACTTCTGGCCTCAAGTGATCCTCCTGCCTCGGGCTCCCAAAGTGCTGGGATTACAGGCTTAAGCCATCATGCCCAGACCGGCAATGTCAATTTTGAATGCAAATATCAGATCATTTAACTGAGATGAAGAATCCAAGAAAGTACATGATTCATAGTTCATGGCTTGTCCGTGGAGTGTGCCTGGGGCTGGCCAGAGGAGATGGGCATAGGCCAGACCCAGGAACGTTGGAAGGAAGGTGCGGGAGTCCATCAGGCACAGAGCTGGCTAAGAGAGCACACCTTGGGCATAGGGATGCCAGACAGGCCAGTGTAGACAGTCAGGTGTTCCCCTGGTGCACATGAGCATCTACATTGAACGCAGAGGCAATATGCATTTGGGCTTGATGGGTGCTGCTTTCCTCTCCTGCCAACTGACCGGCCAGTGCAGGGAGGTTGAGTCAGACATCACCCCTTTCTATGCAACACCACCCCAAGCCCCGGCAGAAGGCAACCCTCAAGGGTATTGCAACCTTCATGCAAGAAACCTGCCAGGTACCTGGATCAGGAGTGGGGGTGAGACTTACCTCTGCTGAGTTGCCCAGCAAATGCACCAGGGCACCACCCACAGTGGGCAGCCATAGCCATGGCCTGCCCAGAGAGGCACAGGGCATATGAGTCTGGTCTTACCCACTGTAACCTGGCCCGATGCACTCTGCACCCACACCCAGGCCCCCAGCTGAACAAAGGGCAGCAGTGGTCACTGGGCAAGGGCAGAAATGGGGAGACCAGGCTGCCAGACTGGTTCTCTGCTCAGAGAACCCATCCTGGGGAGGCAAGAGGTGGAACCATGTGTGTGCCCAGACTTCCAGTCTCTATTGCATGCTCCATTGTCTCATCTGGGCTTCACAAAACACAAATTCAAAGCTGAAATTTTCAGGACAGTGACTGCAAAACATTAAACCTTGAGTGTGGGCCCTTTGGAGCCCTGGACGCTGGGAAAGCGCACTGTTCTTTCTACTAGAAGTCAGCTCTTCTCACAGATAACGAAGAACATAAAATTCAGAAAATAATACTTTTATTGATTAACTACCTCACGCACTTCTGTAATAGTCTTTACAGATGTATACACATATATACATATATATGTGCATATGTGCATACAAATTTATATGCATGTATGTCTATGCACATATAATATATGCATATATGCACATATAATATATGCATATATGCACATCCTTATATGCATATATGCACTTACATATATACATACATGTATGTGTATCACATATATAATATATATGCATATATGTGTGTGTATATATATTTTTGGTTGTTGTTGTTGATATTAAATTGAGACACGGTCTTTCTCTGTTGCCCAGGCTGAAGTCCGGTGGTGCAATCATGGCTTTCTGCAGCCTCGAACTTCTGGCCTCAAGTGATCCTCCTGCCTCAGCCTCCCAAACTGCTGGGATTACAGGTGCACACCACTGTGCCTGGCTTTTTCTTACATTTTTGTCACTGTACACTCTTTGATTGCCTCTTCATATTTCCTATAGCGAGAATAGAAAAATTGTCTTTTCTCTAGCATTGTTGATTGAAAAAATTTTTTTTGATACTGTGGAAACATTTCTTTTGTCTTCTCTACTTGTTTTGGGTACTACCCTGGAAATTTTTAGGGCCACAGTCACATTTGGGAAACTCTCACATTTCTTTCACAGAAGAGCTGCAAGATTTCAGGGTACTTGTAGTTTTCTTGTGCAGGGACTAACGTGTGATACTTTTTGGATTTGTAATACTAGTTAACCAGATTGCTAGCACTCCTTGTATATAATAGTTCAGTGCTTTTGGATATGACACTTCCCTTGAGAGGCAGCTTAATTCTCCTCCCCTTCAATATGGGATGGACTTAGTGACTCATTTTTTTGAGAGAGGGTCTTGGTCCATCACCCAGACTAGAGTACAGTGGCTTGATTATAGCTCACTGCAGCCTCAGCCTCCCGGGTTCAAGTGATCCTCCTACCTCAGCCTCCTGAGAAGCCAGGACAACAGGCATGTGTTGTCCAGTTGGCCAACTACACATGGCCAGTGACTCACTTTTTTTTTTTTTTTTTGAGACGAAATCTCACTCTGTCACCCAGGCTGGAGTGCAGTGGCATGATCTCGGCTCACTGCAACTTCCGCCTCCCAGGTTCAAGTGATTCTCCTGCCTCAGCCTCCCAAGTAGCTGGGATTACAGGCATGTGCCACCACAGCCAGCTAATTTTTTTGTATTTTTAGTAGAGACAGGGTTTCACCACGTTGGCCAGGCTGGTCTCGAACTCCTGACCTGAAGTGATACATTCACCTCGGCCTCCCAAAGTGCTGGGATTACAGGTGTGAGCTACCATGCTCAGCCCCAGTGACTCACTTCTTTTATTTTTTTTGAGACGGAGTCTCGCTCTGTTTCCCAGGCTGGAGTGCAGTGGTGTGATCTCAGCTCACTGCAACCTCCTCCCGGGTTCAAGCGATTCTCCTGCCTCAGCCTCCCAAGTAGCTAGGATTACAGGTGTGTGCCACCATGCCCAGCTAATTTTTGTATTTTTAGTAGAGACGAGGTTTTGCCATGTTGGTCAGGCTGGTCTCAAACTCCTGCCCTCATGATCCACCCATCTCAGCCTCCCAAAGTGCTGGGATTACAGGTGTGAGCCACCGCACCTGGCCAACTCACTTCTAATGAAAAGAATATGATAGAGATGCCAGTTTGTCACTTCTGAGACTAGGTCTAAAAGGTGTTGCAGCTTCCGACCCTCTCTGTCAAACCACTCCCTCTGGGGAAAGCTAGCTGTCTGGTCTTGAGGACACCAAAGCAGCCATCTGTAAAAATCCTCGTGGTAAGAAACAGTCTTCTTATTAGCAGCCAGAAGGGGGCCTTCTGCCAACAGATAAATGATTAAACCATCCTGGAAGGAAGACTCCAGCCCCAGTCAAGCCTTCAGATGAATGCAACCTTGGCTGATGTCTTCACTGTAACTGTTGGGGAAAAAATAATGAAAATAATATCTCCTGCTAACCCAGTAAAACTTCTGCTCCAAATGTAGAAAAGAATGAAATAGTTTTATTAATGAATCCGCATCAGACTAGACTTTGATGAGCATCACAGGCAGTCCATCAAAGTGATTTCAAAGACAAAACACCAGGCCAGGCATGGTGGCTCATGCCTGTAATCCCAGCACTTTGGGAGGCTGAGGTGGGTGGATCACCTGAGGTCAGGAGTTCAAGACCAGCCTTGCCAACATGGTGAAACCCTGTCTCCACTAAAAGTACAAAAATTAACTGGGCATGGTGGCGCACACTTGTAATCCCAGCTACTCGGGAGGCTGAGGCAGGAAAATCACTTGAACCCAGGAGGCAGAGTTTGCAGTGAGTCAACATCATACCACTGCACTCCAGCCTGGGCAACAGAGTGAGACTGTCTAAAAAACAAAAAAAATACAGAACACTCTTTTATATGGGAAGGTAGATACAGTCCATTACATACCAATTAATAGTCTTTACCCAAAAGAAAAAAGAAAACTTCTCATATTTTTGTTGTCTTGTTTTTATTTTTTATTTTATTTTCACTTTTTGCTGGGATTACAGGCGCACACCATCACGTCCAGCTAAATTTTATTTTGTATTTTTAGTAGAGACGGGGTTTCACCATGTTGGTCAGGCTGGTCTTGAATGCCTGACCTCAAATGATCCACCCACCTTGGCCTCCCAATGTGCTGGGATTACAGACATGAGCCACCGCGCCCGGCCCAAATTTCTTTTTTAAAAATAATTTTACTTAATGTATTGAACCATCAGTGGTTAGTTCTCTTCCACATTGCCTGTCTATAGATTTGTGAAAGTGGTAAAAGGTACGTAGGAAACAAAGCGTAGAGCTTGTTTGGTGAATCTTCATCCTCATTAAGTTTTCTGGGCAACTTCATATGGATATGGTATGGGACATTCCTTATTCCTTTGGCCCAGAGAGCTTTGTTGAGCCTCACATCAATGTGCACATTTGGAGTCCCCATCTCCTTCATGGCGAATTTCTGGATCTCTCTGTGTGCCCGCGGGGCACTTCTTGAAGCCCACTCCACCGGTGCACTGGTGCATTCTGGGGTCACCGCCTCACTAATGGCAGAACGACCCTTCTTCTTTGCAGAAGCCATTCTGCCAAGCCCCAGTTGGAAAAGGTGGAATCAAATTTCAACATGAGGTTTGGAGGGTACAAACATCCAAACCATAGCACCCAGTAAAACTATCTCTTAAGAACCTGGGTAAGCCAGGTGCAGTGGCTCATACCTGTAATCCCAGCACTTTGGGAGGCCGAGACAGTGAGCCGAGATCGCACCACTGCACTCCAGTCTGGGCGACAGAGCGAGACTCCGTCTCAAAAAAAAAAAAAAAAAAAAAAGAAAAGGGGAAGGAGAGGGCAGCAGCTGCTGAGGTCTAGAACTGTCCAGCATGCTGCGTGGACAGCGGTGGGAAGGGTATATTTACAGGTGAAGGGCAAAGAGCTAGTTGATAGTGATTTGTGGTCACTGATGGAGTGAGAGCTTGGGAAGGCAGGCGCCCAGCATAGACAGGGAATTCACTCTGAATTGGAGCAGTGGGGAGGGAGGCCTGGATGCCCTGTGATGAGGATGGGAGCTGATGCATACAAGTTTGTAGAAGAGGCATGGGGTGGGAGAATCCTGTCTGATAGAATCTTTGTTTTCTTTTTTTCCAGATGGAATCTTGCTCTGTCGCCCAGGCTGGAGTGCAGCGGCACGATCTCAGCTCACTGCAACCTCTGCCTCCCGGGTTCAAGCAATTCTCCTGCCTCAGCCTCCTGAGTAGCTGGGATTACAGTCCCCCACCACCACGCCTGGCTAATTTTTTGTATTTTTAGTAGAGACAGGGCTTCTTTGTGTTGGCCAGGCTGGCCTCAAACTCCTGACCTCAAGTAATCCACCCGCCTCGACCTCCCAAAGTACTGGGATTACAGGCATGAGCCTCAGTGCAGTCTCTACCTGATAGAATCTTTTCTCTGTGAAGCATCATCAACTCATACAAAAATCTTTGAGGCCTCCTTGAGACTAGGACTATTACATCTTTGGCACCTGAAAGGAGGGTGTTATGGACTGAATTTTATCGCTCTCCCCCCACCACCAAATTCATATGTGGAAGTCCTAACGCCCAGTATCTCAGAATGTGAGCGTTATTTGGAGAAAGGCAATTAAGGTTAAATGAGGCCACACAGGGAGGGGGCTTAATCCAATAGGACTGGTTTCCTTAATTGAAGAGGCAGAAGCCTGGACAACATAGCAAGATCCCATGTCTGCAAAATTAAAAAAGAAATTAGCCAAGCACGGTGTTACATGCCTGTGGTCCCAGCTACTCAGGAGGCTGAGGTGGGAGGATTGCTGGAACCCACAAGCAATCCTCCATATGTCTGCATTACTTGATGTTTACTGCATGAGCCATGATTGTACCACTGCACTCCAGCCTGGGTGATAGAGCAAGACCTTGTCTTTATGAAAAAAAGAAGAGGCAGGGTGCGGTGGCTCACACCTGTAATTCCAGCACTTTGGGAGGCTGAGGCAGGCGGATCACCTGAGGTCAGGAGTTTGGGACCAGCCTGGCCAACACAGTGAAACGCTGTCTGTACTAAAAATACAAAAATTAGCCAGGTGTGGCAGTGTGCGCCTGTAATCCCAGCTACTCGGGAGGCTGAGGCAGGAGAATCACTTGAACCTGGGAGGCGGAGGTTGCAGTGAGCTGAGATGGCGCCACTGCACTCCAGCCTGGGCGACAGAGCAAGACTCCATCTCAAAAAAAAAAAAAAAGAAGAAAGAAGAAGAAGAAGAAAGGAAGAAGAAAGAAGAAGAAAAAGAAGGAAGAAGAAGAAGAAGAAGAAGAAGAAGAAGAAGAAGAAGAAGAAGAAGAAGAAGAAGAAGAAGAAGAGGCAGCAGCAGCAGCAGCAGCAGCAGCAGCAGCAGCAGAGGAAAGAAGGACGGAGGACGGAGGATGGAGGACGAGGGAGGAAGGAGGAGGAGGACGAGACGGAGACGGAGACAGAGATGGAGAGGGAGACGGAGACGGAGAAGGAGAAGGAAGAAATGCCGGGGAGAAAAGACCAAGTGGGGACACAGGGAGAAAGCCTGTCTGCAAACCAAGGAGAACAGCCTCAGGAGAGACCCAACCTGCTGACACTTTGATCTTGGACTTCCAACCCCCAGAACTGTGGGAAAACACATTTTTTCTGTTTAAGCTGCCCAATCTATGGTATTTTTTATCATAGCAGCCCTAGCAAACGAATGGCTTACACGAAAGGGAACAGGAAAAGAGAAAAGAAGTAGGGGTTTTATGTTGAAACCCCCAGCATCTGTGGCCCTTAGAGTGCTGATATGTGTGTGTGTGTGTGCGAGTGTGTGTGTGTGTATATATATATATATGGCAGCTATTTTCACTCAGAGGATGGGGCTTTTGGATTTAGACAGACTTCGGTTTTAGATCCAGCAAGTCACATAACCTTCCTAAGTTTCAGAGTTTTACGTACAAAAAAAAGATAATGAAATCCACCTTGGGTTTTTGTGAAAGTAAAATGAAATGAAATCCGTAAAAACACTGAGCACACTAACAAACATTCACGGATATTACTATCTGTAAAGGTGGTGTATCATTAGGCTATGTTATTTTGTTAGTATTATTGGAGATAAATGAATTCCTGAGGCATAAGTGCCTGCATTCACACCTTGTCATCTGGTGAGGAACTAGGGGGTCTGGGTGGATATGGTATAGACATTGAGTCACATACAGGGCTTTGCACTGACTCTGGGGTAGAACCACCATAAAACATAACCCCAGGTAACCAGACTCAGAGAGGCTGCCTTCTAAGATGTTGGTACCTGGCAACGCACCTGGCACACAGTAGGCAATCAAAAAGCATTGGCCAGCCTGGCTCGGTGGCTCACGTCTGCAACCCCAGCACTTTGGGATGCTGAGGCAGGCGGATCATGAGGTCAGCAGTTTGAGACCCACCTGGCCAACATGTTGAAACCCCGTCTCTACTAAAAATACAAAAATTAGCCGGGCGTGATGGCACATGCCTGTAGTCCCAGCTACTCAGGAGGCTGAGGCAGGAGAATCGCTTGAACCTGAGAGGCAGAGGTTGCGGTGAGCCGAGATTATCCCACTGTACTCCAGCCTGGGTGACAGAACAAGACCCTGTCTCAAAATAATAATGATAATAAAACATATAAAATATAAAAAGCAGGCTGGGCGCGGTGGCTCACACCTGTAATCCCAGCACTCTGGGAGGCTGAGGAGGGCGGATCATGAGGTCAGGAGATCGAGACCATCCTGGCTAACACAGTGAAACCCCGACTCTACTAAAAAATACAAAAAATTAGCCGGGCGTGGTGGCTGGCGCCTGTAGTCCCAGCTACTCGGGAGGCTGAGGCAGGAGAATGGCGTGAACCCGGGAGGCAGAGCTTGCAGTGAGCTGAGATTGTGCCACTGCACTCCAGCCTGGGTGACAGAGTAAGACTCCGTCTCAAAAAAAAAAAAAAAAAAAAGCATTGGCCAATGAGTGTAGGAAGGAAGAGCGCTCACTGAGTACTGAACATCTATCAGCATCTGTTAATGGGTCTGTTAGTTAACCCTTTCAGGGTCGTAAGTAATAGCAACCATTCAAACCAGCCTAAGCCAGGGAATTTAAATACATTTAAAATTCTTTTAAATGGAAGGAGAATCTGTTGTCTTGAAGACCGACAAGTCCAGTGTGTGCTTCAGGTATGGCTGGATCCAGGGACAGTGAGATGTATATGGTGATCTTCTCCCTCTTTTTTTCTCCTGTGCTAGCTTTAGATCCAGGCAGGTGCCCTTCATGTGGTGGTCTTGGCAGCCCCTCCTGACTCCTACCTTCTATACACCCAGAAATTCCAGAGCAAAGGGAATCTCTTTTTCAAACAGTGCCAGCTGGAGGCTTGGACTGACTCTGAGCCACACAGCCAGAGTCACAAGATCATCCTTATCCAATCACTCCAGCTCCAGGCCCTGGGATTAGGGGAGAGATAATTTCTGAAAGGAGAAACAGGAATCCTTTCCCAGCAGAAGGGCAAGACTGGTTGCCAGGCAGGCACAGACCACACTGCCCACTGGACTAAGTATCTATTTCATTTATTTATGTATTATTATTTTTTGAGACAGAGTCTCCTTCTGTCACCAGGGCTGGAGTTCAGAGGCGCAATCTTGGCACACTGCAACCTCTGCCTCCCAGGTTTCAATAGATTCTTGTGCCTCAGCCTCCCGAGTAGCTGGGATTACAGGCGCCTGCCAACACACTTGGCTAATTTTTGTGTTTTTAGTAGAGACAGCGTTTCACCATGTTGGCCAGGCTGGTCTCAAACTCCTGACCTCAAGTAATCCACCTACCTCGGCCTCCCAAAGTGCCGGGATTACAGGCATGAGCCACTGCGCCCAGCCTGGACTAAGTATCTGGATAGAAGTCAGGTAATTCATGGGTGACCAGGTAAGACAGACAGAAGCATGCCACCTGGTGAGTATATGGGGATGGGGAACCAGATCTGTGCTGGGTCCAGGCAGCACTAGGGCCATTGGGGCTTTTAAGGAGGCTGGGATCTGCACCCCTGGGCAAGAGGTCATGCAGCAGATTAATTGCAAAAATGGTCCTGATTCTCCATCTGTCCCTGAATCCACACCCTGTGTGGAGTGGCTTTGTGACATCTCCCAGCAGAGCCTGTTTCCCTTCCCCTAGAATCAGGGCTGGCCTTGTCATTTGGATGGACAGCAGACTGTGGCAGAAGGCACAGTGTACCAGCTCTGAGCCTCAGCCTCAAGCCATCTTCTGTGCCTTTGCTTGTTCAGCCTCTTTGACCCCCGATCCCCTCATGAAAAGAATCCTGGCTATTTGGGTGCAAAATGAGAGACCCCATTTTGGGGCTATCCCAGCTTTTCCAGCCAAAGGCCCCAGACATGAGATTGCTTGGCATGATTACCAAAGCTGCCTAGCTGACTCATAGCTGACTGAGGATGCAGAGCCTAGCTCAGATCAGAACCGGGACCCAGAGACTTGTGAGCAGTAAGTGATTGCTGTTTGAAGCCAATGAGTTTTGGGACAGTTTGTCACACAGCATTGTTGTAGCAAACAGATAACCAATACAAGGCATGTTAGGGAGAAAACCTAGCTGGTGCTTGGCCTGACACACTGTGCAATCAAGAGGTTAGGTCTCCTGGAAGGGACTTGTGTTTCTAACTTGCAGGAAAATGCCATGTGGGCTAACCAGGCCTGGAAATCACGCCTGTTGGAGTCTATAATCTCTACAGATCTCATGCAGGGTGTTTTTTGTTTTTTGTTTTTTTTCAGACAGAGTCTCACTCTGTCGCTCAGGCTGGAGTGCAGTGGCAGGATCTCGGCTCACTGCAACCTCCGCCCCCCCAAGTTCAAGCAATTCTTCTGCCTCAGCCTCCCAAGTAGCTGTGAATACAAGCGCGTGCCACCACGCCCAGCTAATTTTGTGTATTTTTAGTAGAGATGTGGCTTCACTATGTTGGCCAGGCTGGTCTTGAACTTCTGGCCTCAGGTGATCCGCCTGCCTCGGCCTCCCAAGGTGGTGGAATTACAGGCGTGAGCCACCGTGCCCTGCCTGCAGAGGTTTTAACTGACCTCCTGACATGTTTCCCAGAGACACAGGCACTGGGAACTTTCAGAAATGATTCTGCTTGAGCTGCTAGGGAGAAATGTACCCCACTAGCCACATCTCCCTTGCAGTATATATTTTGGTTTTGATGTTTTTGCATGGTGGTTGTGTGCAAGGAACAAAAAAACAAAGATGGCTTCCAAGAGGGGCCTAGGGGAGACTGGGAAGAACTGAACAGGTCCCCAGTACTGCTCAGGTGCAATGTAAGCCATTTGATTGCAGTGGATGAAAAAGAATCCAAGAGACAGGATTAAAGCCCATTTCAGACTTTTCCAAAAATAATTAAAAAGAAAAAAAAAAGGTGCAACAAGGGAAGCTGTCTGATGCAAGGATCTGCCATCAGAGAATTTTAAAAAAGGTGAAACAGTTCACACACCCTCCCTCCCTGCCCACCATGCCACCTGCTCCTGCTACTGGTATCCAGGTAACTCCTGCTGTAGGCCTAGGCACATGTAAAATGACCATTTGGGTCCCAAACACATCCCAGATTGTGTCATCTGCCCCCAAACCTGCCCTGGTCTCATGACTTGCTCCAGGGAACATCACCATCCGTCCAGGTGAGAAGTCTGGCAGTCGGCCACCAGATCCTGCTCACCTCCTGCCTCAACACCTCCCCATTCTGTCTGCTCTACCTTGACCACGCCTATTCCACTCCCAGGCTCCCCACTTCCAGCTGGGTCACCTCTACACAGGTTTGGGTTTGTCCACTGCAAGAAACCTCAATTCTGCAGTCTGACATAGGGGGTCTTCCTCCTCCAGTCCTTCCTTCCCTGCGACTCTCCCAGGCCTCTCTCTTCCCGTGTCCCTGAAGCCAGCTTCCAAGGCTCCGGCTGGGCGTGCACATCCCCAGGGCCCCTCTACATTGGGCTTTCTGCCCTCTCACGTCTCGCGCCCGCCTGCAGGGTCGTGCTCAAGGGTGTCGGCCCCCTCACAGGGACCCGCTAGAAGCAGGATCAGAAAAAAGGTCCACATGTCCCAGGAATGTGGCCACTTTGTAATCCACCCTCCAGGCCCCCCTGACAGCCTGGGAGCGAGGCGGGAAGTGGGCCCAGGAAGCCGACGGAGCACGGTCCTCCAGGTGCAGGCACACTCAGCACCCGCTGCTACAGCATCTGGTTCTGGGCCTGGGGGTAGGAACAAGGGCTGGCAGAGGAGGGCCCGGCCACAGCTCAGCGGCTGAGGTAGCTGCAGGAGAGGCTGGCGGTGTGCTCGGAGCCCAGGGCGCAGTGGCCCCGGACCTCGGCAGTGTCTGGGCTGCCCTCTCGGCCTCCATCTCCCTACTCAGGCCGCAGAGGACGCGGTGTGGCCACTGTCACCAGGCCAGGGGTGAAACCATCCCGGAGCTGCGCGGGCCCTCCCCGGCCTGCAGGTCACTCAGTGCTCGCTGGGGAGGGGGAACACAGAGGTAGGGTGGTCAGTGGTCCCAGGAACCTGTGACACCTTCCCTGTTTCTTCCCACACTAGACAGCCAGCATTGAGGCTGCAACTTGCCCCAACAGGGGGTTAGGGGGATGTGTCGCTCACTGGGGCCCCTTTCCCAGCCCTGGCTTCATGGAGAATCCCTTCATTTGGCCTCTAGCCCCCACCTCTCCAAAAGGGCCCCTCAGGTCTCCACTGAGGCTCACCTCGAATTTACTCATGAACTCTGCAAAGATGCCGAAGAAAGCCTCAGAGGTGGTGGCCTTGGAATCCTCCCCAAAGAAGGCCAGTGCCTTGCCCAGCTCCTCCATGGCCTCGTGCTGCAGCCCGTCCAGCGCCCGAAGCGCCGGCTGGGCCGTCTCCAGGAAGGACTGACAGGCCTCAGTTAAGGAAACAGCCAGCCCGCTGGTGCCCCTAGGGTCTCGAGTGGTGGCCCGACAGACAGGTCCCTAGCAGCCCTATTCCTGGTTGGCCTGAGTTCTTCCAAGGGCCAAGGCCCTGTGTCCAACAGGAAACCGGGCCCTGTTCAGGGACTCCAGTCCCACTGGCCACTAAGCTCATCCTGAAACTGGCCACAGCCAGTGCGGCCTCAGGCCATTCACCTCTGTTCTCTCTGCAGGGCCAGGCCTTGGGTCTCTGATCAGAGGCCTCCACCGCCACCTTCTTCCCCAACCACTCAGTTACAGTAGGCCCCTCTGTCACTCTCTAGGCCTTACTTTCTTTTTTTCTGAGACAGGGTCTTATTCTGTCACTCAGCCTGGAGTGCAGTGGCATGATCACAGCTCACAGGTCATTCCAGCCTCTACCTCCCAGGCTCAAGTGATCCTCCCACCTCAGCCTCCTGAGTAGCTGGGACCAGAGGTTCACACCACCATACCCAGCTAATTTTTTGATTTTTAAAATAGAGATGGGGTCTATGTTGCCTAGGGTGGTCTCAAACTCCTGGGCTCAAGTGATCCTCCCACCTTGGCCTCCCAGAGTGCTGGAATTACAGGTGTGAGCCACCACATCTGACCTTAGGCCTTACTCTGTTTTCTAGAGCATTTGTCATGACCTGAAATTATTCACAAGTTCATTTCCTACCACCTAAGTGAAAGCTCACGCCCTCCATGCACCTCCAGGGCTTAGAATAGCATCTGATACATGGTCAGTCCTGCAAAAAGATTCAGTGGCTGAATTGCTATCTTTTTTTTTTTTTTAGACGGAGTCTCACTGTCGCCCAGGCTGGAGTGCAGTGGCTCAATCTCGGCTCACTGCAGGCTCCGCCTCCCGGGTTCATGCCATTCTCCTGCCTCAGCCTCCCGAGTAGCTGGGACTACAGGTGCCCGCCACCTCGCCCAGCTAATTTTTTGTATTTTTAGTAGAGATGGGGTTTCACCGTGTTAGCCAGGATGGTCTCGATCTCCTGACCTTGTGATCCACTCGCCTTGGCCTCCCAAAGTGCTGGGATTACAGGCGCGAGCCACCGCGCCCGGCCATTTTTTCAGCACTTAAAACGGTGCCAAGCTTTGTTCCAAGCTTGTTGAATCATCGTTTAACACCTCTATGAGGTAGATTATCTCTATTTTACATGCGAACAAATTAAAGCACAGAGGACTTTAGCAACTAGCCCAAGATCACACAGCAAGCACTGTGGTGCCTGAGCCATGGTTGAACCCACCAGGGTCGTATCAATTAATGACCACTGTGGTAGCAGTTCTCATGACCCTTTTTCCTGATGAGAAAACTGGGCTCAGAGAGGGTAAGTGACTTGCCCATAGTCCCATAGCAGGTAAGCAAATGAGTCGGGATTTGGGCCTATGCCTGTCTGATATGCCAGGTCAATTTCCTTTGCAGAGGCTGCCTTTAATTAATTAATTAATTTATTTATTTATTTTGAGACAGAGTCTCGCTCTGTTGCACAGGCTAGAGTGCAATGGCACGATCTCAGCTTACTGCAACCTCAGCCTCCTGGATCCAAGTGATTCTCCTGCCTCAGCCTTCTGAGTAGATGGGATTACAGGCACATGGCACCACACCTGGCTGATTTTTGTATTTTTAGTAGAGACAGGGTTTCACCATGTTGGCCAGGATGGTCCTGAACTCCTGACCTCAGGTGATCTGCCCTCCTTGGCCTCCCAAAGTGCTGGGATTACAGGCGTGAGCCACCGCGCCTGGCCTGCCTTCATTTTATTTTTGAGATAAGGTCTCACTCTGTCACCCGGCTAGAGTGCAGTGCTGTGATCATACCTCACTGCAACCTTGAACTCCTGGGCTCAGGTGATCCTCTAGTTGCAGCCTCCTGAGGAGCTGGGACTACAGGCATGCACCACCATGCCAGGCTCATTTCCAAATTCTTTTGTAGAGATGGGGTCCCGCTATGTTGCCCAGGCTGGTCTCAAACTCCTGGCCTCAAGCGATCTCTCAGCCTTGACCTCCCAAAGTGCTGGGATTACAGGCATGAGACACTGCAGCTGGCCCAGAGGCTACCCTTGAATGTGACCATCCATCTTCCCTCTGGGGACTTCCAAGCCCAAGGAAGCAGGCCAATACCCCTGGACTGAGGGATGCTAGAGTGGACTAACCCTTACCTAAACAGCCTCAGCTTTCACATCTGCAAAACATCTAGGTAGGCCAGGCACAGTGGCTCACGCCTGTAATCCCAGCACTTTGGGAGGCCGAGGCAGGTGGATCACGAGGTCAGGAGTTTGAGATCAGCCTGACCAACATAGTGAAACCCCATCTCTACTAAAAAATACAAAAAATTAACCGGTTGTGGTGGTAGGCACCTGTAATCCCAGCTACTCGGGAGGCTGAGGCAGAAGAATTGCTTGAACCCAGGAGGTGGAGGTTGCAGTGAGCTGAGACTGCGCCATTGCACTCCAGCCTGGGCAACAGCGCGAGACTCCATCTCAAAACAAAAATCTGGGTGTGAAGTGAGTGAAAGATGGGGGTGAAAAGCACCTTGCCCAAGCTGTAGAGTTTGCTTAGTGATTCTCTGCAAATCTCCTGCCTGAAAGGGCGGGGGTGGATCTGACATCAAATTCCTGCTCAAGACACTCACCTGCACCAGACACTCACCCGTGTGCTGCAGTCAGAGACATGTGACAGGGGCTTTCACCACCTACTGCCCTGGCCACAGGCACAGCCCCCAGAGCTCTCCTCCTTACCTAGCTTCAGCATTAGGGAAAACCCTGTGTTCCCTGCCAAGGGGTGTTGGAGCCAGAGAGGGGGAGCAGGGAGAACTGCCACATGCCCTTCTTTCCTGTCTTCCCATCTGGGCCTCTGTCACCCACTGGCCAGGCCCTGCTGGGGGGCTCAATGGGAATGTCCCACCCTCCTGACTGCCTTTGGCTGGTAGGGCCTGACAGGCTGCTCCTTGTAATTTTGAGACTTAGCTCTGGGCTGCACTGCCCCAGAGGACAGATGGTACAGTGGCTTTGGGGCACTCAAAAGAGCTCTGGCTTCAGTTACACACAGACTTGGCATAAGCACTTGGATTATAAATGACCCAGGGCTAAGCGCAGTGGCTCAGGCCTGTAATCTCAGCACTGTGAGAGGCCGAGGCAGGTGGATCACCTGAGGTGAGGAGTGCAAGACCAGCCTGGAAAACATAGTGAACCCATGTCTCTACTAAAAATACAAAAATAAGCCAGGTGTGGTGGTGGGTGCCTGTAATCCCAGCTACTTGGGAGGCTGAGGCAGGAGAATAGCTTGAACCTGGGAGGCGGAGGCTGCAGTGAGCCAAGATCGTGCAACTGCACTCCAGCCTGGGCAACAGAGCAAGGCTCTGTCTCAAAAGATAAATAAAATTAAATAAATATATAAATAAATTTATAATCCAGGATGGGACCTGGTGTTGTGGCTCACACCTGTAATCCTAGCACTCTGGGAGGCTGAGGCAGGCAGATCACTTGAGCCCAGGAGTTTTAGACCAGCCTGGGCAACATGGCAAAACCTTGTCTCTACTAAAAATACAAAAATTAGCTAGGCATAGCCTGGGTGACAGAGTGAGATCCTGTCTCAATGAATCAATCAATTAATCAATAAACAACCCAGGATGGAGCCTCTTCCAGGACCCCTGGGTGCACAGCAACCCGTGTCCAGAATCTCTGCTGGAAGTCGAGGTCTCCAGCGGCCACTGGAGCCATAGCCAGCTCTACCCAACCACCCCAGGATCCAGCCTGGTGCAGGAACAGGCTGCTCAGAGGATGCTGACATGACCACTGCAAACTTGTCCTCGCTAGAAGGGGAAATGCTCTGGCAGGCGTCCTGTATCTCACTGATAGTGCCATGGAGGTCAGCCAGGTCGCTGGTCAGGGCCCGTTGGTTCACTGTAGGGAAGAGGACAGAGGCTGCATTGGGCCACTCTCCCAGCCCAGGACAGCATGCCTCTGCCTCCCCATCCACGCACCCAGCATACCTTTGGCAGCCAGGGGCACGGTGGGCAGGTCCTGAGCAAAGCCCAGGAGTTCAGGGAAGTGCTGGCTCAACGATTTGGCAAGGATGTGCAGGAAGGTGGACTTCCCATCCACTGTCTTGGTGGAGTTCAGCTGCAAGTGACCCCCAATATACATTCCTGTCAAGGACCCCATCAGATGGGGTCACATGGGCCCAGCTTCTCCTGGACTACTGTGGCATCAATGATCAATTCTTGGCTCCCCCCTCTTTTTTTTAATAGCAGGGCCTTGCTCTGTTTCCCAGGCTGGAGTGCAGTGGCTCCATCATAGCTCACTGCAGCCTCAAACTCCTAGGCTCAAGCGATCCTTCCACCTTAGTCTCCCAAGTAGCTTGGACAACAGGCATGTGTCATGCCTGGCTAATTATTTTTGTCGAACTAGGGTCTTGCTATGTTGTCCAGGCTAGTCTCCAACTCCTGGCCTCAAGTGATCCTCTCACCTTGGCCTCCAAAGTGCCGGGATTACAGGCATGAGCCACCACACCCTGCCCAATCCCCAGCCTTTGACACTCTCTTTCCAACTGTCTTCCCTCACTCCATTTTTCCAGATCCTGGGAGTGTGTTCCCCCATCCCACCCCACCCTTTGCTGCAGTCACATCCTGGCTTCAATGTGGCCCTTTTCCTGCCAGGAGGAGAGCCCTCCTTGGCTCCTTGGTCACGATGTCCTCTCATGCCCTCTGCCACAACTGAGCTAGACCTGGCGTCAGCACTTTGCTGGTAGAGCAAACCAGTCAATTGCTGCCGGCAGGTCCCCTCACCTCTGTCAAAAAGTTGATCTTGAAGCCCGTGGTCTTGTTGGTTTTGGGCTGTCCATCGTTGAGATAGTTGCCCATGGCCAACACAAACTGTGGACAAGAAGGTGGGCAGGTCCTATCCTCACCCCACCACCCACCCACCCTGTTGTCTGGATGGGCCTCCAGGCTGGAAGCCCCAAGAGGCAGAGAAGCAGATAGGGTGCCAGGGAGGGTACGCCCACTGACCTCCAGGATCTTGGCGAGCTTCCGACTGTTTTTGAGCTCCAGGGAGGCCTGGCGCAAGCATTCAAGGCTGCCTCGGATCTCCTCTGTCTTCTCCTGGAGGGTGGCCTGGAAGTGCAGGCTGCGCAGGCGCGTCTTGTATTCGGGAACTGACAGCATCTGCCTCGAAGGCAGAGCCAGGATTCACCCATCCCCTTCCTTGGACCCTCTGCCCCACCGCAGGCTTTGGGGTGGGGGGAGGGGTCTGCTGGCTGCTTTGGCCCGATATTCCGGTAGGAAGAATAAGCACGACCCCTGGGGAAGCCCGCCTCCCATGTACCTTGGACCCCTGATAGGACCTGGCCATTCAAGGTGTTAAACTGGGACTCAGAGACCTGGGCGCAATGGCGGCCCCCGAAGGCGCGCGGGACCCCAGCAGCCCTGGCCACAGCGACAACCCCTATGGAGCGGGCCGAGGCCTCGCGGCGGGGTTGTGGTCGCGGCACCTGCAGGACGAACTGGTCCGGCTCACTGAGGCGGCCGGGCGCCTCGCGGAAGGCCTGGTAGCGCTGCTCCTCGTCGGCGTCGGGCGCGAAGAGCAGCAGCTGCGCCAGATGCGCGGGCTCCAGGCGCCGGGGCTCCATGCTCATCAGCACCTGGCGCAGCTCCGCGGGGCTCAGCTTCAGGTGCGCCAAGAGGATGGCTGCGGGCGGGGCGGCGCGGTGAGCTGGGCGGGGCCGGAGCGGGGCGGGGGCGGGGCCGGGTGGGACCCAAGACGGAGAGGGCAGGGCAGAGGCGGGGAGAGGGCGGACACGGGCGGGGCCTAGGGGAGAGGGCGGGGCCTTGAGGCTGGAGGGACAAGAAACGCGGACCGGGACAAGAGGCTGAGCTGAGGCGGGTCCCGGGTGGGGAGAGGACGGCGCTTCAACATTGGCCTGGGCTAAGGGGAAGAGCCTGGGAGGGGAAGAAAAAAGGAAAGGGGGGGCCGCTCGGTGAGCAGGGACCGGGAGAGGGTGGGGCCCGGCAGGAAGAGGGCGGGGCTTCCAGTTGGCCTAGGATACAGGGGGGAATCTGAAGGGGCAGGGGACAAGGGAAGCGGGTAGACCTGCGAGGGAGAGCTGGGGCGGGGCCTGGGCTACTGGAGGAACTCTAGAGGGGTGGGGGTCAATGAACAGGGCGGGGTCTATGAGGATAAACTGGGGCGGGGCCCGGGTGGAAAGAGGGCGGGACTTTGGGATTGGCCTGGGCTACTGTGAGGAGCCGCGGGTAGGAGCAAGGAAACGGAGCGGGGCTGCTGGTTGAGAGCAAGCGGGGGAAGAGGGCGGGGCCCAGCAGGGAGAGGGCGGAGCTTCCAGGTGCGCTTCGGCTACAGGGAGGAGACTGAATGGAGGGGACAAGGAACAGGGGAGGAGACTGAATGGAGGGAACAAGGAACAGGGGCGGGGCCTGCGAGGGGTGCCGTAGGGGGCCGTGGCAGGGGCGGGCCCTGAAATAGGGACGGTCTTTCAGCGACCGATTTAAGGGTGAGGACGGGGTTCTCGAAACGCTAGATTAAGAAGCTGGGTGAGGCCTATGGGGGTCGGGCCAGGGACTAAGGCGGGGCCTGCGAAGGAGAGAGGGAAAGACGCTGGAGGCGGGGCCAGAACCGGGAAGTTGATTAGACAGTGAGGGCGGGGCCGGCACCTGCGCCCAGATGGGATCTGGCTGGCTATGGGGCCTGGGAGGGGGTCTTCACTGCGCTGAGCGACAGGAGTCCGGGTCCCCACCGCCTAATCTCTGTCATCCACCTGGGCAGGTCTGAGGCCCAGAGAAAGGGCCGCCGCCTGCCCCCCTACACCCCCTGGGGTTCCCCGGACCCTCACAGGTGTTGTAGGCCTTCTTATGGGACAGGATCTCCACCACCTCCTTCTTCCGGAAGGGCTCCGGCCCCGGCACCGGTTCTGGAAAAGAAACTGACAGTTTACGAAGGCGGCTAGGCTGAGGCTGCAGTGGGAAGGCCCAGGAGTGGTGTGGCCACAGCCAACAGCCACTATCCCCCTAAGCACGACGTCGACTTAATCAGCTACACATGTCCATAGTCCCTTCATTCCTCAGGTCAGGGACCCTCAGGTCCTGTGTGTAACCTTCCCCGCCCCGTGCCCTGTGCACCCCCTATGCTGCTGGAGGCCAGGTCTTTCTGTTCCATCCTGGGACCGCCTGTTCCACCCATCAACGACAGGGAGATACCCAGGAAGGGGTGAGGGCAAGGGAGCCTGGAAGATATATTTGTGGATGCCTCCTGTCTACGGTGTGACTGTGAGCAAATTACCTCACCTGTCTATGCTTCCTCATTAGAAAGTGGGGGGTGATCACAGTATGTACATCATAGAGTTGCCATGGGATTTAGAAATGAGAGTCCCTGGTATTTGATCACTACACAATAAATGCCAGCTTTTTTTTTTTTTTTTTTTTTTTTTTAGACGGGGTCTCACTGTGTCATCCAGGTTACCAGGTCGGAGTGCAGTGGTGTGATCGCGGCTCACTGCAACCTCCACCTCCCAGGCTCAATCGATCCTCCCAACTCAGCCTCCCAAATAGCTGGGACCACAGGCATCCTCCACCGTGCCTGGCTAATTTTTTGTATTTTTGGTAGAGACAGGGGTTTCACCACGTTGCCCAGGCTGGTCTCGAACTCCTGAGCTCAGGCGATCCACCCACCTCAGCCTCCCAAAGTGCTGGGATGACAGGCGTGAGCCACTGTGCCCAGCCTAAATGCCAGCTATTAAATAACTCAGGGACTGAAGGCTTGAGGACGCATCAGGTTAAATAGCAGTCAGTGCAGCCCTGGGAGATGCTAAGCCTGGGGCTGCCACAGATGGTGTGGTATCTGGGGTTCCCCCAAGGCCATCAGGCCACTCACTAGAAGGTTTCTGGGTGCCGAAGTGGAGCTCCAGGTCGAGGTATTTCACCATGTCACTCAGCTTATCATAGTCGGAGTCTTCCCCGAGCTGCGAGGGAGGATGGGAGGTTGAGTAGGAGGAGCAGCAGCAGCTGGACTGGCCTCCCACTTCCCACCCTCTGAGGGCTGCCCTAGGGGCTTCCCGAGCAAAAGCACCCATCAGGCGCTGGGATAAAGCCCAGAGCAGGAGGAGATTGCAAGAGAAGCCAGATCATCTGAGTCACCGGGTGCTGAGCCAGCTCCTCTTGGGGTCAGTCGAGACTCAAGACTTGTAACTACTTGTGCAGAAGCCAGCAAGGTGGGACTGGAGCGGGGGCATGAGGAGCTGTGAAGGGGCTAGAGCCAAGTAAGGGGCTACTGGAGGTGGCTCAGGGGTCTGGCTCTGTCATGAGGTCTCCTTGGAGGGCGGTGAGTTCACCAGGGCTGCCCTGGGCAGAATGAGCTGGTGCTGGCAACTGTGACAGCCTAGGGGTCAGACGCTGGACATGTGGCTGTGATGAATGGCGTAGATGAGAGGTGACAGCCTGGGGCTGGGACAGGGAGTGAGGATGGGGTGGCTGCCAAAGGGAGAGAACCCAAAGGGAGGGCAGGCAGGGGAATGAAGTCTTAGAACATGGTTGCAGGGCATGGACACTGAGGATGGATTTGGGCTTGGCCAGATGTGTGACCTGTGTCCCTGTGTCCACCTTTGGTAACCAATGGAAGAGCCATGCTGTGGAGCAAGACTTGAAGATCGGTCTAAGGTTGGCAGGAGTGAGGTCTCCAGGGGACCCAGGAGGTCCCTATTTGTGCCCTTGTCTCACTGAGTTGTTTTTTTTTTTTTTTCTGAGGTAGGGTCTCACTCTGTACCCCAGGCTGGAGTGCAGTGGTGCCATCTTGGCTCACTGCAACCTCCACCTCTGGGAATCAAGTGATTCTCCCTCTTCAGCCTCCCGAGTAGCTGGGACCACAGGCATGCACCACCATGTCCGGCTAATTTTTTGATTTTTTTGTAGAGACGAGATCTCACTATGCTGCCCAGACTTGTCTTGAACTCTTAGGCTCAAGCAGTCCTCCCGCCTCAGCCTCCCAAAGTGCCAGGATTACAGGTGTGAACCACCAAGCCTGGCCTCACCAGGCATCTTTATTAGCAACTTGGAAAGGGTCCCTGGAGATGTGGGCTGATGATATCTTGGCTGAGAAGGCAGGAGACAGAATTGGGACCCAGGAGATGGCAGTGGGGAAAAATCACAAGCATGCCTCTGCCCAGTGTGACTACATGTGAGAGTGTGCTATTGATCCCAAGAAGATGGAGTTGAGGATGATGGTGAGCGTGAGCACTGGGACGGGGCAGCCCCGGGAGCTGGAAGGAGCCCCTGCCATATTAAAAGGAGTATGATGTCCGGGTCAAAGGAGGTGAGAACCCTGTTCTCTCCTCTGAGCTGGTCAAGCCCCATTCGGGGTTCCATCTAGGAATGTCTCTTTGACAGGGACATGGACACTGGAGTAGGGGTTGGAAACCATGTTCTAAGAGAATGATCTGAAAAAAAAAAGGGGTGGGGTGAACCTTGTTCATCTTGCGGATTGGTTGGTCTGTGGATAAGATTGCTCTGCCCGATTTCAAGGGCCAGAAAGAAAACAGGGCATGGGAATCCTGGGGAGACAAGATTTCAGAACAAGACAAAGGATGGTTAAAATCGTCCAGTGAGGAAAGGAAGACCTTGACAGGTAGTGAGTTCCCCATCACTGAAGGTGTTCAAGCATACACTGGCAGTGTTGTGCGGGAGGAAATTCAAGCATCAAAGTGAAAGGGTGAAGGCTGGTGTGCAGGAGTTTGAAGCAGCTGCTCTTTTAAAGGTTTAAGAGAACTCATCTGGCCTCAAGAGTGATAGGTTTCAAGGATGGGTAGGGTGGCATTTCCAGGTGTCCCCAGTGTGTGTCTTTGGCTGAGGGACACAGATTGGCTTCAATGCCTGCAGTGGCCCCCAAGCGTGGGGATGTCCTCGGGCTGGGCCTCTACTCATCCTCTGCTTGGGGTAGGGAGGATGATGTTGGAAGATGCCTGGCCGATGGGTTTTCCTTCAGTGCTGCTGCCCAAGCCATCCTCCCCCAGTACAGAACACTGCTGGGTCCCAGGTCACCCACCTGACCCCAGATGGTGCCTTCTGAGTTCTCCACCTGTTCCCACCGCAAGCGCTTGACGCTCATGTGGCTGGTCTCACTGCGCCGGTGGCCCAGGCCCCGGGACAGCATGGGGGGTGCACAGGGCACGGGTGGGGGCAGGGGTGGTGGGGGTGGTGGAGGGACTGGGTGGCTGAGTTGGGTGAGGGGCTTGGCTAGTGCCTGAGCAGGGCCCCGGGAACCATCAGAGCTACGGGAGCTGGGCTTAGGGTCATGGAAAGGCAGGGGTGGCGGGGGTGGGGGGCTGAGCGGGGGTGGGGGGATGTTGTCAGAGATGGAGGAGTAGGTCAGGGAGCTGCCTTCTTCACTGCTGCTGACGCAGTCGCTGGCGCTGCTCCGCTCATTGGTTACGAAGCTGCCTTGGTCATCATGGAAGCTCATCTGGTGGTGGGGAGAGAGGCAAGGGGAGGGTGAGGCTGGGCCTAGAGAGACTAGAGCAGGTGCAAAGTGAAGGATCATGGAATAACCTGGGACAAGGATAGGGCCATCTCACGGGTTAGCCTCAGGCTGTAAGGGACACCTGGGCTAAGGATAGGACTGTCTCACAGGTTAACCTCAGGCTGTGAGGGGAATAGCCTGGGCTAAGGATAGGACTCTCTCATGGGTTAGCCTCAGGCTGTGAGGGGGATAGCCTGGAATAAGGATAGGACCCTCTCACGGGTTAGCCTCAGGCTGTGGGTGGGATAGCCTGAGCTAAGGAATGGGCTAACCTGGGACAGGGAATACGGGCTAGCCTCAGACAAGCATGATAACCTTGAACAGGAGATAGGGTAAATGGGGGCAAGTGGTGGGATAGCTTGAGCCAGGGAGTGGGATAGCCTGGGGAAGATCCCAAGGGCAGCAGGCCCCTTGCGGGAGCCCAGGAACACTGTTGCCTTGCAGACCGCCACACCTCGTTTCACCCGCCTCCCTCCACACCTGCGTGCCCACCTCCTCGTAGTCGTTCTCAGGGGTCAGGAAATCATCCACGATGGTGACCCGGGGGCCCAGCTGCTCGCTCAGCACGTCCAGGAAGCGGTCAGTATCTCGGCTTCGCACAGCGTGGGAGAAGGTGAAGAGCTTCCTGCGGCTGGGCGGGCGGGCAGGGTCTGGGCTTGGGGGACTGTCGGGGCAGATGGGCCCGGGGCCTGGCTGTGGGGAGGGTGCCCTGCTGCTGTCCAGGCTGGCGTAGGGGTGGGACTCAGAGCTGCTGGGGGAGGCCAGGCCCCCCGAACACAGCGGGTGGTAGCAGGGGGAGGGCAACAGTCGCTCGCTGGGCCACGAGACGCTGGACAGGGTCCTGGGCCCTGGAGGAGGGATGGAGTATGAGGATTCCTCTTCAGCCAGCACCAGGGTTCCAGGTGCAAGCTGGAGAGAGGGCCCTAGGGCAGGCTGGTTCTGTGTCCCAGACCACTCCCCTTTCCCTCTCTGGGCACAGTGCAGGAAGACCCTGGGCAGCCCTGCCTTCCAAGCATGACTAAAGGCCAGATCTGGTGAGCAGGAGCACTGCTCAGCCTCAGGACAGGCTGGACGCCAGCTCACCTTGGAATGGTCACCAGGGGTCCCAGCTGGGAACCACTGAACACCACTAACTCGAACGGTGGAGGGGCTTCTCTAGGGCCCAGACCCAGAGTCATGGAGCGTCTTGCATGCCCAGCAAGCCCTGAGATCACAGGAGGATCTCCCAGGGCTCCTGCCTTCTGAGCTGCAGAGCAACTGTCTTCCTAGCTGTGCCATTCACAGGACAACGCGTGTACTTGATCATTTATCCAGTAACCACTTGCTAACTCGGGGACTTCTTCAGAAACAGGCATCTGCCTTCTTTCTTTTTCTTTTTTAAGACAGGGTCTTGCTCTGCTGCTTATAGGCTAGAGTGCAGTGGCTCAAAATAGCTCACTGCAGCCTTGAACTCCTGGGCTCAAGTGATCCTCCCGCCTCAGCCTCTTGAGGAGTTGGGACTACAGGCATGTAGTCATGCCCCATGCCCAGCTAATTTTGTATTTTTTTTGTTAGAGATGGGGTCTCACTATGTTGCCAGGCTGGTCTCAAACTCCTGGGCTCAATCGATCCTCCTGCCTCAGCCTCCCAAAGTGCTGGGATTACAGGCACGACCCATGGTACCCAGGCTACTTTCTTGATCCACAGCTGAGGTTAGGGTCACAGGAGCATGGGAGGGACTGGGACAACCCTCACCCTGATGGAGCAGAGAAGCAGCTCCAGGGCTGAGCCTGAGGTGGAGGGAAACACCCGGACAGTCGAGATGACAGAGGCTGGAGCCCTACCTGTGGTGACTGCTGGGCTGGGGCCTGGAGGGGAAGCCCGGGATTTGGACACGGTCCCCATCTTCCCCTTGAAGCTGCTGTTCAGTCGAGACTCAAGCTCTGCATAGACAGCTGACATCTGGAGGGAGACGGGGGAGAGTCCAGCCCATTCTACTTCCCCTCATGGCCCTAGTGTGGCCTCCGAGGCCAGGCCTGGGTGGGCTGGGAGGCAGGGATATGCCTCAGCCTGAAGCAGCACAGGGACGCCTTGGCCTGGGTCTCCTGGGCCCAGTCCTATGGACCGTCCATTCCCTGCCCCCTACTGACCCCACCTGGAGGGCAGAGAGAAGGTCTCACCATCTTGGGGTTGGGGGTCTCAGGGAGGGACGTGCCATCGCCTGCCTGGCGCTCGCCTGGGATCAGGGGAAGAGGCATCTCAGGGCACTCGCCGGGACCTGCCGGGGAACAATGTCATTACCGTATCTGAGCTCTACAGCTCTGCAGGCCCAGGAGGGCCAATTCTGAGCCCTGCTTAGCCCCATTCCCTGGGATTCCCCACCTCACCAAGCCTATTTTGCAGGTGGAAAAACTGAGCTCCATTCATACTCTCCCCCCAACACCAGCCTTACCGCAGCTGAGGCCGGCCTCCAGGCCCTGGGACCGGAGGCTGCGGCGGCACATGGAGGAAGCCCGCAGGGAGCTCCGCGGCTGGGGCTCAGGCGTGGGCTCCGGCTCCAGGTCCAGCTCAGGCTCCGGCTCTGCTGTGGGACATGCAGGGAACATGGGGCCCTCTTGTCCTCTCAGCCAGACAAGGGACCTCCAAAACAGGGAGGGGAGGGCAGATGTCATCTGCACCAATATGCGGACCCCAAGCCACGGGGCCTGCCCTGCTTCCTCCAGAACAGCTCTTGAGGGGAAGCCCCAGGGCAAGAAACCAGGTGCCAGGAGCAGCACCAGAATGCAGCTAGCCTGAACTCAGGGGCCTAGCAGAGATCTCATGACAACAGCTTCCAGAGTCTCAACGCCCTGCCTGTACTTGCCCCAGGCCAAGTCACTGCTGCCCAGAGAGGATTATGGGCAAAATAGAAGTGTTTTTTTTTTTTTTTTTTTTTTGAGACTGAGTTTTGCTCTTGTTGCCCAGGCAGAAGTGCAGTGGTGCAATCTCAGCTCACTGCAACCTCCACCTCCCAGGTTCAAGCCATTCTCCTGCCTCAGCCTCCCAAGTAGCTGGGATTACAGGTGTCCATCACCATGCCTGGCTAATTTTTGTATTTTTAGTAGAGATGCGGTTTCAACATGTTGGCCAGGCTGGTCTCAAGCTCTTGACCTCAGGTGATCCACCCGCCTCGGCCTCCCAAAGTGCTGGGATTACAGGTGTGAGCCACTGCTCCCGGCCAAAATAGAAGTTTTTTGAGCCTACGCAGATATGTAAGGCATGTGCGGTCCAGCATGGAGCCTGAGCTTCTCGCTAAAATCCTAGCAAATTGTGGGTCCCTGGGACTGCAGCTCATGGGCACACAAGGGACAGCAACTCTGCAGCGGCCCCTTCCCTTTCCTTCCTTTCCTTTCCTTCCTTCTCTTCCTTCTCTCACTTTCTCTCTTTCTCTCTGTCTCTCTCTTCCTTTATTCAGAGTCTGGCTTTCTCGTCCAGGCTGGAGTGCAGTGGCACACTCTCAGCTCATTGCAACCTCCACCTCCCAGGTTCAAATGATTCTTGAGCCTCAGCCTCCCAAGTAGCTGGGACCACAGGCATGCGCCACCATGCCTGGCTAAATTTTTGTATTTTTTTTTTTAAGCAGAGATGGGGTTTCACCATATTGGACAGGCTGGTCTTCAACTCCTGACCTCAGGTGATCCACCTGCCTCAGCCTCTGAAAGTGCTGGGATTACAGATGCGAGCCACCACACCTGCCTTTTTTTCTTTTCTTCTTCTTCTTTTTTTTTTTGAGACAGGTCTCACTCTGTCCCCCAGGCTGGAGTGCAATCAAGGCTCAGTGCAGCCTTGAATCTCAGGCTCAAGAGATCCTCCTGCCTGAGCCTCCCCAGTAGCTGGGATTACAGGTGTGTGCCACCACACCCAGCTAATTTCAAAATTTTTTGCTATGTTGCCCAGGCTGGTCTCCAACTCCTGAGCTCAAGTGCTCCTCCCACCTCATCCTCCCAAGTAGCTGGGACTACAGGTGCATATCACCACGCCTGGCTAATTTTTGATTTTTTTTCTTTGAGATGGAGTCTCGCTGTGTTGCCCAGGCTGGAGTGCAGTGGTGTGATCTCAGCTCACTGCAACCTCCATCTCCCGGGTTCAAGCAATTCTCCTGCCTCAGCCTCCTGAATAGCTACAAGTGCATACCACCACACCTGGCTTATTTTTTTATTTTTAGTACAGATGAGTTTTCCCCATGTTGGCCAGGCTTGTCTCGAACTCCTGACCTCATGTGATCGGCCTGCCTCAGCCCCACAAAGTGCTGGGATTACAGACGTAAGCCACCGCACAAGGCCACCCCTGGCTGATTTTTAAATATTTTGAATATATGGGGGTCTTGTTGTGTTACCCAAGCTGGTCTTGAACTCCTGACCTCAAGTGATCCGCCCACCTCAGCCTACCAAAGTGCTGGGATTACAAGAGTGAACCACTGCACCTGCAGCGGCTTTCATAGCAGGTGCAGGGTGCCTAGAACAGGGTAGAACACAGGCTTCGGCACACCTTCCATCCACATGGCCTGCATGCTGAGTGCAGGGGTTTGTGGGCATTCAGAAGGCATGCTGAACAGACAGGTGGCAGCCACACATGACACCGCAGGCCTGTGTGTGTGCAAGAAAGAGTACACTGGGAGCCCACCAGCCAGGTGGGAAGTGGTCATGTGCTCACGATCCTGGTGGTGGTGTTGGCATGTCTGTAAATGGCAACCACGTGAGTTTCTTTCTTTTTTCTTTCTTTCTTTTTTTTTTTTTTGGAGTGCAGTAGCTTGATCATAGCTCACTGCAGCCTCGATCTCCTGGACTCAAGCCATCTTCCCACCTCAGCCTCCTGAGTATCTGGGACTACAGGTGTGCATCTCACTTGGCTAAATTAAAACTTTTTTTTTTTGGTAGAGACAGGCTCTTGCTATGTTGCCCAGGCTAATCTTGAGCTCCTGAGCTCAAGTGATGCTTCCACCTCAGCCTCCTAAAATGCTGGGATTATAGGCGTGAGCCACCGCGTCCAGCCTTACACAAGTTCCTTGTCACAAGTTCCACTTCTCAGAGTACAGAGCGCAGCCACTGAGACCACTTCCATTTTGTGGGTGCAAAAACTGAGACTGCAGGTGGTTAGGTGCAGTGTCTAAAGTCTCAGGTTATGTTGTGTATGCTACATAAAGGTCATGCTGGGAAGGCACGTCTGTGGGGCCACGTGTGGGCCTAGCCCTGGTGTATTGGGTGTGTACGTGCATGGCTGTGGACACATCTATGTGGGAGGGGCCCAAATCAGCTGTAAGACCTCATAGGTGAGGCCAGATGCAGTGGCTCACACCTGTAATCCCTGTGCTTTGGGAGGCTGGGGCGGGAGGATCGCTTGAGCCCAGGAGGTTGAGGCTGTGGTGAGCCGTGATGGCACCATGACACTCCAGCCTGGGCAACAGAGCAAGACCCCATCTCAAAAAAAAAAAAAAAAAAAAAAGGCTGGGCGCGGTGGCTCACACCTGTAATCCCAGCACTTTGGGAGGCCAAGGCGGGCGGATCATGAGGTCAGGAGATAGAGACCATCTTGGTTAACACGGTGAAACCTCTTCTCTACTAAAAATACAAAAGAATAGCTGGGCGTGGTGGCATGCACCTTTAGTCCCAGCTACTCAGGAGGCTGATGCAAGAGAATTGCTTGAACCAGGGAGGCGGAGGTTGCAGTGAGCCAAGATCGTGCCATTGCACTCCAGCCTGGGGCACAAGAGTGAGACTCCATTTCAAAACAAACAAACAAACAAACAAACAAACAAACACCTTCACAGGTGAGAACAGGTGTCTGGCTGTTCACCTGGTGAGCTGGACAGTCAGCAGCTGCAGGCAGGGAAGTGGCAGGGGAGAGGATGCTTACCTGTCATGGCCGTGTAGCCCAGGAAGCATGCGATTTTCTCCTGACAGAGCTCCTGCTCCTCATAGGTCAGCAGCTGGTAGATGAACTGCCACAGGACCTGCTTGGCAGGGGTGTCCAGCACAGGGTAGACGTCAACGATGAGGGTGTCGATGTTCCTGGGGGAAGGTGCAGGAATTCGAGGCTCAATACTCACGGGCTTACCATGATGCTCAGAATGGGGGTAGACAAGACGGCACTTCCAAGCCACAGCATCTGCCCTCATGCCCTATCCCTACCCTTGAAAGACAGAAGTGGGGGCCGGGCACGGTGGCTCACGCCTGTAATCCCAGCACTTTGAGAGGTTGAGGCAGGTGGATCATTTGAGGTCAGGAGTTCGAGACCAGCCCGGCCAACATGGTGAAACCCCGTCTCTACTGAAAGTAGAATTAGTCAGGCGTGGTGGTGCACACCTGTAATCCCAGCTACTCGGGAAGCTGAGGCAGAAGAATTGCTTGAGCCTGGGAAGTGGAAGTTGCAGTGAGCTGAGATCGTGTCACTGCACTCCAGTCTGGGAGACAGAGTGAGACTCCGACTCAAAAAAAAAAAAGAAAAGAAAAAAAAAGAAAAAGAGAGAGAGAAGTGGGCAGGAAGGCAGGGATAGGGTAGCCAGACTCCAATCTCAGCTCTGCCACTTACCAGCTAAGTGACCTTTCTCAAGTGACTTACCCTCTCTGTGCCTCAGTTTCCTCATTTGTAAAATGGGGATAAAAATAGCATCTACCTCACAGAGCTGTTGTGAAGATTAAAACATATAGAGGAGGCCAGGCACGGTGGCTCATGCCTGTAATCCCAGCACTTTGGGAGGCTGAGGCGGTTGGATCACCTCAGATCGGGAGCTCAAGACCAGTCTGGCCAACATAGTGAAACCCCCTCTCTACTAAAAATACAAAAATTAGCTGGGCGTGGTGGCATGTACCTTCAGTCCCAGCTACTCAGGAGGCTGAGGTAGGAGAATCGCTTAAACTGGGAGGCAGAGGTTGCAGTGAGCTGAGATTGTGCCACTGCACTCCAGCCTGGGTGACAGAGCAAGACTCTGTCTCAAAAAAAAAAACAAAAAAACAAAAAACATACAGAGCAGGCCAGGCATGGTGGCTCATGCCTATAATCCCAGCACTTTGGGAGGCTGAGGCAGGCGAATCATCTGAGGTCGGGAACTTGAGATCAGCTTGGCCAACATGGTGAACCCCGTTTCTACAAAAAAATACAAAAATTTGGTAGGCATGTTGGTGCGCGCCTGTAATCCCAGCTACTCAGGAGGCTGAGGCAGGAGAATCGCCTGAGCTCGGGAGGCAGAGGTTACACTGAGCCAAGATTGCGCCACTACACTCCGGCCTGGGCCACAGAGCAAGACTCTGTCTCAAAAAAATAAATAAATAAACAAAAATAAAAATAGGCTAGGGGTGGTGGCTCACGCCTGTAATCCTAGCACTTTGGGAGGCTGAGGTGGGTGGATCACGAGCTCAGGAGTTCAAGACCAGACTGGACAACATGGTAAAACCCCCTCTCTACTAAAAATACAAAAATTAGCCAGGTGTGGTGGCGTGTGCCTGTAATCCCAGCTACTCGGGAGGCTGAGGCAGCAGAATCGCTTGAACCCGGGAGGCGGAGGTTGCAGTGAGCTGAGGTTGCGCCATTGCACTCCAGCCTGGGCGACAGAGCAAGACCCCGTCTCAAAATGATAATAATAATATAAATAAATAAATAAATAAATAAATAAAAATAAAGTAGGAGAATATCTTTTGACCTAGAAGCAGGGAAGAGCTTAAAATTTCAAAAGCCAAAACTGTGGGCGGCAAGCCACCCAGATGCCAAGGCAAGAGACCGAGGGCACAAGCTGTTCTAGTATAATAAAGAAAATATATAGAATAAGAACAGTTACACTAGAAATAGATTACAGATATGATTATATATGAATATTACTAATCATTAGTTTGTAGCATTACTGTTTATTCCAATTTTATAATAATCTTTGTTCTGCAATTATAACCTAGGAGCAACCAGGCCATACAGAGATAGGAGCTGAAGGGACACGGTGAGATGTGACCAAAAGACAAAAGTGTGAGCCCTCCGTTATGCCTGGACAGGGCCACCAGAGGGCTCCCTGGTTTAGCGGTAACGCCAGTGCCTGGGGAAGGCACCCGTTACTTAGCAGACCGGGAAAGGGAGTCTCCCTTTCCTGGTGGAGTTAAAGAAGACTCTGCTCCACCACCGCTTGTGGAAGGCCTGACATCAGTCAGGCCCGCCCGCAGCCATCCAGAGGGCTAACCCTCTCCCTGTGATGCTGTGCTTCAGTGGTCACGCTTCTGGTCCGCATTCATGTTCTGCCCTGTACACCTGGCTCCACCTTCTAGATAGCAGCAGCAGAATTAGTGAAAGTACTAAAGTCTTTAAAATGCATAGAAGAAATAATGACGTAAGCTGTGCCCTCTTTCTCTCCGCCTCAGGTACCAAATAGGGAAGGGCCCCGTTTGGTGGACACGTGAGTCACATGACCTTACCTATCATTGGAGATGACTCTCACTCCATACCCTGCCCCTTTGCCTTGTACACAATAAATAACAGCACGACCAGGCATTTGGGGCCACTACTGTTTTTTGCGTCTTGGTGGTAGTGGTCCCCCCGGCCTAGCTGTCTTTTCTTCTATCTCTTTGTCTTGTGTCTTTCTTTTTTTTGAGACGGAGTCTCGCTCTGTCGCCCAGGCTGGAGTGCAGTGGCACGATCTCGGCTCACTGCAAGCTCCGCCTCCCAGGTTCACGCCATTCTCCTGCCTCAGCCTCCCGAGTAGCTGAGGCACCTGCCCCAACGCCCGGCTATTTCTTTGTGCATTTTTAGTAGAGACAGGGTTTCACCGTGTTAGCCAGGATGGTCTTGATCTCCTGACCTCGTGATCCGCCCGTCTCGGCCTCCCAAAGTGCTGGGATTACAGGCATGAGCCACCGCGCCCAGCCGTCTTGTGTCTTTATTTCTACAATCTCTCATCTCTGCACACGAAGAGAAAAACCTACAGGCCCTGGAGGGCTGGACCCTACACAAAACTGTAAGACCAAAAATGTGGTGAGTTTGATTATGCAAAATCAAGGTTATCTATTCAAGGAACCCCAACTTAGACACATTCATATTAGACACAACAGACCTAATAACAGAAGTAACAAATGGGAGAGAAATTTACAAAGTTCAAAATCAAGGAGAAATCAGTATCTAAAATATACAAAGGTGTCCAGCCATCGTGGCTCATACCAGTCATCCCAGCACTTTGGGAGACTGAGGCAGGGGGATCACCTGAGGTCAGGAGTTCGAGACCAGCCTGGCCAACATGGTGAAACCCCATCTCTATTAAAAGTACAAAAATTAGCCACGCATGGTGGTGGGCACCTGTAATCCCAGCTACTCGGGAGGCTGAGGCAGGAGAAACACTTGAACAAGGAAGGCAGAGGTTGAAGTGAGCCAAGATCATGCCACTGAACTCCAGCCTGGGCGACAGAGCAATATTCTGCCTCAAAATAAATAAATAAATAAATAAAATATACAAGGGGCTGGGAGCAGTGGCTCACACCTGTAATTCCAGCACTTTGGGAGGCTAAAATGGGCGAATCTTTTGAGCCCAGGAGTTCAAGACCAGCAACATGGAAAAACCCTGTCTCTACTAAAAAAAAAAAAAAGTTAGCTGAGCATGGTAGGCGAGCGCCTGTAGTCCCAGCTACCTGGGGGGCAGAGGCACAAGGATCACTTTAGCCTGGGAGTTCGAGGCTGCAGTGAACTGTGTTTGCACCACTGCACTCCAGCTTGGGTGACAGAGTGAGGCCCTGTCTCAGAAAATAAATAAAATAAAATATACAAGAAACTTCGTGCCAGTCAACAAGGACAAAAAGTCAAAGAAAACAAAAATGGACAAAGGGTATGAACAGGTAATTTATAGAGAAAATCCCAGAAAAAGTTCACAAGCATATTAAAAGATGCTTAAAATAATTAGTAATAGAAGAAAACCAAATAAAAATAACAGGATGTCACTTTTATGGCTAAGAAACTAGCAAAAATAGGCCGGGCGTGGTGGCTCACGCCTGTAATCCCAGCACTTTGGGAGGCTGAAGCAGGCAGATCACAAGGTCAAGAGATCAAGACCATCCTGGCCAACATGGTAAAACCCTGTCTCTACTAAAAATACAAAAATTAGCTGGGGGTGGTGGAGAGTGCCTGTAGTCCCAGCTACTTGGGCGGCTGAGGCAGGAGAATCGCTTGAACCCAGGAGGTGGAGGTTGCAGTGAGCCGAGATCACGCCACTGTACTCCAGCCTGATGACAGAGACTCTATCTCAAACAAAAAATAAAAAATAAGAAAAAGAAACTAGCAAAAAATAAAAAGTTGGACATCACTGTGATCTAAAGGAATTTGGCTTTAGTTATAATCAATGTATGAAATATACATTGGACAGAGCTAAACACATAGTAATTGGTGAATAAGTTAGATAAAAAACATGATATAAAGCACAATTTTTTTTTTTTTTGAGACGAAGTCTCATTCTGTCACCCAGGCTGGAGAGCAGTGGCGTGATCTTGGCTCACTATAACCTCTGCCTCCTGGGTTCAGGTGATTCTCCTGCCTCAGCCTCCTGAGTAGCTGGGACTACAGGTGCCCACCACCACGCCTGGCTAATTTCTTGTATTTCAGTAGAGACGGAGTTTCACCCTGTTGCCCAGGCTGGTCTCAAACTCTTGAGCTCAGGCAATCTTCCCAACTCGGCCTCTCAAAGTGGTAGGATAACAGATGTGACCCACTGCACCTGGCCTGTTTTTTTCTTTTTTCTTTTTTGAGACAGGGCCTTATTCTCTCACCCAAGCTGGAGTGCAGTGGCACAATCACTGCTCACTGCAGCCTTGAACCCCAGGGCTCAAGCAATCCTCCTGCCTCAGCCACCCAAGTAACTGGAACTACAGGTGCGCACCACCATGCCCAGCTAATTTTTTGTTTTTGTAGAGACGGCTCCTTGCTCTGTTGCCCAGGCTGGTTTTGAACTCCTGGGCTCAAGTGATCCTCCTGCCTCAGCCTCCCAAAGTGCTGGGATTATAGGTGTCTGGCCTGGGTTTCTTTTTGATGTGATGAAGTTTTAAAATGGACCGTGGTGATGTTTGCACATATTTGTGAATATACTAAAAACCACTGAATTGTATAATTAAATGGCAAATTGTATAGTATGTGAATTACATCTTAAGACTCTTTAGAGCCAACTACAGTGGCTCATGCCTGTAACCCCAGCACTTTGGGAGGATCACTTGAGCCCAAGAGTTAGAGACCAGCCTCGGTAACATAGTGAGACCTCCCCATCTTTTTTAAAAAACAAAACAAAACAAAACTAGGCCGGGTGCAGTGGCTCACGCCTGTAATCCCAGCACTTTGGGAGGCTGAAGCAGGCAGATCACCTGAGGTCGGGAGTTTGAGACCAGCCTGACCAACATGAAGAAACCCTATCTCTACTAAAAATACAAAATTAGCTGGGCGTGGTGGCGCATGCCTGTAATCCCAGCTACTTGGGAGACTGGGGCAGGAAAATTGCTTGAGTCCGGGAGGTAGGGATTGCGGTGAGCCAAGATTGCACCATTGCACTCCAGCCTGGGCAACGAGAGTGAAACACCATCTCAAAAAAACAAAAACACCATCTTCAAATAAAACAAAAAGGTATGGACAAGTGACAGGCTTTGCAGAGACCATAATAATGACCCCATGGACCGAGGAGTGTGATAAATGCAGCTGGCTGCAGCTGAGGTCCAAAAAGAAAGACACCAACCCTACCCTGAAGGGCCTGGCCCATGACAAGTGCCCACAGGTGGGGCTCTGGTGAAGGTCCCATCAAGAATGCTGCAGGTGGGCCAAGGCGTGGTGGCTCACGCCTGTAATCCCAGCACTTTGGGAGGCTGAGGTGGGCAGATCACGAGGTCAGGAGTTTCAAACCAGCCTGACCAACATGGTGAAACCCCGTCTCTAGTAAAAATACAAAAAAATTAGCCAGGTGTGCTGGCACGCACCTGTAATCCCAGCTACTCAGGAGGCTGAGGCAGGAGGATCGCTTGAACCCAGGAGGCGGAGGTTGCAGTGAGCCAAGACTTCATCATTGCACTCCAGCTGGGTGACAGAGCGAGACTCCATCTCAAAAAAAAAAAAAAAAAAAAAAAAAAATAGAATGTTGCAGGTGGTTCCTGAATGCCTCACTTCACAGAGAAGGCTGAGACTCGCCCAAGGTCACGTGACTAGGAGGTGTCAGAGTCAGAGATTGTTCCAGGGCAGCTCAATTGCCCACCACCCTGGGGCCACTGATACCAGCAGCCACCTTCCTGAGCATCCCCCAGGAGAACGGGACTGAGGAGGCTCAGGCAGGGAGACTAGGATGTGAGTCTAGGCAGGACTTAGGGCCCACCCAGGGCAGGGCCCCACCACGGCTCTGGCCCGGCCACCTGTGCTGGAAGAAGCTCTCCAGGGCCCGGCAGACCCCATAGCGCTCAGGAGGCGTGAGTAGGTGCTCCAGCTGCTGGCTGAAGGTCCTCCCTTGGACCCGAATGCTGGACGGCAGGATCTCCGCCACCCACTGCAGGGAGGTGAGCGCCGACGACGGGTTGGGCGAGTCCAGAGAATCGGAGTCTGCTGGGACCACAGGCGGGAGAGGCATGAGTGACTCAGAGTCCCCAGGCCAGGTGCAGTCTCCCTGGCTTTTGAGGTCAGCAGACCTCCTGAGCTGGGGTGTGGCTGTCCAGTGCCATGCATGGGAAGGCATGCCTGTGGCCCAACATTGGGGCCAAGGATAGAGGGACTCAGCCCTGGGAAGGGTCCCTAAAGCTATACACTAGGGTTTTTTGTTTATTTGTTTGTTTTGAGACAGAGTCTCGCTCTGTTGCCCAGGCAGGAGTGCAGTGGCGCGATCTCAGCTCACTGCAACCTCCACTTCCTGGGTTCAAATGATTCTCTTGCCTCAGCCTCCCAAGTAGCTGGGACTACAGGCGCGTGCCATCACGCTCAGCTAATTTTTCTATTTTTAGTAGAGACAGAGTTGCGCCATGTTGCCCAGGCTGGTCTCAAACTCCTGGCCTCAAGCGATCCTCCCACCTTGGCCTCCCAAAATGCTGGGATTCCAGGCATGAGCCACCATGCCCAGCCTCACTGGGGTTCTATAGCACCACTTAGGGGGCAGCCCTGGGGAGGCAAGCTGCAGGTTTAGAGGAAGAGCTGAGTCCTCCACACTGTGACTCTCACACATAGCAGCCCGGGCAGGGTCTCTGTGGGCCAAGGAAGCCAAGTGTCCATGGGGGTCTCACCACTGGCAAATGGGACGAGCCCTTCCTCCACCACCAGCGTGGGCATGGCACCACTGCCCTGCAGCATGGACACCACCTTGTCGTGGGAGCAGTTCCTGCCAAGCAGAGATGGCCCAGGAGGGCCTGACTGGGGTGAGCCCTGTCCACGGCCACCAGCCAGACCTCCCTGTCCTGCCCACAGAAGCCACACAGCAAGACCACCTGTGTGTGACTCTGTGTCCCCAGCACCCAGCATAGAGCTGGAGTATTTTCTGGTTGGAAGGATGAACTGAGGTCCTGGCTAGAGTTGGCGACTGGCGAGGAGGAGGGTTAGATTCAAGAGTTCCCATTGGAAGAGGGACAGACCCTGGGGACCAACTGGTGAGAGGAGATTGTGTTCATGGCCTGGGTGCCCCAAGAGGCAGGAGTCTTGCAGGGGGTGGGGGCAGCTCATCACCAACCTCTGGTGTCCCCAATAGCTTCTGACCTCATGTCCAGTCCATTGAGGAAGAGGATCCGGTCACCTGACTTGAGGGCAGCATTGTCGGCTGGGCTCCCTGGAAGCAAGAAGAGAGGGTGTGCCGCTCAGCTGGGCAGGGTGCCACTTTGAGAGCAGGATGCTATCCTGTTTTACAGGCGAGAAATGGAGACTCAGAGACTCATAGCTGGCCGGGCATGGTGGCTCACACCTGTAATCCCAGCACTTTGGGAGGCCAAGGCAGGAGGATTGCTTGAGCCCAGGAGTTCGAGACCAGCTTGGGCAACATAGCGAGACCCCCGTCTCTACCAAAAAAAAAAAAAAAAAGTACAGAGCCCCATACATATGGGTGGCAGAGGAGAGTCAAATCAGGTCAGCAGAACCCTGTAATAGACTCTGCACGTCTCGGATCTCAGCTGCTCTAAGGATCTAAGGACCACGGGAATGATCCCCTAGCGGGGGCACAGCATGGACCCCCAGTGCTGGAGAAGAGCGAGGTCTGGAGGGCAGGACTTAGGCAGCATCAGTACTTCTTGAGTCCCTGCTCCATACACTGCTCTTAGCCCCGCACAGAAAGGTCTCTCAGGGTCTGGGATTCCTTGTTGCTTCAGAAGAATTATTTTCTGTATATATATATTTTTTAATTTTAGAGACAGGGTCTTGCTGCAGTGCAGAGGTGTGATCACAGATCACTGCAGCCTCAACCTCCTAGGCTCAAGCAGTCTTCCCACCTCAGCCTCTGAGTAGCTGGGACCATAGGCACGCACCAAGACTCCAGGATAATTTTTTTTTTTTTTTTTTTTTTGAGATGGAGTCTCGCTCCATCACCCAGGCTGGAGTGCAGTGGCATGATCTCAGCTCACTGCAACCTCTGCCTCCTGGGTTCAAGCTATTCTCCCACCTCAGCCTCCTGAATAGGTAGGTGGGACTACAGCCACCACGCCTGGCTAATGTGTGTGTGTGTATGTGTGTTTAGTAGAGACGAGGTTTCGCCATATTGCCCAGGCTGGCCTCCAACTCCTGAGCTTAAGTGATCTGCCCGCATTGGCCTCCCAAAGTGCTGGGATTACAGGCACGAGCTACCGTGCCCGGCCACCTAATTTTTGTATTTTTTGTAGAGACGAGTTTCACCATGTTGCCCAGGCTGGTCTCAAACTCCTGGCCTCAAATGATCCTCCTGCCTCAGTCTCCCAAAGCGCTGGGATTACAAGTGTGAGCCACCACGTCGGCCTCTTTCTGCCTCTTTTATGAGTCATCATTCTAAATGTAATTTGGGAAGTAGGGAAAATGATCAATGGCTAAATAAAATATACTCTCAGATTGCGAGAAGTTCTCTCTGGGGGAGGTGGAAACTGTCCAGAGAAAAAGGGGAACAATTAGGGAAGACTTCCCGGGAGAGGCAAGATGGGGGAAGTCCTTTCCCTGGAACGAAAAGGAGAGAGTGATGGTGGTGGTGAATCCAATCTGGCCTGCCTGGAATGATGGGACAGCTGGAGAGGTTGTCGCAGGGGATCAAAAAGCACTAGGCCAGGAGTCAGGAGACCCCAGTTTCTGGTCCTTAATGTACCAGAGCCTCTCCAGGCCTCAGTTTCCCCATCTGTAAAAGTGTCCATCTAAGCATCCATTTGGCTTCCTATGACAGGAAAGGCATGGGATCACTAGCTTGAAGGTTGGGTTGGGAAGAACAGCAGACCTGGATATTTTTTTTCTTTTTTTGAGACAGGGTCTTGCTCTGTCACCCAGGCTGGAGTGCAGTGGCACGATCATAGCTCACTACAGCCTCGAACTTCTGGGGTCAAGTGATCCTCCCACTCCAGCCTCCAGAGTAGCTGGGACTACAGGCATGTGCCTCACTATTGCCCAGACTGGTCTCAAACTCCTGGGCTCAAGGGATCTTCCTGCCTCGGCCTCCCAAAGTGCTGGGATTACAAGTGTGAGCCACTGCACCCAGCCACACCTGGATTCTAACAAGGCCCTAGGCCAGGTATCTCTGGCTACACATGTGGGAGAGACTGGGAGATGGAGATGATGGTGGTGGCATGGTTGGAACAGCCACATCCACAGAGGAGAGATTAATCACTTCTAGAGGAAGCTCTCTAGAGAGCAGCTTTGGGTCTTTTGCTTACAATATGGTGTCAACAATTTAGTGATGCCTAAATCAGGGAAGAACCTGAACATGACACTTATCAGGATTAAGTCTCAGAACAGCCTGAAGCCTGTAAGGATGATGCACTGACACTGAAGTGCTCTTCCAGGGCTGGGACTACTGGCCTCAGTTTCCCCATCTGTAAAAGCATCCATCTAAGCATCCATTTGGCTTCCTATGACAGGAAGGGCATGGGATCAGTCCCGGGCTGGGACTACAGGATCAGACGATGCCCAGCTCACAGATCCATACACTGGAGATGTGATGACACGCAGAGTGTGGAAAGAACGCATTGGCATGGCTACCAATGGGGATGTGTAACCAGGAACATTACATTTAGGTGCTGGGAGGGGACGGATGCAGGACAGAGCAGGTGACCCAGTTCTGAGCAGATGGTTACAGGGAGGGAGAATTCAATTCAGCTCTAGGAGACACTTCTGCCCTACAAACACCTTCCACAATGAATATGAGTGCACACACACCCCTGCCCCAATGGAGGGGCAGGAAGAAAGCGATTCTTGCACTGGGGAGGTTCTGCCTTCTTCAAGATGCCATGGCTGGGCATGGTGGCTCACACTTGTAATCCCAACATTTAGGAGGCTGAGGCATGAGGATCCCTTGAGCCCAGGAGTTCGAGGCTGCAGTGGGCCATGATCATGCCACTGCACTCCAGCCTGGGTGACAGAGGGAGACCTCATCTCTCTTTTTTTTTTTTTTCTTGAGACAGAGTCTCACTCTGTCACCCAGGCTGGAGTGCAGTGGCACAATCTCAGCTCATTGCAAGCTCCACCTCCCGGGCTCACGCCATTCTCCTGCCTCAGCCTCCCGAGTAGCTGGGACTACAGGCACCTGCCACCACAACTGGCTAATTTTTTTCTGTATTTTTAGTAGAGATGGGTTTCACCATGTTAGCCAGGATGGTCTCGATCTCCTGACCTAGTGATCCACCTGCCTTGGCCTCCTAAAATGCTGGGATTACAGGCGTGAGTCACCGCACCCGGCTGACCTCGTCTCTTAAAATAAAATAGGCCGAGTGTGGTGGCTCTTGCCTGTAATTCCAGAACTTTAGGAGGCCAAGACGGGTGGATCACCTGAGGCCAGGAGTTCAAGACCAGCCTGGCCAACATGACGAAGCCCCATCTCTACTAAAAATACAAAAAAATTAGCCGGGTGTGGTGGCAGGCGCTTGTAATCCCAGCTACTCAGGAGGCTGAGGCAGGAGAATCGCTTGCACCTGGGAGGCAGAGGCTGCAGTGGGCTGAGATCATGCCATTGCACTCCAGCCTGGTCAACAACAGCAAAACTCTGTCTCAAAAAATTAAATTAAATTAAATTTAAAAAATAGGCCAGGTGTGATGGCTCACGCCTGTACTCCCAGCGCTTTGGGAGGCCAAGGCAGGAGGATTACTTGAGCTCAGGAGTTCAAGATCAACCTGGGCAATATGGCAAAACCCCAACTCTACCAGAAATACAAAAAATTAGCTAGGCATGGTGGCGTGTGCCTGTGGTCCCAGCTACTCTGGAGGCTGAGGTGGGAGGATCACTTGATCCTGGGAGATGGAGGTTGCAATGAGCCAAGATTGCACCACTGCACTCCAGCCTGGGTGACAGAGCGAGACCCTATCTCATTAAAATAAAATAAAATAAAATAAAAATAAAAAGATGCCATGATTTCAGGAACAAGAAGGGGCAGGCAGGGTGGGAGGAGAGCGAAGTCCATATTCAGCAGGGGTTAGACAGCAGGCAGAGGCCCTGAGGCCCTTTTGGCTGTCTGAGTCTGGCCTGCCAGGCAAGAGCCCAGTTCAGCGTGGGCACTCCATGAAGCTCGTGTTGCTGGGGGCACAGCCTGGGTAGGCACCAGCTCAGTCCTGGCTGCCCCAGAGTCCTAGACAGTGCCCCCAGGCCTCCCTGTGGACACAGGAAAGGTCTGGATGCAGAACCTGGTTCCCTTGGCTTGGGGTGATGCTGAATTTAGAGGGGCAGGGGTAGGGTGCCCCCACTCAGGCAGAAGGCTCTGGCCTCAAGCATCTTAGGTAAGAGTGGGATTCAGATCTGCTGGCTCTGGGACACTCTGGGGACACCGTCCACACAAGGATGGTACCTGGCGGGGAGGGGTTGCTGAGCAGGAGCCTACATGGGGTACAATGACCCGGCAGAGCCACCACGGGGCCCTTCACCCCATCCCGGGCCTTAGGGACTCTTAGGGCAACCGGCCCACCCCTCACCAGGCAGGACAGACTCGATCCAGACAGGCCCGTGGCCGCGAAGTGTGAAGCCGAAGCTCTTGTTGCCTTTGTAGACTCGGACAGTCCTGGGGGGAAAAAGAAGGGGCGAGCAGCATGATGGAGAGTGGGCCCTGGGGCGCAGAGGTTGGCGATGTCCCGTGTCCCTCTCCCCTTAACCTCTCCGGCCCCCTATGCACCCCAGATGCCCAGCCCCGCCCCTGCGCCCTCTCCCCGGGTCTCTGTCCTGAGCCCACCCGCAGGGAGGCGCCCGCTGCCAGTGCCTGTGAGCCCCGCATACCTGCGCGCGCCCCCGGGGCCAGCGAGGCCGCCCACCAGCAAGGAGGCCCTGCGCGGGGGCGGCTCATCGGGGCGGCGCGGCGGGGCGCTGGCGCGCGTGGACACCAGGAGGCGCTCGGGCCGCTCCTCGCTGCGGCTCCGGCGCAGTCGCTGCGCGCCCTGGGCCCGGCGGGCGCGGCACAGCTTGCCCAGGAGGCCCTGTGACACCACCTCGTCGAAGCGCGCCCGGTGCTTCTTGGGGATGAAGATCCTGGCGGCGAGGACGGCGGAGTCGGGGCGCGTTCCCGGACCCCGGATCTCTGCAAACCGCGGCCCGAAGGCGCGTCCTCGCGGGCGCCGCCCTAGGCTCTCCCACCTCTTCCTAGGAGTGGCGGAGGGCTGGGGGGATCGAGTTGAGCAGCCGGTAGCACCCCAGTCTCCCGCTCAGTGCTCAGATTTGCGCCCCCAGCTAGGACGTGGCATCCTGCTCGCTCCACCTCGGGAATGGCCCGTTCGGACCGTCCTCCATGACTCCGGCCACTGCAGGGCCCGAGTCCCCCAGAGCCAGTCCACGGACCCGTTCCTCCTCCTGCCTCTGTCCTCCTTCTCTGGCCTCTCCCCCCACTCCCTCTGCACCCGCCAGGCCAAGCCCCGAGCCAGGGATCCCCACCACCCACTGTCTCCCACCTGGTCTCTAGATGGCTCTGCTGGAGGAAACTGGAGCCCACGAGCCCCTCAGAACGCCTCCAGTCTTCCTGCTTGCTTCTCTGGCCAGCCCCATCTGCAGCTGCCCACTCACATATCTGCCAGGAACCCCGTTTCTGCCACCTTCAGTCCTTTCTCTAAGCTCTTGCCCAGGCTCTTGCCCCAGCCTGGTCCACTCCTTTGCTTCCTTAGCTAAATGAGGCTCCGTACGCAACACTGGCCTCCTTTCAACTCAATCCTACGTGTATTCAGGGAGCCCCTGCTATCTGTGCCAGCCAGGAACTGGTGTTCAAAGCTGAAGGGACTGTGGCTCCTGCTTTCAAAGTAGTTACCTTGGAAGTGAGAGGCAGGGGGAAGGCCCGTGGGTCTCCACTGCAGGGTGAGAAACTCCCTCTCTTTCTCTGTCTCTCTCTGTTCTTTTCTCTCAAGAGAGAGGGTCTTGCTCTGTCTCCCAGGCTATAGTACAGTGGCACCATCATAGCACAATCATAGCTCACTGTAACCTGGAACTCCTGGTCTCAAGGGATCCTCTTGCCTCAGCCTCCCTTGTAGCTAGGACTACAGGCACATGCCACCAGGCTAAATTTTTTTTTTTTTTTTCAGACAGAGTCTTGCTCTGTTGCCCAGGCTGCAGTGCAATGGTGAGATCTCGGCTCACTGGAATCTCCACCTCCCCAGTTCAAGCAATTCTTCTGCCTCAGCCTTCCGAGTAGCTGGAATTACAGGTGCATGCCACCACGTCGGCTAATTTTTGTATTTTTAGCAGAGATGGGGTTTCACCATGTTGGCCAGGCTGGTCTTGAACTCCTGACCTCAGGTGATCTGCCCGCCTCGGCCTCCCAAAGTCCTGGGATTAGACGTGAGCCACTGTGCCTGGCACTTTTTTTCTTTTTAATTTTTTTGTAGAGATGAGGCTCTATGTTGCCCAAACTGGTCTCAAACTCCTGGGCTCAAGTGATACTCCCACCTCCGCTTCTCAAAGTGCTGGGATTACAGGCATGAGCTACAACACCCAGACTTGGAAGCTTTCTGGGGGTTAGGTCTATAGTTGAATCCTGAGCCACAGTGACTGGCCAGGGCTCAGCACATAGGAGAGACTCAGTCAACAGAGATCCACCAGCAGCCTAACCCCATTTCTGAGTAATGGCAGCAGTTAACATCCTGATGGACTCTCCGGTCTGTGGCAGAGGATTCTGAGGCACAGAGAGGACCTGTAGCTCTCCACGGTTACACAGCTGGCCTGTGGCACAGCTGGCATCAGAGCCCAGACTTCAGCTCTCAGCACTGTGGCAGGACCTCTAACAAGAGTCCCTAAAGGTCTGGTTGCCTGTGAGGTCTCCCTGGCTGCATCCCAAGGCCCCCTTCCCTGTTCCTTGTACCAGGTGCCAGGGCCAAGGGCAAGATGAGGGGGAGAAGGGAGAAGGGATCAGTGGCCTTGCAGCTGAAATACAAACCCCTCTGAGGTGTCCCAATGGCCCTCACACTTCCCTCCACCTCTGTGGGTAGGAGTAATTAGGCCAGCCAGGCAAAAGAAGTTGCCTGGTGGGAGGAAGTGGGTGTGGATTCTCAGGGAGGAGGCTCTGTCCCCGCAGTGAGCTCCGCTCCAGGTCTGGATGGTCCGGGGGGTAACCAGGAGCCAGGATGAATGTCCTGCTTACCTCTGCCCGGTGCCCATTCCCACCCACCTGCAATGCTGCCTGCAAATCCGGAAACTCAGCCTCATCCCCCAGATGGTCATTTAAGGTCTCTGGAGCCTGATCGCTCCATCTGCCAGGCCTGCACATTCCCTAGCGCCTCCCAGACCTTAAGTCTCATATCCAGGCAAAGGAGAGAAGACACACACACCTGAGACTGTCCACCTCACTTCCGGCTCCTGCCACAGACTCTGAAGACATCACCCCATGCACCCAACCCCTGAGTCCAACCTGGGCAGGGGTCAAGAGGACATCACAGCTCTACCTTCCAGCAGCAACTAGAAAAGGCCCTGTCGTCCAGGCGCGGTGGCTCAAGGCTGTAATCCTAGCACTTTGGGAGGCCAAGGCGGGCAGATTACCTGAGGTCAGGAGTTCGAGACCAGCCTGGCCAACGTGGTGAAACCCCATCTCTACTAAAAATACAAAACTTAGCCAGGCGTGGTAATGCACTCCTGTAATCCCAGCTACTCAGGAAGCTGAGGCACGAGAGTTGCTTGAACCGGGGAGACAGAGGTTGCAGTGAGCCAAGATTGTACCACTGCACTCCAGCTGGGCAACAGAGTGAGACTCCATCTCAAAAAAAAGAAAAGGCCCTGTCCCCCAGGTGGGAACCAGGCTTTCACCAACTGCACAGATGAAAGAAGGTTGGGCAGCCCTTTCCTTACTTGGTGTTTTTGGAGCTGAGACAGAGGTCAAGGCTGCCTGGTGAGCCAGACATCCAACCTGGCTCCTGCTGGCCCTCCATGCAGCTCAGCCTGGCCCAGAGTCCCCAGCCCTGGGTCTGCCCTAAATCGACTGACCCAGCAGAGCCAGGAGCAGTGGGGCCACAGCGACTATTACCACCAGTCACCATCCCCCTGACTGGCAGTCCAGCAATCACTGTCCCTGGACTCCGAAGTCCCTGCTATGCCAACAGGCCTCTCTCAGACCACAGGACTCTTCCTGGGGGCCACACAATGACCTTGCACCCCAGGTCAGTTCTGTTCTGTCAGAGTCAGATCTACATCCAACCCCAAGTTCCTACCCTGCCCCCTCCTAGGGTCCTCTCTCTCCATTCCCCGTCCCCACCCACCTTTCTCTCTTTCTTTCTTTTTTTTTTTAAGACGGAGTCTCGCTCTGTCACCCAGGTTGGAGTGCAGTGGCGCGATCTCCGCTCACTGCAAGCTCCGCCGCCCGGATTCACGCCATTCTCCTGCCTCAGCCTCCCCAGTAGCTGGGACTACAGGCGCATGCCTTCACACCCGGCTAATTTTTTGTATTTTTAGTAGAGACGGGGTTTCACCGTTTTAGCCAGGATGGTCTCGATCTCCTGACCTCATGATCCGCCCGCCTCGGCCTCCCAAAGTGCTGGGATTACAGGAGTGAGCCACCGCGCCCGGCCTTTTTTGTTGTTGTTTGTTTGTTTGTTTGAGAGAGACTCTCTGTCGCCCAGGATGGAGTGCAGTGCTACAATCTTGGCTCACTGCAACCTCTGCCTCCCAGGTTCAAGCGATTCTCCTGCCTCAGCCTCTCGAGTATCTGGGGCTACAGGCATGCACCACCACACCTGGCTGTTTTTTTTTTTTTTTATTTTTAGTAGAGACGGGGTTTCACCATGTTGGTCAGGCTGGTCTCGAATTCCTGACCTCAGAAGATCCGCCCCCCTCGCCCTCCCAAAGTGCTGGGATTACAGGCGTGAGCCACCGGGCCTGGCCCCCCCACCCAGCTTTCTTTATCTCACCTTTGATCATCAGCCAGCGAAATGGTGGCAAGGGGACAAGGGTTCCTTGGTTCAGTATAGGGAGCACGGCAGTGGAGAGGTCGTGCCCCCCAAACTCAGGACGAGATGCCCCCGATTTTCACAAGAGCACCCAACCTCAGTCTCGGCCCTCTGTCCTGTCCCCTCGACCAGCCCAGTTGTAAGAAGGAAAGTGGGCTTTCAATCCCAGCCTTTTGTCCCAACACCGACTCTTTAGGGCCGCGCACGGTTCTGAGCGCCCAACGCTTAGACCTCGCCGCCCCGATACCCACTGAGTTTATTTCCAACCTCCCTGGGCCTCGGGCTCCGCCCAGGCTCGGAAGGTGCCCACCCAGGGCAGGGAAGCCCCTCCACGCTCCAGCCCCACCCCCTTTCAGACCAGCCCGAGGCGGATCCGTGGCGCACAGGGCGCACGGTTCCCGGAGGCGCGGGACGCGATGGGGAAGCTACCGAAAGTGCCGAGAGAAGCCCTGGTCCTTCCCCATCTGGAACCGGGGACCGCGGCGCGGCAGGTGCCGAAGGGCAGGGGGTAGCCGAGCCCGGGAATGGAGCGAGCGCGCCGCGACTCCACGCACCTCTGCCCGGCGAGCGCGCGCGGCCCCTCCCGAGCGGTCCCGGCCCGCAGCCCCGCCCCGCCCCCTTTTGGTGGCCCCGCCCCCTTTTGGTGGCCCCGCCCCTCCCGGTGGCCCCGCCTCTCCCCTGCTGGGACCCTTTTGGTCGCTCTGGGGTGCGGGGGAAACTGGCGGCGGTTTGAAGCCGCCGCGCTCACTCCCCTTGGCTCTCTCCATTATTCCCTCCCCAGGTTCCTCGCCTGCGTCCTCTCCAGCCACTGCGCCCCGGACCCCCACACAGTGGCGAGTCCCCGCAGTTCAGAGGAAGCCCCGACGGCCTTTGGTAGAGCATGCAATATTTTCCGGAGGGGATGGCCTTTGCGCTGGGCCTCCAGGGCTCAGGAGTCGGCCGGCTAGAAGAAGCTCTCTCTACCCTCCCCGGGGTCGGGGAGGGACCCACCTCAGCCTCCCGAGTAGCTGGGACTACAAGCATATACCATCATGCCTGGCTAATTATCGGCTGTGGCCAAGAAGGGGCTGGATAGGGAGGCTTTGAATGCCGTGGTCAGCAGCTGAGACCCTACTCTGGGAAGAGGAAGGAGCCGTGGGAGGGTTTCATGGTTCAAGGAGAGGTGGAAGGACTCCAAAGGTTTTGGCACACCAGGAGAGGGCTGATGCTGGGAGGTGACCCAGACGGGGGTGTTGGGATGGGACAAGAAGCCGAATTCCAAAACACAGAGGAGGTGGAGTGTCTGAGGCCTGGGGAGTCACTGAGGACTCGCCCACTGTGACAACCCCCAGGTGAGTGGGCAGGGAGCGAGTAGAGGGCCACCCTGAGCTGCGCGTCTTGCCCTGCCAGGAGAGAAGAGGAGAGGAGAATTAAAAGGGAGGGGAGGGAGGCCACAGGAAAGGAGGTCTGGACTCTTCCCTGGGGGCTCTGGGCCTGCCATCCCCTGAACAGTAGCAGGAGGGGACCCCAGCGTGCCTGCTTGCGTGTCATGTCTCAAGGAGTCCCGACTGCCACTGGAGAGGCCCAGAATCAGGCCTGAGGAACAAATGAGAGTTGGGGTAACCAGTTCAAGGCACATCCTGGGGAGGGGCTCTTCAGGGGCACCCCCAACCAGAACATCAGCATGAGGCCCTCTCCAAAGACAGGCTGGAACAGCAGAGGCAAGATGCCCCGGGACTTTCCCTCTGTCTCACTCAGAGGGACGGCTCTCATGGGGCAGCCTGTGGGTACCTGCGGGCAGCACAGGGAGGACCCTGCTGGTCTGATCATCGGTCTCTGGTACTGTCCACGCACTGCTCCCCAATACATCGCAGCCCCCCATTCCTGGCCCTAGCAAGACTATCACCTTGCCGTGACCTCCCATGGCTGTACTTCTTCCTGGAAGCAGCCAGAAACTGGAGCCAGTGCCCACTCATGCCGTGCCCTCCCCAAGCCCTGTCCTCAGCCCTATGAGGGAGAGAAGCAGCTGACAAGCCTCCCAGCCAGCACAGCTCTCTGACGTCTATGGGGCCCCAGACATCCCATTATGATTGGAGCCATTCCTGGTTGTATTGTGCCAGCTGCAGTGGCCCAGAATCCAGAACCATGCATGGCCAAAGGCTCTGAAAACCATCCACCGTGCTGTGGGCACAGGAGATGCAACCAGGGAGCAGATGTCCAGGGTCGAATCCAGGCACGCTACCTCAGAGCCAGGTCTCCATGGGCACAGTGGGGCCAGCTGCTCATGCCTGTGGCCAGGTGACCCAGGGCAGCATGAGGTGGTCACCCAGTCACTAGGTGACCACCAGGGGACAGGCAACAGTCGGACTTCCTGAAGCGTCTGCTCCAGCAAAAGGCACTGCCTAAGGTTCCTCCAGAGCTGTACTTCTCAACCAGTCGTGATTTTTGTCCACCCAGAGGATATTTGGCAGTCACTTGGCATTTTGTTTGTTACAAAATGACAACTGACAGGGGGTTGTGCTACTGGCATCTAGGGGGTAGAGGCCTGGGATGCCGCTAAACATCCTATAATGTGCAGGACAGCCCCCGACAACAGAGAAATATCAGCTCCCAAATGTCAGCAGTGCCCTACTTGAGACACCTGCTCTTGGGAACAAGAGCTTCCCTAAGAGAAGCCAATACTAATTGAGCACATATTTTATGCCTGGTGCTTCCATCTACACGTCTCATAGAATTCTCCCAATATCTCTCTTATTTATTTTTAGAGACAGAGTCTCGCTCTGTCACCCAGGCTGGAGTGCAATGGCATGATCATGAATCACTGCAGCCTCAAATTCCTGGGCTTAAGTGATCCTCCCACCTCAGCCTCCCAAGTAGCTAGGGCTACAGGCATGTACCACTATGCCTGGCTAATTTTTTAATTTTTTTTTTGTAAACATGGGGTCTTGCTCTGTTGCCCAGGCTGGTCTTCAACTCCTGGCCTTAAGCAGTCCTTCTGCTTCAGCCTCCAGAATTGCTGGGATTACAGGCAGGCACCACTGCCCCCAGCTCATTTTTAAACTTTTTTTTTTTTTTTTAAGAGATGGGGTCTTCCTATGTTGTCTAGGCTGGCCTTAAGCTCCTGGGCTCCAGTGATCCTCCTACCTCAGCCTCCCAAAATGTTGGGATTACAGGTGTGAACCACCAAACCCAGCTAATTTTTTATTTGTATTTTTTGTAGAGATGGGGTTTCACTATGCTGCCCAGACTGGTCTTGAACTCTGGCCTTAAGCAACCCTCCCGCCTCAGCCTCCCAAAATGCTGGGCTTACAGGCATGAACCACTGCACCCAGTCCCAATAACTCTATATTATGGTGTTCGTGACACTTGGCACTGAAGCAGAAGAGGGTGATGGGGTGCAGATGGTCCCTCACACACCACCCTTGGATTCTCAACTCACCTCTTTCCTGCTTTCAGTTGGCCGAGTTCATTTACATGGTTTCCTAACAAGAACCCTGCTGAGAACACCCAGAAACTACCAAGCCCATTTTACAGACAAACCATAGATGTCAGTGAACCTGCTTGAGGTTGCACTGCCAGTGAGTGGACCTGTATTCAAGCCGGGTCTGTCTGGATTCCAAATCCCAGCTTCTGCCATGACCTGCCTCCGACCTGACACCCCGTTCCCCCCACCCCACCACCCATATTTCCTGAAACACTAGCAGACCGCAAAGCTGACTCTGCTTTCCTGTTCCCTCCTGGCCACGTCACACTTTCCAAACTGCCTGGCCTGTCCTAATTAGAAAACCGTTTTCTCACTTCATCAGACCGGGATCCCTTTGGGGACAGACCCAAATTAGCCTCCCAGTCGCAGGATTAACTGTTGTGGTGAAGGAAGAGGAGACCTCCTGCTTACATGGTGACCACGGACCCATCTCACCCTTTACAGCAGCAACGCTGTCCAAGGGAACGTTCTGTGACGATGGACAAGATCTACATCCGCCTGGTCCTGTACGGTAGCCGCTAGCCATATGTCACTGTCACTGCTGTGTGCTTGGAATGTGGCTAGTGAGACTGAGAAGCTGAACTTTATATTTTATCAAATATTAATTACATTTAACTTTTCTTTTCTTTTTTTTTTTTTTTTGGAACAGAATCTGGCTCTGTCACCCAGGCTGTAGGCTGGAGTGCAGTGGCTTGATCTCAGCTCACCGCAACCTCCACCTCCCGGGTTCAAGCGATTCTCCTGCTTCAGCCTCCCAAGTAGCTGGGATTACTGGCACCTGCCATCATGCCCAGCTTATTTATTTATTTATTTATTTATTTTGAGATAGAGTTTCACTCCTGTTGCCCAGGCTGGAGTGCAATGGCACAATCTCGGCTCACTGCAATCTCCGCCTCCCAGGTTCAAGGGATTCTCCTGCCTCAGCCTCCCGAGTAGCTGGGATTACAGGCATGCGCCACCACCCCCAGCTAATTTTGTATTTTTAGTAGAGACAGGGTTTCTCCATGTTGGTCAGGCTGGTCTCGAACTCCTGACCTCAGGTGATCCACCCGCCTCGGCCTCCTAAAGTGCTGGAATTATAGGCATAAGCCACCATGCCCAGCCACATTTAACTTTAAATAACCATGTGTGGCTACTGGCTACTGTGCTAGATGGCCCAGCTTCATGGTGTCACTGCTCCCTTCTCCTTCTCCCCAAGCCTTCTATTTTGGCCACTGGGATCACCCTTTAGTGAGGCCACACCTCTCTGATTTGGGTGGGTCCTGGCCTTCTTGCAGAGCTTTGACACATACACATGTGTATATTTTTTTGCCTACCACCTTTTGGCTGTTCAACCTCTCACTTAAACTTTACCTCTTGGTGGAGCACAGTGGCTCACACCTGTAATCCCAGCACTTTGGGAGGCTGAGATGGGAGGATCTCTTGAGGCCAGGCCAGCATGGGCAACACAGTGAGATGCTGTCTCTATTTATAAATTCTTAAAAAAATTAAACCTTGTCTCTCCTCAATGTGGGGTCCTAGGACCCAAGTGGTGGCTCTCTGTGGTCCCCTCTACTCCCTGTTGGGTGGTTCACAGCTGGGGGTTGCTGGATGCCATAGGCCAGGGTGGCACTGCCCTCACCCTGTGTGGCTAGCACCTGGCCCATCTGAACTCTCCTTGGGGACTGTCCTCCCACATCCACAGGACGCACCACCAGACTCCACCAGTCACTAAGCAACAGCACCGCCACCTCCTGCTGCCTCCTCCAAGAAGCCTGCCCTGGTTGCTCTGTGCTGAGTTAGCCATCAACCGGCACCCAACCCTGGAAATCACCCTGTGTCTGTGGCTTCTCCATGCCCCCTCTGGCCTCTCTCCAGATAGGGCTGCCCAGAGATCGCTGCCACCCTAGAGGCCAGCACACTGTGGGGCTATGGGTGACAGGCCAACCTTGGGGAGGGGGTTGTTAGGAAGTGGGGGGTTTGAAGAGGTGGGGGGTGGCTGAAGCCCTACTGCCAGGGTAACGTTCTCCTTGCAGAGCCCAGCTGGGCGCCGCCCCTTCCTCCAGCAGCCTCCCCAGTTTTCCTGACTCACTTGACACGCGCTTACAGCAGAGGCTGCCGTTTCAGGCTGCGGGGACTGGGCATCCCCAGGTGTCCAGGGCTCCCGCTGCCCAGGCTCTAAATCGAGCGCACCCAAGGGGGTTCCCCCTCCCGCGCCCTGCCCGACCCGCTGCCGCGGCTGCTGGCGGCTTGGGGACCAGCAGCGGCTGGGAAAGGCGGGCGTGGGGCTGTCCCGGGGGACAGGCGGGCTGGCCCGGGAGGGGTCAGAAACAGACACCGGCAGCGCTGTGGGGAGAGGAGGACCGAGAGGGCCTTCAGCCGAGCCCGGCTGCCAGCAGCCGGGAGACGAGCGAGCCAACTTCCTGGGGGACAGCTGGGCCGCCTGCGCCCCGCTGGCCCATCCCTGGTGGGGAGGGGCGGCACGGGGGGGCTGCCTGTCAATCAGCTCCCCAGGAAGCGCTCAGAGCCAGTGCATCATCTCCGCGGCAAATTCGGTTCTAGAAATAACTTTTTTCTTTTTTTTCCCCTTTTCTGATTATCCTAGCAAGGGGCTCACCCCTTACTCACCCCAGGCAGCTCATGGTGGCCTCTTTCGGTGGTGGTCGCCTATGCTCCGCTGCAGAGCCGAGAGCTGCGCCGGGGCTGGGGTGGGGTGGGGGGCGGGGAGGGTGGCCAGTCCAGTCCCTGACATTGGCCAGGCCCAGAGGGAGGGGCAGGCTGCGGGGTGAATGGCAGCAAGGGGAGGGGGCGGGCTGAGTCCTGGAAGGGGGAGGGGAGGGATTGGGGAGCAGTCGCAGGCCCAGGAGGCTGGGTGAGGAGGGAAACCCGGCGGGATCCAGGGAAGGAGAACAGCAGTCCAGCCCAGAGGGGGCTTGGTCCAAGCTGGGCAGGCAGCGAGGGCCTCCAAGGATGGAAGTGGAGTCACGAGATTCCTGGGTCCCTCCAGGTGAGGACCCACCAGGATTTTTTTTTCTTCTGACAAATAAACTTAGAGCAGGCCGGGCTGCTCTACAAAAAAATACTAAAAATTTTTGTATTTTTAGTAAAGACGGGGTCTCGGCCGGCCAAAGTGGCTCACGCCTGTAATCCCAGCATTTTGGGAGGCTGAGGCGGGCAGATCATTTAAGGTCAGGAGTTCGAGACCGGCCTGGCAAAAATGGTGAGACCCCCTTTTTTTTTTTTTTTTTTTTGAGACAGAGTCTCACTCTGTTGGCCGGGCTGGACTGCAGTGTCGCGATCTCAGCTCGCTGCAACCTCTGCCTCCTAGGTTCAAGTGATTCTCCTGCCTTAGCCTCCTGAGTAGCTAGGATTACAGGCACCCACCACCACAACCTGCTAATTTTTTGTATTTTTAGTAGAGACGGGGTTTCACTTTGTTGGCCAGGCTAGTCTCGAACTCCTGATCTCATGATCTGCCCGCCTCGGCCTCCCAAAGTGCTGGGATTACAGGCGTGAGCCACTTTGGCCGGCCGAGACCCCGTCTTTACTAAAAATACAAAAATTAGCCAAGCGTGGTGGCGTCGTGGCGCCCAGCTACTTGGGAGGCTGAGGCAGGAGAATCACTTGAACCCGGGAGGCAGACGTTGCAGTAAGCCAAGATCATGCCACTGCACACCAGCCTGGGTGACAGAGCGAGACTCCGATTCAAAAAAGCTTTGAGCAAAACAGCGAAAGAGCAGAAAGTGTACCGCTGACCCTGCTCATGGTCCTGTGACTGCTACCAATTTGCTGTGTGGCTTCAGGCCAGCCTCTTAACCTCTCCGAGCCTCAGTCTGTCTCTGGGAAATGGGGTTAATAACAGCTCTTGGGTGATTCAATGAAAGAGTGTTCCTCTAGGGTCTGCTGAGGTCCTTGGCACACATTCATCATCATCATCAAAAGGCATCAAAGGGCCGGGCACCCTGGCTCATGCCTGTAACTCCAGCACTTTGGGAGGCCATGGTGGGCGATTGACTGAGCTCAGGAGTTTGAGGCCAGCCTGGATAACATGGTGAAACCTCATCCCTAAAAAAATACAAAAATTAGCTGGGCATGGTGGCACGCACCTGAAGTCCCAGCTACTCAGGAGGCTGTGGCAGGAGGATCACTTGAGCCCAGGAGTTGGAGGCTGCAGTGAGCCAAGATCATGGCACTGCCCTCCTGCCTGGGTGACGGAGCGAGACCCTGTCTCAAAACAAAACAAAATAAAACAAGAAAAGTAATCAGGCCGGGTACAGTGGTTCACGCCTGTAATCCACACACTTTGGGAGGCCGAGGTGGGTGGGTCACTTGAGGTCAGGAGTTGGAGACCAGCCTGGCCAACATGGTGACACCCCATCTTTACTAAAAATATGAAAATTAGCTGGGCGTGGTGGCACCTGTAGTCTCAGCTACTCGGGAGGTTGAGGCAGGAGAATTGCTTGAACCCGAGAGGCAGAGGTTGCAGTGAGCCGAGATCACGCCACTGCACTCCAGCCTGGGCAATAGAGTGAGACTCTGTCTCAAAAGAAAGGAAGATGAAAGAAAGAAAGAGAGAGAGAGAGAGAGAGAAGAAAGGAAAGAAAGGAAATCAAAGGGCCAAGAGCACACATGGTTTATAGGGTGGAGGTGGGGGGGTACTGGAGCCCCACATGGCACAGTCCTGGGCTTCCCTGCCCTCACATTGTGCCATTATCCTGTCTCAATAAAGAATTGGAAGTGTCTGGTACCCTGTTGGAGATTTTCACAATCCAGGTTTTGGGGTGGAGCAGGGCAGACTGTGACCTTTTTTTTTGAGACAGTGTCTTGCTCTGTCATCCAGGCTGGAGTGCAGTGGCACAATCATAGCTCACTGCAGCCCCACCCTCCTGGGTTCAAGCAATCCTTCAGCCTCAACCTCCCAAGTAGCTGGGACTACAAGCATGTGCCACCACACCCAGTTAATTTTTATATTTTATAGACATGGGGTCTTTCTATGTTGCGCAGGCTGGTCTCCAACTCCTGGCCTCAAGTGGTTCTCCCACCTCAGCCTCCCAAAGCATGTGGATTACAGGCAGGAACCACCGTGCCTGGCCAAGGTGGTGACTTTGGATCGGAACGTGGATCCTTTCTGAGGTCTGTCCTGGCCCTTCTCCCATCACTCAAGGTGGTACCCTGGCATCTGGCAGAGCCAACAGCTGCCTTCTCAGGGTCATTGGCCTACTCTTGTTTGGGAGCTTGCAGGTATGTTGCGATGCCATTCAAGAGCAGGCTACCATCTATCATCTCCCACCTGGGCTGGAAGGGGTGTCTGGGGTGGTTGTGGGGGAATGACGGCCCTAAGTGAGACCCACCCTGCCTGTCTATCCAGCCCCCTGCCTGCAGTACCTGAGGTTGTCCAGGAGTGGCCTGCAGGCCTCTCGGGGCAGCGCCAGGGTGAGAGCCCACACCAGGTCATCCACCTGCTGCTCAGCTGCAAACTGCTTCAGTGCGGCGAACACCTGCTCCTTGGCAGTCGGCTGGTCCCCCAAGATTTCATCCACCTGCAAGGAGGAGTCCTGTGAATGAGCAAAAGGGATCCAGAATGGAACCCTGGAGAACTGCTCTCCTCCTTCCTTTCCTCCCTCAGTTTACCTCCACGGGATGGCTGACCTGGGTGTACCACCTGAGTGCTATGCCCATATCATGCCCCTTCCCTCCTTCCTTCCTTCCTTCCTTCCCTCTCTCCCTCCCTCCTTCCTTCCCTCCTTCCTTCCTTCCTTCCCTCTCTCCCTCCCTCCTTCCTTCCCTCCTTCCTTCCTTCCTCTTTTTTCTTCCTTCCTTCCTCCTTCCCTTTCCTCCCCCTCCCCTCCCCCTCCCCCTCCCTTCCCCTCCCTCCCCCTCCTCCTCCCTTCCCTCCCTCCTCCTCCCTTCCCCTCCTCCTCCCTCCCCTCCCTCCCCTCCCTCCCCCTCCCTCCTCCTCCCTTCCCCTCCCCCCCCTCCCTCCCCTCCCTCCCCTCCCTCCCCCTCCCTCCCCCTCCCTCCCCCTCCCTTCCCCTCCCTCCCCCTCCCTCCCCCTCCCCTCTCTTCCCCTCCCTCCCCCCCTTCCCTTCCTTTCTTTTTGAGACCGAGTTTCACTCTATCACCAGGCTGCAGTGCAGTGGTGCAATCTTGGTGCACTGCAACCTCACCTCCCAGGTTCCAGTGATTCTCCTGCCTCAGCCTTCTGAGTAGCTGGGATTACAGGCATGCGCCACCACGCCCGGCTAATTTTGTATTTTTAGTAGAGACGGGGTTTCTCCATGTTGGTTAGGCTGGTCTTGAACTCCCGACCTCAGGTGATCCACCCGCCTTGGCCTCCCAAAGTGCTGGGATTACAGGCGTGAGCCACCGCGGCCGACCATATCATGCCATTTCTAACCACATATCTGCCCTGCGAAGTGGGCCTGGTCGCATGGTTAGTATCTTCATTTTATTTTAATTTTTTAATTTATTGTTATTTATTTATTTATTTATCTATTTATTTATTTATTTTTTTTTTTGCGATAGAGTCTCACTCTGTCACCCAGGATGGGGTGCAATGGCTCAATCTCGGCTCACTGCAACCTCTGCCTCCCAAGTTCAAGAGATTCTCCTGCCTTAGCCTCCCAAGTAGCTGGGATTACAAGCACCTGCGACCACACCTGGCTAATTTTTTGTATTTTTAGTAGAGACGGGATTTTACCATGTTGGCCAGGCTGCTCTCAAACTCCTGACCTCAGGTGACCCACCCACCTTGGGCTCCCAAAGTGCTGGGATTACAGGTGTCAACCACAGCACCCAGCCAATTTATTTTAATTTCATTTTTTTAGAGGCATCATCTCACTCTGTTGTCTAGGCTGGAGTGCAGTGGTGTGATTATAACTTACTGCAGCTTTGACCTCCTAGGCTCAAGTGATCCTCCCTCCTTAGCCTCCCAAGTAGCTGGGACCACAAGTGTGTGCCTACATGCTTGGCTAATCTGTTTTTTTATAATCCCTCATCTACTTAAAGACACGTGGCTAATTAAAAATTTTTTTTTTCTGTAGAGATGGAGTCTTGCTATATTGCCCAGGCTGATCTCAAACCTCTGGGTTCAAGTGATCCTTCCACCATGGCCTCCCAAGGTGCTGGGATTACAGGTGTGAGCCACCTCTCTTGGCCAGCATCTTCATTTTCCACGTAAGGACACTGAGGCTGGTAGAGGTGACAGCGTCATGGGGCAAAAGTGAAGGGTCAGGATTCAAACCCAAAGAGAGCTGTTCTAATAAGTATTGTAAAGATCAAAGGAATTAATATAAAAGCTTAAAACCACGCCACACATTCAGTAATTGCTAGTTACTATTATTGAATACTACACTCACTTCCATGCTGTGCGCTGAGAGATCCCACAGAGAACATTCTGACTCTACAAAAAAAGTCCTGGCACGTTACCTTAGCCCTGAATTTTGACTCCCTCAGTTCTCTCTCCGAACTTTTGTTTCTTTGTCTTTGTCCACAAACCAGCTGATACTAATCAAGGCACATCTGCACACAGGAGTGTGTGGCCATTGGAAATGAGCATGCAAATGGACACATTGGAAATTAATGTGCAAATGGGCACGTTGGAAATGAGGGTGCAAATGATCACGTTGGAAAGGAGCAGGCAAATGGACACGTTGGAAACAAGCGTGCAAATGGGCATGTTGGAAACGAGCGTGCAAATGGACATGTTGGAAACGAGCATGCAAATGGACACGTTGGAAACGAGCGTGCAAATGGGCATGTTGGAAACGAGCGTGCAAATGAACATGTTGGAAACGAGCATGCAAATGGACACATTGGAAACGAGCGTGCAAATGGACACGTTGGAAACGAGCGTGCAAATGGGCATGTTGGAAATAAGCGTGCAAATGGGCATGTTGGAAATGAGCATGCAAATGGGCATGTTGGAAATGAGAGTGCAAATGGTCACGTTTCTGGAAGGCAGGTTGTTAAGTGTGTCCAAAGCCCATCCTTCTACCCAATGATCTCACATCTAGGAATTTATTTTAGACACATCCTGAGAAGACACATGCACAATGATGTATGAGTGAGGTGGTTCACCTGTGTATTATTCCTAACACTAAGACGTTGGCAGCAATATAAATATCTGACAGTAGGGGCTAAATAACTGCAGTACATCCATGTGGGAGATATTTGTAGTTTTTTGGCTAACTAGGCCAAAAACAAAGAGGAAAATCTCAGCTGGGTGCGGTGGCTCACACCTGTAATCCCAGCACTTTGGGAGGCCAAGGGGGGCGGATCACCTGAGGTCAGGTGTTCGACACCAGCCTGGCCAACATGGCGAAACCCCGTCTCTACTAAAAATACAAAAATTAGCCAGACGTGGTGGTGGGCACCTTTATTCATCCCAGCTACTCGGGAGGCTGAGGCAGGAGAATCGCTTGAACCCAGGAGTCGGAGGTTGCAGTGAGCCGAGATCTTGCCATTGCACTCCATCCAGCCTAGGCAACAAGAGCAAAGACTCTGTCTCAAACAAAAAAAAAAAAGAAAAGAAAATCCCAAGTAGGTGGGAGGCAAGATCCTGGCAGGGCTGGGGGCAATGGCTCACACCTGTAATCCCAGTGCTGAGGGAGACCGAGGCAGGAGGATTGTCTGAGGCCAGGAATTCAAGACCATCCTGGGCAACATAGCGTGACCCCATTTCTACGAAAAAATTTTTTTTAAATTAGCCAGATGTGGTGGTGCACGCCTGTAGTCTCAGCTACTTGGGAGGCTGAAGTGAGAAGATCACTTGAGCTCAGGAAGTTGAGGCTGCAGTGAGCCAAGATTGTGCCACTGCACTATCCAGTCTGGGCAACAGATCAAGACCCCATTTCAATAAATAAATAAGAAAATAAAACCATGAAATAGGGAGTGATGGCTAAGGTGTGCAGAATTTCTTGTTAGAGTGATCAGATTGTTTGAAAATGGATGGTAGTGACGGGTGTTATCATTTTGCGAACATATTAAAAATCATCGAATTGCCCAAACGTCATACAGTTTAGCCACTGAAAGCACATACTCCATGAGACCCCTCCCTTGTTGGCTGAAGGTCTGGTTGTCTCTGGGCACTTACAGCTGGAGCTGACCCTGAAGCAAGGCTGGGTCCATGAGTGAGTGAGTCCATGAGTCATTTACGTCTCCCTCTCTCGAGGACTTGTGGGTGCAACTTCAGCCTGAACTGGGGCTGTCAGGCCCCACCTCTCTCACCCTCATCCACCTCCAAACTTCTCAACAGACTCCACATCCTTCCCTTCCATCCTCTGTTCTCAGAGGTTGAAGAGGTCCCCTTCCAGCTGGGTGCGGTGGCTCACGGCTGTCATCCCAGCACTTTGGTAGGCCAAGGTGGGCAGATCATCTGAAGTTAGGAGTTCGAGACCAGCCTGGCCAACATGGTGAAACCCCATCTCTACTACAAATACAAAAATTAGCTGGGCATGATGGCAAACGCCTGTAATCCCAGTTACTCGGGAGGCTGAGGCCGGAGAATTGCTTGAGCCTGGGAGGCGGAGGTTGCAGTGAGCCAAGATCGTGCCACTGCACTCCAGCCTGGGTGACAGAGCGAGACTGTCTCAAAAAAAGAAAAGAAAAGAAAAAAGCCCCCTTCCTAGTCAAGGCCAAACCACCAGGCCACAGACACCTCACCATTCCCAGTCTCCACCCTTTCTTCCTGTCACCTACTTATCATTCAGCTTTCAGCTCAAAGATCATCTCATCAGGCAGCCTTTCCTGGCCACCCTGTCAAAGTGGGTCCCATCACTCTCACCTTACCCTGTTTATGCCTCCACTATATTCATCATCATCTTTTTTTTTTTGGAGTCAGGGTCTTGCTCTGTTGCCCAGGCTGGAGTGCAGTGGTGCAATCATAGCTCCCTGTGGCCTTGAACTCCTGTGTTCAAGTGATCCTCCCACCTCTGCCTTCCGAGTAGCCAGGATCACAGGTGCACACCACTGTGCTTGGCTAATTTAATTTAATTTTATTATTATCATTTTTTTTTGAGACAATGTCTCACTCTGTCACTCACTCTGTTGCTCTATGCAGTGGTGGGATCTTGGCTCACTGCAACCTCCACTTCCTGAGTTCAAGCGGTTCTCCTGACTCAGCCTCCCAAGTAGCTGGGATAACAGGCAAACGCCACCACGCCTGGCTCATTTTTGTAATTTTTGTAGAGATGGGGTTTCACCATGTTGGCCAGGCTGGTCTCAAACTCCTGACCTCAGGTGATCCGCCCACCTCGGCCTCCCAAAGTGCTGGAATTACAGGCGTGAGCCATCGTGCCCGGCCTATCATGATCTTTAATAGCTTGTGTATTGATTAATCCACTTGCTTACTGTCTCTTTCCCTGCAGTAATGTTAGGTGTGTGAAGTCAGGCTCCTTGTCTGTGTTGCTCATGGCTATTTCCCCTGTCCTGCACATCACAGGCCCACGATTAATGACTGGTAAATGCATGGTTTTCTTTTTCTTTTTTCTTTCTTTTTTTTTTTTTTTTTTGAGACGGAGTGTCACTCTTGTTGCCCGGGCTGGAGTGCAATGGCGTGATCTCAGCTCATTGCAACCTCTGCCTCCCGGGTTCAAGCAATGCTCCTGCCTCACCCTCCTGAGTAGCTGGGATTACAGGCACCCCCCACCACAACGAGCTAATGTTTTGTGTTTTTAGTAGAGACAGGGTTTCTCCATGTTGGCCAGGCTGGTCTCAAACTCCTGACCTCAGGTGATCCACCCGCCTCAGCCTCCCAATGTGCTGGGTTTACAGGTGTGAGCCACTGCGCCCAGCCTGCATGGTTTTCAGTATCTCTACTTCTCCATTCCCTGCAGCTTATATAAATGTTCAAGTCTCTCTCAAGCTATAAATAAATAAATAATAAGCTGGGCACAGCGGCTCATGTCTATAATCCCAGAGCTTTGGGAGGACAAGGTGGGAGGATCGCTTGAGGCCAGGAGTTGGAGACCAGCCTGGGCAACATAACCAGACCCTGTCTCTAAATAACGAACATGTCGGCTGGGCACGGTTGCTCACGCCTACAATCCCAGCACTTTGGGAGGCTGAGGCAGGTGGATCACAAGGTCAGGAGATGGAGACCATCCTGACTAACATGGTGAAACCCCGTCTCTACTAAAAATAGAAAAAAAATTAGCTGGGCGTTGTGGCAGGCGCCTGTAGCCCCAGCTACTCGGGAGGCTGAGGCAGGAGAATGGCATGAACCCGGGAGGCAGAGCTTGCAGTGAGCCGAGATTGTGCCACTGTACTCCAGCCTAGGCGACAGAGACAGACTCCGGATCAAAGAAAAAAAAAAGAAGAAAAAGCCAGATGTGGTGGTGCATGCCTGTAGTCCCAGCTACCAGCTACTTGGGAGGCTGAGGTGGGAGGATCTCTTGTGCCCGGGAAATCAAGGCTGCAGCGAGCCATGATCACACCACTGCGCTCCAGCCTGGGTGACAGAGCAAGACCCTGTCTCCATAAATAAAGAAATAAAAGACAATCCTCCTTCGATCCCGAAAGCTGCTGATTCTCCTCCCTTCTCTAGTCTGGAGCCGTCTACATGTGCTGTTTCTGTACCACTGCCCTTTGCCACTGCAGTTCACTTTTGCACTTGAGGCTCTCCACGACCCTGCTCCGGCCAAGAACCCCAGACGGTGACTCTCAGACCTCGATCTTCAGCCCAGAGCTCACTCTTGAACTCCGGAACTGTATATCCACCCACTTTCTAGATAATACCAAAAGGGGAGGAGAAGTAGCGGGAGGCTTCGAGGGTTTCCAGTCAGAGGCCACGTTCTGCGCACGTCTGAATCCTAGCACAGACACACCATGAGTCTGTGTAACCGTCTGTCTCCCCCACCTAGGTGTGATGACCCAAGGTCTCATGCCTGTCCAGCCCCAAGCACAGCGCCTGGCACATATTAGGCACTCGGCGAATGTGGATGGAACTGAACCAAAAAGCAGCCTTGCATTGCACTTCCTGCAGGCCCCAGCTCACCACTGTTTCCCTCCCTGTGAGCGGGCCAGGCTGGCAGCACCAGCCGCCCCCTCCCCATGCACGCACCATGCTGGGGAAGGTTGCCAGTTTGGAAATCAAAGTCAGCAGCAACCTCAATTCAAAGGAGAACATGGCTGGCTGCAGAGATGTTTTATGTAAGAAAGAGGAAAAAATAGTTCCTCCCTCCTGGGGCCCGTGCCACAGTGTGGTTTCGGTGTCAGTTATTACCCAGATGTTCTCAGCCTACATCTAAGCATGAGGTATCATCACGGGACACTAATGGATTTTCTATTAAATATCAGCCACTTCAAGGAGGAAAAACTGGGGCAGGCAGAAAGCGCAGGCGAGAATTGGAGGGCTGGTGATTGAAAACCAACCAGTCTGGCGCAGTGGCTCATGCCTGTAATCCCAGTACTTTGGAAGTCAGAGGCAGGTGGATCACCTGAGGTCAGGAGTTTGAGACTAGCTTGACCAACATGGTGAAACCCCATCTCTACTTGAACTCCTGACCTCAGGTGATCCATCTGCCTCGGCCTCCCAAAGTGCAGGGATTACAGGTGTGAGCCACCATGCCCAGCCAAGCCACCAAGCCTAGCCGGTCTCTACTAAAAAATATACAAAATTAGCCGGGCATGGTGGTGCATGCCTGCAATACCAGCTGCTTGGGAGGCTGAGGCAGGAGAATTGCTTGAACCCAGGAGGCGGAGGCTGCAGTGAGCCAAGATCACGCCATTGCACTCCAGCCTGGGCAACAAGAGCGAAACTCAGTCTCAAAAAAAAAAAAAAAAAAGATAGAAAACCAACTGGGCTCCACGGAGGCCCTTCATCTTCCCGAGGAAGTCATGTTTCGAGATTCACTCTCAGCTTTTGTGGGTGCCCAGCAAGCCCTAACCGAAATCCTCCACTTCACCGTTCCTTCTTGCCAGAAAACACACTGCAGCTGGCCTGGGCAGCCTGTCGGATTCTACCCTCAGCGGGTTGCTGCCCAGTCCTGCTCCTGGGCAGGTCTTCTTTTGCATCCTGCCCTGTTTGGGGTTCTGAACGTGCCCCTTTCCAACTCTCCAGGGATTAGATGGAGTCTGCGATAGACTTTTGGTTCCATGGCTGGTGATCTGGGATTGTAGCAGGCATTACTCGCACCCACCAATATTTCTAGGGCTTTCCTCTTTCCAGGACACACATTAGACTACATTTCCCAGCATCCTTAGGGAGGAGCAGTGTAACCAGTTCCGGCCAATGAGCATTGAGGACAGATGCTGTCTGTAAGAGCAGATGCACAATTGTCCATGTTCTCTTCCTCTTCCATAGGGAACCCTGAAGCTTCACATCAAGATGGAGGAGTCTGAAATGCTGAGACCTTGTATGGACATCAAGCCACCCTAGAAAGTCTACTGACCCCCTAGAGGACTCTGTGGGTCAAAAATAAACTTCTGTAGTGCAAAGGCACTAAGAAGTTGATTTTGGGTCAGGCATGGTGGCTCACACCTATAATCCCAGCACTTTGGGAGGCTGAGGCAGGAGAATTGCTTGAGGCCAGGAGTTTGAGACTAGCCTGGGCAACATAGCAAGACCTCATCTCCCCAATCTTTTTTTTTTTTTAATCAGCCAGGTGTGGTGGTGCACACCTGTGGTCCCAGCTACTAGACAGGCTGAGGCAGGAGGATCACTTGAGCTCAGGAGCTGGAAGCTGTAGTGAGCTATGATTGCACCACTGCACTCCAATCTGGGCAACAGAGCTAGACCATGTCTCAAAAACAACAACAATAAAAAATGTTGGGTTTCTTTGTTATAGCAGCAGAGCCTGTTGTGGGTACAGGAAGAAAGTCACAGCTTTGGAAGATCTGGACATTGGTGATGTAGTGAAGCTGGAGTTGAGTCCTGTGTGTATGTGAGTGTGTGTATCTGTCCACAGAGGCTGGTCTACTCAGGGTCAGAAAAGCCCATTCAGGGGATCAGGCTAGGGTACACGATGGAGGAGACACTCCTGAGGGGGTTAATTTGGAAGGGGTTAGGACTGGACCAAGCTTGGGCACTGGAGGAGGCCAGAGTGGGTGGGGATCTGATGCCTGGGCGGTGGGCTGGGAGGCATTTCTGCAATAGTCAAACTCCGACAAAGTTTCCAGGCTCCCTGACCTCCCAAACCCCATGGCCAAGTGCTGCTGGGGCAGAACTGAGCAGATTCCCTTCCGCGGAGGTAAAGTCTGTGAGCTTGATAACACAACAGGGTGACTATAGCCAACAATAACGTAATTGTCCATTTTAAAATAACTTAGGCCGGGTGCAGTAGCTCACGCCTGTAATTCCAGCACTTTTGGAAGGCCAAGGTAGGCAGATCTCCTGAGGTCAGGAGCTCGAGACCAGCCTGGACAACATAGTGAAACCGTGTCTCTACTATAAATACAAAAATTAGCCAGGCATGGTGGTGGGCGCCTGTAATCCTAGTTCCTTGGGAGGCTGAGCCAGGAGAATTGCTTAAACCCGGGAGGCGGAGGTTGCAGTGAGCCAAGATCGTACCACTGTACTCCAGCCTGGGCAACAGAGCAAGACTCTGTCTCCAAAAAAAAAAAAAATACAAACTTAAAGAGTGTAGATGGATTGTTTATAACTCAAAAGATAAATGCTTGAGGGGATGGGTACCCCATTCTCCAGGACATGCTTATTTCACATTGCATGCCTGTATCAAAATATCTCAGATACCCCATAAATATATACACCTACTAGGTACCCACAAAAATTAAAAATCAAAATAATGTAAAAAAAGTCGGCCAGACATGGTGGCTCACACCTGTAATCCCAGCACTTTGGGAGGCAGCGGTAGGTGGATCACGAGGTCAGGAGTTCAAGACCAGCCTGGTCAATATGGTGAAACCCCATCTCTACTAAGAATACAGAAAAAAAAAAATTAGCTTGTGCATGGTGGCACATGCCTGTAATCCCAGCTATGCGAGAGGCTAAGGCACGAGAATCACTTGAACCCGGGAGGCGGAGGTTGCAGTGAGCCGAGATCACGCCACCGCACTCCAGCCTGGGTGACAGAGAGAAACTCTGTCTCAAAAAAAAAAAAAAAAAAAAAAAAAAATTCTATGAGCTTAAGTGTCCCAGCCGCCAAGCAAATACTGAGTTTCCAGGCTTCACGTCCACAAGGGTCCGATAATCAGGCAGGGGTAGGGACTGAGTGTCTTGGCTCTGGACTATTTCCTAGTCGCACACAGGCTCACTTTTTGTTCCATTCAAGTATTAGTGAAATAAAGGCCTTAGGACCCCATCTGAAAGCCCTGGAGGACAGGAGTGAAGGTGAGTGGTGTGGGAGGTTGCTGTACTGGGACCTCGTTGATGGCCTGGGGTAGATTTAATCATACTAGGCAGCTTCTTCTTTTATAACCGTGTCACATCCCAGGTTTCTTGGAATTGCCTGGATCTGTCCAGTAAATGGCAGGTTCCTGCAATCAGGGGTTGCTTGGGATTCAGGCCTGAGACCGACTCTATCCTCCCTCTTTCCATCCCAGCCCTGGGTCTCTGAATGGTGCCTCCATCTTGCCTTGTGGCCACTCCCCACTTCCTGCAGGTGACTCAGGCCTTGGGTTCTTCTTGCGGCTGGAGGTCTGATCCATCCCAGGCTCCTCATTCTTAATCTTCAGGACCATGCTAATATTCCACCTGCAGTCTATCACAGCCTGGTTTGTGCCAAAGTCAAGAGGAAACGCCTTTGGCAGATTGGTGAACCCAAACTAGGGCCTCCTACAGCCAACAAGCCATCCAGGCCGCTGTGCAAGGGCAGGCCTAATCCTGGTTTTGTGGGGGCTTAGAACAAGTGTGACTCTTTTACATTTTTTTGGAGCGGGGGAATGGTGGGGAGGGGAATGGAGTCTCACTCTGTCACCCAGGCTGCAGTGTAGTAGCATGATCTCAGCTCACTGCAACCTCTGCCTCCCTAGCTCAAGTAATCCTCCCACCTCAACCCCCTTGAGTATCTGGGACCACAGGCATGCGCCACCACACCTGGCTGTGTGTTTTTTTTGTTTTTTGTTTTTTAAATATTTTTGATAGAGATGGGATTTCACCACATTGCCCAGGCTGGTCTCAAACTCTTGAGTCCAAGCCATCAGCCCTCCTCGGCCTCCCAAAGTGCTGGGATAACAGGCGTAAGCCACCTCACCCCACTGGCTCTTTTACACTTGATCTTAGATGAAGGGCCAAGAAGCGATATCTGTGGCTCTTTTTATTTTAGAGATGGGGTCTCACTGTGTCACCCAGGCTGGAATGCAGTGGTGCAATCATAGCTCACTGCAGCCTCAAACTACCAGGCTCAAGTGATCTTCCCTCCTCAGCCTCCTGAGTAGTTGGGACTATAAGGCATGCACCACCATGCCCAGCTAGTTTCTGATTTTTTTTTGTAGAGATGGTGCCTCATTATGTTGCCCAGGCTGGCCTTGAACTCAGGGTCTCAAGTGATCCTCCCACCTTGGCCTCCTAAAATGCTAGGATTACACGTAGCACCTAGCCTGCAGTTAAGTTTTAATGGGGAGGATAGACAGGGAAAGGGGCACGTGGGAACCTTCTGGTGTCAATTATTCTATAGTCTACATTATATTTTTATCTAAATCCTATTATTTTATATATTGATCAAGAGGGTGGTTATTCAAGGGTGTATGCATATGGAAAATTTATTGAGCTGTACACTTAATGCACTTTACACCTATAGTACCTTAATAAAAAAGAAAAACAAGTGAATAAAAATTGCAAAATTAGGCCGGGGCAGTGGCTCATGCCTGTAATCCCAGCAATTTGGGAGGCTGAGGCGGGCAGATCACTTGAGGTCAGGAGATTGAGACCAGACTGACCAACATGGTGAAACCCCGTCTCTACTAAAAAAAAAAAAAAAAAAAAAAAAAAATTAGCTAGGTGTGGTGGCAAACGCCTGTAATCTCAATTACTGGAAGAATGAGGCAGGAGAATCACTTGAACTTGGGAGGCAGAGGTTGTAGAGAGCCAAGAGCTCGCCACTGCACTCCAGCCTGGGCGACAGAGCGAGACTCTATCTCAAAAAAGAAATGCAAAATTAGATGCAAGGTTTTGAAGTTGAGCATTCCCATATTTCTGTTAAATCTGACCCCAGAAGTTTCCTTACCTCTGGCCCTGGGAGAGCGGCGCCCCGCCCACTCCCTGCCCACATTATGAGCCCCCTCCTCCCCGCCCCTACCTCCCACGCCCGCGCCCTACCTTGCGGCTGAACTCTTGGGCCTTGCGCCTGCGCTCTCGGTGCACCGCGTCCAGGCGCTTGCGGCCAGCCAGGCGAAGCAGCTCACGGCCCAGAGCTAGGCCGCGGCCGCACCGCGGGGCCCGCAAGGCTGTGGTCGGGGCCGCGGGGCCGGATCCCGGGCCGTGGACACCGTCGGGAGCCGGGAGCACGCCCAGGCTGGGTGGCACACGTGGGCAGCGCCGTGCCAGGTGCACGAGACGCTCGCGGCTCAGACCGCCCACCGCCAGCCCCTCCACCTCCAGGATCTGGTCCCCTGGCCTCAATCCTCCGGCATGTGCGCTGCTTCCCTCGGCCACTTCCAGGACGAAGCAGGGGCCGGAGCCACCTAGACGGAAGCCAAAGTCCTCGGGCCAGCCCTGGTTGGTGGCCGGCATGGCAGCAGTGGCCATGCACCTAGAACTGAAGACAGAACAGGGATTTCCTTGCGGCTCTGTCCGTGGCTCCAAAGCCACTCAAAGGCCCAGGGCATGGGCCACTGAAGGCCTCTACTTATCTCTGCTCCCTCCCTCTGACTCTGACTCTTTGTCTCAATTCCCTTCCATCTGTCTGTGTTTTTTGTTGTTGTTGTTTTTTTTTTTAAGACGGAGTTTCGCTCTTGTTGCCCAGGCTGGAGTGCAATGGCACCATCTCCACTCACCGCACCCTTCACCTCCTGGGTTCAAGCGATTCTCCTGCCTCAGTCTCGTGAGTAGCTGAGATTACAGGCATGTGCCACCACACCTGGCTAATTTTGTATTTTTAGTGGAGACCGGGTTTCTCCATGTTGGTCAGGCTGGGAACTCCTGACCTTAGGTGATCTGCCGGCCTTGGCCTCCCAAAGTGCTGGGATTACAGGCGTGAGCCACTGTGCCTGGCCTGCCTAATTGTTGTATGTTTAGTAGAGACAGGGTTTCACCATGTTACCCAGGCCGGTCTCGAACTCCCGGCCTCAGGTAGTCTGCCTGCCTTGGCCTCTCAAAGTGCTAGGATTACAGGCATGAGCCATCGTGCCTGGCCTGGTTTTTTTTTTTTTTTTTTTTTTTTTTTTTTTTTTTTTTTTACTAAAAACAAAATTGGGAAGGGGGTGTAAAAGAAAAGTGGCCCTTCTTTAAAGTCTTCTTTTGAGTGCCTTGGATTTTTAACCAATGCGGCCACACCCTTTTCCATGGGCCCCTCCTGCTTCCACAGGTCTGTTTTACTGTCTTACATGGTACACTTGGCTTCCATAGGCCCTCCTCACTCCCTACACCTTAATCCCTCTTCTTACCCCTCTCCATCTACCAAAATTCCCTTTCAGGGTCTGGCATGAATCACAAACTTCCTGAAGCCCAGAATGTTGGAGCAGAATGGCAACCAGAGACCATTCATATCTTTGGGCCTTTTATTTTATTTTATTTTATTTTTGAGACAGAGTCTTGTTCTGTCACCCAGGCTGGAGTGCAGTGGTGTGATCTCGGCTCACTGCAACCTCTGACTCCTGGGTTCAAGTGATTCTCTTGTCTCAGCCTCCCGAATAGCTGGGATTACAGGTGTCCACCACCACGCGTGGCTAGTTTTTGTATTTTTAGTAGAGACAGGGTTTCACCATTTTGGCCAGGCTGGTCTCCAACTCCTGACCTCAGGTGAGCCACCTGCCTCGGCCTCCCAAAGTGCTGTGATTACAGGCGTGAGCCACCGCGCCCAGCCTCTGGGGCTTTATTTTATTTTGCTTTATTTTTTAGAGGCAGAGTCTCACTCTGTCACCCAGTCTGGAATGCAGACACACCATCATATCTCACTGCAGCCTCGACCTTCCAAGCTGAAGTCATCCTCCTGCCTCAGCCTCTTGAGTAGCTGGGACCACAGGCGCATACTACCATGCCCAGCTAATTAAAAAAAAATTTTTTTTATAGAAATGGGGTCTCACTACATTGCCCAGACAGATCTCAAACTTCTGGGCTCAAGCGATCCTCCTTCAGCCCCCCAAAGTGCTGGGATTACATGTGTGAGCCACTGCATCCAGCCTGGAGGAGACTTTAGAAACCTCCTCAGACCCAGCATGTGGCGTGTCTGCACCTTGAGACAGGAGAGGGCGCTAACCGAAGGTCACCCAGCTGGGGAATGGCAGAGCCAGGTCGCCCTCAGGCCCCCATCCAAGGCTCTCTCCACAGAGCCTCCTCACACACCTCAGGCAAAGCCTCAAACCTCTGTCCAGACGTCTCCTGCCTGGCTTGAGGATGCCCTCACTGGATTCCCCTCAGTCGTGTTGTAGGAGGTGGAGTGGGTTGATGTGTTCTTTCCTATGCCCTGGGATTTGGGGAACAAACATTTATGTACCGGCCCTGGTGGCCGGGGTGGGCATTGACCAGGCTGGCCAATCACTGTATCTCAGCCTTTGTGTCCCACAGAGGGCTTTTCGGAGTCCCTGCAGAGTTGATACATTGGTCCTGAGAGAGAACGGTCTTCCTGTGAGTCTGTTAGCTGTATGGACGTCGAAGGTTTGGGGCTGCTGGCAGCCATGTTGCCACCCTGTAGAGGATCAGTTCTTATGACATCATCTGAACTCCTGGAACCAGCTGTGCCTGAAATGCACCCAACTTACATTTGACAAAAGGACTTCTCAGTAACACAGGCTCATAAATTCCTCTTTTTGGTGGTTGTTTTTTAAAGCCTGTTTGGCTGGATGAGGTGGCTCACACCTGTAATCTCAGTGCTTTGGAAGACTGAGACAGGAGGATCACTTAAGCCCAGGAGTTTAAGACAGCCTGGACAACAGAGCAAGACCCTGCCTTTTTTTTTTTTTTTTGCCAGAATCTCGCTCTTTTGCCCAGGCCGGAGTGCAGTGGCGCTATCTCGGCTCACTGCAAGCTCTGCCTTCTGGGTTCATGCCATTTTCCTGCCTCAGCCTCCCGAGTAGCTGGGACTACAGGCGCCCGCCACCGCGCCCGGCTAATTTTTTGTATATTTTTAGTAGAGACGGGGTTTCACCGTGTTAGCCAGGATGGTCTCGATCTCCTGACCTCGTGATCCGCCCGCCTTGGCCTCCCAAAGTGCTGGGATTACAGGCGTGAGCCACCGTGCCTGGCTTTTTTTTTTTTTTTTTGAGATGGTGTTTCACCCTGTCACCCACACTGGAGTGCAGTGGCTCGATTTTAGCTCACTGCAACCTCCACTTCCCAGGTTTAAGCAATTCTCCTGCCTCAGCCTCCCAAGTAGCTAGAACTGCAAGTGCACACCACCATGCATGGCTAATTTTTGTATTTTTTTGTAGAGACAGGGTTTTGCCATGTTGGCCAGGCTGGTCTCAGACTCCTGGCCTCAGGTGATTCACCCGCCTCAGCCTCTGAAAGTGCTGGGATTACAGGCATAAGCCAGACCCTGTCTTAAAAAAAAAATTAGCCAAGCATGGTGGTACACACCTGTAGTCCTAGCTACTCAGGAGGCTGAGGTGGGAGGATTGCCTGAACCCAGGAGTTTGAGGCTGCAGTGAGCTATGATCACATCACTGCACTGCAGCCTGGATGACAGAGCAAGACTGTACCTCTAAAAAGAAATAAAAATTGGCCAGGCACAGTGGCTTACACCTGTAATTCAGCACTTTGGGAGGCTGAGGTGGGTGGATTGCTTGAGCTTAGGAGCTGGAGATCAGCCTGGGGCCACATAGCAAGACCCCAAGTCTTCCAAAAAAACACAAAAATTTAGCTAGGCTTGTGGCACGTGCCTGTAGTTTCAGCTACTTGGGAGGCTGAGGTGTGAGGATCAGTTGAGCCCAGGGGGGTGGAGGCTGCAGTGAGCCATGATGGTGCCACCACACTCCAGCCTGGGCAGTAGAGCGAGACCCTGTCTCAAAAATAAACAAACAAATGAATAAGTAAATAAATAAATAAATTTAAAAAAATATAAGGCTGTTTAGAGTTCAGTTCCAATCACTTGCAACTAGTGGGATACTCAGTGCTAGAAACCTCTAAGTAAAGAGGACAAGAAGAGGTCTCATATGAAAGTTGCATCTCGGGTGGGCGCGATGGCTCACGCCTGTAATCCCAGCACTTTGGGAGGCCGAGGCGGGCGGATCACGAGGTCAGGAGATCAAGACCATCCTGGCTAACATGGTGAAACCCTGTCTCTACTAAGAATACAAAAAATCAAAAAATTAGCTGGGCGTGCTGGCATGCGCCTGTAGTCCCAGCTACTCGGAAGGCTGAGGCAGGAGACTCACTTGAACCTGGGAGGCAGAGGTTGCAGTGAGCCAAGATCAATTGCACCACTGCACTCCAGCCTGGGTGAAAGAGCGAGACTCCTTCTCAAAAAAAAAAGAAAGTCTCATCTCATTTCCTGTTGATGTTTGTTGAGAGGGGATTTGCCCTTTGAGCAAATCTTTGAGGAGGTAAGACTCTCCTTCTTGGCCTCCTCGGGAAAGGATGGTATGGCTGATTCCAGGTCTCTGGGCTCCTAGCTCTTGCATGGGCTCAGGGAGGAAGTGGTTCTGTCCTCCAAAAGAGGCCAGTTGGGCTGGCGAGGGACTGGAGACCCGTCTCCAGTGGAAAGGTGAGGATGGACTATACTGGATGGAATAATCTGTGTGTGTCTTTTTTTTTTTTATCTGTTTTATTTTTAAAAACATTTTTTTTAAGGACGGTAGTGGTGGCTCAGGCCTGTAATCCCAGCACTTTGGGAGGCCAAGGTGGGTGGATCACCTGAGGTCAGGAGTTCGAGACCAGCCTGGCCAGTATGGTGAAACCTTGTCTCTATTACAAATACAAAAATTAGCCAGACATGGCCGGGCGCAGTGGCTCAAGCCTGTAATCCCAGCACTTTGGGAGGCCGAGGCGGGCGGATCACGAGGTCAGGAGATCGAGACCATCCTGGCTAACACGGTGAAACCCCGTCTCTACTAAAAATACAAAAAATTAGCCGGGCGTGTTGGCGGGCGCCTGTAGTCCCAGCTACTCGGGAGGCTGAGGCAGGAGAATGGCGTGAACCCGGGAGGCGGAGCTTGTAGTGAGCCGAGATTGCGCCACTGCACTCCAGCCTGGGGGACAGAGAAAGACTCCGTCTCAAAAAAAAACAAAAAAGAAAAAACTAGCCAGACATGGTAGCGGGCGCCTGTAATCCCAGCTACTTGGGAGGCTGGGGCAGGAGAATCTCTTGAAGCTGTGAGTTGGAGGTTGCAGTGAGCCAAGATCATACCACTGCACTCCAGCCTGGGCGACAGAGTGAGACTCTGTCTCAAAAAAACAAAAAACAAAAATAAAAACTTTTTTCTTTTTTTTTTTTGAGACGGTCTCACTCTGTCACCCTAGACTGGCTCACCGCAACCTCTGCCTCCCGGACTCAAGTGATTCTCCTGCCTCAGCCTCCTGAGTGGCTGGGATTACAGGTGTGCGCCACTACCGCCCAGCTAATTTTTGTATTTGTAGTAGAAACGGGGTTTCACCATGTTGGTCAGGCTGGTCTTGAACTCCTGACCTCAAATGATCCACCTGTCTCGGCCTCCCAAAGTGCTGGGATTACAGGTGTGAGCCACTGCACCCGGCCCATTTAAAATAGAGACCGGGTCTCGCTATGTTTCCCAGACTAGTCTTGAACTCCTGGCCTCAAGTGATCCTCCTGCCTCAGCCTGGTGTGTGTTTCTATTTATAGCAGGGGTTTTTGTAGGAGCCCATGGCGGCCTCTGAAACCATAGGCAGTATGTGGTGTGGTCGGTATCGTTCTGGTCAGTGTGTGAAGGCTTCCTGAGCTGGCTTGGAAGACCCTCTGAGGGCTGGTTTTGCAAGGCCCTGGGCTTGGATGCCGCTCAGCCCCCTGCAGCTGTGTGGAGATCTGCCCATGGCCGTCTTCTTTGCAGAACCAGCCTCTCCCAGGAGGCCTGGGGCACACTTCCAGGAAGCTGCAGATTTGGGGACTGGGGACAAGGAAGAGACCTATGATGGACTAGAAGGAACTTTCCTTGAGTGACACCCAGTGAGAGCTGGTGTAACCTGGCCACCAGAGGGCCCAGTGAGAGAACTCCTCGCACTAGGTGGGAAAGAGGCTGTCATACCCTGAGGCTGGCGGGATCAGATCCAAACACACCCCGGGAGTCCTCATCCTCAGCTGCCAGGCTGTGGTGCTGGCCCCACATGGAGCCTCAGGGACATGGAGCCTCAGGCATGGAGCCTCAGGGACACTTCCTCTGTCGCTTGGTGGCAAAGCACTGGGCTCCCGTGGTCTCCTGTGCCCAGGTGGGGTTTGGGCATCATACTGTCCTGGACGGGCCTGAAGTCAACCATGAGAGGAGACTCTGCTCCCCATCATCAAGGAAGGGCTGGCCGGGCACGGTGGCTCACGCCTGTAATCCCAGCACTTTCAGAGGCCAAGGTGGGCGGATCACTTGAGGTCAGGCATTCGAGACCAGCCTAGCCAACACGGTGAAACCCCGTCCCTACTGAAAAAACCAAAATTAGCCAGGCATGGCGGTGCACACCTGTAATCCCAGCTACTCGGAAGGTTGAGGTGGGAGAATTGCTTGAACCCGGGAGGCGGAGGTTGCAGTGAGCAGAGATTGTGACACTGCACTCCAGCCTGGGTGAGAGAGCGAGACTCTGTCTCACCAAAAAAAAAAAAAAAAAAAAAAAAAAAAAAAAAAAAAAAAAAAGGAAGGGCTGGTTGGAAACCGAATTGGGGGCTGAGACACAATTCCCACCTCCCCATGCACATCTGTTCTGGACCCCACACCTGTGATGGGTGAAAGGGCTGCACATCAAAGCCTGAAGCAGGGAACTTCTAACATCTCCATACCCAATCTGGTTGGGTCAGCCCACAGTACTGACTCCCCAGGGCTCCTGAACCCTGGCAAGCCCCCGATGTATCCCCAGCCCTGCAGGCTGACCCAAGCCCTCTCTTCTGCCCATCAGAGCCCCCAGCCTGACCCACTGTCTTTTCCTTCACCTTCCCTGGAAGCAAGAGTGCAGGCTCTTAATGGGGATCACTGGGCTAGCTCAGAGCACGAGAAAGAGGCATCTCTGGGCCCCTGATCTCAGATGAGTGGGTGCTGTGCCCCCAGCCCAGGGCCGCTCACCTTTCTTGCTGATGACTGCAATGACCACGGAGTTCAGAACACAGTGCTCCCGGGACGCCCAAGGACACTCGCTTGTGGCCGGCCCTCTGCTGCTCAGGGCCTTGGCATCAGTTACTGATGCACCCGTAGTGACAGCTGGAGTTTCTAAGGCAAAGTGATCCTCTGGGTAACCTGAGAAGGCCCCAGTTACCAGGTGGACCAGCAGGATGGCTGGATGGCTTGGCCAGGGCCCAAGCCTGCCGGCCCCTTCTGCTTACTCCTGGTTGGGGGTGAGCCACAGCTGGGGCCCGGCCCATCCACGAGGTCCCAGAGCATGGCAGGTAGGTCGAGAGGATTCAGGGGTGTTGCTTTGGGGTGGGGTGTATCACTTAGTTCAGAGGGAACAGTGATGCTGGAGGGGACTGTGAGACCCAAAAGGGTGTGGGAAACCAGTTCCACAGAGAACGCCGCAGTAGGAGCCCGACAGGCTGAGAATATTGGCAGAAGGGGAGACCCAGGATAGCAAAAATGCTTTGGGGGCCAGGCGCAGTGGCTCACACCTATATTCCCAGCGCTTTGGGAGGCTGAGGTGGGAGAATCACTTGAACTCAGGAGTTCAAGACCAGCCTGGGCAACATAGCAAGATCTCATCTCTACAAAAAATAAAAATAAAAATTAGCCAAGCGTGGTGCACACTGTAGTCCCAGCACTTTGGGAGGCCAAGGCAGGTGGATCACTTGAGGCCAGGAGTTTGGAAACAGCCTTGGCAACACAGGGAGACTCCTTAACTACAAAAAATATATGTGAAAGTTACAGCTGGGCATGGTGGCTGACGACTGTCATCCCAACACTTTGGGAGGCCGAGGTGGGTGGATTGCTTGAGGCGAGGCATTTTAGACCAGCCTGGCCAACACGGTGAAACCCGGTCGCTACTAAAAATACAAAATTAGCCGGGCATGGTGGCGCATGCCTGTAATCCCAGCTGCTAGGGAGTCTGAGGCAGGAGAATCGCTTGAACCCAGGAGGTGGATGTTGTGGTGAGCCAAGATCACACCATTGCACTCCAGCCTGGGCAACAACAATGAAACTCTGTCTCAAAACAAAACAAAACAAAGAAAAGCGAACAAACAAAAAATCAAAGAGCTTTAGGGAAAAACTAAGGAACTCTGAATTTGAAATGAAAAACTAAGAAATTCCAGCAAAGTCCCTAGGATTTGCTGATGTTTGAACCTGGGGTGTAAAATGAAGAGAGAAGTCAATGACGCCAACCCCTCTCATCAGCACCCACACAAGAGTCTCCAGGAACTTTTCCATATCTGCTGACACCCCCAGGAAACCCTGCTGGCCTGGGGCTGGCCTTGAACTCCTGACCTTGTGATCCACCTGCCTCGGCCTCCCAAAGTGCTGGGATTACAAGCATGAGCCACCGCACTCAGCCTTTTTCTTTCTTTTTTTTTTTTCTTTCTGAGACAGGGTCTCACTCTGTCACCCAGTCTGGAGTGCAGTGGCATCATCTCACCTCACTGCAACCTCAACCTCCCAAGTTCAAGCAATTCTAGTGTCTCAGCCTCCCGAGTAGCTGGGATTACAGGTGTGTGCCACCACACCCAGCTGATTTTGTATTTTTAGTAGAGACAGGGTTTCACCATGTTGGCCAGGCTGGTCTCGAACTCCTGGCCTCAAGTGATCTGCCTGCCTCAACCTCCCAAAGTGCTTGGATTACAGGTGTAATCTACTAAAAATACAAAATTAGCCGGGTGTGGTGGTGCATGCCTGTAATCCCAGCTACTTCTCTCGAGGCTGAGGCAGGAAAATCGCTTGAACCCAGGAGGTGGAGGTTGCGGTGAGCCGAGATCACGCCATTGCACTCAAGCCCGGGCAACGAGAGTGAAACTCTGTCTCAAAAAAAAAAAAAAAGAAGAAGAAGAAGAGACATCAGGCCTGGTGCAGTGGCTCATGCCTGTAATCCCAGCACTTTGGGAGGAAGATCACTTGAGCTCAGGAGTTCAACACCAGTCTGGGCAACATGGCAAAATCTCATCTCTATGAAAAACACAAAAATTAACTGGGCATGGTGGCATGTGCCTGTAGTCCCAGCTACTTGGGAGACTCAGGTGGGAGGCTCAGGTGGGAGGATCACTTGAGCCCAGGAGGACGAGGCTGCAGTGAGCTGTGATTAGCCACTGCACTCCAGCCTGGGCAACACAGCCAGATCCTGTATCAAAAAAAAAAAAAAAGAAGAAGAAGAGAAACAAAAGAGCTCACTTACTGTGTCTTAGGGTGTGCCAAGAAGAGATCGTTGAGGACACAGTAAGAAGGCAGCAGTCTACAAACCAGAAAAAGAGCCCTCACCAGGAGCCCAATTGGCCAGCACCTTGCTCATGGCTGTCCTGTCTCCAGAACTGTCAGCGAATAAATTTCTGCTGTTTAAGCCACTCAGTCTATGGTATTTCGTTATGGCAGCCTGAACTAAAACAAGTGGAGCGGGTAGTGCTATGGTCTGAATGTTTACATCCCCCAAAACTCATAGGTTGAAACATAATCCCCAGGCTGATAATATTCAAAGGTGAGACCTTTGGGAGATATAAATTAGAAGGATTAGTTCCCTTATAAAAGAGGCTTCAGGGAGGCTATTTGTCCTTTCATTATGTGAGGATACCATAAAAGATACCACTTATGAGGAACTGGTCCTCACCAGACACCAAATCTGCCTGCACCTTGATCCTAAACTTCCCAGCCTCCAGGATTGTGAGCCATAAATTTTGATTATTTTTATTTTATTTTATTTTTCTCCGAGACAGAGTCTTGCTCTGTCTCCCAGGCTGGAGTGCAATGGCGCGATCTTGGCTCACTGCAACCTCCACCTCCCGGGTTCAAGCAATTCTCCTGCCTCAGCCTCCCGAGCAGCTGGGATTACAGGCATGTGCCACTATGCCCAGCTAATTTTTGTATTTTTAGTAGAGATGGGGTTTCACCATGTTGGCCAGGCTGGTCTTGAACTCCTGACGTCAGGTGATCTGCCTACCTCGGCTTCCCAAAGTGCTGGGATTATAGGCGTGAGCCACTGCACCCAGCCAAATTTTGATTATTTATAAATTACCCAGTTTATGGTATTTTTGTTACAGCAGCCCGAATGGGCTAAGACAAGTGGGTTGTATACTTAACTTGAAGAAGCTGCCAAATCATTTTCCATAATGGTTGTACCATCTTATATTCCCATCAGCAGTATCAGGTAACTCCATTTTTTAGCATCCTGGAGAGACATCAGTGTGTGAATGCAAGCAGATAAAGAGTATGCCAAGTCACCCACGTGACCGCCACTGTTTATGTCAATTACCATCCAGCACAAATTAAGCAGCCTGTTAAGCATGTGGAACTGTGATCTCACATGTATTCTGTTACAACATCAGACTTTTTTTTTTTTTCAGTGAGGATATACTGTGAACTCCCCAGCAGACAGCTTATAATGTAAATGAGATAAGAAAGCACGGCCAGGCACGATGCCTCACGCCTGTAACCTCAGCACTTTGGGAGGCCAAGGTGGGTGGATCACGAGGTCGAGAGATTGAGACCATCCTGCCCAACATGGTGAAACCCCGTCTCTACTAAAAATAGAAAAATTATCTGGGTGTGGTGGTCGGCGCCTGTAATCCCAGCTACTTGGGAGGCTGAGGCAGGAGAATTGCTTGAACCTGGGAGGCGGAGGTTGCAGTGAGCCAAGATCGCGCCATTGCACTCGAGCCTGGCGACAGAGTGAGATTCCGTCTCAAACAAAAAAACAAAAAAACATATAGAGAAATCTATTACACACACACACACACACACACACACACACACACACTAACCTGGAGACCCTCTTTGGGTAAAGCATTTCTGGAAAACATCCCAGCTCGAGCTCAATTATGGTGACCTGGGCAACATAATGAGACCCATCTCTACAGAAAAACAAAACAAAAAAAAACAGCAGGGTGTGGTGGTGGCTGTAGCCTCAGCTACTAAGGAGGCTGAGGCGGGAGGATCACTTGAGCCCAGGAGGTTAAGATTGCAGTGAGCTGAGATCACGCCACTGCACTCCAGCCTGGGTGATGGAGTGAGACCCTGTCTCAAAAAAAAAAAAAAAAGAGAGAGAGAGAAAAGAGTAGCTCCTCGTGGCCTACTAGAGCGTTGCCTTTTCTCTAAAATAAAATAAAAAGTAAAAAAATAAAGTTAGAACCAGAACTCACCCTCTTCTCTCCACTTTCCAGACCATCACCCTGGTCCAAGCTGCCATCATCCATCTCTTGGAATGGTTCCACCACTTACTCCTTGATCTTCCCTTGCCTCCTGCAGTCTATTGTCAACACAGCACCCAGAAGGAGCTATTAGGAAAGTCAGGCTAGGCGCGGTGGCTCATGCCTGTTATCCCAGTACTTTGGGAGGTGGAGGTGGTTATCCCAGTACTTTGGAAGACGGAAGTGGAGGATCGTTTGTGCCCAGGGTTTGAGATGTGTCTGCAGGCCCCCACCCCCCCCAAAAAAGGAAAATCAGATCCTGTAGTTCCTCTGCTCAAACTTGTTGTTGGTTTTTTGTTTTTATTTCTGTTTTGTTTTGAGGCAGTCTTGCTCTGTCACCCAGGTTGGGGTGCAGTCTTGGTTCACTGCAACCTCCACCTTCTGGGTTCAAGCGATTCTCCTGCCTCAGCCTCTGGAGTAGCTGGGACTACAGGTACCCACCACAATCCCTATTAATTTTTGTATTTTTAGTAGAGACAGGTTTTCACCATGTTGGCCGGGCTGGTCTTGAAGTCCAGACCTCAAGTGATCTGCCCGCCTCGGCCTCCCAAAATGCTGGGATTACAGGCTTGAGCCACTGTGCCTGGCCTCAAACTTGTTTGTGTTTGTTTATTTGTTTGTTGTTGTTTATTTGCTCATTTGTTTTTGTGGAGGAAAAGATCTTGCTCTGCTGCCCAGGCTGGTTTTGAACTCCTGGACTCAAGCAGTCTTCCCACCTCTGCCTCCTTAAGTGTTAAGATTACAGAAGTGAGCTACTGCACCCAGCTCGTATGCTCAAATTGCTCCCCCTCACTTAAGTCCTCACATGGCCTGCAGGACCCCACCCAATCAGGTCCTTGCACCTCTCTTGACTTTTCCCCTGCTACAGGACCCCTTGTCCAGTCACTCCTCGCCCAAGCCAAGCATTGAGCTCCCACTCAGGACCTTTGCACAAGCTTTTTCCTGTGCCTGGACCTTTTCTCCCACGTGTCTGCATGCCTCCACTTACCCCCTCCCAGTTTCTGTACAGATGTCTCCTGTTCCATAAGCCTCCCCAGTCCTCCTCTGCTCCCCTCCCCTAATTTCAGAGAGGAGAGTGGAGGAGGTGCATCACCATCTGACATGACCCCAGGGGTCCTATGGATTCATCCTGTTTATTGTACTCTCCACCCATGAGAATGCAAACACTAGGAGGGCAGATATTTCTCTTTGTTTTGTTTATTGCTGTATCTGTGGGACCCAGAATAATGTTTGTCGAGTCACAGACGCTCAATAAATGTTTGAGAAATGAATGAAGACATTAATAAAATCTACACTGCAGCCCCATTCCTCTAACAGAAGTACATTCCCCTCCCCAGGCTGCCCTAAGTAATTTTTTTTTTTTGTAAAGCGGGGTGTCCCTATGTTGCCTAGGCTGGTCTTGAACTCCTGGGCTGAAGCGATCCTCCTGCCTCAGCTTCCCGAAGTGCTGGGATTATAGGCGTGAGCCATGAAGCCTGACGTTTTTTGTTTTCTCATTTTTTTTTTTAAGAGACAGGATCTCTGGTCAGGCATGGTGGTTCACGCCTGTGATCCCAGCACTCTGGGAGGTTGAGGAGGGTGGACCACCTGAGGTCAGGAGCTCGAGACCAGCCTGGCAAACATGGTGAAATGCCATCTCTACTAAAACACAAAAAATTAGCCAGGCATGGTGGCGGGTGCCAGTAATCCCAGCTACTTGAGAGGCTGAGGCAGGGGAATTGCTTGAACCTGGGAGGTGGTGGTTGCAGTGAGCCAAGATCGCGCCATGGCATTCTAGCCTGGGAGAAAGGGCAAGACTCCGCTAAAAAAAGGGCCAGGCGCGGTGGCTCACGCCTGTAATCCCACCACTTTGGGAGGCTGAGGTGGGTGGATCACGAGGTCAAGAGATTGAGACCATCCTGGCCAACACAGTGAAACCCTGTCTCTGCTAAAAAAAAAAAATACAAAAATTAGCTTGGCATCGTGGCGCGCACCCGTAGTCCCAACTACTTGGAGGCTGAGGCAGGAGAATCGCTTGAACCGGGGAGGTGGAGGTTGCAGTGAGCTGAAATGGCGCCACTTCACACCAGCCTGGAGACAGAGCAAGATGCCGTCTCAAAAAAAAAAGAGAGACAGTGTCTAGCCGTGTCTCCCAAGCTGGGGTACAGTGGCATAGTCATAGCTCACTGCAGCCTCCAATTCCAAGGCTAAAGGGATCCTCCCACCCCAGCCTCCTGAGCAGCTAGGACTACAGGTGAGCATCATCATGCCGGGTTAATTTATTATTGTTGTTGTTCTTATTATTTTTATAGAGATGAGGAATTGCTGTGTTGCTCAGGTTGGTCTCGAACTCCTGGGCTCAAGTGATCCTCCCACCTCAGCCTCCCAAAGGGCTGGAATTACAGGCATGAGCCACTCCAACCAATCCAGGAATCTTTTTTTTTTTTTTTTTTTTTTTGAGACAGAGTCTCACTCTTTTGCCCAGGCTCAGCTCACTGCAACCTTCGCTTCCCGGGATCAAGCCTCAGCCTCCCCAGTAGCTGGAATTGCAGGTGCCTACCACCACGCCCGGCTAATTTTTGTATTTTTAGTAGAGAGGGTTTCACCATATTGGTCAGGCTAGTCTCGAACTCCTGACCTCGTGATCAGCCTGTCTCGGTCTCTCAAAGTGCTGGGATTACAGGTGTGAGCCACCATGCCCAGCCAACCCAGGAGTCTTAAAGAAATCTCCGGCTGGTTGCGGTGGCTCACGCCTTGTAATCCCAGCACTTTGGGAGGCCAAGGCGGGCGGATCACCTGAGGTCGGGAGTTCGAGACCAGCCTGACCAACATGGAGAAACCCTGTCTCTACTAAAAAATACAAAATTAGCCGGGCGTGTTGGCACATGCCTGTAATCCCAGCTACTCAGGAGGCTGAGGCAAGAGAATCGCTTGAACCCGGGAGGCGGAGGTTGCGGTGAGCCGAGATTGCACCATTACACTCCAGCCTGGGCAACAAGAGGGAAACTCTATCTCAAACCAAAAAAAAAAAGAAAAGAAATCTCCAAGACAGGCCCCCATGTGGCACAAGGTAAGCATTATTTTGTGATTATTATTATAATCACTAGTATTATGCTCTTCTGACAACTCAATGATGTTTCCCAATGTTGCAGTTTTTCAAAATAAGCTTTTTGTGCTATAGTCGTTTTAGGGGTACATTCACTTACTGAGGAACATCTTGGTTGCTTCCAGCTTTTAGCAATGAGGAATGACTCTGCTATAAACATTTACATACAGACTTTTGCTTAGACATAAGTTTTCAAATCAGTTGGGTAAACACCTAGGATCATGACTGCCAGATCGTATGGTAAGTCTATGTTTAGCTCTGTAAGGGACTGACAAACTGTCTGCAAAGGGGTTGGATCATTTTGCATCCCCACAAGCCACTCCACATCTATAGGCAATGGATATTGTTAGGCTTTCGGGGGGTTGGGCGGGAGGGATTTTAGCCATTCTAATAGGTATGCTGTGGTGTATCTCCTTCATGCTGATTGATTTTTGTTTTTACTTTTTTTCTTTTCCTCTCTTTTTTTTTTGAGATGGGGTCTCACTTCATTGTCCAGGCTGGAGTGCAGTGGCTGTATCTTGGGCTCACCGCAACCTCTGCCTCCCGGGTTCAAGCAATTCTCCAGCCTCAGCCTCCTGAGTAGCTGGGACTACAGGCACATGCCACCACGCCCAGCTAATGTTTGTAGTTTTAGTAGAGATGGGGTTTCACCATGTTGGCCAGGCTGTTCTCAAATTCCTGACCTCAGGTGATCCACCCCACTAAGCCTCCCACAGTGCTGGGATTACAGGTGTGAGCCACCATGCCTAGCCGTTTTTTCCTCTCTTTATAGAGACAGGGTCTCTCTATGTTGCCCAGGCTGGTTTTGAACTCTTGAGTTCAAGTAATCCTCCTGCCTTGGCCTCCCAAAGTGCTGGGATAGGCCAGGTGTGGTGGCTCACGCCTGTAATCCCAGCACTTTGGGAGGCCAAGGTGGGTGGATCATGAGGTCAGGAGGTCAAGACCATCCTGGCTAACATGGTGAAACCTCGTCTCTAGTAAAAATACAAAAAAAATTAGCTGGGCCTGGTGGCGGGTGCCTGTAGTCCCAGCTACTGGGGAGGCTGAGGCAGGAGAATGGCGTGAACCTGGGAGGCAGAGCTTGCAGTGAGCCGAGATCACGCCACTGCACTCCAGCCTGGGCAACAGAGCGAGACTCCATCTCAAAAAAAAAAAAAAGTGCTGGGATTACAAGTGGGATGTTTTAATTTGCCTTTTCCTAATGTCAAATGATATTGAGCATCTTTTGATATCCTTATTTGCTACCTGTATTCTTTGATGATGTACCTATTCACATATTTTGTCCTTTAGAAAAAATTGTTTTGGCCAGGCACAGTGGCTCACACTTGTAATCCCAGCATTTTGGGAGGCTGAGGCTAGCAGATTGCTTGAGCCCAGGAATTCGAGACCTGTCTGGGCAGCACGGCGAAACCCCATCTCTACAATAAATTAGCAGGGTATGGTGGTGCACACCTGTAATCCCTGCTACTCAGGAGGCTGAGATGGGAGGATCACTTGAGCCCAGGAGGCTGAGACTGCAGTGCGCCATGATCTTGCCACTATATTCCAGCCTGGGTGAAGAGTAAAACCCCGTCTCAGAGAAAAAATAAATAAATAAATAAATAAATAAATAAATAAATAAATAAATAAAAATTGTTTTAATTGTTGAGTTTAAAGAGTTTCTGTGTGTGCATTCTGGAAACAAGTTCAAATTCTTTTCTGTTTGTTTTTAGATACAGAGTCTCACTCTGCTGCCCAGGCTGGAGTGCGCCCGGCCTAGAAATAGGACTTTTAAACAGGTAATTAAGTTAAAATGGGGTCATTAGGGTGGATCTGAATCCAATCTGACTGATGTCCTTATAAGAAGAGGAAATTTTGGGGGAGGCCAAGGCAGGAGGGTCACTTGAGACCAGCCTGGTCAACATAGCGAGACCCTGTCTCTACAAAAAATTTAAAAATTAGCCGGACATGTTGGTGCGTGCCTGTAGTCCCAGCTACTCAGGAAGCTGAGGTGGGAGAATTGCTTGAACCCAGGAAGTGGAGGCTGCAGTGAGCCATGATCATGCCACTGTACTCCAGCCTGGGTGACAGAGAAAGGCTCTGTCTCTAAAAAAACATACATATATAAAAATAAGAAGAGGAAATTTGGACATGAACATGCACAGAAGGCAGACCACGTGAAGACACAGCATGAAGGCGGCCATCCACAAGCCAAGGAGTGAGGCCTCAGGAGGAACCAGCCCTGCCAACACCTTGATCGCAGACTTCCGGCCTCCAGAACCACAAGAAAATAAATGTCTGTTGTTGAAGCCATCCAGTCTGTATTCTGTTAAGGTAGCCCCAGCAAATGAATGCACGGCCACAGTGAAATTTTATAAGAATATGGCTAAAGGGCTCTTCATTCTGGATGTGTTGAGAGCCTGGGTAGGGTTTGGCCAAGGACAGCAAAGGAGGGCAGACAGGGAATGAGTGGGAAAACCCAGACATCCGTTTAAAATTGGCTGGCGTCTCGCTCTCTTCCTGCCAAGTCTACCCTGACACATTCAGCCTTTCTGGACTGAGGAGACAGGGTCCAAACAGAGGATTTTTTTTTTTTTTTTGAGTCAGTCTTGCTCTGTCACTCAGACTGGAGTGCAGTGGTGTGATGATCATGGCTTACTTCAGCCTCGACCTCCTGGGCTCAAGCCATCCTCCTGCCTCAGCCTCCGGAGCAGCTAGGACCACAGGCACGTACCACCATGCCTGACTGACTTTTTATTACTTCTATAGAAGGGGTCTTGGTATGTTGCTCAGGTTGGTCTCAAACTCCTGGGCTCAAACGATCTTCCCGCCTCCGCCTCCCACAGTGCTGGGATTATAGGGGTGAGCCACCTCATCTGGCCCAAGCAGGAGATTTGTATCTTGCAGTCACACACTCCTATTCAAAGCCTCTGTGTTTCTGCACTATGTCCTCAAAATCTCAGGTGACAAAAGAAAAAGGACGGGTGACAGCTTGCAAGATTGGGGGTTGGTCCAGATGATTGTCCACCACAGTGACTGAGAGCTAAAGTTGACCAGTGATGTAACGGCATTTTATTTTTTTCTTTTTTAGGCAGAATCTCGCTCTCTTGCCCAGGCTGGAGTGCAGTGGCGTGATCTCGGCTCACTGCAACATCTGCCTCCCAGGTTCAAGCGATTCTCCTGCCTCAGCCTCCTGAGTAGCTGGGATTATAGGCGCCCACCACCACACCTAGCTAATTTTTATTTTTAGTAGTGATGGGGTTTCACCATGATTGCCAGGCTGGTCTTGAACTCCTGACCTCAGGTGATCCACCTGCCTCAGCCTTTCAAAGTGCTGGGATTACAGACGTGAGCCACCGCACCTGGCCCCGACTGATTTTTTTTATTACTTGTAGAAAAGGTTTTGCTATGTTGCTCAGGCTGGTCTCAAACTCCTGGGATCAAGCAATCCTCCCACCTCAGCCTCCCAAAGTGCTGGGATTACAGGTGCCCGCCAACACGCTCAGCTAATTTTTGTATTTTTAGTAGAGATGAGGTTTTGCCACATTGGCCAGGCTGGTCTCAAACTCCTGACCTCAGGTGATCCACCCGCCTCGGCCTCCCAAAGTGCTGGGATTACAGGCGTGAGCCACTGCACCCAGCCAGTGTAACGGCATTTTGAAGGCAGGCTTGATGGTTAGCTCTGAGCTATGCCATGGCTTTCACCAACAACCAGCATAGTGTATTAGCACCGTTAATACCACCTACTGTAACAACCTCCAATCTCAGTGGCTTTACATAATGAAGTTGTATCAATGACCACATCAAAGTCCAGTGTGCTGGTCTGTGAGCCCTGGTGTCTGTGGGAGCCTCTCTGAGCCCTGTCACTTCCACCTCACAGTAAGAACAGGCCATGGGTATACCTGGCTTCACCTTGTCTTATGTTTACATCCTCTTCTTCTTGTTTCCCCTTCTAATCTCTTTTTTTTCAGAGTCTTGCTCAATCGCCCAGGCTGGAGTGCAGTGGGCGATCCCAGGTCATGGCAACCTCCGCCTCCTGGGTTCAAGCAATTCTCCTGCCTCAGCCTCCCAAGTAGCTGAGATTATAGGCATGTGCCACCACACCCAGCTAATTTTTGTATTTTTAGTAGAGACAGGGTTTCACCATGTTGGTCAGGCTGGTCTCAAACTCCTAACCTCATGATCCACCTGCCTCGGCCTCCCGAAGTGCTGGGATTACAGTTTTATTTTATTTATTTATTTATTTGTTTGTTTGCTTATTTATTTGTCTGAGACAGAGTCTCGCTCTGTCGCCCAGGCTGGAGAGCAATGGTGCAATCTCGGCTCACTGCAAGCTCCGCCTCCCGGGCTCATGCCATTCTCCCACCTCAGCCTCCTGAGTAGCTGGGACTACAGGTGCCCACCACCACGCCCAGCTAATTTTTTGTATTTTTAGTAGAGATGGGGTTTCACCGTGTTAGCCAGGATGGTCTTGATCTCCTGACCTCGTGATCCGCCCGCCTCAGCCTCCCAAAGTGCTGGGATTACAGGCGTGAGCCACAGAGTTTTTACAGATAATTTGGTGGGTAGGGGCTTGTGGGCAGTGCTGATTGGTCAGGTTGGAGATGGAATCATAGGGGGTCGAAGTGAGGTTTTCTTGCTGTCTTCTGTTCCTGGGTGGGATGGCAGAACCTGTGGAGCCAGATTTCTCGTCTGGATGGTGTCAGCTGATCCATCCAGTGCAGGGCCTGCAAAATATCTCAAGCACTGATCTTAGGTTTTATAAAAGTGATGTTACCCCCAGGAGCAATCTGGGGAAGTTCAGACTCTTGGAGCCAGAGGCTGCACAGCCCCTAAACTGTCATTTCTAATCTTGTAGGTAATCTGTTCGTCCTGCAAAGTCAGACTGGTCCCCAGGAAAGAAGAGGGTCTTTTCGGGAAAGGGCTGTTATCAGCTTTGTTTCAGAGTCAAACCATGGACTGAATTCCTTCCCAAAGTTAGTTCAGCCTATGCCCAGGATGAACAAGGACAGCGTAAAATTGGTTAAGTCTGATTTCTTTCACTGTCATAATTTTCTCAGTTATAATTTTGCAGTGATGGTTTGAGAGACACAAAGGAGGATGCATTTGACAACATGACTTTGGGGTCAGCTGTATATGCTCCCCCTTGATGGTATAATCGCCTGACTGGCTCTTCTTTCAGTTACACAGATACAGCCAATTTACTGAGACAATGGTATTGCAGTAGAGAAAGCTTAATTAATGCAAGGCTAGCCATGTGGAAGGACTAGAGTTTATCACTCAAATCAGTCTCCTGGAAAATTCAGAGACTAGGGTTTTGTAAGAATAATTTGGTGGGGAATCCTCATTGTTTGCACTGGGGATGAAATCCTAGGGGGCTGGAGCTATCTTCTTTTTTTTTTTTTTTTGAGACGGAGTCTTGCTGTGTTGCCCAGGCTGGAGTGCAGTGGTGTGATCTCAGCTCACTGCAAGCTCCGCCTCCTGGGGTCATGCCATTCTCCTGCCTCAGCCTCCCGAGTAGCTGGGACTACAGGTGCCCGCCACTACGCCTGGCTAGTTTTTTGTATTTTTAGTAGAGACTGGGTTTCACTGTGTTAGCCAGGATGGTCTCCATCTCCTGACCTCGTGATCCGCCCGCCTTGGCTTCCCAAAGTGCTGGGATTACAGGCGTGAGCCACCGCGCCCGGCCCAGAGCTATCTTCTTGTGCTGGGTTGGTCCCTCGGTAGGATCATGTGAACAGCTGAGCCCTTTTACCAGTCACAGTGGCACCAGCTGGTCCATTACAATACAGGATCTGAAAGATACCTTGAACACCAATCTTAGGTTTTCCAGTAGTGATGTTATCTATAGGAGCAACTGGGGAGGTTATGAATCTTGTGACCTCTGGAACAATGGCTGGTTATCATTGAAGTTGGCCTCCATTTTAGCAGAGTTCATATTCCTCACATAAGCCTAATCTTTTGTTGTTTATTAGTTTTACAAAGGTGGTTTAATCCATGAACAAGGAAGGGCTAGTTGTTGGGAAGGGGCTTTTATCATTTTTTTAAAGTTAAACTTAGGACCAGGTGAGGTGGCTAACACCTGTAATCCCAGCACTTTGGGAGGCCAAGGTGGGCAGATCACAAGGTCAGGAGTTCAAGACCAGCCTGGCCAATATGGTGAAACCCCATCTTTACTAAAAATACAAAAAAAAAATTAGCCGGGTGTGGTGGCGCACACCTGTAGTCCCAGCTACTTGGGAGGCTGAGGCAGGAGAATCGCTTGAACCCAGGAGGCAGAGGTTGCAGTGAGCTGAGATCGCCCCACTGACTCCAGCCTGGGCGACGGAGTGAGACTTCGTCTCAAAAAAAAAAATGTTAAACTAATGCTGGGTGCAGTGGCTCACACCTATAATCCCATCACTTTGAGAGGCTGAGGCAGGAGGTTCGCTAGAGCCCAGGAGTTTGAGACCAGCCTGAGCAGCATAGAGGTACCCCATCTCTACAAAAATTTAAAAATATCCATGCATGATGGCACTTCCCTGTAGTCCCAGCTACTCAGGAGGCTGAGGCTGGAGCACTGCTTGAGGCCAAGAGTTGGAGGCTGCAGTAAGCCATAATCTGGCCACTGCAATCCAACTTGGGTAACAAAGTGAGACCCAGTCTTAAAAAAAAAAAAATTAAAAAAAAAAAAGTTAAACGAAATTCCTCCCATAGTTAACCTGGCCAATATCCAGGAATGAACAAGGGCAGCCTGGAGGTTAAAAGTAGGATGGAGTCAGGTCAGATTTCACTCACTGTCATATTTGCAAAGGCAGTTTCAGTCTCCACCCACTCTTGGGAGTATCATCAGAGAGTGACAGTCAGGGTGAGATATGCCAGCTACTGCAATGAGCAAGCTCACTGTGTCTGTGTGTGCAACAACCACCCAACACTATGTATACCAGATGCCTCTCCCTCTGGTCCTCTTGCTTCCAGCTCGTGTTCAGAAACCCTTCTGACACTGCAGTCTCAGGCAGCATGGCTTCCGAGGCAGCACAGCTTCCAAGGCCTTCCTGCCTCATTCTGGAGGCCTCCATCCAATGACATAGCATCTCTAGCCAGCTCTGCAGAGGAGCTGCCCTGGTGGCTTGCTGGGCCAGAGGAGTTATCAGAACCTGGGGGGCTACAGTGATCACTAGAGCCATTCCCTGGGGACATTTCACAGTCTGTGGGAGGCTCATTCCAGGTTCCTTCCATTGGCCTCACCCTTAGAGCCTCCCTGAGGGACTGCAGTGCACGTCCTCTTTGGCTTCCATGATACCCCCTCTTCCCTGGCTCTCCTCCCACTTCTTTTGCTTTGTTTTGTTTATTTAAAAACATTTTTTTTTTTTGGCCAGGCGCGGTGGCTCATGCCTGTAATCCCAGCACTTTGGGAGGCCGAGGCAAGGGGATCACGAGGTCAGGAGATCGAGACCATCCTGGCTAACATGGTGAAACCCCGTCTCTACTAAAAATACAAAAAATTAGCCGGGCGTGGTGGCGGGCACCTGTAGTCCCAGCTACTTGGGAGGCTGAGGCAGGAGAATGGCATGAACTCGGGAGGCGGAGTTTGCAGTGAGCCGAGATGGCGCCACTGCACTCCAGCCTGGGCAACAGAGTGAGACTCCGTGTCAAAAAACAAAAACAAAAACTTTTTTTTAAAGATGCGGAGTCTTGTCCTATTGCCCAGGCTACAGTGCAGTGGTGCAATAATAGCTCACCACAGACTTGACCTCCTGGGCTCAAGCAATCCTCCCACCTCAGTCTCCTGAGTAGCTGAGACTACAGCTGTGCACCACCACGCCTGGCTAATTTTTAAATTTTTTGTTGAGATGGGGTCTTGCTATATTGTTCAGGCTGGTCTCAAACTTCTGGCCCCAAGCGATCCTCCAGCCTCAGCCTCCTAAAGTGCTGGGATTACAGGCATGACCCAAAGTACCCAGCCTCCTCCTACTCCTGTGGACATCCTGCCTTGGCTTTCTTTGCCAGCTCCTCTTCTTCTGCTGGTCCCAGGAAGTTGGAGAGCCTCAGCCTCTTCTCTCCTTATACACTCTTGCTCTTCCTAAGGAATTGCATCCATTCTGAGTGACCTTGCACAACTGTAACTGCAGCTTTGTGGCTAAAATTTCCTTCTCCTTCCTTTGCATACACGTTGCCTTGAATCTACACCCGGAGATGGCTGCCAGGAAGGAATTTTATTAATAGATTTGCCTTTGAGTTTGGTAAATGAAGGACATGCATCAAAAGTTCCTACCATGCCCCAAGCATCTCATGTTGTCACTCTTGCACCTTCATTCATCCTGGGTTGAATTTTTTTTTTTTTTTTTTTTTTTGAGACGGAGTCTCATTCTGTCACCCAGGCTGGAGTGCAGTGGCTTGATCTCTGCTCACTGCAACCTCTGCCTTCCGGGTTCAAGCGGTGCTCCTGCCTCAGCCTCCTGAGTAGCTGGGATTACAAGCACCCACCACCACACCTGGCTAATGTTTTGTGTTTTTAGTAGAGATGGGGTTTCTCCATGTTGGCCAGGGTGGTCTTGAACTCCAGACCTCAGGTGATACACCCGCCTAGGTCTCCAAAAGTGCTGGGATTACAGGCATGAGCCACTGCACCCGGCACCCGGCCCTGGGTTGAATTTTTTTTTTTTTTTTGAGACGAAGTCTTGCTCTGTCGCCCAGGCTGGAGTGCAGTGGCACGATCTCGGCTCACTGTAAGCTCCACCTCCCAGGTTCACGCCATTCTCCTGCCTCAGCCTCTTGAGTAGCTGGAACTACAGGCGCCCGCCACCTCGCCCGGCTAATTTTTTTAATGTTTTTAGTAAAGACGGGGTTTCACCGTGTTAGCCAGGATGGTCTCGATCTCCTGACCTTGTGATCCGCCCGCCTTGGCCTCCCAAAGTGTTAGGATTACAGGCATGAGCCACCGCGCCCGGCCCTGGGTTGAATCTTAATTTGAAGAGACATTTTTGACACATTCCTTGCATCATTCCAGATATCACTTATTAGATGTCCACTGATGATTGCCTGCCTGGCCAGCATCCATGTACCTTCCCAGTAGGGCCCACACATCCTTCCAGAATCCAGCCTCTCCCCTGAGAAACTCATGTGATTTGGGGGAAACTGATCCTCTGCAGCTTCAGCAGGAGGCCTTGTTTTACCCAAGACAAAGGCCACATTCCATTTTCCTGGTGGCATCATGGTTCAGGGGTGAGTCTATGACCCAAGCCAGCTTAATCACACTCCTACTTCGACCTGGAGGGAGACCTCCCCACTCTCCCTTCATTGGATGTGGGTGTGGAAGCATGAAGCCCCAGCTGTGGCTGGTGGCCATCCCATCATCAGGAGGAAAGCTGGTCTTCAGATGAAGCCAATCTTCCAGTCAGAGTGAGGGATAAAAATAACACTGGTTCTCCATCATGCCATTGGGCTGCGGGTTCAAGTCATTCCTGAAGCCAGCATCATTTCTGGACATTCCAATGGCAGACACCAAAGATGTCTCTTTTGTTGTGTAATCTAGTTTGAGGGCTGGGCGTGGTGGCTCACACCTGTAATCCCAGCACTTTGGGAGGCTGAGGCAGGTGGATCACCTGAGGTCAGGGGTTCAAGGCTAGTCTGGCCAACATGCTGAAACCCTGTCTTTACTAAAATTACAAAAATTGGCTGAATGTGGTGGCGCATGCCTGCAGTCTCAGATACTCAGCAGGCTGAGGCAGGAGAATCACTTGAACCCAGGAGGCAGAGCTTGCAGTGAGCCAAGATCCTACCACTGCACTCAGGCCTGGGCAACAGAGCAAGACTGTCTCAAAAAAAAGAAGAAAAAAAAAAGGCGCAGGGCAACAATTACAGTAGCAAAGGCAAAGTGGAAATTTCAGTGTAAACTGGGCACCCATATATTATGCTCCAAGCCAGCTAATAGTGACAACTGTGGCCCCACCTACTGGCCACAGGAATTTTTTTTGGGTGATAGCAAGGATGTAGATTTGCTTCTGATATAAGTTATCATTTTCTTTCATTCATTCAGTTGATACATTTTTATTGGGCATCTACTATGAGCTAGGTGCTAAAATAGTTGCTACTGATATAGCAGTAAGCCAACACAGATCCAGTCCTTTTTTTTTCTTTTCTTTCTTTTTTTTTTTTTGAGACAGGGTCTTGCTCTATTGCCCAGGCTGAAATGCAGTGGCACAATCATGGTTCACTGCAGTCTCAAATTCCTGGGCTCAAGCAATACTCCTGCCTCAGCCTCCCCAAGTAGCTGAGACTACAGGTGTACACCACCACACCTAACTAATTTAAAACTTTTTTGTAGCAGTGAGGTCTCACTAGGTTGCTCAGCCTTGTCTTAAACTCCTGGCCTCAAGGGATCCGCCCTCCTCAGCCTCCCAAAGTGTTGGGATTACCGGTATAAGCCACCACGCATGGTTCAAAAATACTTTTGTGTTCCTTTCCTTCTTCTTAATTTCTCCATGGCAAAATTCCTCATGGCCAATAAATCACTGATTGTAAACAAGCATCATGTGTGATGTGCCTTTTGCAAGCGTAGCTACGAAGCCCTGTATCCCATTTCCAAAGTATAGCATCCATCATTCCCTTGGGGACAAGAGATCGTGGTGTAAAGCTGGTTGATCCTGTCAACTGATCTCACAGCAGGTAAAAAACTGATACTGCAGGTCCAGTTTCAGGAGCTGACAGGAGCGTTTAGCAACACTCCAAAGAGGAATTCTTTGCTCCATACATCACAAGCAATGCAATCCTTTTGATCACACTTGAATTAAATTTTTGGTTTTAAGTTTAGTCTGTTTTCTCCTATGCTATTTATAAAATGCAGGTGTCAAGGTTTGCGCTTGGAGGTTTTAAAGAAGAGGCAAAAAATCAAACATGCCTAGGTTTCGGGAACTGACCAAGTGCTAAGAGATTAATCTTTTTTTTTTTTTTTTTTTTTTTTTTTTTTTCTGAAACAGGGTCTTGTTTTGTGGTCCAGGCTGGAGTGCAGTGGTGTGATCCTAACTCACTGCAGCCTTGACATCCTGGGCTCAAACAATCCTCCCACCTCAGCCTCCTAAGTAGCTGGGACCACATGTGCATGCCAGCACACCCGGCTAATTTTTAAATTTTTTGTAGAGACAAGGTCTCCATATGTTGCCCAGACTGTTTCCAAACTCCTGGGCTCAAGCCATCCTCACCTCGGCCTCCTAAAGTGCTGGAATTATAGGTATGAGCCTTGGTTTTTCAATTCTGGGTCCATAAATTTATGAAGACCTTGGATACAATGTACACAGGAGAAGGCATCCTATTGGTAAGGAGTTTCATAAAAGGAAAAGAAAAAGCATCAAGAAGCTGACATAGGTAGCAAAGAGACAGGAAAAGAGAAGAGCTTTAAGGCCAGTGTTTGGAGATCAGACATTTCCCCTCAAAGGAGGACAGGCCTGGCTCAGGTCTTCAGAGGCATCAGGAATAGACCCTGGCCTCAGCTGATTCAGAGACAGTCAGAGCAAAGGACACCCCACAGGGCCTTCTCAGGGCTATGTTTGGAAGCAGCTCTTGTTACCCCAAGCCTGCCTAGCATCAAACAGCCTTCCCTTTTATCCTCAAGGTTTGTGGTCAAGTATTTGTCACTGCCCCAGGGGGAGGATATTTAGGGCTGTACAGAGCAAGATGTCCTTGTCATCAGGAGCAAGGACATACATGGAGCGGAATCTGACTGATGGGTACACATTGTGCTTTCTGCCCACTTCTGCAGTGGAAGATGCTGCAACTGTTCAGCTAGATCCCAACAGTGTGGGTGGCTGAAAGCAAACTCTGTCCACCACGCAGACATAATCTGAGAGCCCCCTAAGTGTGACTGCCCTGGGCCACCCGGATCCCCCTGCTGGGCTCTGAGCAGGGACATGACTGGGCTCTGTGCAGGCCGCAGGGCAGCTTAGTCCCTGTCACAGCCCCAGCGTCATCGCCCCCACCAGGCCCAGGTCGGTCCTCCTGTAAGTCTCCTGGCAATACTGCTCTAAAATTCCACTTCCAGCCCAGTGCAGGGACTCACGCCTGTAATCTCAACACTTTGGGAGGCCGAGGTGGGAGGATCACTTGAGCCCAGGAGTTCGAGATCAGCTTGGGCAACATAGTGAGATACTCGTCTCTACAAAAAAAAAATTAGGCGGGTGTGGTGGCATGCACCTGTGGTCCCAGCTACTTGGGAGGCTGAGGCAGGAGGCATTGCTTGAGCCCAGGAGTTGGAGGTTGTAGTGAGCTATGATAGCGCCATTGCACTCCAGCTTGGGCGACAGAGCGAGGCTGTTTCTGAATGAATGAATAAATACATAAGTAAATAAGAAAATAGGTAATACATAAAATCAAATCAAATAAATAAAATAAAATAAAATAAAATAAAATAAAATAAAATCGCACTTCCCAGCGGTTACACCCGGCCACGGAGGTCCCCAGGCTGGCTGCGAGGGCGCCGGGGAGGTCACTGTTACTCCAGCCCCGCAACCCGCGGCGGCCCTCGCACACTTCCGCCGGAAGTCAGCCCCTCCTGGGCGCCGCGCTGATGTCACCAGCCGGCAGGAAGTCTCGTATCGCGCCGGGGAGGCGCCGGAGCCCAGCGGCTGGCGGTAAGGCCGCCTCCGCGGGGCTGTGGGAAGCTTGGGCTGTCCCCGGACCGTCAGTCTCCTCCTCTGACCCTCCCTTCCCCCTTGTGTGTGGGGCCGCCGTCCCACCCGCACCTCGCCTGAGTCCGCAGCGGCCCCGGTGTCCCCTCCTATCCTGCTGCACTCCACGTCCCCCTATCAGGGCTCCAGCCACCCGGGAAATCTCCGGCCAGGCCCGCCCAGGAGGTGCCTTGGATGGGGGTGGCTTCGGGAGGCCCTAATGGGGAGTGGCGGGGAGAGACCCAAGGCTACCGACTTGGCTTATTTCTTCCCAACTAGCTGTTTCCTCACAAAGTCATTATTATTGTATTTTGAGACGGGATTTCGCTCCTGTTTCCCAGGCTGGAGTGCAATGGCGCGATCTCGGCTCACTGCAACCTCCGCCTCCCTGATTCAAGCAATTCTGCCTCAGCCTTCCGGAGTAGCTGGGATTACAGGCATGCGCCATCGTGCCCGCCTAATTTTTTGTATTTAATAGAGACGGATTTCACCATGTTGGTCAGGCTGGTCTCGAACTCCTGACCTCAGGTGTTCCACCCGCTTTGGCCTCCCAAAGTGCTGGGATTACAGGCGTGAGCCACCGCGCCCGACATATTGTTTTTAGAGATGGGGTCCAGCTCTGTGGCCCAGGCTGGAGGGCAGATCACAGCTCACTGCAGCCTCGACCTCCTGGGCTCAAGCCATCCTTCCACCTCAGCCTCCCAAATAGCTGGGACCACAGGCGCGGGCCACCACACCCCACTGATTTTTAAATTTTTATGTAGAGACGGTGATCTCACTATGTTGCCCAGGCTGGTCTCGAACTCTTAGCCTCAAGCTATCCTCCTGCCTGGGCCTCCCAAAGATTTGGGAGCAGGCCTGGGCAACTTAGTCTGGCCATTTCTCCCAAAGTCTTACCCATTCATGCTGGGGGTGCTGAAAATCCCCTACTTCCAAATCCTTTTCCACAACATATTCTGCCTTTGACTGCTACTCTTGTCTTATTATGTGGGTGTTGAATTGATCTGTCCCTGCAGCCAGATCCAGGCTCCTGGAAGAACCATGTCCGGCAGCTACTGGTCGTGCCAGGCACACACTGCTGCTCAAGAGGAGCTGCTGTTTGAATTATCTGTGAATGTTGGGAAGAGGAATTGCAGAGCTGTCGGCTGAAAATTATCCAACCAAGAGAAATGTAGGCTGGGCATCCTGAGTCACCCTGCGAGAATTGCTGCTGTTTGTTTACTCTCACCTATCATGTCATGAATAGTTTCTTGTTTGGTTATCTCACTTGGCATTCCAGCCCAGAATGTTATCTGCTAAGGTCAAAAGTAACCAGTTCCGGTATCTTTTTTTGTTTGTTTTTGAGACAGGGTCTCATGCTGTCACCCAGGCTTGAACTACTGTGCTCAAGCAATCCTCCCGCCTCAGCCTCCACAGGCACGTGCAACCACACCTTGCTAATTTTTGTATTTTTTGTGGAGATGGGAGGTTTCGCTTTGTTGCCCAGGCTGGTCTTGAACTCCTGAGTTCAAGTGATCCTCCCACCTCAGCCTTCCAAAGTGCTGGGAGTACAGGCATGAGCCACTATGGCCGGCCAATTCCAGTACCTTTTTTTTTCTTCTTTCTCTTTTTTTTTTAAACCACTACACTATGGAAAAGAATTCCAGTATCCAGTGTCTTTCCTTTTTTTTTGAAATGGAGTCTCGCTCTGTTGCCCAGGCTGGAGTGCAGTGGCGCGATCTCAGCTCACTGCAACCTCCACTTCCTGGGTTCAAGAGATTCTCCTGCCTCAGCTCCCTGAGTAGCTGGGATTACAGGCATGCACCACCACGCCCGGTTAATTTTTGTATCTTTAGTATAGATGGAGATTACACCATGTTGGCCAGGCTGGTCTCTAACTCCTGATCTCGTGATCCGCCTGCCTCGACGTCCCAAAGTGTTGGGATTACAGGCATGAGCCACCACGCTCGGCCCCAGTATCCAGTATTTTAACGCAGGCCTGTGTGTTGACTCTGGTTGCAGAGGGTGATTCCTGATGGTTGTGGCCAGTGTCCTGGAGGGATGCTTCTTAGGACAGGATGCCTGATTCTGGGTGTAGGGCTCCTGACTGCCTCTAGGAGATGCTTGTTCTCAAGGCATTGTCAGCAGATTCTTTAGGGACACATCTTGTATCTTTGTGAATATTTAAGGAAGTAAAAGAATGATTCGTGCCTGGGGGCAAGGAAGGAGGATGCATTTTCTTTCTTGGTTTATTTTGGATTTGCAGGTTGGAGATGCTTCAAAGGAAGGCCACGGTGTTAGAGTGTTAGATTCAAAGTTTTTATCTTGGCCAGCACAGTGGCTCACGGCTGTAATCCCAGCACTTTGGGAGGCCTAAGGCAGGCGGATCACCTGAGTTCAAGAGTTCGAGACCAGCCTGGCTAACCTGGTGAAACCACGTCTCTGCTTTTTTAATACAAAAGTTAGCCAGGCATGGGGTGCGTGCCTGTAATCCCAGCTACTCGGGAGGCTGAGGCAGGAGAATTGTTTGAACCCGGGAGGTGGAGGTTGCAGTGAGCCAAAATTGCACCACCACACTGCAACCTGGGCAACAAGAGTGAAACTCTGTCTCAAAAAAAACACAATTTTATCTTTCTTGTTTTTTTTTTTGTTTGTTTTTTGTTTTTTTTTTTTAATTGAGACAGGGGCTCACAATGTTGCCCAGGCTGGTCTCGAACTCCTGAGCTCAAGCGATCCGCCCCCCCTCTGCTTCCCAAAGTGCTGGGATTACAGGCATGAGCCACTGCGCCTGGCCCAGAATTTTTATCTTGATGGAGGGAGCTCAGGACCATTTTGGAGGCCCCACTGAGAGGCAGCAGGCCTCTGTTGTGTGTGCCTAAGAATTGGTGAATTCTGTTTTGTTTGTTTTTCTGCTTTTTGCTTTGAGACGTCATTAAAGTCTAGATGAATTCTGTTTTGGTAGCCATTTGAGAGTTGATGTCTGAGAATGTGTGCCATGGAAGAAACCTTTCAGTAGCAGATAGTCACACTCTTTCTGTTCCTTTGTAGCTGCAGGATGGACTTTCTGGTCCTCTTCTTGTTCTACCTGGCTTCGGTGCTGATGGGTCTTGTTCTTATCTGTGTCTGCTCGAAAACCCATAGCTTGAAAGGCCTGGCCAGGGGAGGAGCACAGGTAAGGATGATCGTTGGATAGCACTAGAATTTGAATACTGTGCTAGTCTAAGAGACTCACCGGTTTTGCTACAGGACAAAAAAGAGATGCCAGGCCAGGTGCAGTGGCTCACACCTGTAATCCCGCTACTCAGGAGGCTGAGGCAGGAGGATCCCTTGAGCCAGGAGTTTGAAGTTGCTGTGAGCTATGATCATGCCACTGCACTCCAGCCTGGCCTACAGAGTGAGACCCTGTCTCAACAACAACAAAAAAGATGCCACTTAACGTCATTGATGGATTTATTTCGTTGACGGCAGTTGTGGGATATTCCACAGCCTCTGTCTGTGTGTGTTTTGTGTTCCTGCTGAAAGTCCTCTTGCAGTGGTGCTTTGAGAGAAGAGGTTGCTGTTTTCCTCTGGATTAGATGCCTGTGATTGGGCATGGATGTGAGCAGCGTCCGCCTGGCGGGCTTGATGGGTGATTCTGGGGGATGTATGAGCAGAAAGCTCAGCATCGGCTGGCTCCCCTCCTTCAGGGATCAAAGTGAGCAAAATGGGGCAAGCAGCCTATGGGAGGGCATTGACTTGGGAGGGACCTGGGCCAATGCCCAGTGATCTGGGTATGGATGCTGCAACCTGGGATTGAACCCAGGCTGGGGAAGGAGTGGCCTTCACATTGACATTCCCCAACCCATCACCAATGCTCACCTCTCTTTCCCTGAAGACACTGATAGGTGCCTTCATCAGAATCAGACTAGAAATGGAGTTGGCATGAAAGGAAGACTAGTAGAAAGAATTCCCCTCTTTATTCTCTGCTAAATCACTTCTTTACTCATATAGGGAAACAAAACTTACTATCGCCCAGATTGCCAGCTGTATGTGGAGTATCTGATTTGTTTGGGAATGGAGGAAGTGAGAAATGAAATTGAGTCTTTCTCTTTCCTTTTGTTTCAGATATTTTCCTGTATAATTCCAGAACGTCTTCAGAGAGCCGTGCATGGATTGCTTCATTACCTTTTCCATACGAGGTATTTCTGTTTCAGAGTTTCAATATTCTCCTCTTTTCTGCTGTGGTGATTAATTGTTGAGATCCTCTAGCTTCAGGAAGCTCCTTGTGGTCTCCAGCATGGTGAGGGAAAGAAGGCCGGAAAGAATCACGAGTCCTGAGTTGGGAGCCTCTACTCATAGTTAATCTGCCTTTTGAGATGGAGGTTTTAACTTGTCTACTTCTAAAAAGTGATATTTAAAGATTGGGAAAAATACCATATTTCTGTTAAATACATGCAGAATGTTTCACATAGTTTTCTATGTAATTCTTACTGTTATCTCAAGCCCAAAGGAAGTGGTTGGCAGTTGGTTACTTTCTTTAGTATCATACAATTTCTTCAAGAAGAAACCCCCATGAACAAGCCATGTGCCTGTTTTCTTCCAGAAACCACACCTTCATTGTCCTGCACCTGGTCTTGCAAGGGATGGTTTATACTGAGTACACCTGGGAAGTATTTGGCTACTGTCAGGAGCTGGAGTTCTCCTTGTATTACCTTCTTCTGCCCTATCTGCTGCTAGTTGTAAACCTGTTTTCTTTCACCCTGACTTGTGTAACCAATCCTGGTAAGTTGAGGCTCTTAGCATACAGCATGGTGACAGCTCCACTGTCTTACTAATAGTGCTGCAAACAAGGAGAGGCCCCCCCGAGGACTCTGTAAAAGATTTGATGTGTAGCATTTTCATTATCTTGCAGTTTTGAGTGTTTTATAATTTTTTTCTTCTTCTTCGACCCATGGGTTATTTAAAACCACTTAAAATTTCTAGTTTGTCTTTTTAATACTTTCACTTCATTTTGTCACATATAGAGCATGTAATTGGTATGGTACTGCTCCTTTTTTTGTTTTTTAAGATGGAGTCACGCTTTATCGCCCAGGCTGGAGGGCAGTGATGTGATCTCGGCTCGCTGCAACCTCCGCCTCCCGGGTTCAAGTGATTCTCCTGCCTCAGACTCCCGAGTAGCTAGGACTACAGTCGTACGCCACCACACCCAGCCGATTTTTGTATTTTTAGTAGAGATGGGGTTTCACCATGTTGTCCAGGCTGGTCTCGAACTCCTGACCTCGTGATCCTCCCGCCTCAGCCTCCCAAAGTGCTGAGATTACAGGCGTGAGCCACCGCACTGGCAGAATTGTACACTTTAAATGGGTGAATTAGGTTTGTGTGTTATATCTCAATAAAGCTGTTATTAAAAATGAATTGCATGGCTGGGCGTGGTGGGTCACAGCTGTAATCCCAGCCTCTTTGGGAGGCCTAGGTGAGAGGATCACCTGAGGTCCGGAGTTCCAGACCAGCCTGGCCAAAATGGTGAAACCCCATCTGTATTAACAAAAAAAATACAAAAATTAGCCAGGCGTGCGTTAGCACACCTGTAATCCCAGCTACTACTCAGGAGGCTTACATGGGAGAATCACCTGAACCCGAGAGGCAGAGGTTGCAGTGAGCCAAGATCATGCCACTGCATTCCAGCCTGGATGACAAAGTAAGACTCTGTCTCAAAAATAAAAGAATTACTTAAGATATTAAAGATAGCGGTTTCAGTTGTGCTTTATCAGGACGGGTTTTGTGACCATCCAGTCCACTGTATTGCACGAAATTGACATATGTCCTTACTTTTCCCAGGCATTATAACAAAAGCAAATGAATTATTATTTCTTCATGTTTATGAATTTGATGAAGTGATGTTTCCAAAGAACGTGAGGTGCTCTACTTGTGATTTAAGGAAACCAGCTCGATCCAAGCACTGCAGTGAGTTTGGCTCTCGTGACTCGAGCGGCACCTCCAACAGCACATGTGTGGGCTTTGTCTGTGAGGGAATGTTTCCTGAATCCAAAAGCAGAGCCAGTTCACCCCCAGACATGGTGTGGCCACTATTTGTAGAGTTGAGATAATGGTTTCTTTCAGATGAGTGAGGGTCAGGTCTTGTGTTCCTGTGTAGTAGACAGTCCTTATCTCTGGGCATTTACAGCCCTTCCCTCGCCACAAATTGTGGGACATGCTCCCCACAAATTGTTTCTGCGGATGTTGTGTTTGCAGATTTCAGTCCTACAAAGCCTAGTCTTCTGGGCAGGGCCCAAGATTCTAGACCAGTGCTGTCTAACAAAAATAGAATGTGGCTGGGCGCAGCGGCTTATGCCAGGAATTCCAGTACTTTGGGAGGCAGGCAGATCTCTTGAGCCTAGGAGTTCAAGACCAGCCTGGGCACCATGGGGAAACCCCACCTCTACAAAAAATACAAAAGTTATAGTCCTGGCTACTCAGGAGGCTGAGGCAGGAGGATCACTTGAGCCCAGGAGATCGAGGCTGCAGTAAGCTATGATTAAACCACTGCACTCCAGCCTCAGCAACAGAGCGAGACCCTGTCTCAGAAAAAAAAAAAAGGCCATGAATAGAAAGTTTTTAAAAATGTTTTTCAAAATGTGGCTGTGCTTAGAGACAGTTTTAATCAGGATGTTATTTAACCTAACATATGTAAAATATCATTTTAACATGTAATCAATGTAAAAAATCCTTCATGAGATAGTTTATATTCTCTTTTTCATACTAAGCCTTTGAAATCTGGTGTGTATTTTACATTTACAGCACATCTTGATTTGGACACTAAATTTTCATGTGGAAATACTTGTGTATTTAGATTTAATAAAATGTACAGTTGAAAAAGTAGGCTCACATGTGCAAGCTATATCCAGATATTCTTAAAAGTTTTCCAATATCTGAATTCGGTACCAAAAAAATAATTTTCCTTTACCATCCATACTGACATAATGATTCATCTTAATCAGAAGAATTGACTTGACTTTAAAGTAAGAACACCAGTTTTAAAACTATGTCTATCCAAGTCAAGTAAATTAACTAACTCTTGTGTTGCCTCCATATTCACACTGAATTCAAAGGAGTATTGTAGTAAAAAAACAACTGTAAATGTGTCAATATTGACAAAATGTCCTTTCCGTTTTTTGGTTTGTTTTTTGAGATAGGGTCTCACTCCACTACCCAGGCTGGAGTGCTGTGGCATGATCATAGCTCACTGCAGCCTTGACTTCCTGTGCTCAAGTGATCTTCCCGCCTAGCCGCTGAGTAGCTGGGACCACGGGTGCATGCCGCCACCACCTCAGATTTGTCTTGCAGTCAGATTGCAAGTGCTCAATACCCACATTTGGCTAGTGGCTCCTGTACTGGACACCACAGTTCCAAAAGCTTAGTTTGGAACTAAGCAGCTACCATTTTCCTCTGATGACACATCCAGTGGACAGCTTGTGAAAATCTTAGCAGGTATGCGGTGTCCTTGTCTCATCAAGCACCATCCCAGCACATGCCCCCTCGTTTCTGTGCAGGCGTGTGTAACTGGTGCGTGCACCGTTTCGACCATCACTGTGTTTGGGTGAACAACTGCATTGGGGCCTGGAACATCAGGTACTTCCTCATCTACCTCTTGACCTTGACGGCCTCAGCTGCCACCGTCGCCATTGTGAGCACCACTTTTCTGGTCCACTTGGTGGTGATGTCAGATCTATACCAGGAGACTTACATCGATGATCTTGGACACCTCCATGTTATGGACACGGTCTTTCTTATTCAGGTAATTATGCTGTAGGTTTCTGACTTCAAGTTTCAGAATCTCAAAAAGGACATTTATTTTTCCAATAAAAGCATGAAGTTAGGTGGGGTGTGGTGGCTCACGACTGTAATCCCAGCACTTTGGGAGGCCAAGGTGGGAGGATCGCATGAGGCTAGGAGTTCAGGACCAGCCTGGGCAACACCCAAATGTCCATCAACTGGTGATTGAATAACTGGTCTCCTGTAGAGACCTTTCTCTACAAAAAATACAAAAATTAACCGGGGCCGGGTGCAGTGGCTCATGCCTGTAATCCTAGCACTTTGAGAAGCTAAGATAAGCAGATTGCCTGAGCTCAGGAGTTTGAGACCAGCCTGGGCAATAGGGTGAAATCCCATCTCTACTAAAATACAAAAAATTAGCTGGGTGTGGTGGCACGTGCCCATTGTTCCAGCTACTTGGGAGGCTGAGGCACAAGAATCGCTTGAACCCGGGAGGGAGAGGTTGCAGTGAGCTGAGATTGCACCACTGCACTCCAGCCTGGGTGACAGAGCAAGACCCTGTCTCGGAAACTAACAAACAGACGTGAAGTTTTTCCTTTTTCTAAACTGATAAAAAATTCACATATTGGGCCGGGCATGGTGGCTCACAGCTGTAATCCCAGCACTTTGGGAGGCCAAGGTGGGTGGATCACCTGAGGTCAGGAGTTCAAGACCAGCCTGGCCAACGTGGTGAAACCTCGTCTCTACTAAAAATACAAAAAAGTTAGCCAGGCGTGGTGGCCAGCATCTGTAATCCCAGCTACTCGGGAGGCTGAGGCAGGAGAATCACTTGAACCTGGGAGGCGGAGGTTGCAGTGAGCCGAGATCACGCCATTGCACTCCAGCCTGGGCAACAAGAGCAAAAGAGCGAAACTCCGTCTCAAAGAAAAAAAAAAATTCACATATCATAAAATTCACCCTTTAAAGTATCCCACAGTGGTACGAGTATATTCACAGACTTGTTCAGCCCTCACTACTATCTAATTTCAGAACATTCCATCATCCCCAAAAGGAAACACTCCCCATTCCCTCCTCCCCCAGACCCAGGTAATCACTAATCTACTTTCTGTCTTTCAGGATAGGCCTTTTCTGGACACTTCATGGAAGTCCAAATGGAATCATGCAATATATGGTCTTTTCCACTGGCTTCTTTCTTGTGGCACAAGGTTTTCAGGGTTAATTCATGTAGCACGAATCTACTTCATTCCTTTTGTTTATTTGGGATGGAGTCTCGCTCTTGTTGCCCAGGCTGGAGTGCAATGGTGTGATCTTGGCTCACTGCACCCTCTGCCTCTCGGGTTCAAGCAATTCTCCTGCCTCAGTCTCCCGTGTAGCTGGGATTACAGGCATGAGCCACCACGCCTGGCTAATTTTTGTAATTTTAGCAGAGAAGGGGTTTTACCATGTTGGCCAGGCTGGTCTCGAACTCCTGACCTCAAGTGATCCACCCACCTCGGCCTCCCAAAGTGCTGGGATTACAGGCATGAGCCCCCGTGCCCGGCCTTACTTCATTCTTTTTTATGGCTGAATAGTATTCCATTGTATGGATAGACTGAATTTTAATTATTTGTTCATCAGTTGGTGGACATTTTGGTGTTTTCACTTTTTGGCTATTTTTGAATGATACTGCTGTGAACATTCATGTACAAGTTTTTTGTGTGGACATATGTTTTTATGTTTATAAAACATGTTTTATGTTTATGTTTTTATGTTTTATGTTTGTATTTCTCTTGGGTAAATTCCACCTAGAAGTGGAACTGCTGGGTCATATGGTAACTTTTTTTTTTTTTTTTTTTTTGAGAGAGAGTCTCACTCTGTCACCTAGGCTGGAGTGCAGTGGCGCCATCACAGCTCACTATGACCTGGAACTCCTGGGCTCAAATGCTCCCACCTTGGCCTCCCAAAGTACTGGGATTACAGGTGTGAGCCACCATGACTGGCCCAGAATAACTTTTGATTTGAGGTCTTTGTATAATAATGACAGTTAATCCTTTGTTATACTGGTTTTTTGTTTGTGGATCTTTTGGATCTTGGGAATGGGGTTTTGGGTTTTTTGGTATAGAAAAGTTCAGACATTATCATCAAATCTCTTTTCTTTGTAACTTCAACAAGAAAGTCTCCTCCATCAGGAGTTTTGTTAAATGTTCTCTTTTCTTGTGACTTTCAGAAATATTAAACTTTCTAAATTCTTCATTTTGCTTATTACAAAAATAACCTACAAAACTTTAAGCAGCACAGTTCCTATGGTCATACACTATTTATGGAGTCAGTTTTGTTTTTACCCAAACAAGATGACAGTGTAATCCTTACATCTTGCCTTTCTCATTAGTCAATATATTAAATCTTTTCACAATCAGTACATAGAAATTGACATCATTTTTAATGGCTCCTTGTTTTCCCATTGTGTGACCATCCCAGAGTTTACCCTTCCTGACGGATGGACAGTTAACTTGTTTCTTGGCCAGGCACAGTGGCTCACGCCTGTAATCCCAACAATTTGGGAAGTCAAGGCGGGAGGATCACTCAAGGCCAGGAGTTTGAAAGCAGCCTGGGCAACATAGCAAGACCCTGTTTCTATTGATTTTTTTATTTTTTTTGAGATGGAGTCTCACTCTGTCACCTAGGCTGGAGTGCAGTCGCACAATCTTAGCTCATTGTAACCTTCACCGCCCGGGTTCAAGCAATTCTTCTGCCTCAGCCTCTTGAGTAGCTGGGATTACAGGCATGTGCCACCACACCCAGCTAATTTTTGTATTTTTAGTAGAGAAGGGTTTCACCATGTTGGCCAAGTTGGTGTCAAACTCCTGACCTCAAGTGATCTGCCCGCCTCGGCCTCCCAAAATGCTGGGATTATAGGCGTAAGCCATTGTGCCCAGCCCGTTTCTACTTATTAAGAAAATGAAAAAACTTCGGAAGAGGGGCTGATAAAATCAGTGATGCAATGAATATCCTTGTACATCTATTTTTGGGGTTGTATTGTTTTAAGAAAGACATTGATCTCTTTTGTCCATCTGGATTTTATTTTGATGAATGAAGTCTGCATTTATTTTATAAATAGCTAACTGGAATAGCACATTTCCTAAGTAAACTTTCCCTTTTCCTTCAGTGTGAACACTTCATTCATCCCACAGGAAACTCTTGTATGTACTGGGATTATTCCTGGGCTGCTTCTCAGTGCTGTTTATGTTCAGTTTGTCACATTTGGACACAGGTAGGTGGGCTGAGGAAGCAGCGCTGGTGGCTGTGGCAGGCCCAGGGTTGGCCGGTGTTCACTCTCACGGATGTCACAGTCCAGCTGCCTAAAGCACTACCTTTTCTCTGTCCCTAGTACCTGTTCCTGACTTTTCCACGGATTGTCTTCATGCTGGGCTTTGTTGTGGTCCTGAGCTTCCTCCTGGGTGGCTACCTGTGCTTTGCCCTGTATCTGGCGGCCACCAACCAGACTACTAACGAGTGGTACAGAGGTGACTGGGCCTGGTGCCAGCGTTGTCCCCTTGTGGCCTGGCCTCCGTCAGCAGAGCCCCAAGTCCACCAGAACATTCACTCCCATGGGCTTCGGAGCAACCTTCAAGAGATCTTTCTACCTGCCTTTCCGTGTCATGAGAGGAAGAAACAAGAATGACAAGTTCGTGACTGCCTTTGAGCTGTAGTTCGTGTTTATTTACACATGTGGATCCTCGTTTTCCAACATGGCTTGTTTGTTTTGATTTCTGCTGTGCTTATAAATCACTTTCGGTGGGCAAGGGAGAGAGGGGGAAATGGTTGTTGAATGAGGAATCCCCCTTGCTTATCTTCTTTTGAAATTGGGCATCTCTGAAGTCCTGGCGTCAAGGGGATCAAGAGATGACTTCTTAGAGGTTCCAGGTGACGCTGAGACCTTGGTGTCTCTAAACTCGGCATGTGGACAGGAGGGGCTTGTGGCCGTGTCTCTGACCTGTCTGATGTGCGGGAAGGGCTCATTGACTCAGCGCCTGCGCGTTGTGCCTGGCTGTGCTCTCTTTTATTCCCCCTCTATTCTCCTCTCTCCCTCAGGGCGTTTTCATCTCAACAACAGTGTCCTCACCCAGGCCTGCCTTCCGGCCAGTATGGGCTTATACATCAGGCACATTCCTGCATGTGTGGCCTCCGGTCTGCCCTCCTCTGGCCACATTCAAGTCCTTTCTGACCAGTTTAAAAATTGTGAAAGTGAACTGCCACCTATTTCAGAGGAGAGATGACTGCCAGAAACGAGGTCTTGGTGCGGAAAGTCTTTGGAGTGGGAGGGCTCTCAGGTGCAGGTGGCAGGTGTTCTGCACCTTGCTAGGCCAAGGAGCCCGCAGTTAGAAAGGCCGGAAAGTGGGAGTCAGGGGCAGGGGGCTTTCCAGCCATCTTCCCCCGTAGCCCCCCAGCTGAGAACAGATGGAAACGTGAAGACGGGTAGCTGGGGCGGCCAGGGAACCCAAGTCCGCTGGCCGAAGCCAAAGCCCGGCACCACCCCCCATCCTTGCTGGTGGAAAGCACTGTGAAATCAACCAGCGGCAGGTCTGAACGCGACGCAGAGCCCGCGAGGGAGTCTGGGCAAGGACGGAGCGGGCCTGCACCGGCGGTTGGGCGGGCTCCGGTGGCGGGGTCCACCTGGGACCGCGGCGCGCCCCTCACCGCTCGCGCCGCCAGGGGGCGCCCTCCGGAGAGCGTGCCTAGGCCGCGGCCTGCGCTTGGCCCCTGCGGGCCGCCGTCTCCGTGCCCGGCCTTCGGCCGCCGTTCGGCTGCGCGGCGGCGGCTCCTGGCGGCGCCGCAGTCGGACCTTCGGGCGCCTGCTGGCCGGCGGCAGCGGCGATGGCCCCCTGAGCAGGCAGGGAGCAGGCGGCGGCAGGCGGGCAAGCGGGCAGGTGCCGCAGCCCAGGCCCGAGTCGCGCCTCTTTGTTTCCACGGGTAGCGGCGCAGCCCGGGGCCCCGGGCGGAAGTGAGACGCTCTCGGCGCGGGGGCCGCGGCGGCCGCACCATGAGCGACATCCGCCACTCGCTGCTGCGCCGCGACGCGCTGAGCGCCGCCAAGGAGGTGCTGTACCACCTGGACATCTACTTCAGCAGCCAGCTGCAGAGTGCGCCGCTGCCCATCGTGGACAAGGGCCCCGTGGAGCTGCTGGAGGAGTTCGTGTTTCAGGTGCCCAAGGAGCGCAGCGCGCAGCCCAAGGTGCGGCCCGAAACGGTCGGGTGCCCGGGCCCCGCAGGCAGGCGGGCGGGCCTTTTCCCCAGCGATGCAGGGTTGTGTCAAGCCGCGGGCGCCCCATGTCCAGGAGTCCCGCGCTCGCGCTCGGCCTCGCTCCTACAGCAGCCCCCAAACCCCTCTCCGGGTCCTGCAGTGTTGCTCAGCTGCCTGTCCAGTCTGCGGGGCGTGTGACAGCCGAGTCTTGGTGTTAAAGGGACAAACTGGCGACTGCCCGCTCCCTAGAGGTCTGTTGGGCTGTTACCGAAAGGCTCATCCTGAGCCCTCCGGGAGGATGTATAATGATCTGTATGGCTTTCTTCTTACATCTTTTTCTTTTCTCTCTCTGCCTTTTTTTTTTTTTTTTTTTTTTTTTTTTTTTGTGAGACAAGGTTTCACTATGTTGCCCAGGCTGGGGTGCAGTGGTGCAATCACAGCTCACTACAAGCTTGAACTCCTGGGCTCAGGTAATCCTCCCGTCTCATCCTTCTGAGTAGCTGGAACTACAGGCATGCACCACCATGCCCAGCTAATTTCTGAATGTTTTGTAGAGATGGGGCCTCCCTGTGTTACCCAGGCTGGTCTCAAACTCCTGGGCTCAAAATTCTCTCTCCTTGGCCTCCAAAGTGTTGGAATTACAGGCGTGAGCCACAACGCCTGGCCTATATGACTTTTTTCTAAGATTAACAGTAAAGATCTCCCTGAGACCTGAGCTTTACGAAGGGCAAAAAGTTCTACGGGAGCTTTACGAAGGGCAAAAAGTTCTACGGGAGCTTTACGAAGGGCGAAAAGTTCTATGGGAAAATACTGTTATTTCCTGTTTTCCTTTTTTTTTTTTTTTGAGACGGAGTCTCACTCTGTCACCAGGCTGGAGTGCAGTGGTGCAATCTCGGCTCGCTGCAACTTCCGCCTCCCGAGTTCGAGCGAGTCTCCTGCCTAAGCCTCCTGAGTAGCTGGGATTACAGCTGCGCGCCACCATGCCCGGCCAATTTTTGTATTTTTAGTAGAGATGGGGTTTCACCATTTGGCCAGGCTGGTCTCGAACTCTTGACCTCGTGATTCACCCGCTTCGCCCTCCCAAAGTGCTGGGATTACAGGCATGAGCCACCGCGCCCAGTCTATTTCCTGTTTTCTTAATGTATGAGTTAATAAGTACGTTACAGCCACATTTCTTAACGCTTTTCCCGGATTTCTTTTGCAGAGACTGAATTCACTTCAGGAGCTTCAACTTCTTGAAATCATGTGCAATTATTTCCAGGAGCAAACCAAGGACTCTGTTCGGCAGATTATTTTTTCATCCCTTTTCAGCCCTCAAGGGAACAAAGCTGATGACAGCCGGATGAGCTTGTTGGGAAAACTGGTCTCCATGGCAGTGGCTGTGTGTCGAATCCCGGTGTTGGAGTGTGCCGCCTCCTGGCTTCAGGTACTGCTCAAGAGAGACCCTCGGCCGGGTGCGGTGGCTCATGCCTGTAATCCCAGCACTTTGGGAAGCTGAGGTGGACAGATCACTTGAGGTCAGGAGTTCAAGACCAGCCTGACCAACATGGCGAAATCATGTCTCTACTAAAAATACAAAATTAGCCTGGCATGGTGTTGCATACCTGTAACCCCAGCTACTCAGGAGGCTGAGGCAGGAGAATCACATGAACCCAGGAGGCAGAGGTTGCAGTGAGCTGAGATGGTGCCATTGCACTCCAGCCTGGGTGACAGAGCAAGACTCCATCTCAAAAAAAAAAGAGTCTCCCCTGAGAGTCTCTGAAGAGGAGTTTGCTGTTTGGAATTCTCATTTAATTAGATTTCTGGAGTGTTTTTTGTTTGTTTGTTTAAATTATTTTTTTAGGCTGTGCTTAGTGGTTCACACCTGTAATCCCAGCACTTTGGGAGGCCGAGGGGGGCAGATCACTTGAGGTCAGGAGTTTGAGACCAGCCTGGCCAACATGGTGAAACCCTGTCTCTGCTGAAAATACAGAAATTAGCCAGGTGTGGTAGCATGCGCCTGTGGTCCCAGCTACTAGGGAGGCTGAAGCAGGAGAATCGTGTGAACATGGGAGGCAGAGGTTGCCGTGAGCCGAGATTGTGTCATTGCACCCCAACCTGGGTGACAGAGTGAGACTCAGTCTCAAAAAAAATTTTTTTTTTTTTAATTAGGGTGTGTTTTTTTCTTTTTTTCTTTTTCTTTTTTTTTTTTTGGACAGGGTTTCAGTCTGTCACCCAGGCTGGAGTGCAGTGGCGCAATCTTAGCTCACTACAACCTTTGCCTCCTGGGCTCAAGTGATCCTCCTACATCAGCCCCCCAAGTAGCTGGGACCACAGGCACACACCACCATGCCTGGCTAATTTTTGTATTTTTTGTAGAGACAGGGTTTCACCATGTTGCCCAAACTGGTCACGAACTCCTGAAGTCAAGCGATCCTCCTGCCTCAGCCTCCCAAAGTGCTGGGATTATAGGCATGAGCCACTGCGCCCGGCCTAAGAATAGGATTTTAAGAGAAATTTAGCAAGTACTGCTGTAAACAAACATTTTCATCCTGTAGCATTTCACAGACTCCTGAATCTCTTCAATGTGATAGCAGCTGTTAATTTTTACCTGTGGCATCTCACCTGGGATCGTGTAGGGTACAGAAGTTGTCATTTCCTAACCTGAAGGCAGAAATGATGTTTCCTAAGTAAACTGTAAAGCAAGAGCTGGCAGATGTTTTATGTAGAGAGCGAGATAGTGAACTATCTTAGGCTTTGCGCGTCCTGTAGTCTCTTTCACAGCTACTCACCTCTGCCCTTCTAGTGCAAGAACAGCTTTAGGCAGTAGGCAAACGAATAAGCACGATCACATCTCAGTGAAATTTTATTAACAAAAATGGGTGGTGGGACAAATTTGGTCTGTGGGGTGGTTTTTTTTTTTTTTTTTTTTTTTTTCTGAGACAAGAGTCTTGCTCTGTTGCCCACGCTGGAGTGCAGTGGCATGATCTTGGTTTACTGCACGCTCTGCCTCCCAGGTGTAAGCGATTCTCCTGCCTCAGCCTTCCAAGTAGCTGGGATTACAGGCATGCCCCACCATTCCCAGTTAATTTTGTATTTTTAGTAGAGAGGAGTTTCACCATGCTGGCCAGGCTGGTCTCGAACTCCTGACCTCAGGTGATCACCCGCCTCGGCCTCTCAAAGTGTTGGGATTATAGATGTGAGCCACAGGCCCCGTTAACATCTTTTTTTTTTTTTTGTCTTGGAAGTGGTTCTGCCAGTCCTGGTGGTGGTCACTTGTGTGCATAGTTGCTGGTCTACTCACTCACGACATCTGTAGTTACGTGGACTGTGTGGCTTCTTTCCAGCGGACGCCCGTGGTTTACTGTGTGAGGTTAGCCAAGGCCCTTGTGGATGACTACTGCTGTTTGGTGCCGGGATCCATTCAGACGCTGAAGCAGATATTCAGTGCCAGCCCAAGATTCTGCTGCCAGTTCATCACCTCCGTTACTGCGCTCTATGATCTGTCGTCAGGTAAACTTTAAACAGATTATTTCTGGGAAAGAAGCTTCAGTCAGTGGCTAGTTTTATTTTCCACTGAATGCCCAGGTGAAGTGTCTAGTGAATGCTTTGGCTGTTTTGTCTCTGAAATGTATATTTTTATTTTTATTATTTTTTGAGATGGAGTCTGTTGCCAAGGCTGGAGTGCAGTGGTGTGATCTCAGCTCACTGTAACCTCCCCCTCCCGGGTTCAAGCAGTTCTCCTGCCTCAGCCTCCCGAGTAGCTAGGACTATAGCAGGCATGCACCACTATTCCCGGCTAATTTTTTTGTGCGTTTTTAGTAGAGATGGGGTTTTACAGTGTTGGCCAGGCCGATCTCAAACCCCTGACCTCAAGTGATCCACCCACCTCGGCCTCCCAAACTGCTGGGATTATAGGCGTGCGCCACCGTTCCCAGCTGAGTTTTTATTTTTTATTTTTTGAGACAGGGTTTCACTCTGTCACCCTGGCTGGAGTGCAGGGGCGTGATCCCAGCTCACTGCAGTCTCTGCCTCCAAGGCTCAAGTGTTTCTCCTGCCTCAGCCTCTCGAGTAGTTGGGACTACAGGTGCTGGCCACCACGCCTGGCTAGTTTTTGTATTTTTTGTAGAGACGGGGTTTCGCCGTGTTGTCCAGGTTGGTCTTGAACTCTGAGCTCAAGCAATTCTCCCTCAGCCTCCTGAGTAGTCGGGACCACAGGTTTGTAACACCATGCCTGGCTAATTTTTTATATTTTTTGTAGAGATGGAGTTTCACCATGTTGCCCAGGGTGGTTTTGAACTCCTGGACTCAAGCAGTCCTCCCACCTCGGCCTCCTAAAGTGTCGGCATTACAGGTGTGAGCCATTGCACCCAGCCTGAAATGTGTGTTTTTAATTTAGGCTAAAAGCTAAAGGTATGGGCCACCTGGACATGTGCAGTTTGCTAAGAGGGAACTATTCTTAGTGATATCCATTTGCCTGAGGTGCAATGGTCCAAGTGGCAGGCAGCCCAGAAAGCAAGGTCTGGTGTCTGTGAGATGTGACCCACTCCCTGGACATATGACTTGATTTTTTATCATCCCCATACTTTCTTTAATTTTTTTAACTTTTTTGGATATAGAATCTTGCTCTGTTGCACAGGCTGCTGGAATACGGTGGTGCGGTCATAGGTCACTGTAGCCTCAAAACTCCTAGGCTCAGTCCAGTATTGGTCTCCCACCAGCCTCCTATTTTTAAGCCTTCTTTTTTTTTTTCTTTTTTTGAGACAGAGTCTCCCTCTGTTGCCCAGGCTAGAGTGTAGTGGCATGATCTTGGCTCACTGCAACCTCCGCCACCTGGGTTTAAACGATTCTTCTGCCTCAGCCTCCTGAGTAGCTGGGACTACAGGCGGGCACCACCACGCCTGGCTAATTTTTGTATTTTTAGTAGGGATGGGGTTTCACCATATTGGCCAGGCTGGTCTCGAACTCCTGACCTCCTGATCCACCCATCTCGGCCTCCCAAAGTGCTGTGATTACAGGCATGAGCCACCGTGCCCAGCCAAGCCTTCTTTTATCTGTCACCCTTTTTTTTTTTTGAGATGGAATCTCAGTCTGTTGTCCAGGCTGGAGTGCAGTGGCATGATCTTGGCTCACCACAACCTCTGCCTCCTGGGTTCAAGAGATTCTTTCCTCAGCCTCCCGAGTAGCTGGGATTATAGGTGTGTGCCACCACACCTGGCTACTTTTTGTATTTTTAGTAGAGATGGGGTTTCACCATGTTGGCCAGGTTGGTCTCGAACTCCTGACCTCAGATGATCCACCCGGCTCGGTCTCCCAAAGTGCTGAGATTACAGGTGTGAGCCACTGTGCCCAGCCACCTTTTCTCTTGTTGTTAGGCTTTGTAGCTCTCTTGAGAAAGTTTGTGTGGAAACATTGTGAACATGCAAGCGCATGCCATATTCGTACGCTAATTTCTTTTTTTCTTGTTGTTTGTTTTTTGAGACGGAGTCTCACTTTGTCACCCAGGCTGGAGTGCAGTGGCACAATCTCGATTCACTGCAAGCTCCGCCTCCCAGGTTCAAGCGATTCTCCTGCCTCAGCCTCCCAAGTAGCTGGGACTACAGGCGCCCGCCACCATGCCCAGCTAATTTTTTGTATTTTTAGTAGAGCCGGGGTTTCACCGTGTTAGCCAGGATAGTCTCGATTTCTTGACCTCGTGATCCACCCACCTTGGCCTCCCAAAAGTGCTGGGATTACAGGCGTGAGCCACCGCGCCAGCCGCATATGCTAATTTCATACTCTCCTTTTCCTAGCAGTTTCCCCGTGGAATGGGAGGCAGGTGTTGGGGAGCAGGGCCACGCTGCTGCAGTGGGATTTCCCCTCTCTCTCCTCCAAAGGCTTCCTAAGAGCTGTTAACAGCTGGGAGCAGTATTCAGGCCTTTCATCTTCCAATAGGAAGGATTTCCCTGAACCCGGCTATGGTAGCATAGTTGCCTTTTTGGCTTTTTTTTTTTGAGATGGAGTCTCACTCTGTCACCTAGGCTGGAGTGCAGTGGTGTGATCTCGGTTCATTGCAACCTCCACTTCCCAGGTTTAAGTGAGTCTCCTGCCTCAGCCTCTTGAGTAGCTGGGGCTGTAGGCATGTGCCACCATGCCTGGCTAATTTTTGTATTTTTCGTGGAGTCAGGGTTTCACCCTGTTGGCCAGGCTGGTCTCGAACTCCTGACTTTAAGTGATCTCCCTGCCTCAGCCTCCCAAAGCGCTGGGATTACAGGCATGAGCCACCGCACCCGACCTACTTTTTAAGTCATTGGTTATTCAGGCCAATGAGTACAGAAACTGGCCTTACCATGGGGAAGGGATGAGTTAGCATGTGGAACAGGAAAGAATATTCAGGGAATGCCACTGACACAGCAGAGCAGATCTGAAACAGTGTTTTTCTCTTAAGCCAGTATGTCTGTTGAGATGTTGGTGATTTCTCAAGTCACTGCCACACAGCAGTGGCCCTGGAAGTCACCATCCGAATGGTGATTGAAACCGCTTTTGGGCACTTCTGGTAACAGGAGAGCATTCTTGGGGAGCCTGTGTCCTCAAAGCACAAAAAGGAAGATACCCACAGAATGATATACCCCCTTTCCTGGATGGTGCTGAGAACGCGGGACTCTAGAGACCCTAACTGGGATCCTAGAGACTGAGGACTCACGAAGTGCACACGCCGACGTGTATCACGAGGGCACACCTGCACAAGCGCGCACACACACACACATTTTCTGCAGGCTGGTAGAGATGCATCAGCTCAGATCTGAGGGGGCAGGGATACACTGGAGAGGTGGGTATGACCTGGCGTTGCCCAGACAGAAACATCTCTGTGGAATCAAGAGGCTGCACACATGGCCGGGCGTGGTGGCTCACTCCTGTAATACCAGCACTTTGGGAGGCCGACGTGGGCGGATCACCTGCAGTCAGGAGTTCGAGACCAGCCTGGCCAACATGGCGAAACCCCGTCTCTACTAAAAATACAAAAATTAGCCAGTGCGGTGGCAGGCGTCTATAGTCCCAGCTACTCGGGATGCTGAGGCAGGAGAATCGCTTGAACCTGTGAGGCAGAGTTTGCAGTGAGCCAAGATCACACCACTGCACTCCAGCCTGGACGAGGAGCAAGACTCCATCTCAAAAAAAAAAAAAAAAGGCACACAGGACAGCACCTGCTCCCCGCTGTAGCCATCGTCTCACCACAGTAGGTGGGCAGGGCGGTTCATACTCCAACAGTTGGCAGGAATCATCTCAGATGGTGGGCACAGCCCCAGAGAGGGGGCTGAGGACCCACTCCCGTGCACACAGCCAGCCTAAGGGTATTGCACACCAAGCCCCACACGCGCAGTATAGCCTCCTGATTAAAAGCCAGGCTGCTGAAGTCAGATCTGGGCCGTACGCTTTTCGTGTGTGTGTTTGTGTTTTTTTTTTTTTTTTTTCCTGAGACAGGATCTCACTCTGTCGCTCAGGCTGTTGTACAGTGGGACAACCACAGCTGACTGCAACCATGACCTCCCAGTATCAAGTGATCCTCCCATCTCAGCCTCCTGAATAGCTGGGAATATAGGTGTGCACCATCACTCCCAGCTAATTTTTAAGAATTTTTGTAGAGACTGGGTCTCACTATGTTTCCAGGGCGGGTTTCGAACTCCTGAACTCAAGTGATCCTCCAGCCTTGGCTTCCCAAAGTGCTGGGATTGCAGGTGTGAGCCTGGGCCACATACTTTTGACGAATCCTGGGGAAATCATTTGACATGACTGTGCCTCAGTTTCCTTGTCCTTTGTATGAGACTGATCGCTGGGGTGGAGGGAGGATTAAACGAGTTCATCTGTGTAAAGAATGGAGACCTGTGCTGGGCTCATAGGAAGCCCAGACTAAGTGTCACCATCTGTTCTCTTCTGGGCCACAGAGCCTGCCAGGTTTCAGGGATCACATCTCTTGAGGGTTGCTTAGATGAGGGTTCCAGGTTTGGGGTTGGGACAATCCTTGGCAGCAGCCAGATGACTGACAGGACTCTGAGCTGCTCCCTGAAGGCCACCATTGCTGTCACTGCCCCACACAGGAGACACTGAGCACTGGGAGGACACGTACTCAGGAGAGAAGGGGTGACGTGTGGCAGTGTGGGATAGAAAAAGCTTGGAATTTTATCCGAATGAACATGCAGCAGGAAATTTTTCCAAAGCATGATGGAGTTCCAGGGAATTGTAGACTCAAGTATTTCTGCAGCCTCTCCCTTGCTCCAGGGTCCTGGGCACTGGGATGTGACAGTGACTGAGATGAGAGTCCCAGTCCCCCTGGAGTGGATGTTCTAGGAAAGGGGACAGAAAATAGCTAAGCCAGGAGGTGTGATCCGGACCATCAGGTGGGCAGTGCCATGGGCTCTGGGGTCAGGCTTCCCTCCCTTCACTTCCCGCCCCTGTCCTCGAGGCCAGGAGCGCTCCTGACCTAATGGTCTTTGTTTGCAGATGACCTCATCCCACCTATGGACTTGCTTGAAATGATTGTCACCTGGATTTTTGAGGACCCAAGGTTGATTCTCATCACTTTTTTAAATACTCCGATTGCGGCCAATCTGCCAATAGGATTCTTAGAGCTCACCCCGCTCGTTGGATTGATCCGCTGGTGCGTGAAGGCCCCCCTGGCTTATAAAAGGAAAAAGAAGCCCCCCTTATCCAATGGCCACGTCAGCAACAAGGTCACAAAGGACCCGGGCGTGGGGATGGACAGAGACTCCCACCTCCTGTACTCAAAACTCCACCTCAGCGTCCTGCAGGTCCTCATGACGCTGCAGCTGCACCTGACCGAGAAGAATTTGTATGGGCGCCTGGGGCTGATCCTCTTCGACCACATGGTCCCGCTGGTAGAGGAGATCAACAGGTTGGCGGATGAACTGAACCCCCTCAACGCCTCCCAGGAGATCGAGCTCTCGCTGGACCGGCTGGCGCAGGCTCTGCAGGTGGCCATGGCCTCAGGAGCTCTGCTGTGCACGAGAGGTGGGTGCCTCCCTGGCCCAGGTCTCCTGGTGCGGTGACACCACCGCCCTGCAGAAGGAAAGAGGGGCTCCTGGACAGACACTGTTTTTGCTTCATTTAGGACTTCTTTTCCTCCTAGCGAACACAGGGGAGGAAGGTGCCCCAGCCGTGCCCCCTGCACTCCGCCCTCCCTGCTCACCCCGTCAGAGTCCTAACATCCCACAGATGGGAGGTCTCAGTGTTGCCCAGGACTGGGGACTCCTCGAGAGCCTAGATAGCTTTCCTTCCGAGGAACCCTTTTTCTTTTTTATTTTATCTTATTTTTATTTATTTATTTATTGCAACGGAGTCTCACACTGTTGTCCAGGCTAGAGTGCAGTGGCTTGGTGCAACCTTCATCTCCTGGATTTAAGCAGTTATCCTGCCTCAGCCTCCTGAATAGCTGGGACTACAGGCATGTGCCAGTGCCACCACGCCTGGCTAATTTTTGTATTTTTAGTAGAGACAGTTGCACTATGTTGGCCAGGATGGTCACCTGGTGGCCACCTCTGCCATCCAAAGTGCTGGGATTACAGGCATGAGCCACCGCGCCGTTTCTTTTTCTGTGTCCTTTTTTATTTTTATTTCTCTTTCTTTATTTTTATGAGACAGGGTCTCTTGCTCTGTTGCCCAAGCTGGAGTGCAGTGGCACGATCGTAGCTCACCACAGTCTCCAACTCCTGAACTCAAGCAATCCTCCCCCCTCAGCCACAGAGTAGCTGGGACTACAAGTGTGTACCATCACACCCACCCAATTTTTTAAAAAGATTTTTGTAGAGTCAGGATCTCACCATCTTGTCCAGGCTGGTTTCAAACTCTTGGGCTCATGTGATCTTCCCGCCTCAGCCTCCCAAAGTGCTAGGATTACTGCTGTGCCTGTCCTTGTCCTTTTTTATTGAGGCATAATTTTTTATTTTTATTTTTGAGATGGAGTCTCACTTCTTTGCCCAGGCTGGAGTGCAGTGGTGCGATCTCGGCTCATTGCAACCTCCACCTCCCGGGTTCTAGTGATTCTACCGCCTCAGCCTCCCAAGTAGCTGGGATTACAGGTATGTGCCAGCACGTCTGGCTAATTTTTGTATTTTTAGTAGAGACGGGGTTTCACCATATTGGCCAAGATGGTTTCAAACTCCTGACCTCAAGTGATCCGCCCGCCTCAGCCTCCCAGAATGCTAGGATTACAGGCGTGAGCCACTGCTCCTGGCCTTGAGGCATAATTTATACACAATAAAATGATGTGGGTTAAGGGCAGGATCTGATGAGTTTTGACTAATGGTTACTCATGCGACTACTTCCCCGTTGATAACACACAACATTCCCACTGCCTGTGGGTTTTTTGATCTTCGTTTCTTTTGAAGATGAGGTCTTACTCTGTCACCCAGGCTAAAGGGCAGTGGCACAATCATAGCTCACTGCAGCCTCGACCTCCTGGGCTCAAGTGATCCTCCCATCTCAGCCCTCCTGAGTAGCTAAGGCGTGTATCACCACACCTGGCTAATTTTTTTTTTTTTTTTTTTTTTTTTTTTTTTGAGACGGAGTCTTGCTCTGTCACCCAGGCTGGAGTTCAGTGGCGTGATCTCACCTCCCTGCAAGCCCCGCCTCCCGAGTTCACGCCATTCTGCCTCAGCCTCCGGAGTAGCTGGGACTACAGGCGCCTGCCACCAAGCCCGGCTAATTTTTTGTATTTTTAGTAGAGATGGGGTTTCACCATGTTAGCCAGGATGGTGTCGATCTCCTTACCTCGTGATCCACCCTCCTCGGCCTCCCAAAGTGCTGGGATTACAGGCGTGAGCCACTGCGCCCAGCCCACACCTGGCTAATTTTTAAATTTTTTTGTAAAAATGAAGTCTCGGTATGTTGCCCAGGCTGGTCTCAAACTCCTGGGCTCAAGCGATCCTCCCACCTTGGCCTCCCAAAGTGCTGACATTACAGGCAGGAGCCACTGTGCCAGCCTCATGGCCTGTTTTGAGGTTCCTTCATTCTCCTGCATTTTAGTGCTTGGACTCTTCCTGGAGAATGATATGGTGCTAATGACATGCTTGGGTTTGCTTTTTAACAACTGACTCACTCAAAAGGTTGCTTGTGGTGCCAGGGGATGGCCATGGGTTTCCCATCTTACTGCTGCTCTCAGATTGCCTTGGGTGCCTGATTGCCCGGGGACAGCCCGGCCTCTGGGCTTTCTCCAGCCACCTGACAAATTGCCAGCAGGGCCGCCTCCTTTCCTAAGTGCCATCTTTTGTTTGCAGATGGGTTTTTTAAAGCAAAAATTGAAGACAAAGAGAACTCAGATTCTATTTTTTTTTTTTTTTTTCTGAGACGCGGTCTCACTCTGTCGCCCAGACTAGAGTGTGGTGCCACAATCTCGGCTCACTGCCACCTCCCACTCCTGGGTTCTAGCAGTTCTCCTGCCTCAGCCTCCCAGGTTGCTGGGATTACAGGCATGTGCCACCACGCCCGGCTAATTTTGTGTTTTTAGTAGAGACGGGGTTTCTCCATGTTGGTCAGGCTGGTCTCGAACTCCCAACCTCAGGTGATCTGCACGTCTCGGCCTCCCAAAGTGCTGGGATTACAGGCGTGAGCCACCGCGCCCGTCTAGAACTCAGTTTCTAAATGACGCTAGGGAAATGTAGTATGAGGCGCTCTTGCTGTCTTGCTAGCATCCTTGCAAAGAACATCAGTGTGTATTTCACCGTGTTATCTCCAGTATGTTCGTTAATCTTATATCTCCTTAATTGCAGATGACCTGAGAACCTTGTGCTCCAGGCTGCCCCATAATAAGTAAGTATCCTCAAGACTCCTAGCTGGGCCAGCTTGCTGGAGCAGGGTGGAGGGAGGCAAGACAGGGCGAATCCCTTTGTCCTGGGTTCTTTGGGGAGAGCCCGGTAAGGACATGAGGATAAGTGGAGCATCAGATAACGCACATGAACAGAACTCAAGTAGAAAGTAAACCTGAAAAATGGTCATCTTGCTGGGAGTCCGTGAAAGAGGCCAGTCCCTGTATCACGGAAAGCTCCCTAGTGAAGGTGCACCTGTTGAGTGGTGGGTATGGTGCAGGGGGCCCTCTGTTGGTGGCACTGTGAACTGCACAGCCCTTTGGGAAGTCTCGCAGAGCCACAGCCCTAGAGCACTGTACGTTTGTTAGGCTAGCTGCCAGCGCTTGGCCATCAGGCGGCACGGACCTGGGTTCTGGGCGTGGCCCTGTCTGGGATTGGCTGTGACACTTGGGAAGTCTCTTGACCTGTCTCTATGCCTCAGCTTACCCCCTTGTAAAATGGGGGTGATACTGTTCCCTGACTCACAGGGTGGTAGTGAGGATGAGACCCAGTGGTGTTTGTGAATTTCTCATCCTACTCCTTGCCACGTGGAGACCTCCACAAACGCAGTCATCAGGTGAAAAGTGGAAACTGGTCAGATTCTGGAGAGAATCCGGGCCTTGCCACTTCCAAAAGTCCATATGTCCTTGGGCAGCTTCCCTGCCTTCTGCCTGAAGTCCTCGTGTGTAAAATCAAGAAAGCCATGGGACCTGCCTCATGTTCCTCTTGCCTACCCCAGCTTCTCACCGTAAGGTTTTTGTGAGGATTAAATGAGTAAAAACAGGCCAGGGCTGGGGCGCGGGGCTCACGCCTGTAATCCCAGCACTTTGGGAAGCTGAGGCAGGTGGATCACCTGAGGTCAGGAGTTCGGGACCAGCCTGGTCAACATGGTGAAACCCCGTCTCTACTTAAAATACAAAAATTAGCCAGGCGTGGTGGTGCGTACCTGTAATCCCGGCTACTCGGGAGGCTGAGGCAGGAGAATCGCTTGAACCCGGAAGGTGGAGGTTGCAGTGAGCTAAGAGTGTGGCACTGCAATCCAGCTTGGGCAACAGAGTAAAACTGTCAAAAATAAAAAATAAAAATAAAAGGGCCAGATGTGGTGGCTCATACCTGTAATCCCAGCACTTTGGGAGAACGAGGCAGGTGGATCACTTGTCAGGAGTTTGAGACCAGCCTGGCCAACGTGGTGAAACCCCATCTCTACTAAAAATACAAAATAAGCCAGGCGTGGTGGCATGCACCTGTAATCACAGCTACTTGGGAGGCTGAGGCTGGAGAACCACTTGAATCTAGGAGGCGGTGTTGCAGTGAGCTGAGGTCGTGCCACTGCACTCCATCCTGGGTGACAGAGCCAGACTCTGTCTCACAAAAACAAAAAGGCTGGGCATGGTGGCTCACAACTGTAATCCCAGCACTTAGGGAGGCCAAGGTGGGTGGATCACCTGAGGTCAGGAGTTTGAGTCCAGCTTGGCCAACATGGTGAAACCCCATCTCTACTAAAAATACAAAAGTTAGCCAGGCATGGTGGCGGGCACCTGTAATCCCAGCTACTTGGGAGGCTGAGGCAGGACAATTGCTTGAACTCAGGAAGCAGAGGTTGCCGTGAGCCAAGACTGCACCATTGCATTCCAGCCTGGGCAATAAGAGCAAAACTCCGTTTCAAAAAAAAAAACTGGCCAAATATGGTGGGTGGCATGCATCTGTAATCCCAGCTATTCGGGCGGCTGAGACAAGGATTGTTTGAGCCCAGGAGTTTGAGGCTGCACTGAGTTGTGATCGTGACTGAACTACCTGGGCAACAGAGCAAGACCCTGTCTCTTAAAAAAAAAAGAAAAAAGTGAAAACACAGAATGCACTTAAACTAGTACTTGGCCTGTAGTGAATATCTAGTAAGTGTCAGCTGCTTTTTTTCTTTTTGAGACAGTCTTGCTTTGTTGCAGAGGCTGGAGTGCAGTGGCACTATCTTGGCTCACTGCAAGCCTCCGTGTCCTGGGCTCAAGCCATCCTCCCACCTCACCCTCCCAAGTAGCTGGAACTACAGGTGTGCACCACCACAGCAGGCTGATTTTTGTATGCACAAAATTGTTTCATACCAATGCAGTTACTAACCAGCAAAGAACTGGAAACAACCTGTCTTACAGCATGGTGATACTTAGTAAATGAGTTGTGATACATCAGGAGGATGGAACATTATGCATCTGCTACAAATAGTAACTGACTGCTGGGGAGGAAATGTTGATAGTGGAAAGCAGAACTCCTGTGCACATGGACAGGGTTTATAGAAATGACAAAGTGAGCTTGGTGGGGTTAGTAATGTTCTTCCTTCGGAGCCCTCACACTGGTCTTTAGCAAGGAGAAGCAGGCTTCCAGGGCAGATGTTGGCCAGCAGTGTGGACAGAGGGGCAGTGAGTGGCTCGGCAGCCCTGGGGGTGCACACAGACTCGGCCTGGCCCACTGGCTCTGTCAGATCCAGCGGCAGAGCACTGCGCAGGGCTCGCAGGCTGAGACAGAAACATGCATAACTTGAGTCCAGGGTTCAGCCGGATGCTGGTCCACAGCCTGCAGAGGAACTGCATCCTTGTGTGGGGTTTGGGGACTCCCATCCATGCCACACTCACTCTGCCAGGTTCTGCAAGGGAGGAGCCCCGGCAGGTGTCTGGATGGGTACAAAGCCTGAGGGGATGGAAGGGAACAGTCTCTGGGATGAGACTGTTCTGCCTGAGGTGTTACAATAGCAGCACAGACAGATCAGAGGGCCACCTCTCCCAGGGGCCCACACTCTTCCTCTCCTCTTTTTCCTTTTCTCTTTGTTTTTTTTGGTTTTGTTTTTTTGAGATACTGTCTCATTGTGTCACCCAGGCTAGAATGCAGTGGTCTGATATCAGCTCACTGCAACCTCCGCGTCCTGGATTCAAGCGATTCTCCTGCCTCAACCTCCTGAGTAGCTGGGACTACAGGTGCCTGCCACCACGCCTAATTTTTGTATTTTTAGTAGAGACAGGGTTTCGTCATGTTGGCCAGGCTGGTCTCGAACTCCTGACCTCAAGTGATCTGCCTGTCTCGGCCTCCCAAAGTGCTGGGATTACAGGCGTGAGCCACTGTGCCTGGCCTCTTTTTCCTTTTTTTTGGTCTGGGTTCTAGAAGTTTCCACAGCATCGAAGGATATTGTTGATATCAGCTGGCACCTTTCCCCTCCTGCAGGAATCCCTTTGTGATAGTTCCCTTCTTTGTCCACCGCTTTTATTTAACATTTTAGTGTTTTTTTCAGGGAATTAAAAAGCAGGATACAAATCCTGTGTATCATCCGAGTCTTATAACTAGGGGTCCACGTTAGAGCCTCCCGGAACTTCTCAGCAGTCCCCTGCTGGTTCTGCTCCGGAGCCTCTGACTCCATCCCTTCCAAGGAGCTGGTGGCCACCTCTGCTGACACAGATTTGGGGAGCCCTGACCTCCCGGGGCAGGCCTGGCACTGCTGTTGGGGAAGGACAGGGGGTCGCCTGGAATACTTCTTACATTTCTTTTCTTTTTTTTTTTTTTTTTTTTTTTTTTGAGACAGAGTCTTACTCTGTCACCCAGGCTGGAGTGCAGTGGTGTGATCTCGGCTCACTGCAACCTCTGCCTCCCAGGTTCAAGCGATTCTCCTGCCTCAGCTTCCCGGATAGCTGTGATTACAGACACCTGCCACCATGCCTAGCTAATTTTTGTATTTTTAGTAGAGACGAGTTTTCACCATGTTGGCCAGGCTGATCTCGAACCACTGACCTCAGGTGATCTGCCTGCCTCAGCATCCAAAAGTGCTGGGATTACAGGTGTGAGCCACCACGCCTGGCCTACCTCTTAGATTTCTGACAGTCTCTGTGTTCATCGTGTTTCCAAATAGACTGGAAACTTCTTGAAGTGCTTTCTGTCTTTGGCAGGGTGTGTACAGGTTCAAATCATCACATGACCGAAATTTGGCCTCTGCAGTACCTCCTCCTTGGGTTCCTTAATCTCTTGCTAAATTCCTTACCCAGGGTTATTTAATAGTAGTAACAGAAAGAAAAGGGGCTCAGAAGAGCTTTGGGCACCGAATGCACCAGCCCTCCACGTACCCTCTGTTTACTGCCTGAGCCCCTCCTGGGGGCCCTGGGCCCAAGCCTTTGTACTGGGGAGCTTGGGGGTTCAGTCTGTGACAGACCAGCCCCTTGATGGAGCACGGGGAAGTAGGCAGAGAGCAGGCAGGGCTGTGGCTGGGAAAACGGGCTGTTGTGGGACCCAGTTAGGACAATATGCAGGGACAGAGCCTTGGCCGAGTGACGGGTTGTGAGTAGAACCCGGCAGGCTGGCCTTTGTGTTAGGAGAGAGCAGTGCAGGCGCTGCAGACACAGGACCCAGCCGGAGCAAGATCCTGGGGCAGGTCAGGAGAGGGGTGGGCAGAGCCCGTCTGTCTGCAGCAGAAGCTTCCGAAGGGGGAAGCAAGGGGAAGGCAGGGTAGGGAGGAGGCCTGGGACCTGAAGCTGGGAAGGGCCCCAAAGCTGGGAAGGGCCCCAGAGGGCCTTTTTTTTTTTTCCTTTGAGACAGGGTCTCACACTGTCTCCCAGGCTGGAGTGCAGTGACACAGTTACGGCTCATGGCTCACTGCAGCCTTGAACTGAACTCAAGCAATCCTCCTGCTTCAGCCTCCTGAGTAGCTGGGACTAAAGATGTGTACCACCACGCCCAGCTAATTTTTAGTTTATTTTCTGTAGAGATAGGGTCTCACTGTATTGTTCTGTCTGGTCTTGAACTCCCGGCCTCAAGCAGTCGGCCTCCAAACGTGCTGGTATTACAGGCGTGAGCCACTAGACCCGGCCAAGAGAGGTTCTGATTGGGGAGAACCCATGGGGAGTTGGTCGTTTCCGGCTGACACAGGGCGGGGCAGGCCTCGCCTCGGCTGGGGGAGCTGGGGGTGATGAGCCAAGCCAGGGAGTTCTGGGGGGTTGGGGGATCATCCTGGGGAGGGCGTGGTTAGAAGGCAAGGGCCGTGAGAAACTCTTTGAGGAGTCTGGGAAGGGACCCGGTGTTGGAAAGCCACGTTGAATTTGCTGAGAGGAGGATTCCAGGAAGTGGGGGCCGTGGTGTGCTGTACCACCAGGACGGGAGGTCCAGGCCTCTGGGGCCCGGAGGCCTTGGTGGGAGCGCGGTGGCGGATGGGGAGACCGTGCGTGCAGCTGTTCTCGGAGCCCCGGTGCTGGGTGCTGGGCGGGGTGGGTGCCCAAGGGGAGAGGGGGTCCTGAAGCTGAGGCTGCGCGGGGCGGGATGGGAGGTGGGTGGGTCCCGGAGGTCTGTAAGGGCTGGGTCCAGGCCTGGGCCGTCCCCGAGGGGGCCGCACCGGACTCATTCTGAATTTCAGGACTCTGAATTTCGGGGTCGTTTGCAAGGCCAGCTTCCTGGGGCTTCTGCTTGGAATTCAGGTAGGGCGCGGTCATTCTCGGCTCTGAGGAGACTGTGGCCAGCTGTTCTGTGTGTCCCAGCGCAGCAGAGAGCCGCAGAGGCTGACGTGGAGGCCACCTGTGTGGGCTGCGCGCCCGGGAGTGCTGCGGCTGGAGCTCCGTGGGCCACAGGCCCCGTGCAGGGCCCGCTCCCACGCATCCTCGCCTGTGAGGTCCTGGCTCTGCCACTGCTGCTCCGCGTCCACCGCCTGGACCCTCGGGTGGTCCGTGCCTGTATCGGTGCCTCTCCTGGGCGGGGTGCGGGGGGACAGGGTCAGCCTGCCGTGCGCACCTGCGGAGTCCCTGGAGCCCGCCCGCGCTGACGCTTCTCCTTGTGTTCGCAGCCTCCTCCAGCTGGTGATCTCGGGTCCCGTGCAGCAGTCACCTCACGCCGCGCTCCCCCCGGGGTTCTACCCCCACATACACACGCCCCCGCTGGGCTACGGGGCCGTCCCGGCCCACCCCGCCGCCCACCCCGCCCTGCCCACGCACCCTGGGCACACCTTCATCTCGGGCGTGACGTTTCCCTTCAGGCCCATCCGCTAGGCTGGCCCGCGTGTGCCTTCTGCGCCCTCGCTGGACGAAGCCTTCCGAGAAGGAAGGGGCGGCTAGACCCCCAGAAGAGAACCTCGGGGAAGGGGCCGGGCAGCCCCTCCCCGCCGGCAGAACCGTCTCGGTGTCACGGAGTCCAGGTGCTTCCCACCCGGTCGCATTCTTTGACGTCCAGATTGGATGGTGAAGGGAAGAGTCCAGCCTCTGCCGAGAGCCTGCTGCGTGCGTTTTCAAAACATGCCGATCCCGGGAGCCTCTCTTCTCTACGCATTTCAGACATACAGCCTGTGTGGCGAGGAGTGTGACGGGAGGAGCCACAGGTGCAAGCCCGTGTGTCTGGCCTCTTTCCTCGTGAAGACGATGTGTCCCCGCCAGAAAAAGTGGGCTCCTTCTGCAGCCCCGTGAGCTGAGCCCAGGCTGCGTAGTGACCACAAGCTTATGTGCAGCACTGCTCAGGGAAGCTGTCAGGAATTCCCCTCACCTCGGAAAGGAACTTCTCAGTTTTATTGGGGGTGTCTAAATTTTCCTTTCATATGTTCAAATAAATTTTTCTAAACAGTCATGTAGACTTTATGGAATGTATTTTTAACAGCTTCATAAATGTTGATTCCAACTGCAGGTATTTTCTTCCCAATCTCTTTTTTTTTTTTTTTTTTTGAAGACAGAGTCTCACTCAATCGCCCAGGGTGGAGTGCAGTGGCATGATCTCGGCTCACTGCGACCTCCGCCTCCCGGGTTTAATCAATTGTGACGCCTCAGCCTCCGAGTAGCTGGGACTACAGGTACATGCCACAACGCCTGGCTAATGTTTTGTATTTTTTAGAGATGGGATCTTGCTAGGTTGCCCAGGCTGGTTTTGAACATTTGAGCTCAAGCGATCCGCCCACCTTGGCCTCTCAAAGTGCTGGGATTACAGGCGTAAGCCACTGCACCTGGCCTCCTTCCCAATCTCTTATGATCGTCGTAGTTTTTAGTCATTTCTTTTGACGGAAACAGCTTGGACACCCATGTCCCCAGCTGAGCCTGGCAGCTGAGGTCAGTGGCATAAAGTGCTCCAGGTCTTTTTTTTTTTTTAAGACAGGGTTTCACTCTGTCGCCCAGGCTGGAGTGCAGTGATGTGATCTCAGCTCACTGCAACCTCCGCCTCCCAGGTTCAAGTGATTCTCCTGCCTCAGCCTCCCAAGTAGCTGGGATTACAGGCGCCCACCACCACGCCTGGCTAATTTTTGTATTTTTAGTAGAGACAGGATTTCACCATGTTGGCCAGGCTGGTCTCGAACTCCTGACCTCAGGTGATCCGCCAGCCTTGACCTCCCAAAGTGTTGGGATTACAGGCGTGAGCCACTGCGCCCAGGCTGCTTCAGGTCTGTTTGCTTTGGGTCACATTTCTTCCCTCAGGTACAAAACACAGCCATTGGGGATCTTTTTCCTACTGAAAAGGGAAGGTGTCTGCTTGGAGTCCTCCCTTAACTGACTTCAGGAGTAAGGAAAGATCAGGAACCATGTCACTGGCTCTCCTAGCCTGAAGTGAGAGATGGAAACAGCAAACATAGAGCATTAAAAGATGGAGCTTACCTTGCAGGGATGAAATTTAACCTCCTGGGGCCAGGTGCAGTGGCTCATGCTTGTAATCCCAGCACTTTGGGAGGCCAAGGTGGGCAGATCGCTTGCGGCCAGGAGTTGGAGACCAGCCTGAGCAACATGATGAAATTCCGTCTCTACTAAAAATACAAAAATTAGCTGGACGTGGTGGTGTGCGCCTGTAAAATCCCAGCTACTCGGGAGGCTAGGGCAGGAGAATCGCTTGAACCCAGGAGGTGGAGGCTGCAGTGAGCCAAGGTTGTGCCACTGTATGCCAGCCTAGGTGACAGTGAAATTCTGTTTCAAAAAAAAGAAAATTGGCTGGGCGTGGTGGCTCATGCCTGTAATCTCAGCACTGTGGAAGGCCGAGGTGGGCAGATCACCTGAGGTCAGGACCAGCCTGGCCAACATGGTGAAACCCCGTCTCTACTGAAAATACAAAAATTAGCCAGGTGTGATGATGTGTACCTGTAATCCCAGCTACTCAGGAGGCTGAGGCAGGAGAATCACTTGAACCCCAATTGCTTGTTGTTTTGACACAGAGTCTCACTCTGTCACCAGGCTGGTATGCAGTAGTGTCATCTTGGCTCGCTGCAACCTCCACCTCCTGGGTTCAAGTGATTCTCCTGCCTCAGCCTACCAAGTAGCTGGGACTATAGGCACCTGCCACCACGTCCAGCTAATTTTTGTATTTTCAGTAGAGACAGGGTTTCACTATGTTGGCCAGGATGGTCTCGATCTCTTGACCTTGTGATCCACCCGCCTCGGCCTCCCAAAGTGCTGGGATTACAGGCATGAGCCACCGTGCCCGGCTGAGTATTTTCATGCAACACACTTCCCTGTCCTGGAACGGTTGATGGCATTTATTGGGTGTTTGACCTGAAGAGCGACAACCGACATTTACACACTAGGCCACTGCCAATGCATGCTTTCCGTTTTTTAAAATTGTATTATTTTTATTTTCCTTTTTGTTGTATTCAGAGAATGCAAGCATTTCTAGGGAAGGACTCTTGAGAACGTGCTCCATTAAAATGAAGGGCAGCGTCATCGATGCTCACTGCAGCATTAATCTCGGTGTTTCTCCCTCGTCTGCTGCTCCTCCCCAGAACAGAATCCAAACCTTTTCCATCATCTCCAGGAGGAGACAAACTTCCTGCAGCCCCACAGCTGCTGTCCGGGAGCAGCTCTAAGTCTGTCTTATTCCAGTCCCTTTCAAGGCACCTGCTCCTGGCCCACCAGCTTTTCTTCTCAGGCGCAAAGGATCAAGAATCAAAATGGCACTGGACTTCTCTACTAGCAACTCTGGAAGCTAGAAGACAATGAAACTGTTTGTTAATTGCACCACGGCACTCCAGCCTAGGAGACAGAGTGAGACTGTCTCGGAAAAAAAAAAAAAAAAAATGTCTTTAACATTCTGAGGGGAAACAATTGCCAATCTATAATCTATAGTTGAGACAGGGCTGGGCGCAGTGGCTCACGCCTGTGATCCCAGCACTTTGGGAGGCCGAGGCAGGCGGATCATGGGGTCAGGAGTTCAAGACCAGCCTGGTCAATGTGGCAAAATCCCATTTCTACTAAAAATACAAAAATTAGCTGGATGTGGTGGCAGGCACCTGTAATCCCAGCTATTCAGGAGGGTGAGGCAGGAGAATCACTTGAACCTGGGAGGTGGAGGTTGCAGTGAGCTGAGATGGCACCACTGCACTCCAGCCTGGGCAACAGAGCAAGACTCTGTCTCCAAAAAAAAAAAAAAAAGCTGAGACAGGAAGATCACTTGAACCCAGGAGTTCAAGGCTGCAGTGAGCCATGATGGCACGACTGCACTCCAGCCTGGGTAACAGAGCAAGACCCTGACTCAAAAAATAAGAAAGAGACAGACATAGTGTGAGAACAGGGATTAGTATGAGGATAACAAAGGCAAATCCCGGAAGGATGGCGGTGGAGGGGGGGTCCCAGGTTGACAGTGGGCAGCAGCTCCGACAGCAGCCTGCCCAGTGTGGTCCCGCAGGGAGGAAGCCCCTGAAGAAATGCCCCCAGGAAACAAGTGAAGCAAAAACCTTCCTGACCAGATTGACTAGGTGGAAAGTTGAGCTGGGAGGTATTTATAGCTCCAAAGGAGGATGTGGGAAGGCTTACTAAAATATTCTAGCTGGGGCCGGGCATGCTGGCTTATGCCTGTAATCCCCGCACTTTGGGAGGCCGAGGCAGGTGGATCACTTGAGGTCAGGAGTTCGAGACCAGCCTGGCCAACATGGTGAAACGAGTGAAACTCCATCTAAAAAAAAAGAAAAAAAAAAAAAGAAAAAAAAAAAGAGATTCTAGCCCGGGCCGGGCATGCTGGTTTATGCCTGTAATCCAAGCACTTTGGGAGGCTGAGGCGGGTGGATGACTTGAGGTCAGGTGTTCGAGACCAGCCTGGCCAACATGGTGAAACCCCGTCTCTACTAAAAATACAAAAATTTGCCAGGCGTGGTGGCACACGCCTGTAGTTCCCAGCTACTCGGGAGGCTAAGGGAGGAAAGTCACTTGAGCCTGGGAGGCAGAGGTTGCAGTGAGCTGAGATTGCGCCACTGCACTCCAGCCTGGGTGACAGAGCAAGACTCCATCTCTAAATAAATAAATAAAATAGCTGGGTGCAGTGGCTCATGCCTGTTAATCCTAGCACTTTGGGAGGCTGAGGTAGGAGGATTGCTTGAGGCCAGGAGTTCAAGACAAGGCTGGGCAACATAGGGAGACCTCGTCTCAACAAAAAAATAAATCAGCCAGGTGTGGTGGTGCATCCCTGTAGTCCTAGCTACTTGGGAGGCTGAGGTGGGAGGATCACCTGAGCCTGGGAAGTTGAGGCTGCAGTGAGCTGTGATTGTGCCATTGCACTGTATCCTGGGCAATGGGAGTGAGACCCTGTCTCAAAAACAAACAACAAAAAGCTCAGTGGGAGGAACTGTGTGTGGACTGGGTGGGACCCCTCTCTGGTGGCACAGGTGAGCAACGAGCCTGGGGGAGGGAAGCAGAGCCTGCAAGGTGTCAGAGAAGGGGCCAAGAGGAAGGTGAACCAAGGTGTTTCTCCTTGGACAGCATGGCAGAAGTGTCCAGTGCTGCCCAGAGGCCAAACATGATGAGGGTTTAGTGATGTGGACGTTGCCAGTGACGTCACGGGGAGTTGTCTGGCTGCGGTGAGGCCAGGTCAGAGAGGAGAAGGAGGGATGGGCAGATGGGGATATGGCAAAGGAAGGTTGGCTGTCGAGGGCAGGAGAGAGAAGTGGGTAGCTCTTTTATATTTTACAGACAGAGTCTTTTTTTTTTTTTTTTTGAGACAGAGTCTCACACTGTCACCAGGCTGGAGTGTAGTGGCGAGTGGCGTGATCTCGGCTCACTGCAACCTCTGCCTCCTGGGTTCAAGTGATTTTCCTGCCTCAGCCTCGTGAGTAGCTGGGACTACAGGCATGCGCCACCACGCCCAACTATATATATATAGTGTGTGTGTGTGTGTGTGTGTGTGTGTGTGTGTGTGTGTGTGTATTTTTATTAGAGACAGGGTTTCAGCATGTTGGCCAGGATGGTCTCTATCGCTTGACCTCATGATCCGCCCACCTTAACCTCCCAAAATGCTAGGATTACAGGCATGAGCCACTGCGCCTGGCCAGCAGACAGCCTTGCTCTGTCGCCAAGGCTGGAGTGCAGTGGCATGATCATGCCTCACTGCAGCCTCCAAAGCCAGGGCTCACACGATTCTCCTGCCTTGGCCTCCCAAAGTGCTGGGATTACAAGCATAAGCCACTGCGCCTGGCCAGGGTAGCATGTTTTTAAGATGGGAGAGCCCTGAGGATGTGTAAATCCTGTCAGAAAGAAGCCAGCGGAGGGAGAGGATAAAGACCTGAGGAGGGAGGGGCTCCTCAGGGCATGAGGTCTTGCAGGAAGCTAGAAGAGGCAGGTCCACACCTGCTCTGATCTTAAACTCCTGCCCATATCCTCCTCACCCTATCTGCTTGTCCTTATCCTGCCTAGCAGGCTGCCATCTCCACTTCACAGATGCAAGGCAGTCATTTGCCTGCAGTCACCTGGCTGCAAAAGGTCCCATGACCCTAGATGACTCTGTCTCCAAAGCCAGGTTCTTGCTGCACTTTTTCTAGCCTGGGGCAGAAGCCACCAGAGTGCAGGCTTTTCAGGCAAGGGCCAGAGAGGAAGCCTCAAACTCCAGTGCCTGTGGGGGCCAGAGAGATTCCAAAAACAGGACAAGGTGGCCACCTGTGCCACAGCAGTGTGAGCCCAAGGACAGGAGGAAGGGAGGGGGCTGTGCACCCTGAGGGCTCTTGTCCCCCGCTAGGAGGGCATTCCTGCTGCACCCCAGGAGCACCTCCCAGATTCAAGCGATTCTCCTGCCTCAGCCTCTGGAGTAGCTAGGGTTACAGGCATGTGCCACCATGCTCAGCCAATTTTGTATCTTTAGTAGAGATGGGTTTTCTCCATGTTGGCCAGGCTGGTCTCCAACTCCCGACCTCAGGTGATCCGCCTACCTCGGCCTCCCAAAGTGCTGGGATTACAGGTGTGAGCCACCACACCAAGCACGTTTGCTTGTTTTTAGATGGAGACATGGTCTTGCTCTATCACCCAGGCTGGGGTGCAGTGGCGCGATCATAGTTCACTGCAGCCTCGACCTCCTCCAGGGCTCAAGTGATCCACCCACCTTGGCCTCCAAAGTAGTTGGGATTACAGGCTACTTTTTAGTAGCCCAACTAATTTTTTAAAAACCTCTTTTGTAGAGATGGGGTCTTGCTATGTTGACTAGGCTGGTGTCAAACTACCAGCCTCAAGTGATCCTCCCGAAGTGCTGGGTTTACAGGCGTGAAGTACCATGCCCTGCCCCCAGGTCTTTGGGTTTTTCTGAAGAATTTGAGCATCCCAATTTGAATTTGAATTCTCCAGGTTAGAGAGGTTTGTGCACCAAGAACAGGAAAGTTAGGTGGTGGAACATTAAGACGGGGTCAGGGAAGGCCTCCCTTGGAGAAGACCCCTGACCCAGGCAGGAATCCACTTGCCAAGTAGGGAAAGAGGAGAGGAGAGGGTGAGGGAGGTGGGAGGCCTGACCACCAGCCTTGTGGTCAGCGAAAGGCCGCAGGGGCGCTGGGAGGGAGGATTCCAGCTCTGCCAGTTCTCCACGGTGGCCTCATTTGATCGATGCGGGTCACAGTCCCTGATCGGGGGAGGGAGGCACACACTCCCTACTGGCCTGCCGTCCCCAGCCCAGGGGTCCAGGAGGAGGGCTCCACGGTGCGGACCCGGGTGGCCTCTCCAGGGCCTGCTCGGGCCGGGCCCGGATGGCGCCTACTCCCTCTCCGAGTGCCATTGAATTAAGTGCTAATTAGCCACAATTTGCACCCCGGCAGGGGCGCCCCGAGGCCACGCCTGCCCTGCAGGGGGTGGCAGGGATCGGGCTGGGTACCCCCCACCCAGACACCCAGGCAGTGACAGTCGCCAACCCGTGGCGCGAGGACACGCGCAGCAGGGATGCGGCACAGCGCGCTCTGCGCTCGGCACCGGCCAGCCCGGGACGCCCCAGGGGCCGCCGCATCGTGTCCCCCGGGCCGGGTGAGTGGCCGGGCCGGGAAGGGTTAAGCCCACCGAGCTGCGGATGCCTAGAGCGGCGGCGGCGGTGGCGGCGGCGGCGGGGGCCGGGGCGCGGGGGCGCGGCGGGCGGGCAGGGGCGGGGGACAGGATGCGGATGCCGGGGGGGACTTCCTGTGCCGGCCCCCGCGCCCCCGCCCCCGGCCCGGCCAGCGGCCCGCACGGACGCACTCCCGGGCGGGCGGGCGAGCCCAGGGGGACCCGGCCCTGCCGCGGCGCCCGCCCCGCCCCCGCCCCGGCCCCCGCGCGGCCCGGCCCAGGCCGCCCGCAGGCTCCGGGCACCTGTAGCCCCCGAGGCCCCGCGTCGTCTGGCCGCCGCCGACCCCAGGCGGGGCCACCCCGTGGTGCCGACCCCGGGCGCCGGCCTGGATCCCGCTGCCCGCGATGGTCCCGGGGGGCCGGCCCTGAGCCCCGCGCGGGATTCGGGGCGCTGCCTCCCGCCCCGGCCCTCGCCGGAGAGTCTCCACCAACTTCTGCTCGGCCGCTCCTCTCGGCCCCTTCCCTTGGCCCAGGGCGACCTCGGCAGCCCAGACGGCGTGGACCCTCCGGAGTGCCCAGAAAGCCCCCAGGGTGGCCCTGCGCCTCCCGGTTCTTTCTGGATGGAGGCGCCTCCGGAAGGAGCCGGCTGCACGCCGTGGCCTTCACCTCGCAGCCTCTGCTGACCACACCTCCCTAGCGCAGAGGCTGCCCCGGGCGCAGGAAATGCTCCACCAGGTGAGGCCCAGGGGGTCGTTGGCGCTGGGCAACCGGGGACGCGTCGCTTGAGAGAGTTTGGACTGGATGGCACGAGTCGGCCTGTTTAGGGGAGAGGGGCCAGCTCTGCACGGGCCAGGGTGGACTCTCAGGAGCGCCTGAGCACAGGGCCAGGCCGTGGGTGACAGTGCTCTGGACACCTGCCTTGCCCAGGAGCTGGGGTGGCAGCTGACACACGTGGCCTGCTGGTGGCCTTCTCAGAGCAGGCCGGGAAGGCAATAGAATGGAAGGGCGCCAGGCGCAGTGGCTCACTCTTATAATCCCAACACTTTAGGAGGCCGAGGCAGGAGGATCGCCTGAGGCCAGGAGTTCGAGACCAGCCTTGGGCAACATCGTCTACAATATAAAAAAATATAAAAATTAGCTGGGGGTGATGGCACGCACCTGTAGCCCCAGCTACTCGGGAGGCGGAGGCAGAAGAATCCCTTGAACCGGGGAGATGGAGGTTGCAGTGAGTCCAGATCGCACCACTGCACTCCAGCCTGGGCGACAGAGTGAGAATCCGTATCAAGGAAAAAAAAAAACATATTAAAAAAAAAAGGAGGCAGGGAGGATGTTGATGGACAGTCTCTCTTTGGCCCCAGAGCTCCCCGCCCTGAATGTCCCTTTGGTGACTCTAGCTTTCCTCCCTTGTGAAGGGCTGATACCCACAGTTGTGTCTCAGTGGGGCTACCCCACTCTCCATCCCCCTGTGAAAAGTCAGGAGAGGCAGCCCTGCCTCTGTGCAGGTGACAGCCTCTGGTGCTGTCTGCCACCTCCCCAGCCCTGAGCCTCCAGGCCGCCGGCACCCTCCGTTCCCCACTGTGGTCTGGACAGTCTTGTAGTTGCAGCAGGTGTGGAGCTGACTGCTCTGGGTGGCCCGAGGCAGAGGTGTAGGGCCTTTGGGGGCCTGTGGCACCTGGCGGGGGGCTCAAAGCACTCCAGCCCGTCTAAACCGCTTCCTTCCTTTCAGCACAGCCGACTCCCGGGAATTGGGGTCTGACCGTCAGGATGGAAGTGGGGTCAGCCACCGAGACCTTCGTGCTGGAACTTCGATGTCTTGAGGATGGGGGCCCAGGGCCTGACACCCTCTCAGGTGAGGGCCTCGGGGGATCCCTTGACAGAGCCCCATGCCTTCCTGCTGTGGCAGAAGGAGGCTCAAGGGTGGCGGGCAGCCCGCACAGACTCACACCAGCCAACCTCAGCTGCACTGAGTAACACCACCAGCTCTGCCTTGAGATTTCCTAAGGTGGCTGTGTCAGGCAGGCTGAGGCCAGACTGATGAGGGGCTCCCTGCTCCCCAAATGGGTGCTGACTGGACTTACACTCACACGTGCTGCTGGCTGGAACTCATTGCTGTGTTTCCTGGCAGCCAGAGGGCCTCCACCATCCTCCCACCTCGCCCCAGCTCCTGAGTCAATCTCCACTCAATTTCCCGGATCCGATTCAGGTACTGATAGGCTCTCTTCCTCTGCCCCTCCTGTCCCAGATGTTGGCTCCATGGCTGCTTCTCCCCTGTGGCCTCCTAACCTTTTCCACTTTACCTTGACCTCTGCTTGCATCTGTTTTTCTCTACCTGATGCCCAGGGGCAGATGTGGTACTGCAGAACCTTCCAAGACCTCTTCCTCTGGGACCCACTCTGGGCAAACCTTTTCTGGTAGCCACACTCATGAGAGCCAGTTTCCATTCTGTGCTTTAAGGGTGCTGAGTGAGGGCCTGGGGCAGGGCGGGACAGAGCTTGAAAAGGACCAAGGGAATTGGAGGGGTGGGATGGGGATGTGTGGAGTCAAGAAGGACCCTTCTGACCGGGCATGGTGGCTCATTCCTGTAATCCCAGCACTTTGGGAGGCCGAGGCGGACAGATCACTTGAGGCCAGGAGTTTGAGACCAGCCTGGCCAACATGGTGAAACACCGTCTCTACTACAAATACAAAAATTAGCTGGGTGTGGTGGGCACCTGTACCCAGGAGGCAGAGGTTGCAGTGAGCCAGGATCATGCCACTGCACTCCAGCCTTGGTGTCAGAGTGAGAGTCTGTCTCAAAGAAAAGAAGAAGAAGAAGAAAGGAAGACCCTTCTGACTTGTAAATTTGGCTGACAAAACTTTGGGAAGGTATACACGTTAGACAACATTGAACTAGATGTTCACTAAAATGCCTTTGTTCAAAATGCTGAGGTCAGGCACAATGGTTCACACCTGTAATCCCAGCACCTTGGGAGACCGAGGCAGGTGGATCGCTTGAGCTCAGGAGTTGGAGACCAGCCTGTGAAACATGGCAAAACCCCATCTCTACAAAAAGTTTAAAAAATTAGCTAGGCATGGTGGTGTGTACCTGTAGTCCCAGCCACTTGGGAGGCTGAGATGGGAGGATCGCTTGAGCTTGAGAGGTTGAGGCTACAGTGAGCTGAGATTGCGCCACTACACTCCAGCCTGGGTGACAAGAGTGAGATCCTGTCTAAAACAAACAAACACACAAACAAAAACTGAAATTGCTGCCCCAGGGAGTCAGAGTGGCCTGTGGTCAAGACTGTGCCAGAAAAGAGGAGACTCACACAGAGGCACAATCTGTCTCATTCCTCCCAGAAGGGGTAGGAGAAAGGAGTGTCCATGAGACATTGAACTTGCTGGGGGGACAGTTTTCACCCTGTCTTCTCCTACCATGTGCTTCCCCCCAGCCGATGTAAGTGTCTATGAAAAGCACACTCACGGATCTATTAGCCTAACCAAAGGTTATTAGGAATATTTTACTAGAGGAAATTATATGCACACAGATCTCCCTTGGTGGATTTTTTTGTTTTTTTTTTTTTGAGACAGAGTCTCGCTCTGTTGCCCAGGCTGGATTGCGGTGGCTAAATCTTGACTTGCTGCAATCTCCACCTCCTGGGTTCAAGCAGTTCTCCTGCCACAGCCTCCCGATTAGCTGGGACTATAGGTGCATGCCACCATGCCCAGCTAATTTTTGTATTTTTAGTAGAGACAGGGTTTCACCATGTCCCTTTTTTTTTTTTTTTTTTTTTTTTTGATAAGGAGTCTTGCTCTGTCGCTGGGCTGGAGTGCGGTGGTGTGATCTCAGCTCACTGCAACCTCTGCCTTTCAGGTTCAAGCGATTCCTCAGCCTCAGCCTCCCGAGTAGCTGGGACTACAGGTGCACACCACCACGCCTGGCTAATTTTTTGTATTTTAGTAGGGATGGCTTTCGTCATGTTGGCCAGGATGGTCTCGATCTCCTGACCTTGTGATCCATCCGCCTCGGCCTCCCAAAGTGCTGGGATTATAGGTGTGAGCCACTGCGCCCGGCCATCCCTTGATTTTATTAAATCAATATATTCCTGGAAAAGTGGCCAGAAAGCAAACTTTTATAAATCAAAGCATTGTCTTCCATTACAAAATGGAAAACATATGATGTTATAGGGAGAAGAGATGTTGAAATCAGATTTGGGAACGGAGAAAGCCTCCTCAAGTCACACGTAGAAAGAAGGATTGGGATTTTCCAGTAGCACAATAGTAATACTCAAAACGAGAATCTCATGGTGTACAAGGTGTGGAAAGAGAAGCGTAGTAACGGAGTGGTGCTGTTTTTGTAGGGCCTCCCAGGTTTATGCCTCCCAAAGTGTTGGGATTACAGGCATGAGCCACCGCGCCCAGCCAAGTTAGTCCTTTGTATTCCTGAATGACGATCTCAAACAGTCCCAGTCTCCTTGGTATTTTTTTGTCACTTTGCAAACCAATCCTAACCTTCAGAGAGAGGGAATTTTCAAGCACCTACCAGGTTCCAGGTACTATGCCAGGGCTCTCCTTGCTGTACTGTTTAAGCAGATGGTGTGGGTATCACTGATCTATTTTATAGACAGGACTGTGAGCCTGCAGGAGGTTGTACACCTGCCGACTGGTAGAGTTAGGTTCTGAACTGAGGACTTCCCGCCTGAAACCTAGTGGTCTCTCTGACACTTTGGTGATTTTTGGAAACTATTTGTGGTAACAGCTCCAGGCAGCTTTATATAAATTCTTTATTATTTACAGAGAAGGAGAATTTCATTTATTTAAGGTGTGGCTGTAACTGAGGTCGGAGTTCATCATGGAGTTGATGGCTTGGCCGTTGGGAGAGCCGGTTCCGTGGTTTCTACTGGAGGGTGATTAAGCACAACAGATTTCTCAGGATGGTCAGGGAGCCCCCAGCACCCCTGCTAGTGCCAGTGCCAAGATCAGAGCATGGAGCCTGTGTAAAGGGAAGCTCCAAGGAGGGATCAGGGAGCTGGGGTCCAGAGGGAGGTCACCAGCATTCCCTTGGCCACCTACCTTCCTTCCTTCCCTTCTTCCCTTCCTTCTCTCTCTTTCTCTCTCTGTCTCTCTCTCTCTCTCTTTTGAGATGGACTCTCCCTCTGTCGCCCAGGCTGGAGCACAGTGGTATGATCTCAGCTCACTGCATCCTCCACCTCCTGAGTTCAAGTGATTCTCCTGCCTCAGCCTCCTGAGTAGCTGGGACTACAGGCACCCGACACCACACCCGGCTAATTTTTTGTATTTTTAGTAGAGACGGGCTTTCGCCATGTTGCCCAGGCTGGTTTCGAACTCCTGAGCTCAGGCAATCCGCCCACCTCAGCCTCTCAAAGTGCTGGGATTACAGGCGTGAGCCACGGTGCCCGGCCACCTGGGCACATTTCCAAGCCACCCCCGGCCCCTGCAGTATTTCAGTTTCTGCTGGGCTGCTATTGTTACTTGATCCAGCACTTTTGGGCTCCTGCTAAGAGCATGTTAGTGTATCTTTGAGGGCAGGGTAAGGGGCAAGTCCTGGGGTTTGGACCAGAGAGCTTCCTGTAGATCTTTCTCCCTTGGCTTCCTGCCATTTCTTCCACAGGTGGCAGCGGTGGGAGCGAGAGTCAGGAGGAGGAAGAGCCTCAGGAGGGGAGCAGCAGTCCACAGCGGCCAGCAGTCTCGGCCCCAGTGGGGGCCAGTGAAATCACTGAGGAAACCCGGCCGGGACAACGGGAGTTGCAACTGCAGCAGTTAGAACAGCAGCCCGAGCTGCAGCAACAGCCGCAGCCACACCTAGAACTGCAACAGCAGCCGCAGCAAGATGGGCAACAACAGCTATCTCAACTACAACAGGAAAAACACCAATCCATGCACCATCAGGAACTGAAACCAGAACTGCAGCTAATGCACCAGCAGCAACAGTTACAGCCACAGCAAGTGCAAGAGCAACAGCTGTTGCAGCAGCAGCAGGAGCAGTTACAGCCGCAGCAAGCACAAGAGCAACAGGTGTTGCAGCAGCAGGAACAGCTACAGCAGCAAGTGCAAGAGCAACAGCTGTTACAGCAACAGCAGGAACAGTTACAACAGCAGCAGCTGCTACAACAGCAGGAACAATTACAGCAGCAACAGTTTCAACAGCAGCAGGAACAGTTACAGCAGCAGCAGCTACTGTTGCTGCAGCAGCAGGAACAGTTACAGCAGCAACTGTTGCAGCAGCAGCAGGCACAGTTACAACAGCAGCTGCTGGAACAGCAGCAGGCACAGTTACAGCAGCAGTTACTACTGCAGCAGCAGGAACAGTTACAGCAGCAGCAGCAACAGCAGCTGTTGCAACAGCAGCAGGAACAATTGCAACAGCAACAACTGCAGCCTCCTCCCCTGGAGCCCGAGGAGGAGGAAGAGGTGGAGCTGGAGCTCATGCCGGTGGACCTGGGGTCAGAGCAGGAGCTGGAGCAGCAGCGGCAGGAGTTGGAGCGGCAGCAGGAGCTGGAACGGCAGCAGGAGCAGCGGCAGCTGCAGCTCAAACTGCAGGAGGAGCTGCAGCAGCTGGAGCAACAGCTGGAGCAGCAGCAGCAGCTGGAGCAGCAGGAGGTGCAGCTGGAGCTGACCCCGGTGGAGCTAGGCGCCCAGCAGCAGGAGGTGCAGCTGGAGCTGACCCCAGTGCAGCCGGAGCTGCAGCTGGAACTGGTGCCAGCTGCAGGGGGCGGCGGAGCAGCGGTCCCCGGGGCTCCGGCCGCGGTCGTGGTGGCTCCCCCGGGCTACGTGGTGGTGCAGGAGCTCATGGTGCTGCCCGCTGTGGCAGCACCGGCCGTGGTGGCCATCCCGGGCCCGGCAGGCAGCGCAGCGTTGACCCCTGCACGGCAGCGGCGGCGACGGCGCGCCCGGGACCGACCGACCATCTGCGGGGAGTGCGGCAAGGGCTTCAGCCGCAGCACGGACCTGGTGCGCCACCAGGCCACGCACACGGGTGAGCGGCCACACCGCTGCGGCGAGTGCGGCAAGGGCTTCTCGCAGCACTCGAATCTGGTGACGCACCAACGCATCCACACGGGCGAGAAACCCTACGCCTGCTCCTACTGCGCCAAGCGCTTCAGCGAGAGCTCGGCGCTCGTGCAGCACCAGCGCACGCACACCGGGGAGCGACCCTACGCCTGCGGGGACTGTGGCAAGCGCTTCAGCGTCTCCTCCAACCTGCTGCGCCACCGGCGCACGCACTCGGGCGAGCGGCCCTACGTGTGCGAGGACTGCGGCGAGCGCTTCCGACACAAGGTGCAGATACGCCGCCACGAGCGCCAGCTGCATGGCGCGGGCCGCTCCAGGGGCCTCGGCCTGCTGCGCGCCTCGCGGCCCGCGGCCCTCGGTGGCCCAGCCCGCGCGGAGCAGGCCGCTACGGCCACTGCGCCCGCAGACAAGGCACTGTGAGGGCCGTGATCGGGGCTGCCTGGCTGGGAGGGGACCCCCCACCCGCCTCCACCTGAAAAGCTCCTTGACCCGGGTTCATGGGCGCTGGAGGCATCCTGGAATATCCCTGGAGTAAAAGGCTTCCACCATCATCATCATCATCTCCCGGATTCCCTGAGAAAATACCAGGTTCACAGATTCACCGCTAGAAAAAACCATCCGCCAAAAGAGAAGTGGGCTGGGGCTGAAACAGCACACGGGACACGTTTGTCTGCCCTTTGAGGGGTCTGCCAAAAATTTTCCCTCCGGGCAAACTGGACTTACTACGAACGCGGAAAAACTCCCAGTGGCGAGATGATTAATGACACTGGCCGAGGACTGGACACCCACCAGGGAATCAGACGTGGTAAGACACACATGGAAAAGCTTCGATCCTGGTGAAAATGATCCCAAGGAGAAATTTGGGGAGGAAGCAAACTTGTTTGCACTATGTAGAAACTGACTAAGGCATCGAATCGTCCTCAGAGGCATTTGCCTTGAAAATACTTTCCAAGATGAAAATTTATCAGGGTAGGTATAATTCTGATGAAAACGCCTGTGTTCATCAACACAGGGTCAGAGCGCTCACGGGGTCAATGTGCAAATCCAAGCCAGGAAGTCCTGCTCCGGGTGGAAGGTAAAACCTTCCCTTCAGGGAACCAGGGGCTCCGGCGGGCATTGGAGGCAGGTTCTTGGCCTCTGCTGCCATGTCCCCCAGTCCCCCCAGCCCGCATTAATGTCCTCTGGAATAAGAGCCTGTGGCTGAAGCAGAGGGCCTTCTGGGAGAGCTCTCCAAGGTATGGAAGGAGGGTCCCCCAGAAGGAGCTCCAGGGTAGCCCCACTGTGGCCCCCCTGGGCTCCACCAGCTTCGTGCTTCTCAGATGCTACCCAGGGGCCGGCACAGGGAGACCGGGGCAGATTTCTCCTGCACCAGGCTATGGAGGTTTGGAGGGCTGCCTGAGCAGACCCTGTGCCATGGCTGGGGCTGGGGAAAGAATATCTGAGACAAGGTTTGGGAGCAGTGCTCTTTACTACGTTTACCAAATCGTCTGGGGCAGGGGCTGTGAGCCGCAGCAGTTGCTGGTGCCTTGTGGGAAGGTGGGGCAGGGAGGAGGCTGCCCGCCACCTCTGCCCCCAGTCACTTCCTGCTTGACCTGACTCTTCACATGTGGCTGCTTAATTCCTGCCCCCTCCCCCCAGCTGCTTCTCCTTTACTAACACACCTGCTACATTTTACACATGTGTTGGTAAGTGAGAAACAGAAATGAAAAATAAATTAAAATGCAGAAATACAATGTCCTTGTCTTGGTGTTTTCACCTCTGGATTTTGTGTCTTCCATAGGGCTTCCTTTCTTTTCTTTCTTTCTTTTTTCCTTCCCTTCCCTTCCTTTCCCCTGTCCCCCTTTTTCCCTTTCTTTCCTCTTTCCCCTTCCCTTCCTTTACTTTCTTCTTTCTCTTTCTTTTCTTTCTTTCTTTTTTAATGTTGCCTGGGCTGGTCTCAAACTCCCAGGCTCAAGCAATCCTTCCACCTCAGCCTCCCAAACTGCAGGGAGTACAGGTGTGAGCCACTGTGCCTGGCCAAAGATTCATTCCTTTCTTTCTTTTTTTGAGAGAGGGTCTTGCTCTATTGCCCAGGCTAGAGTGCAGTGGTTTGATCACTGCAGCCTCAAACTCCCGGGCTCGAGCAATTCTCCTACCTCAGCCTCCTGAGTAGCCTGAGTAGCTGGGACTACAGATGCATGCCACAGTGTCTGGCTAATTTTTTTTTTTTTTTTTTTTTTTTTGAGATGGAGTCTCACACTGTTGCCCAGGCTGGAGTGCAGTAGCATGATCTCTGCTCACTGCAACCTCCGCCTCCCGGGTTCAAGCGATTCTCCTGCCTCAGCCTCCTGAGTAGCTGAGATTACAGGCGCCCGCTACCACATCTGGCTAATTTTTTGTATTTTTAGTAGAGATGAGGTTTCACCATGTTGGCCAGGCTGGTCTTGAACTCCTGACCTTGTGATCCACCCGCCTCGGCCTCCCAAAGTCCTGGGATTACAGGTGTGAGCCCCTGCACCTGGCCATGTCTGGCTAAGTTTTAATTTTGTTTTTAGAGAGGGGGTCTCACTGTGTCGCCCAGGCTGTTGGGGTTCATTTCAAGGAAAATGTTCCTGGTTGCTCTTGAGCAAGGAGCTTACTGTTCAGGCCCATTACCCAATCCTCCTCACCCAGACCAGCCTTCCAGCCTAAGGCCCTTGGCTGGGTAATGGACTTACTTAGTGAGAACCTCATGGGAGGGTCAGGGACCAGAGGGTGGATGCTTGAGAAGGCCAGCTTTGGGACCTAGTAAGGACAACCTTTGTATCAATTCAGCCCAACTTGGCAGTGGCTCACACCTATAATCCCAGCACTTTGGGAGTCTGAGGTGGGGGGATCACTAGAGGTCAGGAGTTTGAGACCAGCCTGGGCAACATAACAAGACCCCATCTCTACTAAAAATAATACCACTGCACTCCAGTCTGGGAAACAGCGAGACCCTTTCCCCCTCCACCCCCCAAAAATTCAGGCCAGCTGCAGCCTGGAGTGATGGTGCTGAGTTCGCCCTGCTGCACAGCCACTTGGAGGAGCATCGTGAGGCCTGGAGTCTCCTCCCAGCCCTGAGAGTCTTGATTCATTAATTCATTCATTCATTCATTCATTCAGAGACACTAGTCTCTCTGTGTTGACCAGGCTGGAGTGCAATGGCACGTTCTTGGCTCACTGCAACCTCTGCCTCCTGGGTTAAAGTGATTCTCGTGCCTCAGCCTCCCAAGTAGCTGGGATTACAGGCATGCACCATCATGCCCAGCTAATTTTTGTATTATTTTTAGTAGAGACGGCTTTTGCCATGTTGGCCAGGCTGGTGTCGAACTCCTGACCTCAAGTAATCCGTCAGCCTCCCAAAGTGCTGGGATTACAGGCGTGAGCCACTGCACCCAGCCTTGCTGGATGGAGCCCCTTGATGCACCTGAGAATTACCTTCCCCAGGATGGCCCTGAACGCATTAAGACAGGCATGGGAGGAGAGTGCAGCCTGAGCTCTTCTGTTTTTGTTCAGGGCAGCTCCGAGGTGTGACTCACACTCGAGTTTGCCTGTGGGATCCAATCAAAGCATCCCTTGCATATGTATATATAAACAGGGTCTTTCTCTGTTGCCCAGGCCTAGAGTACAATGGCATGATCACGGCTCACTGCACCCTCGATCTCCTGGGCTCTAGCAATCCTCCTGCCTCAGCCTCCTGAGTAGCTGGGACTACAGGTGTGCCACCACACCTGGCTAATTTTTTTTTTTTTTTTTTGAGATGGAGTCTCGCTCTGTCGCCCAGGCTGGAGTGCAGTGGCACAATCTCGGCTCACTGCAACCTCCGCCTCAGAGGTTCGTGATTCTCTTGCCTCAGCCTCCTGAGTAGCTGGGATTACAGGCAGGCGCCACTGCACCCAGCCAATTTTTGTATTTTTAGTAGAGATGGGGTTTTCACCATGTTGCCCAGGCTGGCCTTGAACTCCTGACCTCAGGTGATCCACCCGCCTTGGCCTCCCAAAGTGCTGGGGTTACAGGCGTGAGCCACCATGCCCAGCCACACCTGGCTAATTTTTAAAATTTTTTTGTAGACATGGGGGTCTCACTATGTTGCCCAGGTTGGTCTTGAACTCCTGGAATCAAGCAGTCCTCCTGCCTCGGCCTCCCAAAGCACTGGGATTAAAGGCGTGAACCACCATGCCCGGCCTCACAGGATTTTGCTGGGGGCTGCATCTCTCCTTGGTTTCCTCTCCTTCCTTGACCTGCTTCTTTTACTCCAGCACCCTCTGGGAGCATGGCCTTAATGCGTCACTCACTCAGAAATCCGTGTGTGGAAGTCTGCTGCCCAGCAGCCTGCCCTGAGACCCATGGTGTAGTTCTGGAAACTGGAGTCTGGGCTGGGGCCACTCCCCCATCAGGTGGCAATAGGGACCTGTTTGTTGGGGGTGAGTGCTGGTTACCTTTGGCTGCCTTTTTTTTTTTTTTTTTTTTTTCAAGACAGGGTCTCAGTCTGTTGCCCAGGCTGGAGTGCAGCTATAATCATAGTTCACTGCAGCCTCCAACTCCCGGGCTCGAGGGATCCTCCCATGTCAGCCTCCCAAGCAGCTCAGACTACAGACACACACCACCATGCCTGGCTTATTTTTATTACTTTTTGTAGAGACGGGGTCTCGTCATGTTGTCCAGGCTGATCTCAAACTCCTGGGCTCAAGCAATTCTCCCACCTCAGCCTCCCAAAGTGCTCAGATTACAGGTGCTGGGATTACACAGACTAGGAACTGCCCCTGGGCTGATGCCCCTTTTTGACATGGTGGGTGGGGTTCGAGATACAATAAGTTCTGCCAATCACCTGCCTCCCCAGGGGGGACCTGGTGGGCTGGAAACATGAGGAACATCAGACAAAGGAACCCAGTCCCACTTCATCAAAAACTCAAAACAAGCCAGTGCAGTGGCTCATGCCTGTAATCCCAACACTCTGAGAGGGTGAGGTGGGAGGATCACTTGAGGTCAGGAGTTGGAGACCAGCCTGGCCAACATGGCAAAACCCCATCTCTACTAAAAATACAAAAATTAGCTGAGTGTGGTGGCGGGCACCTGTAATCCCAGCTACTCGGGAGGCTGAGGCAGGAGAATTGCTTGAACCCGGGAGGCAGAGATTGCAGTGAGCCGAGATCGCGCCACTGCACTCCAGCCTGGATGACAGAGCAAGACTCCATCTCAAAAACAAACAGAGACAATAGGGAAAAGAGACCTCAGTATAGAACTGGGTTCAATTCTGGCCGGGCGCGGTGGCTTACGCCTGTAATCCCAGCACTTTATGAGGCCGAGGTAGGCAGATCACGAGGTCAGGAGATCGAGACCATCCTGGCCAACATGGTGAAACTCCGTCTCTACTAAAATACAAAAATAATTAGCCACGCGTGGTGGTGCATGCGTGTAGTCCCAGCTGCTTGGGAGGCTGAGGCAGGGGAATTGCTTGAACCCCAGAGGCAGAGGTTGTAGTGAGCCGAGATCGCACCACTGCACCCCTGCCTGGCGACAGGCAAGACTCCGTCTCAAAACAAATGAAACAAAACCCTGAAAACAGAGAATGCCCCCCACACCTCCCCCATGAAGGGCTCCTGGCCTTCTGCAAACAGGAGGCGGCCTAGGGAAAGAGGGAGGATGAGCGGGCCTATGTCAGCGGCTGGTCCACCTGCCACCCTGCTGCTTATGTGAGCAGGAGGAAAGAGGAGAGGTGATTGGCAGCCTGCCCCAGGGACATGGCCTGCCTGGGCCTGTGCACCCCGAGACAGCAGGAACCAGCAAGAACAAGAAAAACAGATACCCACGTGGACGTTGCTGCTCGGCCCAGCCAGCCACTGGCCTGTTAGTGGGCAGCTTTCCCTCCCTGGAGGGCACTGGAGGTGGCTAACAGAGGTGGGCGGGAGCACCAGAAAGGCAGCCCCTCACTTTCGCCTCAGCCTGAGCTCCTGCACTGTGCCGCTGGCTATCATGGCAGCCAGGGCCTTCAGCTCATGGCATCAGGCCTGGAGTAGGGCAAGGCCCCCCTACAAGTGCCAACCATGAGGTGCAGTGTGCGAGTCACAGACCAGGAATCGAGGGATGACAGAAAGAGGAGTTCCCTGGCCTGCATGGGGACAGGTGGTATTTCAGCCCAGCCTGAAAGGTGGCCAGAGAGGGGTGTGCAGTGGTGGTAGGGGACATGTCTTGAGCAAGAGCCTGAGGTGGGAGCTGGGGGCAAATCCAGGAGCCTGAGTGGTCCTGTGGCTGGAACTTCTTGCCCCCATGGGGAGTCCATGGTGGCTATGAAAGGCGTCAGGCGATGGGGAAGGTTATGACTTGCCAAGGTGGATGGGGGTGTGGCATGTGGTCCCGATGGACAGCAGGAAGCCATCCAAAGGCTGTTTGAGGGAACCAGGTGAGAGATGACAAGACTTCAAGGTGACAGAGTTAAGCTCTGGTAACTGGAATTTTTTCTTTTTTTTCTTCTTTTTTTTTGAGACAGGGTCTTACTCTGTCGCCCAGGCTGGAATGCAGTGGTGCAATCATAGCTCACTGTAGCCTTGAACTTGGGCTCAAGCTCAAGTGATCTTCCTGTCTCTGCCTCCTGAGTAGCTGGGACTACAGGTGTGCACCACCATGCCCAGCTAATTTATTTTTATTTTTAAATTTATTTTATTTATTTGGTTTTTTTTTGAGACAGTTTCGCTCTTGTTGCCCAGGCTGGAGTGCAATGGCGCAATCTCAGCTCACTGCAACCTCCGCCTCCCGGGTTCAAGCGACTCTCCTGCCTCAGCCTCCCGAGTAGCTGGGATTAAAGGCGCCCACCACCACACCCAGCTCATTTTGCATTTTTAGTAGAGATGGGGTTTCTCCATGTTGGTCAGGCTGGTCTTGAACTCCCAACCTCCGGTGATCCACCCACCTCAGCCTCCCAAAGTACTGGGATTACAGGCGTGAGCCACTGAGCCCGACCTCTAATTTTTTTTTTTTTTTTTTTTTTTTGAGACGGAGTCTCACTCTGTCGCCCGGGCTGGAGTGCAGTGGCGTGATCTCGGCTCACTGCAAGTTCTGCCTCCCGGGTTCACGCCATTCTCCTGCCTCAGCCTCCCGAGTAGCTGGGACTACAGGCGTCCGCCAGCACGCCCAGCTAATTTTTTGTATTTTTAGTAGAGACGCGGTTTCACCATGTCAGCCAGGATGGTCTCGATCTCCTGACCTCGTGATCTGCCCGCCTCGGCCTCCCAAAGTGCTGGGATTACAGGCATGAGCCACCATGCCCGGCCCCAACCTCTAATTTTTAAATTTTTTGTAGAGGCGAGATCTTGCTATGTTGCCCAGGCTGGTCTCAAACTCCCGGGCTCAATCAATCCTCTCGCCTCAGCCCCCTACGAAGTGCTGGGATTACAGGCATGAGGCACTGCCCAATAATTCCCAGTAAATGGGAATGATTGTTCAGCAGAAAACTGATCCCTTTGGGAAAGTTAACGTGGGGAGAATGTGGCCTGGCTTTGTGGTCCTTGACACCACCGTGAAAGACCAGGTCGCCCTCTGCCCATTGCCCTTCCAGAAGATGCTTGTCCTCCCTGCCCCAGCTCCGAGTCCACCACAGTCTCCCACTCAGGCAGCTGCAAGGCATGCTGGGAGTGAGTGGCCACTGGGGCTGGGGGCTGTCAGGGACGGAAAGGAGCAGATTCTTCCCTCCTGGCACCCACAAAAGTGTGTCCATCAGACAGGGCTAGATCAAGTCCAGGTCCCCACAATGGAATGGGAAGGAGCAGGCAGCGGTGGGGTCTCAACTGCCGATGAGGAGGCACGCAGGGCTGCAAACACAGTCTTTCTATTTCCTTGACCGGACTTCAGCCTCCCCGGAGCCTCTTCTCCACTCAGCCTTGATCTTTGAGTGTCTGTGTCCGTCTCTGAATTGCCCAGCTGTAGCAAAAATCCTGTCAAGTCAGTTTAGCCAGAATCTCCACCCTTGATATCTGATCAAATCCCTCCTCTCCCATCACCTGCCGGGTGCCATCTGATCGCTCTTGTCTGCCTTCAGCCAGGATCCTGGGAGTCAGTTCAGCCAGAACCTCCCACTCCTTCGTATTTTTCCACCCACCCACTTCCCTCCAACCTGCTCCTAGGCTGGGAGTCTCCACTTGTCCCTGCTGTATTCAGAATTGAGCCCAGTTCTATACTGAGGTCTCTTTTCCCTATTGCAATAGTTCCTGAATAAAATCTGTTTTTTACCGTTTTAACTACTGTCCAGCTTTGTTTTCTTTTTCTTTTTTTTTCTTTTTTGAGACAGGGTCTCACTCTGTCACTCAGGCTAGAGTGCAGTGGCACCATCATAGCTCACTGCAGCCTCAGCCTTCTGGGCTCAAGTGATCTTCCTGCCTCAGCCTCCCGAGTAGCTGGGACTACAGGCTCACAACACCACACCTGGCTAATTTTTTCTACTTTTTGTAGCGACGAGGTCTCACTATGTTGCTCAGGCTGTTCTCAAACTCCTGGGCTCAAGTGATCCTCCCACCTTGGCTTCCCAAAGTGCTGGGATTATAGGAGTAATATGGTTTGGATCTGTGTCCCCACCCAAATCTCATGTTCAATTGTTATTTATTTATTTGTGGAGATTGAGTCTCCCTCTGTCACCCAGGCTGGAGTGCAATGGTGCGATCTCAGCTCACTGCAACCTCTACCTCCTGGGTTCAAGAGATTCTCCTGCCTCAGCCTCCTGAGTAGCTGGGATTATAGGCACTCGCCACCACTCCTAGCTAATTTTTGTATTTTTAGTAGAGACGGGGTTTCACCAGGTTGGCCAGGCTGGACTCAAACTCCTGACCTCAGGTGATCCACCCACTTTGGCCTCCCAAAGTGCTGGGATTACAGGCCTGAGCCACCATGCCCGGCCTCTCAAGTTCAACTGTAATCCCCAGTGTTAGAGGTGGGGCCTGGTGGGAGGTGATTGGATCATGGGGGCAGTTTCTCATGGTTTGACACCATTCCCCTTGGAGCTGTCACCACGAGAGTGAGTTCTTGTGAGATCTAGTCGTTTACAAGTGTGTGGCACCCCTCCCTTCTCTCTCATTCCTCCTGCTGCCACCATTTGAAGTGCTGGCTCCCCCTTCACCTTTTGCCATGATTGTACGTTTCCTGAGGCCTCCCCAGCCATGCTTCCTGTATAGGCTGCAGAGACATGAGCCAGTGAAACCTCTTTTCTTAAATTACCTCGTCTCTGGCAGTTCTTCATAGCAATAAGAGAACTGACTAAAACAAAACATGAGCCACCGCTCCCAGCCTCACGTGTGGTTTTTATAGTAGCACTACTGCCTTCAGCCCACTCCAGGCACATAGAGGCTCAGTGGGGGCATCCATCAGCATCCTTCTCTGCCAGGCTCTCTGCCAGCCCCTGGTGTGAGAGCCCAGGAGGAGCCCAGGAGGGCTTCCTGTAGGAAGAGACAGCTGAGGAAGTCCCGAGAGCCGAGTGAAGGGGAGCTCTGCCCAGTCAATGTTCAGTCCCTGCAGTTGGGTCTGTGCAGATACAGGGCAGGCCCAAAGCCCATGTACTTGAACAGAGATGCTCTCGGCCTCACAGAATTCCAAATGCCCCAAATGCCTGGTAACTTTCCACATACCCTGTGCCCCTGCCAGTGAGACACACGAAGGCTGAAGCACAGAACAAGCTTCACACCAATCACTGGGTGGGCTGGCATCCTCCTCACTGCCAGCACCCACCACAGAGGATGGGCAGGAGCCAGGCAGACAACACCCCAGGAACTGTTTCATGAGTATGCTTGGGTATTTCACCAGCCCCAACCCCACCAACAGCTCATAGATGACTGACATGGAATTGTACTAGTGCAAAAAGGGTATGATTTACTTTTTTTTTTTTTTTTTTTTTTTTTGATACGGAGTCTCGCTCTGTCACCCATACTGGAGTGCAGGGGCGCGATCTCGGCTCACTGCAACCTCCGCCTCCCGGGTTCAAGCGATTCTCCCGCCTCAGCCTCCTGAGTAGCTGGGATTACAGGCACCCACCACCACGCCCAGCTAAATTTTTGTATTTTTTTTTTAGTAGAGACGGGGTTTCACCATGTTGGTCAGGCTGGTCTTCAACTCCTGACCTCAGGTGATCCGCCGGCCTTGGCCTCCCAAAGTGCTGGGATTCCAGGCGTGAGCCACTGCACCCAGCTAATTTTTTAAAATGTTGTGTAGCGACAGGGTCTTGCTATGTTGCCCAGGCTGCTCTCAAACTCCTGGCCTTAAGCTATCCTCCTGCCTCAGTCTTCCAAAGTGCTGGGACTACAGGCATGAGCCAATCCTGGCCTGCTTTTTAATTACTTCCTTCTTCCAATGAGTCTAGGGAAATCTATCAAGACTGAGTTCAGTAGTGAGTGGTCCAACTAAACTACAGTTTATGAAAACCAATTGTCCTCAGGTCAGAGGCATCCTCAGGTGGCCCAGGCCTGGTCTAGCATCTCCCCAAGGCCAAGGACACATAAGTCCCACCAGCTTCCTTCCTCTCCTCTCCGTCTCCTCAGCCCCTCAGCAGTGCTGTTGGAGCAAGAAGCAAAAATCACTGGTAGGGCCCAGCGAGGTGGCTCACGCCTTTTCCTTTCCTAAAAAGTTAAGGGAAAGGAAGAAAAGGAAAGGAAGGAAGGGAAAGAAAGAAGGAAAGAAAGGAAAGGAAAAGGAAAATTATCTGTGGAAGAGGGAGAGGAAGAAATTGAGTCTTGGGTTAGGTATCAGGTGAGGACAGGCCAAGAGGAGATCTGAGGAGATGCTGGGATTATTCGGGGTCCCTGCCTGACAGGGTCGAGGGATCTAAGTCCAGGATGGAGCTGCTGACTCTGTTACACACCCTCCTCCTCTGGGATCCCGTGCTGTCCACATTACAGGTGGTTTTGGGCAACGGGCAGCACTGGGAAGTGACGGTGCAGGAGGGCAGGGTTGGGGTACTCTCTCCTCGCCACACTGTCCCTCCATAATCACAGTGCCCACAGTGGCCCCATCTTTATATCTCCACCTCCCTCCAGGCTTGACAACATCCTGCCCTTTCCTGCCCCTGCAGGGCTAAGGGTGGCAAAAGCCTGGTGCCTTCACATTCCAGCTGCTTCCCTTTACCTGGTGTATTAGTCCATTTTCATGCTGCTGTAAAGAACTACCCAAGACTGGGAAACTTATAAAGGAAAGAGGTTTAACTCACAGTGGCTCACGCCTGTAATCCCAGCACTTTGGGAGGCCAAGGTGGGCGGATCACAAGATCAGGAGTTTGAGACCAGCCTGACCAACATGGTGAAACCCCATCTCAACTAAAAATACAAAAATTAGCCAGGCGTGGTAGTGCACACCTGTAATCCCAGCTACTTGGGAGGCTGAGGCAGGAGAATCACTTGAACCTGGGAGGTGGACGTTGCAGTGAGCAGAGACTGTGCCACTGCACTCCAGCCTGGGCAACAGAGCATGAGACTCCATCTCAAACAAAAACAAAAACAAAAACAAAAACAAACCACCACCACCACCACCAAAAACTGACTCACAGTTCCGCATGACTGGGGAGGCCTCAGGAAACTTACAATCATGGTGGAAGGGGAAGCAAACACTTCCTTCTTCACATGATGGCAGGAAGGAGAAGTGTGGAGCAAAGGGGAAAAGCCCCTTACAAAACCATCAGATCTCATGAGAACTCACTAACATGAGAACAGCATGAGGCGAACTGCCCCCATGATTTAATTACCTCCCATCGGGTCCCTTCCACAACATGTGGGGATCATGAGAACTACAATTGAAGACGAGATTTCAGTGGGGACACAGCCAAACCACATCACCTGGCGACACTGCTTTTGGTCAATTGTTAGTTGTCCTACAGTCAGAGACCTTCCTGGGAACTGCCTGGGGGCAACTGCACCTTCCTACTGAACCTGACGGATCAGGTAGGGTGGGGAAGGGTCTAATCTAGGGATCGGGGGTTCTAAAAGATACCCACAGGAGAGTCAGGCAGTGTCATTCAGATGTGGGCCTGGAGGAAGGGGACAGGGAGTGGTGGGCACTGAGGACCATGGCCACGCTCAGTCCCACCCACAGAAGCTGGTTACTTCTCAGGCCCTACTGGCTGGTGCCCTGCAAACCAGGGGCCTTGTGTTGCCAGAACCTCTGATTTTTCAAATTTTATTTATTACTGGAGACGGGGTTTCAATCTGTTGCCCAGGCTGGAGTGGAGTGGTGCAATCATAGCTCACTGCAGCCTCGACCTCCTGGGCTCAAGCAATCCTCCTACCTTGTTTTCCCAAAGTGCTGGGATTACACGTGTGACCTGCCTCAGCCCCCCAGAGTGCTTAATTTATAGGTGTGAGACCCCGCATTAGAACCTGATTTTTCAATTTTATTTTTTAAACAAGAACGGGACTCCTTATTTTAAAATGTTATTATATTAACTTTAAGACATTTTAAAACACCAAGAGCCAAGCGACATCACTGTGAGGGTCTGATTCAAGGGGTTGGGGCTGCACCCCTCTGTGGGACTAAGGTTTGAGTCCTCCTCTATCTTATTATTATCATTTTGAGACAGTCTCACCTTGTTGCCCAGGCTGGAGTGCAGTGGTGTCATCTCGGCTCACTGCAACCTCTGCCTCCCGGCTTCAAACGATTCTCCTGCCTCAGCTTCCCGAGCAGCTGGGACTACAGGGGCGCGCTACCACGGCCGGCTAATTTTTGTATTTTTAGTAGAGATAGGGTTTCACCCACCATGTTAGCCAGGCTAGTGTCAAACTCCTGACCTCGCGATCCGCCCGCCAAGGCCTCCCAAAGTGCTAGGATTACAGACACCGCGCCTGGCCGAGTCCTCCTCTATCTCTTGCCCAGTCAGGCCTGGGGTCCCCACAGAAAAGCACCAAGAACAATGGTGCAGGCGGGCTGGGAGCTGGGGAAGGGGCCTGGGCCACACCATTCCAGCGGAAGACAGACTCTGGACTCCACCAATGCCAGAGCTCATCCTGACACCCCAGCTGCACCTCTTGGGAGCAGGTGCAGACAGGCTTGTGGGTGGGGGTCTGGGGGTGGCCGCTGAGCGCACCGAACCCTCCCTGGGTTCCTGGGGTCGCCTGTCACTTCTGCCCCCACAATGGCCATCCCCTCTGCCTGGACATCGCTTCCCTGCCCGTGACCCCATGTCCCTCCAAGTGCGGGCTCCACAACCCCAGTCTCCTCCTGCACTCAACCGCCACAGTCCACCCATAAGACGTTCACCCCGCCAGTCCCTCCTCCCTCTCCACCCACAAGACGTTCATCCCGCGCGGGCCCTGGGATCTGGTGGAGGTGTGGACACCTGGCCCCCTTCCCACCACAGGGGTCGCCTCCTCCCTCCACCGTCCTGGGGTCCCGGGCAGGCCCCGTGGAGGGGCGGAGGGGGCCCAGCGCGGGGCCTGGTCCTCAGCGGGCGCCCCGATGAACGAGGCCGGGCTGGGGTTCGGGGAAGGCGGTGGTGGCAGCGGCGGGACCTCAGGGTCCCCTCCGAGACCTGGCCGGGGTCTCCAGGAGCAGGGCGAGGTTGTGGGCGCCCCACGAGTGTCGAGGGCGCTCCTGTCCCATGCCCGCACGCCCCGTCCCCGCCCCGGCCCGAGGCCCAGCGAGACAAACCCCCGCAACCGGCGCTTCACCGCTCCGCGCCGCTGCCCCCGCGTGACCGGAAGTTCCTCCCCCCGCGGGCGCGGGCGGGGCGGGGCCGGCCGGCGGTACTTCCGGTGCCCACGCGCCGCCGTCGCGCAGCTCCCGGGCCGTCACTTTGTGTAGCGCGGGGCCCGCCGCCGGCCAGCAGGCCCCTGCCCCGGTGTCCGGCCCGCGGCTCGGCCAGCCCGGCCCGCGCGGTGAGTGGATCTCGCGGGGCTGGTGGGCGGCGGCGCGGGCGGCAGGTGCGGGCGGGCCGGGCTTGCGCTCGGGGGCGGCGGCGGCGGCGGGGCCGGGCTGGCCCTCGACGCCCGGCGCGGGGAGGCCGCGGGGAGGCGGCGGGGCCGGGGCCTGCGGGGTCAGAGCGGAACGCGGGTCGGGCCTTCCGCGGCAGCGCCCCCGCCTCCCGGACCTCCGTCCGGGCCTGCGCGTTGCCGACTCCTGGGGCCGGTCCAGGCAGGAGGCGGAGGGGGCAGGCCCGGGAGGCCACGCGTGACACCTCGGGGTGCCCGCCCACGCCTTCTCGGCCGTAGCGGCAGGGGCTGGGCCGCGGCCGCCTCCAGGACACACCCATCCAGGAGGGGCTGTCACCGTCTAGGTCTCTGCAGGAGGAGGAGGCTCCGGACGCCCCCTGGGGGGCGGGAGGCGCTCGGCCCGTCGCCCCAGGAGCCCGCTTTGTGACCTTGGGGGCCTTGTCTGGGCTTTCCCTCATCTGCAGAAGGAGCCCCGGTGGGCTGCTGGGCTGTTTCTGCTGCCGGCAGGTGGGTAGGGACACCCATCCCTGGGATTGGATGGGGTCTGGGCTGTCCCGCGTGGCAGCAGAGGTAGGAAAGGGGCTGGGCTTTGGTCGAGGACCCGATGGGCAAGAGGAAGTGCAGGTACCAGGAGGATCAGGTCCCCAGCTCTGCTTGTGTGGGGAGACCTTGGTGCTTGGTTTGGTTCAACAAGTGTGGGCAGGTCTGGGGAGCCGGGTGGGGTGGTGAGAGGGCTACCCTGGGGAACCTGAGATGGCCCCCGTGGGAATAACCTGCACCAGGAGCAAACCCAGGAAAGTAGGGGGATCCAGAATCCGAGGACAGACAGTGAGGGCTGTGGTGGTCCGGGAAGGAGGTCCTCCAGGAGGGCATGAAGACCTGAAGGGCTCTGAGGGCAGCGGGGGCCACCCAGAGGGAATGAAGGGGGCTTGACACAAGCACACCCCCACATCTCCCACTCTTGGAGTTGGGTTTCCCTGGCTTTGGAGCTTTTGTGAAGAGTTTCTATCAACTTTCAAGCTTTGCCTCTTCTTCCTGTCCTTGTCTCGCCGCCTTCTCCTCTTGGAAGATACCTTGTCACCTCCCATTCTAAATGTTGGCTGCAGCACCGTATCCTAGAGTGAAGGGCCCTAGTAGAAATGAGGGTTTGGGGCCAGGTGAGGTGGCTCACGCCTGTAATCCCAGCACTTTGGGAGGCCGAGGCGGGTGGATCACCTGAGGTCGGGAGTTTGAGAAATGAGGGTTTGGGATGACGTTGGTAAAGCCCCCTGTGGCCTCTGGTTTGGGATTGATGCTGATGAGGCCCCTTGTGGCCTCTGACCCAGAGTTGGATGCCGAGGGAGAAGTGAGCAGTGTTTACAGTGGACTGGCAGGCTGGCAAGAAGAGGGAAAGAGTGCAGGCCTGGGGGAGGCAGAGAGAACCCAGGGCGAGTTGCTGGAATCTAAACTCTGCCCGGACCACTGAGGTCCCTTTTTCAAACCATTCTGTTCTGAATCTCGGCTTGGGGACGATGTCTGGCTGTGCTTCTGACCTCTGTAGGAGCTGGTCCTCCACCTTCTCTGGTCATCTGTGGGTGGACTTCTTGGGAGAAAGAACTCAGTGTCCTCTTCGGAGGCAGAGACTCTCCACTGCTTCCGGGGTGAGTTCCAATTCGAAGAGTCCCCCCAACCCCCCACCTCCAGCAGTGGTCAGCCTGTTCTGGAACAGGACAGTAGGGCCAAAATGCTGAGTTTTAAAAATCCTGTGTCCATCACATTGGCTGGCGACTTTGGACATTCTTTTAGTATTTGAATGCTTCTTAAGTGCTGGTGTGAGGGGTATTCAGACATGAGCAAAGGGAGCTTCTGCCGCCCAGGAGCTGGCCGTACTCAGGGAGAGAGATGATAAGACAGTCTCATAAGTGTATTTTTAAGATGTGGTGAGTGCTGTGAGGGAAGAATTACAGGGAACTGTGTCACCCACTGGGGCCCAGGGGGCTGCCTCAGAAGACCACCCTGGAAAAGGGGAAGAGAGTTCCGGGGATGGGGAATAGCATACACACGGCCTGAGATGAGATGAACATGCAGCCACTTTATTCCAAAGCTGTGAAGTGTTCTTCTGTTGTGTCCTCATATATGGCAGCCTGGCTCTGGGAGTTTAAAGTTGCTGCTTCAGGTGGTGGCCAGGCAGGAGACAGCTCTACTGAGCTTGGCATGGCACCTAGGCCCAGCCTGAATCTGTGGCCTGAGGCTTGAAAGAGAAAAGCCCTCCTCTGGGCCTCAAGTGGGTGGCGGTTGGGAAACCGTTGCTGAGTGTACCCAGCACCCTGAGTGCTGGGCAAGGCCGCGTCCTCCTGGAGGTGGCTAGCATAACACACAGCACATGCATTTCAACACTTTGGGCATCTTCACATGCCAAAGAGCTGGGGACACTGAGAAGGCCGGCTTCTGGGAGAGGCTGGAGGTTGGGGTGACGCTCCCAGGCATAGTTCTGTGACTTGAGTCTTTGGGGGTCAGTGATTCTGAAACTAGAAGGGCTGGAGCCAGTCAGGGGGCACGTGTGACCTTTGGGACAGAGGTGGCTTCTGGATGCCTGTGTGTCCCAGCCCTTGACTTGGGTAGGCCTGTGTGAATGCTCAGAGCTTCCTGGCTATTAAAGTGTGGATTTTAAAGCAACTGCTCAAAGCAGTTCAGGAAATGAGTACACGCCACTGCTATGGTTTGGGTGTTTGTCCAGGTGTCGGGCTGTTCTCGCATTGCTGTAAAGAAATACCTGAGACTGGGTCATTTATAAAGAAGAGGTGAGATTGGCACATGGTTCTGCAGGCTGTACAGGAAGCATGATGCTGGCATCTGCTGGCTTCTAGGGGGCCTCAGGAAGCCTTTAATCATGGTGGACGGTGAGGGGGAGTAGGTATGTCACATGGCGAAAACAGGAACAAGCAAGAGAGAGTGAGTGGGGAAGCGCCACACACTGTTAAAGACGACCAGATGTCCTGTGAACTCATTACTCACTGTCTCCAAGGGGATGGCCCAAGATTCAGGAGGGACCCACCCCCATGATCCAGTCACCTCGCACCAGGCCTCGCCTCCAGCATTGGGGATTACGGTTCAGCGTGAGATCTGGGCGGGGACAAACATCCAGGCTCCATCAGTCCCCTTCCAGTCTCACGCTGAAGCGTGATGTCCAGTGCTGGAGGTGGGCCTGGTGGGAGGTGATTTCCAGTGTTGGAGGTGGGCCTGGTGGGAGGGGATTGGCTCATGGAGGCGGATCCCTCATGAATGGTCTAGCACCGTCCCCTTGGTGATAAGGGAGTTCTCAGCTCACAAGAGATCTGGTTGTTTTAAAAGAGTGTGGGGCTTCCTCCCTCTCTCTTGCTGCCCCTTTGCCTCCCTCCATGAGTGGCAGCTTCCTGAGGCCCTCCCCAGAAACAGATGCCGGCGCCATGTTGGTGCAGCCCGTTGAACTGTGAGTGAATGAAACCCTTTTTCTTTACCACTTAGCCTCAGGTATTCCTTCACAGCAATGCAGAAATGGCCTAACACAGCTGCCTAATTGATAGAGAAGTGATAGGTTACAGAGGGAGAGCTAATCACAGAGCAGCTTTCTCCTGTGTCCATAAGAACACCAGGTGTGGTGGTCTGGACTGTTCTTGTGAAGGCCACTCAGTCTTGTTTTAGGAGTTCTGTGGCAGACACTGTCCACTGCTTGAGCTGGATGAGCTAGGGTGGGCCCAGTGCTCTGTGTGGCCAAGTGGCCCGACATTCCAGGATGCTTCTGGGGCTCATGGCCTCACCCCCTGGATTCTGGGCTTGGCTCGCTTTGGAAATGGCCCTGTTCAGGCCAGAGACACTGATGGTGTGTGTCCTGGGTGATGGGCCCGGTCTCAGGTTTACACCCAGAAAGGAGCCACAGAAATGGACTTATCAGCGCTGTGACTCTGCTGTGCCCTTGGGACCCCCCAGGGGCTGGTGAAGGACACGCAGTGGGGAGGGGCGAGGCGTCCCAGGGCCAGCAGTTCCCATCCTGCTGTGTCCATGGCCCTGAACCCTGGACCCTGTGTTAGTGTGGCCGCCTCTCCCCTGCGCTTCTGGGCTGAGCTGTCACTGATGTCAGTGAGAGAGTAGGACACTGTAGCCTCTGGGGCTTTGGTAAGTCAGCCCTTAAGAGTCTCTGATCCCCAAACTTGAAATGTCACAGGCATTTCCTGTCCTCCTGATGGTCTGGCGATGAGCCGTGCATCCACCATGCACTGCACTTTTCACAGAGTGAGGGCTGAGGGCACATGAGGGTGATGCTGGCTCACAGCCCCCACTCTCCCATGTCCTGCAGGAAGGAGCCTGACCTGCCGGCTTCCTGGCACCTGTCTCTCCTCCCAGCCCTGTTGTGCCTTCCAAGTGCCTGCATCCTGTCTGTGCTGAGACCTCTTGGCGTTCCGTGCTGGCCTGGTTCATGTGTGTTGAGGACCAGGTAAGCGTCTCTGTCCTGTGTGTCAGGTGGGCTTTTCCTTCTGGCTAAACATGGGCCACCCTCGGGCTGTGTGATGCTTCCTTGTGGATAAAGACTGGGAGAAATGCCTGATTTACTCCAGGAAAGAGCAGCAGTTCACACCAGGCACGTAGTTCTTGGTGAAAAGGAGCTGAGACTGGCATCCCAGGGGTCACGCGGAGGGGCTCTTGGGGCAGCCTTTCTGGGTATAGAATGTCTTGGTGGTGCAGGGTAAGATCGTGGGAAGGCCTGGTCCTCCCTCATCTCCATTGCCTTCAACTACATAACAGGAGGAGTAAATCCTGCTCCCTGCGCCCCTGCCAGGCTGCGGGAGACGCTCTGAGTGGACCGTGTGGTGTGCTGAGAGCAGCCCGTCACTGGCGTCCATCTGCATTTCAGGCCACGCGGAGGCTCGCTCCCAGGGAGGATGGCAGCGCTCCACACAACTCCCGACTCCCCAGCTGCCCAGCTGGAGCGGGCAGAGGACGGGTCAGAGTGCGACCCTGACCAGGAGGAAGAGGAGGAGGAGGAGGAAAAGGGGGAAGAGGTGCAGGAGGTGGAAGAAGAGGAGGAGGAGATAGTGGTGGAAGAGGAGGAGGAGGGTGTGGCAGAGGTAGTGAAGGATGCACAGGTGGAGGAGGTGGCCGAGGTGGAGGTGGAGGCGGACATGGAGGAGGAGGATGTGAAGGAGGTGCTGGCAGAGGAGCAGTGTCCGGCGTTGGGGACCCAGGAGCGACTTAGCCGTGGTGGTGATGCCAAGTCCCCAGTTCTTCAGGAAAAGGGTAAGAAAAGCAGTCAGCCTTGGGGAGGAGATGAAGGGGGCTGAGGTGGGCCAGGCCAGGGACCTGGTCAGGCCAGGAGGGCTCTTGGGCTGACAGGGTGGAGCTGAAGCCCGGCTTTGCAATGAGGGTGTTGCCAGGGTTCCTGGCCCTGCAGGCTGGGGGCTCAGGGCAGCTGGTCCTAAGAGATCTCTCCCCACAGGCCTGCAGGCCTCCCGGGCTCCAGCCACTCCTAGGGATGAGGACCTGGAAGAGGAGGAAGAGGAGGAGGAGGATGAGGACGAGGATGATTTGCTGACGGCTGGGTCTCAGGTGAGCCGCCCTCTCTGTTTGGGGCTTGGGTAACCCGGGCAGGGTTTCCCCCGGGGCCTCGGCACCTGCTGTTTGGAGGCGTCTGTTGGCAGCGGCCACAGCACTGGAGTCCCCAGACTGGGCCCAGGCCCTGAGGTGGGAGGGGACACAGGAAGCGGCTGGGTGTCCAGCCCCAAGCCCGGGGGTGTGGTCCTGCTCTCCTGGGCGTTGGGTTGTCCTGATTGCTTTGGCTGCCACCCACTCAATGGCACTATGCACAGCGACTTCAGAGGCCTGGCTCTCCCCCAAGGCTGGCCGCTCCCCTCACCTGGAGTGCCTGTCACATGTCCAGGGTCTGGGTTCCTGCTGCCCAGTCAGGTCAGGCACCAGTGCCCATGCTCAGTTTAGTTGCTGCTGCTTGTCCACTCGGGAGTGGGCCCTCCATGGCTGACGTGGCCATTGCACTGGCTTGAGCCAGACTGCATGAAGAGGGGGACTGGGGGTGGGGCTCCTTGTCTGCCGGCCTCTGCTTGAGCCACAGCTCTGCCCTATGAGCTGGGTCGTTCACCGTCTTTGAGCTTGAGTCCCCATTCTCTGGCTGGGATCTGGTCCTTGCTTTCCAGGGCTGTGGCAAGGCCTGAAAGCCCTCAGTGCCATCTGGGCATCTGTGTCCCCTGACACCCATGCTGGAGGGCCTCAGTGGCCTCAATCTTCCGTGGCTCTTTGTAAGGGGCTCCCTCAGCCTCTCACCTGAGGCTCTGTTTCCCCAGGGGCTGGTGACGTTTGAAGATGTGGCTGTGTACTTCTCCCTGGAGGAGTGGGAAAGGCTGGAAGCAGACCAGCGGGGCCTCTACCAGGAAGTCATGCAGGAGAACTATGGGATTCTCGTGTCCTTGGGTAAGGACGGGACCTTTTGTCCCCAAGAGGCAGCCTGGTGTGGTGGCTGCCAGGGGTTTAGCTGTCTGACAGGGGGGCTTTTCAAATCCCAGGGTCTTTCCAAAGGTGGATACTGGGCCCAGCCCACCTCCCAGGGAAGCCCTAGGACCCCATGGCCTCTGGGTGGGGCGGGGGATGTCACTGGCCAGGCAGCAGCCTGAGCCAGGTGACACATCTGTGGAGGCAGTCTGGCTCTGGTGTCTGCAGCATGGCCCCTGAAGCCTCCAGGGGTGAGGAGGAAGGAGAGGGAGGAGGAGGGTTGTGGGCATCTTACAGGTGAAGGTATTGTGAGGGCTTGATGGGAGGGGAGAGCAGGGGAGGACAGGGGAAGGTTCAGAGGGAAGGGACCGCCTGGACCCTCTGGAGCAGGGAGGGTTGGGGAGGGCTGGTGCTGGGAAGATGGAGGTGGAGGGGCACTGAGCGGTGGCGCAGCAGGGGCTGTAGGGCAGCGGAGGGCCCACAGGAGCCGCCTGCAGCCGTTGTCTGTTCTCCTGGCAGGATACCCAATTCCCAAGCCCGATCTGATCTTCCGGCTGGAACAAGGGGAAGAACCTTGGGTCCCAGATAGCCCCCGACCTGAGGAAGGAGACATCGTCACTGGCGTCTACACAGGTGAGCGCAGATGGAATTTCGTGGTTTGTGCCGATAGCTTCTCGGAGCTGTTGTCAAACTTTGGCCTTCACTGCGCTCTCTGCAGACCTGGTACCTGGTGCCTCTGACTGCGCCTCTGCCTTTGCTGCCTGGCTCCTAGTGGTTCAAGTTCCAGAGAGGTCTGAGGGCTGTAAGGTCCTTAGAGAACCTGGAGGCTCCTCTTGGGAACCTTTAAAAATGATCCCCTGCCCCGCGTTGGAGCCTGTGAATTTCTTTGCATGTGAGAGGCCAGCTGTCAGGTGGTCGGCTGAGCCAGGGCAGGCCCAGGAGCCCAGCACGCCATCACAGAGGCCTTTCTGATGGCACAGCACTAGCCGGTCCTCCTGCTTCTCTGCCCACTTGGCCATGTCTGGGAAAAGGCTCCCCACAGTCTCCCTTGCTCTCCCTGGAGCACTATGGGCAGGACTCTGACTGGGGTGGGCAGTTTGGGGGCATTCCGGAGAGGAGGTTTTGGACTGATGGGTGCAGAAGGCGTTCAGGGTGGTGAATTTCCCTGGAAGCCTCAGGCCCAGCTCTGGCTATGCTCCTTCAACTCTAAGGCCCCCTTTATTCATCTGAAGAAATTGAACTCAACTCAGGTTCCCACTGGGGGATGCCACATTGTCAGTTGTGTGGAGGTCCTTCGTGGTGTCTGAGGGGCTCCTAGCATCAGAGAGCTCTGCAGAGGCCCCTGCCCGACAGGTGTCTGGTTTGGGGCTAGGTGATGCCAGTCAGGAGGGGCAATGGGTAGATTTGGAGCACCTCATAGATGTGTTTTCAGATGAAAATACAAGCTGGGTGTGGTGGCTCATGCCTATAATCCCAGCACTTTGGGAGACTGAGGTGGACAGATCACTCGAGGTCAGGAGTTCGTGACCAGCCTGACCAACATGGCAAAACCCCGTCTCTACTAGAAATACAAAAATTAGCTGGGCATGGTGGTGTGTGCCTGTAGTCCCAGCTACTCGGGAGGCCGTGGCAGGAGAATGGCCTGAACCCGGGAGGCAGAGGTTGTAGTGAGCCGAGATTGCACCACTGCACTCCAGCCTGGGTGACAAAGTGAGACTCTGTCTCAAAAACTAAAAAAGAAATAAAAAAAAAAATAGGCTAGGCGCGGTGTCTCATGCCTGTAATCCCAGCACTTTGGGAGGCCGAGGTGGGCAGATCACAAGGTCAGGAGTTCAAGACCAGTCTGCGCAATATGGTGAAACCCCATCTCTACTAAAAATACAAAAATTAGCTTGGCGTGGTGGTGTGTGCCTGTAGTCCCAACTACTTGGGAGGCTGAGGCAGAAGAATCACTTGAACCCGGGAGGTGGAGGTTGCAGTGGGCCAAGATTGCGCCACTGCATTGCAGCCTGGGCGACAGAGTGAGACGCCATCTCAAAACAAACAAACGAAAACCATCAGATCTCATGAGAACTCCCTCACTATCACAAGAACAGCATGGGGGAAACGGCCCCCATGATCTGATCACCTCCCACCAGGTCCCTCCCTTGACAAGACACATGGGGATTACAATTGGAGATAAGGTTTGGGTGGGGACACAGAGCTGAACTATCACTGAGGCCTGCCAGTCCCTCCTCTGTGTCATTGTAGGAGGCCCTTCCTGCTGCCATTCTCCAGACACTCGGAGACCCTCTTGGAATATTCCCCAGGCTTCAGTCAGGAGGGCTCTGGTTGGCAAGAAAGATCACTGCTGCCCCCAGGACGAGTCTGGGATGTGGGTGACGCTCTCAGGAAGAGAAGGGGACACAGGCCTGCGGGGCCCGTCCCTCAGCGTGTGGTCTACTTGTGCTCCTGTTCTCTGTGCCTCTTGGAGGGTTAGGGGTAGAGCCTTGTGCAGGCTTGAGCCTGAGTGGTTCCCTTTCAGTCCAGGTGACAGTACCCTTGTGGCCTGTGCACCTGGCTGTGGTTTGAGAGCTACCTGAGGGGCTGGCTGGGCTAGTGCCTCCTGCGTCCCCTGTGGATGGTCGTCGTGTTGGGGCTGGCAGGCCTGGGATGCTCCCGGCCTTGAGTGAGTGTGTAAAGTCAGCCTCTGAAATGTGATCCATAGCCTGTGTACTGAGTGGCTACCCTCTCCTGATGCTCCCCGCCTCCCCCAGTGCTCCCTGCCTCCCCTAGTGCTCCCTGCCTCCCCTGCATTCATTTCTGGTCGGCTGAGCTGGTTGAGATCGCTGGGGCAGGACAGAGGCTGACTGTGCCCAGGCTGACAGTTTGTTTCTAGACTGGAGTCTTGCAAGAGCCAAGTATGTCCCTGTCTTGGGCTCCTTGATCAGTTGGGCCACATATGACATCTGGGCTCTGGCACTGCTCTCATCAGGACCCACCCCTCCTGAGGGCTGCTGAAGCCCCCACCTGCGCTTCAGCCATGCTCCAGCCCCTCCCCTGCCCTGCCTTTTTCCTTACCTGGCTTAGATCCCTGCCCTGGTTGAACCCTGTTTTCTGCCGGCTCTGGTCTGCACTAGAGCAAGAATGTGCCTGGAGAAAATTGTGGCTGTGGGTGCCTGCAGGCCTCACGTGGCTGCCAGTGGCCTTGGCCTGGTGGGCTAGCCCTGTACTTGTGGGACTGCCTTTCCACCCTCCGAGATGGACCCCCTCAGCCACTGCAGACTGGCCCTTCTGAGGTCACCTGCCCCAGTGAGGGGCAGGCCCAGTGCCTGTCCTCAGAGGAGGCCCCTCCTTACAGACCTGGCAGCCTGGCCAGGGCCATGCAGCTGGTTCAGATGCCAGTGCAGAAGCTGTGCCCGAGAGCCCCGCCTCCCCCAAGCACCAATGTGTGGGGCCAGTGCCACCCTCATCTCCCTGACAGTTTGCAGAAGGGAGCGCTGCTAATGCCTATGAACTTGGGCGTGTCACCCTTGTCCACCTCCTCCCTTTGCGACTGTCCCCCGTGAGGGAAGATCTCCCTAAGGCCATCTGGAGTTTGTGTCTGGATGGAGAAAGTTGCACTGGCCGAGTGAGGGGAGGGAGCAGGTGTTGGTTTCACTTGGAACTGACTTCCACAGCCTGCACTCCAGGCCAGTCCCCAGCAGATGGGTTGTCAGAGGGAGAGAAGCGGCGCTGTTCAGTCAGTCCACTCCGGGGACTCACCGTGGGGCCCAGGTCAGGTTGGGCCTGGAGAGCAGGTTCCAGACTCCGAGATGGGCAGAGGTTGCCCAGGGGTGGGAGTTGTAGGTGGTGGCGGCCTGGTGCCATGGGTGATGTGTGTGGGCTACACTGAGCAGCATCCCTGGGTGATGTGAGATGTGTGTGGGGTCCCATGACAGGTTGGGACCGTGTCTTCTGGGTCAGGCATGTGGCTGTGGGGCCACTGTCTTCCCCACAGCTGCTGTGATTAGTGTCCTACATAAGACCCCCACCCTGTGCACAGGGCAGGGCACTTACCAGATGTGTTCCGGGGGCTGTGCTGCTGGGGACATTGGTTGGCCCCTGGGATTACCACTGCCTCCCACACAGTTAAATCAGGGCCTGGGGACAGAAGCTGGAGAGCCTGCAGTTGTGTTGGTGGGATTCTGGGTAAATGCCCGGCTTTGGTGATGCCGATGACCACCCTCCCAGGTTTAGGGACCTTTGTGCATCCAGGGCCTCCCTGAGGGCCTTGGCACTGCACCAGCCACTGGTGAGCAGGAGGGCACTAGTGTGGGCTGGAGGGTGCCCTGCCCCTCCTGTCCAGTCCAAGAGGCAGCCTGCCCCCGGGGCACAGGGCTGGCCAGGCGCCTATCTAGGATTAGGGACTGTGGCCCAGCCTCAAGAGGAAAGGCCTTGGTGGGGATCTGTGGCCACCAGGGCCTGATGGCAGGAAAGGAGTATCACCTGACATTTGGGGGACAACTTGAGCGATGACTAACAGAAAGCATGGGATGGACAGCAGGGGGCCTCGGCATCTGCAGGGACCTGTGGTGGCAGCAGCGCCACCTGACCCCGGGAGCAGTGGAGGTGCTTCTGCAGCCGCATCGCAGGTGTTTACGGATGTGCATTTCATCCTTGCAACAGTCCCACCAAGTGGATTGTAGGTGCTGTTATCAACCCATTTTACAGATGGGGAAACTCAGATTTAAGGCCTTGCCCAAGGTCCCATGGCCAGTGCGTCATGGGAGTGGAATTCACACGCAGGTAGAGCCTGGACCCCCCAGCTGCCTTTTGAAGTGAAGCCAAGGGAGAGATGGTGTAGCATCCCGGCCTGGCCCCTGCCGTCCTGGTGGAACTGAGCAGATGTGAGGCTTCAGCCTGCAGGAGAGTTGCTGTGGGCACAGTGGAGTAGTGAGCCCTTGAGGAACATCTCAGCATTCAGGTTTGAAGGAGAAGCCTCTAAAGACGCCACTCATGCTAAGGAGCAGCTGTGTCTGGTGCTGGCGCCTGTGGAGGGAGTGGGGGGAGATCATTCCTGTGACAGCCCCAGCACCAGCCCTGAGGCCTTTGATTCATTCCCTTGGCACCCAACGTGCTGTGGTGGTCTCCCTCTCCATCAGCTCCTGTCACCTGCCGCTGGATGGGGGGGTCTTAGTGTTCCCAGTTCAGGACACGGACTGTGAAGATTCTTGTGGCCACACTCTGGAAGCTTCTCCCTCCCTAGACAGCTGACTTTGAGCCTCTGATCGGCCTCTGCTTTTTATCACTGAGCCCTTGTGGTCCCTCTTCCGGAAGCCTAGCTGAATGTTGCTAGGTCAGAGTCCTTAGGCCTAAATGTGAGGTGCAGGGGAGAGGGACCATCAGCCCCAGGTTCTCCTCTCCTCCGCTGTCCCCTGGTTTCTGGAGGAAGCAGGTGTGTTGGGTACCCTGGGCTGCTGTTGCATGGTTCCTGCCCCAGTGCCCTCCAGCTGTTGAGAAACATGCACCAGCCCCTCCTAGTCAGCCTCCTGTTGCCCCGGCTTGGGTCTGATGAGTTGAGCTGTGATGAGGCCTCACTTAGATCTGGAAAAGGGCTTTGGATCTGAGAGCCAGCAAACGCCCTCAGGGCCTTGTCCCTAGAGCCCTGTTGGCTGAACACCCTCACTCAAGGATGTTCCCATCCACTTCAACAGAGCCTGGCCTGGGGCAGGCTGGTCTCCCTCTGGGACCCTTCCCAGGGGCCCTGCTACTTCCTGGGACCTCCCATCAGAGTGCAGCCAGCTCAGACTTCCCAGGGACTTGGATGCCCTTCCCCTCCTGCACTTGGTGTCAGTGGTGGCCTGTCACCGTGCCATATGCTGGAGTGTGGCCCACCCTTGTCCCAGTTGTTGGGACAGGTGGCCATGCCAGCTCCAGAGCTGGTGGGGGGTGCCCTCTCTACAGAGCCCACTGGGATGGGGGCTCCCTGCCTACCTCCCCACGTGAGAGGATTCCCTGCTGTGCTCAGGATCAAGGGAGAGGTGATGAGAGGAGCCTCCCAGCTCTGGGCAGCTGAGTCTTCCGTGGGCAAGGCCGCACTTGGCCTGGGAGTCCAGTTCTTTGAGGCTTATTATCCAATAAATGCTCGCTGAGTCTTGGCTGTTTCCTGAGGTACCGATGCACCCCGCTACAAAATCATAGTTGTTCCTAGGCTTGAACCTTCACTGTTTGGAGGGGTCTCTAAACCCAAGACCTGCATCAGAGCCTGAGGGTCAGATCCTTTCGAGCTCTCTGCCAGCCTCCCTACCCTGTAGGGTTGGGGCGTAGGGCTGGGGTGCAGCAGCCTTCCCGGACCTGGGGAGTGTTGCTGCCAGTCGGGGAAGGGTGGCCACTGATGGGGACGGGACTTTTCTTTGCTGCTTTGTGCACGGAGTGGCTGTGGGTGGCAGTTCGAGGTAGACTCAACTTAGTGACAAGAACCTTTTTATTTTAAGCTTACGTTTACTGTGATAGTAAACCAAGAAAGTATCATGAAATGTGAAAGATGAAGTAACCCGTTTTCTGACCCTTTTCTATGATGCCTGTTTTTTCACAGTGAAGCCAGGCCTGTGTGGGTCTGTGTTTTCCTGCGGCTCTAGGTCCCCATATGGAATGCATGTGGGACGAGACAGTGTCAAGGCCATGCAGCCTGGCGGGGGCCAGCGTGCGACAATGAGGGGCCACCTGAGGCCTACTGGGACCTCCTGGGCTCCGACTTTCCCCCTAGGGCAGCACTCAGTGGTCCAGGCTTATCCAGCTAGGTGACAGCTGAAATGGGCCAGTGCCTTGGCAGGGGACCCAGCTAGGGTGAGGAGGAGATTCCCACACCAGCTGTGGGAGCTGGAACCTTCCAGATGCTGAGACTGTGGGGTGGACACCAGGCAGGGTCCATGAAGGTGCCTTGGAGCATCTGGGGCTGCAGGCCAGGTGTCATCCCTGTGTTCCCTGTGACTTAGTGCCTGCTTCATTAGACACCAGTTCCCTCTTGGGTGTGTCACCGTGTGTTAGGTGTATAAGCAATCAACAGGAGCGCCACTGAGCCAGCTCTATCTACATGTTGTTCGCTGCCTGCACAGGTGCCTTGGAGGGCCGAAGGGAGAGGGCAGGGGTGAAGCTTGGTGGGAGAGGGGCAGAATGGGGGAAGCTGAGCAAAGCTTAGAGCTGACAGGCCGGGCGTGGTGGCTCACACCTGTAATCCCAGCACTTTGGAAGGCCGAAGCAGGTGGATCACCTGAGGTCAGGAGTTCGAGACCAGCTTGGTCAACATGGTGAAACCCCATTTCTATTAAAAATACAAAAAAGGTGGCCAGGCGCGGTGACTGACGCCTGTAATCCCAGCACTTTGGGAGGCTGAGGCGGGCAGATCACAAGGTCAGGAGTTCAAGACCAGCCTGGCCAATATGGTGAAACCCTGTCTCTACCAAAAATATAAAAATTAGCTGGGCGTGGTGGTGGGCACCTGTAGTCCTAGCTACTCGGGAGGCTGAGGCAGGAGAATCACTTGAACCTGGGAGGTGGAGGTTGCAGTGAGCCTAGACCATGCGACTGCACTCCAGCCTGGGCAACAGAGCAAGACTCCGTCTCAAAAAACAAAAAAAACGGCCGGGCACGGTGGCTCACCCCCGTAATCCCAGCACTTTGGGAGGCCTAGGCGGGCGGATCACCTGAGGTCAGGAGTTTGAGACCAGCCTGACCAACATTGAGAAACCCCATCTCTACTAAAATAATAATAATAATCATCATCATCATCATCTGGGCGTGGTGGCGCATGCCTGTAATCCCAGTTACTCGGGAGACTGAGGCAGGAGAATTGCTCGAACCCGGGAGGTGGAGGTTGCGGTGGGCCGAGATTCCACAATTGCACTCCAGCCTGGGCAACAAGAGCTCAATTCCGTATCAAAAAACAAAACAAAATTTAAAAAAAGGCTGGGCACGGTGGGTCACGCCTGTAATCCCAGCACTTTGGGAAGCCGAGGTGGGCAGATCACCTGAGGTCAGGAGTTCGAGACCAGCCTGGCCAACATGGCAAAACCCCGTCTCTACTAAAAATACAAAAATTAGCCAGCTGCAGTGGTTTGCGCCTGTAATCCCAGCTACTAGGGAGACTGAGGCAGAAGAATTGCTTGAACCTGGGAGGTGGAGGTTGCAGTGAGCTTTTAAAAAAAAAAAAAGCCCGGCGTGGTGGCCTGAGCCCATAATCCCAGCTACTTGGGAGGCTGAGGTGGGAGAATTGCTTGAACCCAGGAGGCAGAGGTTGCAGTAAGCCAAGATCGAGCCACTGCACTCCAGCCTGGGTGACAGAGCGAGACTCCCATCTCAAAGCAAAAACAAAAACAAAAACACAACAAAAAGCTTAGAGCTGACAAAGGCAGGTCTTCTGTGGACAGGGCCGCCGGCTGAGCTGTCTTCCAGGAAGACCAGGTAGGCGGAGTTCTCCAGGAGCTTTGGGGAAAACTGCCCCAGCGTCTCCACCTGGTTTTCTCAGCACAGGATCCCTGCTTGGGTTTAACCTTCGGTCGCACCCCTTCCTAGAGTTTGATCCGTTCCTCAGCAGGTGGCAAGCCCTGGAGGGAGCCGGCTGCCTGGAAGAGATGTTGGACGGGAGCCCTGGCTTTCTTGGGAGGGGCAGTTTCATGTGCTGAGTGTCCCCAGGTTCCTAGCTGTGGGCGGCGGCTTTCCTGCCCTGCGGCTGTTCAGGACTGGCAGTGGGACATGGGCAACCTCTCACTTGGTGAAAGGAGGTGCCCCGTCCGACTGAAGGAAGGTCCTGCTGGTGGCGTCTCGAAGCCCTGATTTCTCGGGACAGGAACCTGCCAGAGGCTCCTGTCAAGTTCACTTACCTCTCTCTTCTGGCCTGCCTTTGTCGCCTGCAGGAGCCTGGTTCTGGACGGATGACATAGAGGACCACGAGGAGGAAGACGACGAAGACTTCCTGGCAGAGGTGGCCGAGGAGGAGAACGAGCCCCCAGGGCTCTGGTCGGCGGCCTACGGCGTGGGGGACGTGCCTGGGACGTGGGGGCCCGACGACTCGGATTCGGCGCAGACTCCAGAGGGGTGGGGGCCCGACCCAGGCGGCCTGGGGGTCCTGGCTGACGGCTCTGAAGCGAAGCCTTTCCTGCCCGGCCGGGAGCCGGGTGCGAACCTGCTGTCGCCCTGGGCGTTCCCCGCCGCAGTGGCCCCGCCAGCCGGGCGGCCGGAGACCACGTGCGACGTGTGCGGCAAGGTCTTCCCGCACCGCTCGCGGCTGGCCAAGCACCAGCGCTACCACGCGGCCGTCAAGCCCTTCGGCTGCGAGGAGTGCGGCAAGGGCTTCGTGTATCGCTCGCACTTGGCCATCCACCAGCGCACGCACACCGGCGAGAAGCCCTTCCCGTGCCCGGACTGCGGCAAGCGCTTCGTCTATAAGTCGCACCTGGTTACGCACCGACGCATCCATACTGGCGAGCGGCCCTACCGCTGCGCCTTCTGCGGCGCGGGCTTCGGGCGCCGCTCCTACCTGGTCACGCACCAGCGCACGCACACGGGCGAGCGGCCCTACCCGTGTCCGCACTGCGGCCGCAGCTTCAGCCAGAGCTCGGCGCTGGCACGGCACCAGGCGGTGCACACGGCCGACCGACCGCACTGCTGCCCCGACTGCGGCCAGGCCTTCCGTCTGCGCGCCGACTTCCAGCGCCACCGACGCGGCGGGGGCTGCGCGGAGCCGGGTGGTGACGGCCCCCGGCAGGAGCCCGGCGAGACGGCGGCCGCCGCGGGGCCCGAGGACACTGACCCTGGGCCAGAGGGGCCGGAGGGACCTGAAATTGGCGAGGCGGACAGAGAGGCGGAGGCTGCGGCCGAGGAGAGAGAGGAGGCGGCAGTGGCGGCGCCCACCCCCAGCGGCAAGGTGGACCCCGCGCCGGACCGGCGCTTCCTGGAGCTGGGCAATGGCCTGGGGGAGGGCGAAGGCCCCTCCTCCCACCCGCTGGGCTTCCACTTCCCCGTGCACCCCAAGTCCTGGCTGCACCCGGACAGCTTCCCGATCCTGGGCCTGCCCGACTTCCGAGAGCGGCTGCCGGTCGACGGGCGCCCGCTCCCGGCGCCCCTGGGGGGCCCGCTCTCCCTGGTGGAGGGCACCGGGCTGGCCTGCGACCCTTTCGGCGGCGGCGGGGCCGGGGGCGGCGGAGGCGGCCTGCGCGCGTTCGGGCCCGCCATCGGGGGTCTGCTGGCGGAGCCCGCGCCGGCCGCGCTGGCGGAGGAGGAGAGCCCGTGGATCTGCTCGGACTGCGGCAAGACGTTTGGGCGCCGGGCCGCGCTGGCCAAGCACCAGCGCTACCACGCGGGCGAGCGGCCGCACCGCTGCGCCGACTGCGGCAAGAGCTTCGTGTACGGCTCGCACCTGGCGCGCCACCGGCGCACGCACACCGGCGAGCGGCCCTTCCCGTGCCCCGAGTGCGGCGCGCGCTTCGCCCGCGGCTCGCACTTGGCGGCGCACGTGCGCGGCCACACGGGCGAGAAGCCGTTCGTGTGCGGCGTGTGCGGCGCGGGGTTCAGCCGTCGCGCGCACCTGACGGCGCACGGGCGCGCGCACACCGGGGAGCGGCCCTACGCGTGCGGAGAGTGCGGCCGGCGCTTCGGGCAGAGCGCGGCGTTGACGCGGCACCAGTGGGCTCACGCCGAGGAGAAGCCGCACCGCTGCCCCGACTGCGGCAAGGGCTTCGGCCACAGCTCGGACTTCAAGCGGCATCGGCGCACGCACACGGGCGAGAAGCCCTTCCGCTGCGCCGACTGCGGTCGCGGCTTCGCGCAGCGCTCCAACCTGGCCAAGCACCGGCGCGGCCACACGGGCGAACGCCCCTTCCCGTGCCCTGAGTGCGGCAAGCGCTTTTCGCAGCGCTCGGTGCTGGTCACGCACCAGCGCACACATACGGGCGAGCGGCCCTACGCCTGCGCCAACTGTGGCCGCCGCTTCTCGCAGAGCTCGCACTTGCTCACCCACATGAAGACGCACCGCGGAGCCACCGCAGCGCCGGGCTCGGGTTCGGCCCCAGCCCCCGCGCCCAAGCCCGAGGCGGCCGCCAAGGGGCCGTCCAGCGCCGGCCCGGGGGAGCGCGGCAGCGCCCTGCTGGAGTTCGCGGGCGGCACAAGCTTCGGCTCCGAGCACCAGGCCGCGTTCGCCGGGCCCTCGGGCACCTACCGAGAGGGCGTCCTGTGAGGGGCCCGGGGCCGACGGCAGCGCAGCCTGCAGGGCCACCGGCCTCTCCCCTGGACGGCCGGCCCCCCGCTCCTCGGGCCCCGGGAGGCTGAGGGTCCCAGTCCTGGGTGCGGTGCCTTCCCTCAGCCCCCGCTCTGCGGCCCCGGGTCTCCTGCCCGCCGGGTCCGTGAGCTCAGCTGGAGACGTGGGGGAGCTCTGGGGCGAAGAGCAGCGCGGAGGCAGCGAGGCCGGGACGTCACCCCCACGGAGACTGCGATATCCCCTGGATGGGCCCGGGCTGTGAAGCAGGGCGGTAGTTGGCGGGCGATGCTATTTATTTCACTCGGATTCCGACTTGGGTGGCCTGGGGAGCAAGGGACTTGTGCGTTTGCAACCGGGTGTGGCGGCGAGGGAGGGGAAAGCCCTTGCGCCACGGGAGGGTGGGCCGGGCCACCCAGGTGGGCCAGCGGGATGCCTGGGAGGCCGGTGGGTTTGGCTGACCACTTTTTCCCGTTCCTCAGTGGGAGACTTGGGGTCTCTCGGTCATCCGAGTCTGTCCCGAAGGTTTAACTGCGCGCGGCGAGGGGAGGCCTTGTAGGTTTCCAAAGGGCAGAGCTCCAGTGGGAAAACTTGAAACTTGTCGTCTGCGGATATTTATTTCCACCTCTCGTATGGCCTGAAGAATCTAGGAGAAAAAGCCAGATACCAAACTTACGGCCAGGCAGACGGGTCGCGGGTGTTGACAGGGTTCTGAGGGAGTTTGAAGCCTTATTCTCGAGCCGCCTTCTCTCCTCTCCCCACACGTGCACCGAGGTCACCTCGGCGCCCGCCGCACCGGTTCGGTTTTGGTCTCTGCTTGTCCTCTCAGTCCTTTGGTACTTTCGCCTCCCTCAGCCGGAGGTGGCAGACATCTACGGGCGCCCAAGACCCTCACAGCCCTGAGCCCCAGCTTTCACTTCCCTGGGCTGCCCTTCTCCGGGAGCAGGCAGACGCCCCGTTCTCGGAGCCTAACGCTCACTCAGAGCGACTGAGGTTGGTCGAAGGATCTTTCCCCACATCCCATAGTCAGGGCCCTAGGACACCCGCAGGTCCTTTTAACTCTGCTTCTGTCATTACACTAGAACAAGTAGTGTTTCTGTTTAGAGTCCCATTTCACAAATTGGTTAGTGGAGGCACCCGTGGCCTGGCAGCTTGCACAGTGGCTGTCCACCTCAGGGGGCGGGTGTGGACCTGAGCCGTGGCTCAGTGACAAACCAGGCACCCAACTATGCAAGGCCCCTGCCTGGTGGGCGCCCCACCCTCCGGACTGGGCCCATGGAAGCCACTGGGCAGGCAGCTGGGGTGTAGTTTATGTGAAGCCCCCTTCCCCTCCTGCTTTTGGGGCCACTGTGAATGGGGCCAGGAAACGGATTTTTGGTGCAGCTGCATTCCCTTATAGACCTAGTTCCCTCCACGTTAGTGTAGACATGGCCTTGGGGGCTGAGCGCAGCAGCCAGGCTGCCGGGGCTGGGGGCGGGTAGGAGGCACAGTAGTTGGTGGGTGGGAAGAGGGCCTGGGTGAGGTTGCGGGGCGGGGTGGTGAGGAGAGTAGGGGTCCCAGGGAGGCATCGGGGTGCTGGGTAATGGCCTCGGCCCTGGGTTTCTCCTCTCCCTGCGGGACAGGAGCCTCAGAAAGGGCCAAGGGCAGGTGGGCTTGGGGGGCTGTGGGAATCTCAGCTCTAGCCCCGTATGGCCAGGATCTGCTGTCCCCGTCCCTCCTGGGCCCCAGCAGCTGTCCTGCAGCCGTCGGCAGGAGGGCCTGGCTTTAATAAAGACTGGACAAACTGAGCTTCTGACTGGACTCCATGCTGTCGCCACTCCTCGGAACCTGTCAGGGAGGCTCTGCGCGGCCTCAGGTCCAACTTGTTTCTGCAAACATTTTTTAAAAGATTTTCTCTTTTAAGAAATTAGAATGGGTCCTAGGATGGCCCATGAGGAGTTGGCCCTAGGCCAGTGTGGCCCCGTGCTGCCCATGCCCACCGTCTTCCTTGGTGGCCCCCACGCTGCCCCACACTTGATGTAGTGCAAACACCTGTCTTGGGGCATTACTGTTTGTGAAGATGTTGGCCAGGCTTCCAGAGGCCAGAGCGAGGGGCCAGGTACCCTTCGTGGTGGTCCAAACACATTCCCAGTCCTTTCCTCAGAGGCCCCAGCACCATGTGGCTCATCCAGGGCTCTCCTGCTCCAGTACCAGGGCAAGGTGCACATCCCCAGGGCCCCAAAATGCCTTCCTTAAAGCTGATTGGTTGATTTCTTTATTCTTATCACATGGTAGCCCACGATCAGATCTGACTCTCCTGTCCTTTCTCTGTGGGTCTGAAAAATAAGAACTGCTGTAATCAAATGTGATCTGGAGGCATCAGAACAGAGCAATCTAATGCTGCTTTTCTTGCCCAGGCTGGAGTGCAGGGCACGATCTTGGCTCAGTGCAACCTCTGCCTCCCGGGTTCAAGCTATTCTCCTGCCTCAGACTGCCAAGTAGCTGGGATTACAGGCATGTGCCACCATGCCCGGCTAGTTTTTTTGTATTTTTAGTAGAGATGGGATTTCAGCATATTGGCCAGGCTGGTCTGGAGCTCCTGATCTTGTGATCCGCCTGCCTTGGGCTTCCAAAGTGCTGGGATTACAGGTGTGAGCCACCGCGCCCGGCCACAGCAACCTAATATTTCAATAGAAAGAAAAAAAAAAGCCGGGCATGGTGGTATGCATCTGTAGTCCCATCTACTCGGGAGGCTGAGGTGGGAGGATCGCCTGAGACCAGAAATTCAAGGCCAGCCTGGGCAACGTATTGAGACTCCATGTCTGAAACAGACTTTTGAGTGGCAGACAAATACAAAGACCTAGTTAAAAAATGGAGCCCCTTGAGGATCTTACAGTCTATTCAGAAAAGTTAAATGAGGCTGGGTGCGATGGCTCATGCCTGTAATCCCAGCACTATGGGAGGCCAAGGCAGATCCCTTGAGCTCAGATGGATTCCTTGAGCTCAGGAGTTTGAGGCCAGCTGGGACAACATGGCAAAACTCTGTCTCTATAAAAAATACAAAAATTAGCTGGGTGTGGTGGCATACGTCTGTAGTCCCAGCTACTCTGGAGGCTGAAGTGGGAGGACTGCTTGAGCCTGGGAGGCAGAGGCTGCAGTGAGCTATGATCTCTCCATTGCGCTCCAGCCTGGGTGACAGAACAAGACCCTATCTCACCAAAAAAAAAAAAAGATTTCCTGATAGAACTTACAGTTGACTGTCCAGCCAAATACTTGAAAAAAAAGTTTATAGGGAGAAAAATACCCTCCCCCCCATCCAATGGTCATAGGAAAAAAAGTAGACACCCTTTATTGCCAAGGAGGAATTAAACCCTAGTGATCTGTGAAATGTGAGTCAGGAAAGGTGGCACTTAGAGGGTCCCTCAGCCCTGAGAGTCACTTTCCCCTCCACCTACCTTTGCTATTTCCTTTCTCTCTTGCCGGTTTCCCCAACCTCCTTCCTTTTCTGATTCCTTTTATCCTGATCTTTTCACTTAATCTCGTCCAACATTTCCTTCTATCTCCCTTTTTTCTTTCTCTAATTGGCTACATATGGAACAAAGTATTTTGAATTACTGGGTTATATCTATTAAATAAAGCTTTATGATCTTTGCTCTTTTTTTTTTTCCCTGATTATAAAAATACATGCTAGGACCAGGCACGGTAGTTCACGCCTGTAATCCCAGCACTATGGGAGGCTGAGGCGGGTGGATCCCTTGAGCCCTGGAGTTCGAGACCAGCCTGGGCAGCATGATGAAATCACTACAAAAAAATTTTAAAAATTAGCTGAGTGTGGTGGCATGCACCTGTGGTCCCAGCTACTTGGAAGGCTGAGGCTGCAGTGAGCCAAGATCCCACCACTGCACTCCAGCCGGGGCAACAGAGTGAGATGCTGTTTCAAAAACAAAAGTGAATTCTCTAACTCAGTGATTTTGAACACTTCTGACTCATGATCCACAGTGAGAAACCCATTTTCCATTATTGAACCTGAGTGTGCATATGTGCATACACACAGTGCACCAACACTTAAACCTTTACTGCATTTTAAAATTCCACCTCTTTAAATCTATTTCATTATTTTTTAAGCCAATCTCAATTCATGATGAGTCAGGATCTGCAGTGTGAAAGCCACGGTTTGAATCCTTCTAAGCTGTAGCTCATCACACCTGCCCTTCTGAGCAGGACCTGCCCCCAGCTCCAGGAAGGGGGCTTGCCCAGTGTTCAGCAAAGACAGAGGCCAGGGTGGGACGCGTATCAGGAAACGCTTTGGTGCAGAAGCACCTCTGTCTGAGCTACCTGCATTTAAGGAGGTGCTGGCCATGAAGAGACATGGGGCAGCCCTTGGTAAAGTGGGGGAGTGAGGCAGCCAGGACAGTGCACCTTCCTGCGGGCCCAGAGCTCCTTTTCTCTCCAGGGACTGGGTATTGAGGTCGCTGCTGCTTTTGGGAACCCAGGAACTCAGGGCTCTTTCCTTGTCTCCCTTGTCCTCCTCCCTGCCCTGTCCCCTCTCAGAGAGGGAGAGAGTCCAGGATAGATAACAATGGCCGCTAACACGTGTGTCCCAGACTCTGTCCTGAGAGCTTTATGTGAATTAATTCCATTTAGTTCTCACAATATTATTGTCATTCCCGTTTTGCTGATGAAGAAACCGAGGCATAGAGAGGTTCAGTCATCTGTCCAAGGTTTGCATGACATGTGACCCCAGCATGCTTAAGGGCATTTCCGAAGGTGCTCTAGAGGTAGCCATGCAAAGACCAGGCTACTGCAAGCATGATGGTCGCATACAAGAGCCTGTGCAGCCAGGCTGTGTTGCTGCAGGCGTGTAGTGGGGTGGAAGCTGTCTATTGTCTGTTTCGGTTCTGCCTGCTGTGTTACAAATGACACCTCCTCCCAAAACACACACACACTTGGTGGTTTACTATCACAGCCGTTTGGCAATGTGCAAGGATTCTAGGGATCAGGAATGCAGGTGGCCACAGCAGGGCTGGCTTTCTTTCCCCTGTTCCTTCACTTCTGGGACCTTAGCAGGGAAGGGACTTAGCAGTTGGAATCATGCACCTGTAATTGGGCTGCAATAACTTGGCAATTAGGACTGTCAGCTGGCATGCACACAGGCGCCCTCCTGTGTGGCGTGGCTTCCTCAGCATGCTTGGATTTCTTCTATGGTGGCCCTGAGATCTGAGCATGTCCCACATATGAGGCAGAAGCTGTATGGCCTCGGGCCGTGTGTGGTGGCTCACACCTATAATCCCAGCACTTTGGGAGGCTGAGATGGGCGGATCACTTAAGGTCAGGAGTTCAAGACCAGCCTGGCCAAAATGGTGAAACCCTGTCTCTACTAAAAATACAAAAATTAGCCGGGCGTGGTGGCACACACCCGTAGTCCCAGCTACTGAGGAGGCTGAGACAGGAGAATTGCTTGAACCCAGGAGGTGGAGGTTGCAGTGAGCCAAGATCACACCACTGCACTCCTGCCTGGGCTACAGAGTGAGACTCTCTCTCTCTCAAAAAAAAAAATAATAATAATAATTTAAAAAAGCTGTATGGCCTCATCTGAGAAGTTGTGCACTACCATATCCACCATAATCTACTGACTGGAGCTCATTCAAAGGGTGGGACACAGACCCCAATTCTCGATAGTAAAAATGTCACAAAATTTCACGGTCATTATTATTATTTTTTTAAGTACAAATACTTTTATATTCAGCCCCTGGAGAGCTATCACATGTCTGAAAAGTTAAAACACGAACCAAAGGGTCTAGTTTTACAAACACAGCAGTGAGGCCAGGTGTGAGTTTTTATAATCCCAGCACTTTGGGAGGCAGAGGTGAGAGGATTCCTTGAGCCCAGGAGTTCAAGACCAGCCTAAGCAATATAGCAAGACCCTGTCTCTACAAAAATATAAACGACATTAGCCACAAAAGATACAAAAATTAGCCAGAGTTGGTGGCGCATGCCTACAGTCCCAGCTACTCAGGAGGATGAGGCAGGAGGATGGCTTGGGCCCAGGAAGTCGAGGCTGCAGTGAGCTATGATTGTGCCATTGCACTCCAGCCTGGGTGACAGACATGTTCTGTTCCTCCCTCCTGATTGAATTCCTATTACCTGAGTGTGATCCCAGCTACTTGGGAGGCTGAGGTGGGAGGCTCGCTTGAGCCTAGAAGAGGGAGGTTGTAGTGAGCTGAGATCGCGCTGCTGCATTCCAGCCTGGGTGACAGAGCGGGATCCCATCTCAAAACAGAACAAAAAAAACCCACTATGATTGGGTGAAATTCTACCCATGTAATAGAGTTATCCAAATTAGTAACAAAGTGTAAAATGAAAGGAGGGTCCCTTAGAAGTTTGAAATTCTTCTGCAGACAGTTCTGTCTTCTTTATTCAAGAGGATTGTAGTCATTTTCAGAATTCACTCCAGAGCCAACTTTTAAATTTAAATATCAGCAAACCAGGCTGGTTGTGGTGGCTAATGCCTGTAATCCCAACCCTTTGGGAGGCTAAGGTGGGCGGATCGTTTGAGCCCAGGAGTTTGAGACCAGCCTGGGCAACATAGCGAGACTCTGTCTCTACTAAAGATACCAAAATTAGCCAGGCGTAGTGGCATACCCCTGTAATCCCAGCTACTTGGGAGGCTGAGGCAGGAGAATCGCTTGAACCTGGGAGGTGGGGCTGCAATGAGTCAAGATTGAACCACTGCACTCCAGCTTGGGCGACAGAACGAGACTCTGTCTTGAAAAAAAAAATAGTATCTTCCTTCTTTCCAGTGTAGACTAAAAAAATTTAGCATCTTCCTACTCTGCTGTGATTATTTCACATTTCATGCCTGTATCAACATATCTCATGTACCCCATAAATATATATGCCTACTATGTACCCACAAAATTAAAAATAAAAAACAGTATCTCCCAAGATTCATGAAGATGTTGCCTGTGTAAAATCAGAACTGGATGGTGGGAAAAAGAGAAATCAGAGAACAAGAAAAAATTTGGAAATTAAACATAATGGCCCAAAAGAAAAAGAAAGAACAGAAGGTAAAGTTTATCTCTTAAAATACAGAGCAAAAAAGAGGAAGAGGCAGAAATAATGATACAGAGGATTAATACAAGAATCTCCACACTCAGGTAATAGGAATTCAATCAAGAGGGAGGAACAGAACATGTCTGTCACCCAGGCTGGAGTGCAATGGCACAATCATAGCTCACTGCAGCCTCGACTTCCTGGGCCCAAGCCATCCTCCTGCCTCATCCTCCTGAGTAGCTGGGACTATAGGCATGTGCCACCAACCCTGGCTAATTTTTGTATCTTTTGTAGAGATGGGGTTTCATTCACTATGTTGCCCAGGCTGGTCTCAAACTCCTGGGCTCAACAATCCTCCCACCTCAGCCTCCCAAAGTGCTGGGATTACAGGCATGAGCCACCACGCCTGGCCAGGTCCACCCTACTCTTAACTAATTACATCTGTAATGACCTTATTCCCAAATAAGTCCACATTCTGACACACTGAGATGGGAGTTAGGATTCTGACAAATCTTTTTTTCTGTTTGCCGGGGGGTGGGGTGGGGGGACGGGCTAATGGGGGGCACAATCAACCCGTAATACAAGAGAAAGAAGCAAATGGGCCAAGAGACAGAACTAAACGCCGTCCTGATGTTGCTGCTTGGGCCCCTAGATCTGGCTGTGTCTGAAGCTAGCAAGAGCCATCCTGTTTTAAAGTTACTTAAAGACAACAGATTTACTTTTTTGGCTTAAGCTGATTTCAGTTGGGTTTCTGTATTTGCAGCAGAAAAGGCCCTCAATGGCAAAGCATCCTTCACAGTGTAGCCTAAGTATCTGTTTCTCAGGTCTTCTCTGTTCCCTTAATCTAATTTAGATTTCTCTGTTCTATGTTTCTTTTTTTTGAGATGGTGTCTCGCACTATTGCCCAGGCTGGAGTCCAGTGGCACGATCTCGGCTCGCTGCAAACTCCACCTCCCAGATTCAAACGATTCTCCTGCTTCAGCCTCCCGAGTAGCTGGGATTACAGGCACCCACCACCGTGCCCAGCTAATTTTTGTATTTTTAGTAGAGTTAGTAGAAACGGGATTTCACCATGTTGGCCAGGATGGTCTTGAACTCCTGACCTCAAGCAATCCACCTGTCTCTGCCTCTCAAAGTGCTGGGATTACAGGCGTGAGCCACTGTGCCCAGCCCTTTTTTTTTTTTTTGAGACAGAGTCTCATTCTCTCCCCCACGCTGGAGTATAGCAGTGCGATCTCGGCTCACTGCAGCCTTCACCTCCTGGGATAAGGTGATTCTCCTATCTCAGCCTCCTGAGTAGCTGGGACTACAGGTGTGCACTACCACACCAGCTAATTTTTGTACTTTTTGTAGAGACTGGGTTTTGCCATGTTGCCCAGGCTGGTTTTGAACTCCTGGGCTCAAGCTATCTGCCTGCCTCGGCCTCCCAATCCCTGTTCTGTTCTTTCATAGTCCCCTGTGGGCTCTTTTATAGTTCTTAGCTTTGGTTATTACATTATTATGTGTTATTGATTGAATGACTGTTTCCTCCAAGAGACAGTGTGATCCAACAAGGAAGGTTTTTTTTTGTTATTCTTTCTCCCCATGGACCAGCACAGTGCCTAGTAAAAAAAAATAATTATCTGCATAATAAACATGTTTGAATGAATGGGTCATTGACTCAAGAAAGGTGAAGTCTAGACCTAGAGATATCAGGTTTGGGGTGGTCCCCAGCTAACGACAATTCCTTGCTGAGCTGCAGAGCCTCAACCTGCCCCAACATTTTTTTTGAGATGGAGTCTTGCTCTGTCGCCCAGGCTGGAATGCAATGCCATGATCTCAGCTCACTGGAACCTCTGCCTCTTGGATTCAAGCGATTCTCCTGCTTCAGCCTTCCCAGTAGCTGGGATTACAGGCATGCGCCACCACACTCAGACTAATTTTTGTATTTTTAGTAGAGACGAGGTTTCACCATGTTGGCCAGGCTGGTCTCGAACTCCTGACCTCAGGTGATCCGCCAGCCTCGGCCTCCCAAAGTGCTGGGATTACAGGTGTGAGCCACTGCCTGTACGGGAGGGGATGTGGAGGTGGGGGTGAAGGGGGAGGGGGTGGCAATGTAGAGGTGGGGGGTGAAGGGGATGGGGAGAGGATGTGGAGGTGGGGGATGAAGGGGAGGGGGAGGGGATGTGGAGTGGGAGGTGAAGGGAAGGGGGAGAGGGAAGGGATGTGGAGGTGGGAGGTGAAGGAGGAGGGGAGCAGGAAGAGATATAGAGGTGGGGGGTGAAGGGGAGGGGGAGAGGGAAGGCATGTGGAGGTGGGAAGTGAAGGGGGAGGGGTTGTGGAAGTGGGGGAGAAGGTATGCCAGGCGATGGGGGGTCGGCGGGGGCGGGGCCCGCACAGTCCCAGCCCCCATGTGGGCGGAGCCTTCTTCCCGGGCCTGTGTCGCGGCAGAGGCTGGCGGGCTTTGTGCGCAGGCGCTTGTGCCCTCGCGGGGCTGCCCTTGCGCTTCGCCTGCGGGGTCGTGCTGGGGCAGCGGGTGAGCTTGGGGGTTGCAGAGCGGGCGCGGGGCGCGTCCGGACAGTCGCAGCCCCGGGCCCCTGGGACCGCCTTCGCCGCGGGAGCTTGGGCTCTGCGCCTGGGTGGTGGGGGTCGGCGGGGTGTCCGCCCGCAGCAGGGGTTGCCGGGGCCGCATCCGGGTTTCCTCGACTGGATGCGGCTGCGGTGAGCTGTCGGCCCGGCGGGTGCGGGGTCACGGGTGTCGCGCGCCGCCCTGGGCCTTCCTCTGCGGTGCCTCGCGTGGGGCCCGTGCCAGGGTCCGCTGAGTTGGGGCAGCTCGTGGGCCGCCTGGCTCCCGCCTGGGGCCTCCGGGCGCTGCATCCCGCGGCTTCTGGGAACCGTGCGCGCTCACAGGCGGACTTGGGCCTCGAGCAAGGTTCCTGCTAAATTGAGCTGTCCCCTAGGCTCTACTGGACAGAGCGGCTCCACTGCGTTGACAAGGAGGGGGCTCAGGGACAAATCTCAACGGGAAGACAACCCCTCCTACGAAGGGAGGCCCATCAGGGCTTCAGAGACAGGGCAGAGAGTCGCTAAGAGGAGCGTGTGGTCCGGAGGGGCCCGGGCTTAGGGGAAGCCCTGAAAGACCTCGCAGAGAAAAGGAGTTGGGCAGAGGGTGATAGCAGGGTCCAGACTGGTCTCAAATTCCAAGCCTCAAGTGATCCTCTTGCCTTGGCCTCCCGGGGTGCTGGAGTTATGGGCATGAGCCACTTTGCCTGGCCTACTCAATTCTGTTTTAAATGTTTCTGCGTTTGTGAAATGGGACAAAAATTGTTAAAGCAATGGGAAACATTGCAGGTTTAAGTTCCACTAAGTCATGTTGGAGTCAAAAAGGGATGCGGGGATGTTTCCCTCCTTTCCTTCTGCAGGGTCAAGGTTACCCAGCGGACGTGTGGGGGTTTTTAGGAGAATTAGGCGGGTGCAGAGCCTGCCAGATCGCTCATTCTGTTTCATCCCCCGTTCTTCCAGGTATGCTATTTGAAGAACAGGTTTCCATGCTCTCAGAGGAGCATCAGAAAATGAACAAACCCCAGGTGAGTTTCTTTTTTAGATTCTTTTTCATTTTCCAGAGGATTTGCTGGCTTTTATAAAATTCGTTTATTCAGATGGACATTTGAAAAGCTACTTCAGGATAAATGAGGAGTGAGAGGCAGCTGAGCAGTAGGCAGAGGTGGCTGCGGATCCCTGTGGTCATGTGATCCTACAATCGTCAAAGGAGAGTGGCAGATTTGTCTCTTTTTTGGACGTGGAGTCTTGCTTTGTTGCCCAGGCTGGAATGCAGTGGCGTGATCTTGGCTCACTGCAACCTTCACCTCTGGGGTTCAACCAAATCTCATGCCTCGGTCTCCCGAATAGCTGAGACTGCAGGTGCTCACCACCACACCTGGCTAATTTTTGTATTTTTTATAGAGACGGTTTCACCATGTTGGCCAGCCTGGTCTTGAGCCCCTGACCTCAAGCAATCCTCCTGCCTGGGCCTCCCAAAGTGCTGGGATTACAGGCATGAGCCACTGCGCCCGGCCTTCATTTGTCTTTTATCTTCCTAATCTGCACTTCATTTTCACTGGCCACCAGAAGAAACGAACTAGTTACTCTTGGGACAGAAAGATTTCCTGGAGTCTGAAAGAATGTCTGAACATCTTCATGGAGCAAAGAACCTTTCAGTGAACCTCCCTGTTGCCTGTAATTTTTCTTTGTTGGAAGTAGGGGGTAGAACTCAGGTTTTATTAGGGGGACCAGAGCAATATGGGCTCAATAGAGACTTTCTGGAACATCTGTTTTGATCTAAGGACAAAACCTAAAAGCATTTGGAGAAATGAAAGAAATGGACTGCCTGTATTTGAAATAACTTTTCCTTACACTCTACAGATAGGACAGCAGATGGTTCAAAGTCAAACCTTTTTTTTTTTTTGAGACGGAGTCTCACTCTGTTGTCCAGGCTAGAGTGCAGTGGTGTGATCTCGGCTCACTGCAACCTCTGCCTCCTGGGTTCCACTGATTCTCCTGCCTCAGCATCCTCAGTAGCTAGAATTACAGGTGTGTGTCACCACAGCAGGCTTTTTTTTTTTTTTTTTTTGAGACAGAGTCTTGCTCTGCCACCCAGGCTGGAGTGCAGTGGCATGATCTTGGCTCATTGCAAGCTCCGCCTCCTGGATTCATACCATTCTCCTGCGTCGGCCTCCCAAGTAGCTGGGACTACAGGTGCCCACCACCACACCAGCTAATTTTTTGTATTTTTAGTAGAGGTGGGACTACAGGTGCCCACCACCACACCAGCTAGTTTTTTGTATTTTTAGTCTTGACCTCCTGACCTCGTGATCTGCCTGGCTCAGCCTCTCAAAGTGCTGGGATTACAGGCATGAGCCACTGTGCCCAGCCAATTTTTGTATTTTTAATAGAGACGAGGTTTCATCATGTTGGCCAGGCTGGTTTCAAACTCCTGACCTCAAGTGATCTGCCTGTCTCAGCCTCCCAAAGTGCTGGGATTATAGGCGTGAGCCACTGTGTCTGGCCTAAAGTCATATTCTTTGGTGAATGTTTCTGCACTATCCATTCTCTTTGTTTGCTTGTGGTAAAATATACATAACATCAAATTTGCCGTTTTCACTCTTAACGGTACAATTCAGTGGCATTAACTATATTCACAGTTGTGCAACCATCACCGTGTCTATTTCCAAAAGGTTTTCATCACTCTAAACGAAAACTGTGTCTCCATTAAGCAACAACTCCCATTTCTCCCTCCCCTCAGCCCCTGGTAACATGTACTTTCTGCTTCTGTGAAGTTCCCTATTCTAGGTATTTTATATAAGTGCAAACATGAAGTATTTGTCCTTTTGTGTCTGGCTTATTTCACTGAACATGACGTTTACAGGGTTCATTCATGCTGTGGCCTGGGTCAGAGCTGCATTCCTTTTGGTGGCTGAATAATATTCCATTGTGTGGATCGACCACATTTTCTTTACCTCTTCATTTGCAGATGGACATTTAGGCTGCTTCCACATTTTCATTGTTGTAAATAATGCTGCTGTGAGCATTGGGGTACAGGTATCTGTTCATTCCTTCGCATTTTAGTCTGCTTTGTGTATACTCTTGCCACTTCCCCGCCACCTGCCCAGGACGTCCTGATAAAGCCTAACCGCAGCCTCCTTGCAGTTCAGTCCAATGCATGTTTTTCTGACCTGGCCTTCCTAGAACATTCTGCTGCATTGGCATTGAACTACGTTCACCTTCTAGAAAGGCCCCTCTCCCTGGTGTGTTGTGACATGCTTCTTGTGGCTTTATTCCTGCTGCTCAGATTTCTTGGTGCCCCTCATTGTATCTTCCTCCTGCTCATTCTTATGGCTTATGTCCAGATGTCCATCCTTTACTCCCTCATCTTTTTACTCTGCCAGTCTTTCCCGAGTATTTCATGCCCTCTGTAGTGGTAGGGACGGGGGGCGGGCAGGGAAATTCTGGGCAGAAGAGGGCGGGTCCCTGGCGAGGGCCCTACCCTCAAGCCGAAAAACCTGACACTGTGGTTGAAAGTGAGAACTGGCCAGGTGTGGTGGCTCACGCCTGTAATCTCAGCGCTTTGGGAGGCCAAGGCGGGCAGATCACAAGGTCAGGAGATCGAGACTATCCTGGCTAACACGGTGAAACCCCATCTCTACAAAAAATACAAAAAATTAGCCGGGTGCGGTGGTGGGCGCCTGTAATCCCAGCTACTCGGGAGGCCGAGGCAGGAGAATGGTGTGAATCTGGGAAGCGGAGCTTGCAGTGAGCCAAGATAGCGCCACTGCAGTCCGGCCTGGGTGAAAGAGTGAGACTCTGTCTCAGAAAAAAAAAAAAAAAAAGTGAGAACTTACATCCCTGTTTTCCCGCTCGAATGTTGCCTTTTCCCAAACCACCTGTGGCCCACCCTGCCCTCCCCATCCTGTGCCCATAAAAACCCCAGGTTTTGTCTGTAGAAGCCCTTTGTATTTCCATATAAATTTTAGGGCTGGGTGTGGTGGCTCACGCCTGTAATCCCAGCACTTTGGGAGGCTGAGGCAGGAGAGTCGCTTGAATCCGGGAGGCAGAGGTTGTGGTGAGCTGAGATTGTGCCACTGTACTCCATCCCGGGCAACAAGAGTGAAACTCTGTATCAAAAAAAAAAAAAAAAGAAAAAATTAGAACCAGCTTGTATATATCTACCAAGAAAAATTTGGGATTAAGGTTGGAATTGAACTTGTAAGATCAGTTGGGGGATAATGGACTTCTTTAACAGTATTCATTCATGAACCCAGTATATTTCTACATCTATTTAAGTCTAGCTTATTTCAGGATTGTTTTGTAGTTTACAAGGCACAGGTCTGGCACATCTCAAATGTATCCGTAAGTGTTTCATTTTTTTGATACTCTTGTAAATGGTATTGAATTTTAATTTATGATTGTTCATTGCTAGTATGTAGAAATACCAAATTTTGTATGTTTATACTACAAAATTATCCTGCAACCTTATTAAACTCACTAGTTCTAGTAGCTTTCTTGTAGGTTCTGCAAGATTTTCTACATGGACAATTCTATCATGTCATTTACAAATAGTTTTACTTCTTCTCTAATCTGTGTGATTTTTTGTTGTTTTATTGCATTGACTAAAACCGCCCATACAATGTTGAATAGAAATGAGATGGGACATCTTTGCCTTTCTTATTTTAATTTTAGGAGGACAGCACTAAGTCTTTCATCATTACTGTGATGGCAGCTGTTGGAGGTTGAGAAAATTCCCTTTTATTCTTAAACTGTTGAAAGTTCTTTTTTTAAAATCAGGAATCAGTGTTTTGTCAAATCCTTTTCTGCATCTATTGATAAAATTATGTGGTTTTCCTTATCTATTTGTTAGTATCATAAATTATGTTTGATTTTTAAATATTAGTTTTCACCTGGTACAAAGCCGTTCTAATATTCTTACCTCGTCTTGTATCTGTGGAATTTCTAGTGATGTTACCTCTCATCCCTGATGGTGATAATTTGTTGGTGCTGCCTCCTCCTCTTCTCTATCTCTCATCAGTGTAGCTAGAGGTTTGAAACATTTATTGATTTATTTTTTTTAAAGTTTTATATATTATTGATTTTTGTTTCTCTGTTCTCTATTTTGTTGTTTTCTGTTCTCACTTTTATTACTTTTTTCTGACTACTTAGGTGTAATTTGCTCTTTTTCTGGTTTCTAAAAAGGTAGAAGATGAGGTCATTGATTTTATTGTTATTTTTTGAAGTGGAGTCTTACTCTTGCCCAGGCTGGAGTGCAGTGGCAGGATCTGGCTCACTGCAACCTCCGCCTCTCAGGTTCAAGTGATTCTCCTGTCTTAGCCTCCTGAGTAGCTGAGATTATAGGTGCCCGCCACCATGCCCGGCTAATTTTTCTATTTTTAGTATAGATGGGGTTTTGCCATGTTGGCCAGGCTGGTCTCAAACTCCTGACTTCAGGTGATCCACCCACCTTGGTCTCCCAAAGAGTTGGGATTACAGGCGTGAGCCACCATGCTTGGCCTGCTTTCAAATTTTTAAGAAAATGTAGTTTAAGGGGCATGATTTGCAAAGGTGTGTGTGTGGGGGTACATTTCCTGGAGGATAACTGAGTGTTTTGTAGAGCCAAAGCTGAAAAGCAAGCTAGTTGAGTGTAAGAATCTCTGGTAGACTTGTGACTTGTGTTTGGGAATGAATATTTTAGAAGATATTTATTGTGGATTTTTGTAAGGATACTTTGAACTGATATAAGTCTTATTTTATCTGTTGGCACATAGATAGTGGGCTTTATCTATAAAGATCTTTTTTTTTTCTTGAGATGGAGTCTCGCTCTGTCACTCAGGCTGGAGTGCAGTGGTGTGATCTCGGCTCAGTGCAAGCTCTGCCTCCCAGGCTCACGCCATTCTACTGCCTCAGCCTCCCAAGTAGCTGGGACTGCACGTGTCCACCACCATGCCTGGCTAATTTTGTTTTTGTATTTTTAGTAGAGACAGGGTTTCACCATGTTAGCCAGGGTGGTCTCGATCTCCTGACCTTGTGATCTGCCTGCCTTAGCCTCCCAAAGTGCTGGGATTAGAGGCTTGAGCCACCGCACCTGGCCTATCTATATAGGCCTTGATCATCTGTTTTCTCTCACATCTAAGCCATCGTGTGCTATTTCTCCTTAACAGCCATGTCTCCAAACACTGCTTTTCACTCCATTTCCTGCTTATGATTTCTGTTGAGCTGACCTCATTTTTTTAGTTTCTCTGTCATGCTTTTCCCTCAGTTAACTGTTCCCTATGTTTAATAATTTCACCTTTTCAGTTTTGAGGGTCATCTTTTTAAAAATAGCACATATATGTGTGTTCCTTGCAAGTTTTTCCCTCCCTTTTCCACTATAGCAGGCAGTTTTCATTTTTATTTTTTGGAACCAAGGTGAAATATATATTTGAGATTCCATCCCAGGAGCCTGGGCCTGAAAATAGAGAATCCATGATATAAATCACATGTACATAGGAAATGTGTTAACATTTTTAACATATACTTAATTTTTCTCATTTCTAGAAGTCCAGAAATTAAGAGACCTGATAAAGGGAAGCCAGGAAAATCGAGATACATATTTGTGGTACACTTCAGTCCTCAGTCACAACACACTGATTAAGAAGAGGGAATACGTTTTTGGGAAAAACCTTAATCTGAGTGCAAACCCAGTTTCTTCAAGAAAAATAGCCTGTCAGTATGACTCATGTGGAATGAGTTTGCATACGTTTCAGAATCAAGTATTAGTGACAAAAATTATTCCAGTAATAACACTGATGAAATTAATGTAAGTGAGAAGTTGCTTTTTGATAGTAATCAGGAAAACACTCATACTGGGAAGAAATCTGTTGTATATAACCAAGGTGGGAAGTCACCAAGTCATAGTGAGGACCTTATTGAGGAACAGGAAATTCAAGCTTTGAGCCCACCTTTGGAAGATAATGAACATGGAATCGCTTCCTTGAGAAGGCAGCCACCATCACACAAGAGAGAGCTCAAACGAGAGAAACCCTGTGATTATAAGGACCATGGGGAAATGTCAGTGCCACATCAACTCCCAAAGTTCATCAAGAAACTCACACAAGGAAGAATCACTCTGAAGTTAACGAGTGTGAGAAGTCAACCTTCTTCAAACATCTGAAAGTTAATACGGGGTGAAAACCCATGGAGCTAGTGAAAATGAGAATTTCCGTCACAAGTCACCTCTCACTCTACCTCGTAGAACTGACACAGTAGATAAAACTTTTGAATGTAGTCATTGCAAGAACTCTTGCCAGAATTCCCACCTCACTGAGCATCAGAGGACATGCACAAGAGAGAAACCATGTGAAAGTAATAAATATGGGAAAACCTTCCAGAAATGACAACTTACCAACTCTCAGATAATGCATCGAGAAGAGAAACCCCATGAATCTGGTAAAGCCCTTGTGAAGTCAGCCCTCACTGATCACCAGATAATTCAGTCAGAAAAGAAGCTTTATGTATGTAGTGGCTGTAAGAAACCTTTTTGTCATAGCTCAGTCCTAAGAGTCCATCAGATTCACACGGGAGAAACCCTATCAGTGTAATGGGAAATCCTAAGCAAAATCAAACTTCAGTCATCATCAGAGAACTCACACAGGGGAGAAACCATATGAATGTAAGGAATGGAGGAAATCGTTCCGTGTGAAACCAAACCTCACTAAACATCAGAAAACACATACGGGGAGAAACCTTTCAAATGTACTGCATGTGGGAGAACTTTCTTCCAGGAGTCACAATTTGCTGATTATTAGAGAAAACACACAGGAGAGAAACCCTGCAAATATAATGAATTTGTTGGCCGGGCACGGTGGCTCATGCCTGTAATCCCAGCACTTTGGGAGGCCAAGGTGGGCAGATCACGAGGTTAGGAGATTGAGACCATCCTGGCTAACACAGTGAAACCGTGTCTGTACTAAAAATACAAAAAATTAGCCGGGTGTGGTAGTGGGCACGTGTAGTCCCAGCTACTTGGGAGGCTGAGGCAGGAGAATGGCGTGAAGCCAGGAGGTGGAGCTTGCAGTGAGCCGAGATCACGCCTCTGCACTCCAGCCTGGGCGACAGAGCAAGACTCCGTCTCAAAAAAAAAAAAAAAAAATTTAATGAATGTGGAAAATCAGTGCTTCTACTATAAGTCAACCCTAAATGTACATCAGGGAAACCACACAGAAGAGAAACCCTATAAATGTATTGAGTGTGAGAAATCCTTCTCCTATAAATCAGCGCTAATTATACATGAGGAAACACACACAGATAAACCCTATGAGTGTAATGAATGTGTGAAATCCTTTTGTGTGAAGTCAGGTCTCACTAAACATCAGAAAATTCACACCAGGGAAAAGCCATATGAATGTAGTGAATGTGGAAAATCTGAATTCAATCCTCATCCTCATTGTGCATCAGAGAACTCACACTGGGGAGAAACCCTATGGATGCAATGAATGTGAGAAGTCCTTCTACAACAAGGATGCCCTCACTAAACATAAGAGAATTCACATGGGAGAGGCCAAATAAGTGTAATTAACATAGGAAGTCCTTACAACCCTAGTTATACACCAGAGAACTCACACTGGAGAGAAACCTTACAAATGTAATGAGTGTGAAAAATCCTTCTATCTGAAGTCACATCTTTTTTTTTTTTTTTTAATTTTTTGAGATGGAGTCTCACTCTGTTACCCAGGCTGGAGTGCAGTGGTGTGATCTTGGCTTGTTGCAACCTCCAACTCCTCGGTTCCAGCAATTGTCATGCCTCAGCCTCCCAGCTAGCTGGGATTACAGGTGCCTGCCACCACGCCCACCTAATTTTTGTATTTTTAGTAGAGACAGGGTTTCACCATGTTGGCCAAGCTGGTCTTAAACTTCGAACTCAAGTGATCAGCCTGCCTCGGCCTCCCAAAGTGCTGGGATTACAGGCATCAGCTGCTGCATTTGGCCTGAAGTCACATCTTAATATTCATCCGAGAAATCACACAGGAAAGAGATCCCATGTATATAATGAATGTGGGAAGGCCTTTTCTATGAAGTCAAACCTCACTGATCATCAGAGAACACACTGAGAAGAGAAATCCTATGAATATACCAAATGTGAGAAAACTTTTTGCCATAAATCAACCCTAACAGTACATCAGAGAACTCATATGGGGAAAAGCCTTATAAATGTAATGAATGTAGAAAATCTTTCTATATGAAGTCAGCCCTCAGTCAGCAACAGAGAATACATTCATGGGAGAAACACTGTGAATGTAAAGAATGGGAAAACCTACCAGAGGTCACACCTTACTAAACATCATCGAACATACACCAGGCAAGAAACCTGGTGTATGAATGTAAGGAATGTGGAAACACCTTCCAGAAGTCACACCTCATTGAACATCAGAGGACACACCCAGGGGAGAAACCTCATGAATGTAATAAATGTGGGAAATCCTTCTGCTATAAGTCACCTTTAACCATTCACCAGAGAACTCACATAGAAGAGAAGCCCTATAAATGTAGCAAATGTGATATGTATTTCTATATGAAATCACACCTCACTGTGCATCAGAGACCTCATACCAGGAAGAATGCTTTTGAGTGTAATGAATTTGGGAAAATGTTTTATGTGAAGTCAAACCTCATCAATCATCAGAGAACTCATACAGGGGAGAAGCCATATGAAGGCAATACATGTGGGAAATCTTTCTGTATGAAGTCGTCCCCCACACAAGAGTGATACTCTGAATTGTAACAAATGTGGGAAATCCTCATGTGTAAAGTCAATTTGTTTTTCAAACCAAAATTCATGGTAGAATCCTTATGAATGTAAATAATGTAGGGGTCTCCGTCTGTGTAAATTAAATCCTTTGTTGGCATCAGAAAACACAAGATATAGGGACTGGAGGGCTCTCCACAAATGAAATGGATATGGGAATATTTTGTGTTATCTTAGAAAATACTGGCCGAGCACAGTGGCTCACACCTGTAATCCCAGCACTTTGGGAGGCTGAGGCAGGTGGATCACCTGAGGTCAGGAGTTCAAGATCAGCCTGGCCAACATGGGGAAACCCCATTTCTACTAAAAATACAAAAATTAGCCAGGCGTGGTGGCAGGTGCCTGTAATCCTTGCTACTTGGGAGGTTGAGGCAGGAAAATTGCTTGAACCTGGGAGGTGGAGGTTGCAGTAAGCCAAGATCATGCCATTGCACTCCAGCCAGGGTGACAAGAATGAAAACTCCATCTCAAAAAAAAAAAAAATACAGAAAACTCAAATGAGTAGAGACCCCTGAGAACATCTTGTATGTTAGTATCCACCAAGAAATCAAATACAGTATGTTTCACATAAATCACAGGGAAAAACCAATATAACAAATATAAAAGCATTTACAAAGTTCCAGCACATTTGCACGTCAGGTGATTGATACTGGTGTAAAACTATATGTTTTCTATGCATGAAGGCTTTCAGGAAAAATTGAAGTATAAGCAGAGAATTAGTACTGAGGGGATGTCTTATCAGTTTAGGAGATAGAGATAATTTATTTATTTTTTGAGAGTCTCGCTCTGTTGTCCAGGCTAGAGTGCAGTGGCACGATCTTGGCTCACTGCAAGCTCCGCCTCCCGGGTCCATGCCATTCTCCTGCCTCAGCCTCCTGAGCAGCTAGGACTACAGGTGCCTGCCACCACGCCCAGCTAATTTTTGTATTTTTAGTAGAGACGGGGTTTCACCGTGTTAGCCAGGATGGTCTCGATCTCCTGACCTCGTGATCTGCCCACCTTGGCTTCCCAAAGTGCTGGGATTACAGGCATGAGCCACCGCACCTGGCCAAGATACTTTTTTTTCCTCTACAGATACTGTAATACTTGAAATCACATTTCAGGTACCAAATTTAGAAAATGTGATATACATCTAATGCTAATGACGTTCATTGTTGGAATATGAAACCTTTTGAAAAACAAGTTGCAGCAGCAAGCTGGCAGTATTAGATATTTGAGTACTTGAGGTAAGATGGGCTTACATTTGTTAGTGGGCAGCATACAACATACATACATGGCCTGTGTTTGATTTACATAGTGGAACCCCACAGAGTGGTCAGCAGGAAATCTCTCTCCATAGCTTAAGAACTGTTGTAACACATCTACCACATGAAATGCCTCCACTGTTTCTTTGTATCTTTTGTTTGTTTGTTTGTTTTTGAGTCAGGGTCTCGTTCTGTTGCCCAGGCTGGAGTGCAATGGCATGATCTCACTTCACTGCCACTTATGCCTCCCGTTTTCAAGTGATTCTTCCTGCTTCAGCCTTACGAGTAGCTGGGATTACAGGTGCCTGGCACCGTGCCTGGCTACTTTTTGTACTTTCGGTAGAGACAGGGTTTCTCCATGTTGGCAAGGCTAGTCTCAAACTCCTGACCTCAGATTATCTGCCCACCTTGGCCTCCCAAAGTGCTGGGATTACAGGCATGAGCCACTGTGCCTGGCCTCTTTGTATCTTAATAGTACAGTGTACTTGATATGTGACATCTATGACAAATTTAAAGTACACAAAATGTTATTAAGTGAGAAATGCAGAGTACAGAAAACTGTACAGCTTGCTGCTTTTTGTGTGAGAATTGAGAGGAAGAAATAGTATGTATTTTCATAGAATTTTGTATATATATTTCTCTATTATATATGTTTATATATTTTTTTAATTTTTAAATTTTTTGTAGAGATGGGGCTCACTGTGTCGCCCAGGCTGGTCTTGAACTCCTGGGCTCAAGCAGTCTTCCTGCCTCAGTCTTCCAAAGTGCTGAGATTACAGGCATGAGCTACTGTGCTTGGCCAGTATATTTTATATAATATATATATATATTGCAAATAAGTATAAACTACAAACTACAAACCTGAAGAGTAAGTTACAAACTCAAAAGTGAATACCTATGGAGATAGGAGTGAATAGGGTGGCGGGGCTGAGGATAGAGACAAGGCTTCTTCACATATACCTTTTCGTGAAGTTTTGACTTTTGGATAAATATGAGTAATTTACATACTCAAAAGCACATTTTGAAATTGAAAGCAAAGAAGAAATCAACTGAAGTTTATATCAAATGGGTAACTTCACTAAGTAGAAGAGCTCATTCTTTCAAGAGACTTTTAAATGCAGTATTATGAGCACATCCTTAGTGGGATTTGTTTCTGTTTTAGGACAAAAAGAACTTAAAAAATGACAGATGTCATTCATTAATTTCCACGTTAGTAATATTGGTGTTATTTCCAACCTATTTTATGGGAATAGATTGAGATAGTTGTAGGATAAAGCAAAAATAGTGAAAGTTACTGGGAGCCAAAATTTCCACTTGAAGAGATGAATATAACAAAGTAGTTATATAAAACTCCCCATAATGATAAATATGTATTGAAAATATCCCTCATTATTTTTAAAAAACATTTATTTCCTAACTCTGTTTACGGGAGAGCCCAGAACCAATGGTTCCCCTGTAGTGATGAGCAAATTCAGCCCCCACCATTGCCATTCAAGGAACCAGGACTCCTTGGAGCAGCAGCTGGTCTAGGTCTGGGTCCTGAAGTGCCCAAGGTAAGCCTGGAACGTCCTGGGTCAGAAACCAGGGAAGCACTCAAAGATTCATGGTAATGTGAGAGCGGGAACAGAAGCTAGCTAGAAGTGGCTCCTCTGGCCAAATGTGAGGCGTTTTGGTGAACAAAAACAATGGCTGTAACTGAAAATAACATTTTGAATAAAGAAAATTCTAAGTCCATAGTGATGCAAAAAAGAGAAAGAGACCAAAGGCATTCCCATGATGGGTGGTGGATCTCACACAAACTCCTTACTTTGTAATTAGAGGGAAGGAATTAGATTTTCACCCTGTGCCTTTAGTAGGATCAATCATTTATCTCCAGTCATGGAAAGCTACTTGTTATAGAATAATGTCAGCTAATAAATGCAGACGGAATGATAGATTTTGAAAAGTCACTAATTTGCAACCCTTAGTGCATTTAGGTACTGATCAATGGATGCTACAGTCAATTAGATGTGAGGGAAACAGGATGCTTATGTAGTGCCAGAGTATCACCTGCAGATATGTCATTTAATGTGGAAAGAAACGTGCCTTTACATTGTCCCACTTTAACCAGTTGAGCAAAACATCATTAATGTTAGTGACGTTATGTGCCTCTTGATGAAATACAATACAAAGTAGTTGCATTTTCTGGTATTATTTTTGCCAGAATATTTAACCTGAATTGAATCAAGTGTTTCAACTTAACTTTTAGTTTTCAGGAAATATGGGAGATAGAGGAACAACTTCAGTCGAGAAAACAAATCCAGAATATGGGACATTTAGAAGACACCTGGCTAGGTCTCTTCAAAAAGCTGACTTTTTTTTTTTTTTTTTTTTGAGATGGAGTCTTGCTCTGTTGCCCAGGTTGGAGTGCAGTGGCACGATCTCGGCTCACTGCCAGCTCTGCCTCCTGGGTTCACACCATTCTCCTGCCTCGGCCTCCCGAGTAGCTGGGACTACAGGTGACCACCACCATACCTGGCTAATTTTTTGTATTTTAGTAGAGATGGGGTTTCACTGTGTTAGCCAGGATGGTCTCGATCTCCTGACCTCGTGATCTGCCCGCTTCAGCCTCCCAAAGTGCTGGGAGTACAGGCGTAAGCCACTGCACCCAGCTGCTGCCATCATTTTTAAAAAGAGAGAGAGGGTGGAGGGACTGTTTTTCAAGTGCAAACATGCTGAATACAGAAAGATGAACTGGCTTGATGTCTGCAGCCTTGAAGTGGTTCAGGAAAAAGATGCATGCATAGATAAAGCAAAAATGGCAAAATTTAAGCAAGTGTTGATCTGGCAGGCACGTGGGTATTGACTGTTTTTCTTAAAAGAGTTGTGTTTGAAAAATCTAATAATAAAAAGTTTTGGAGAAGTACTGCACCACTTAGCAATTCTGTTACTGTTCCTTGGCGTATATAAATAGCTCTGCCCATGTTTATTGATCTGCTTGTCAATAAAGAAGCCAAAGAGTAACCTTTAAAGTGTTCAGTTGTTTTGGGTTTTAGTCACTTCAATAAAAACAGAATGTAACCAAAGGCTGGTCATGGTGGCTCATGCCTGTAATCCCAGCACTTTGGGAAGTTGAGGCAGGAGGATTATTTGAGCCCAAGAGTTCAAGACCAGCCTGGGCAACACAGCGAGACCACCTTGTCTCTGTAAAAAGTTGAAAAATTAGCCAGATGTGGTGGTGTACACCTGTGGTCCCAGGTACTTGGGAGGCTGAGGCAGGAGGATCTTTGAACCTAGGAGTTTGGGTTTGCAGTGAGCTGTGGTCGTGCCACCACACTCCAGTCTGGGCAACAGAGCAAGACCCCATCACAAAAAAAAGACATAATGCAAAGGCAGGGTATACCATTAATAACTCAAGCTTGTGTTAAGAACTAGGTGCAAACAGTAGTGCTCATTATGCTGAAAGTGAAAATAGTATTGTATAAAGAAAACACACTTCTCTTTCTACTCCTGACACATTTCTAAGTGGTGCCTCCAGAAGTACGTTTCATAGCCCCCAAGTGGTAGGAGCCCAGGAACCATTTGCTAACAGGGTGGCAGCTGTTGTGTCCTCATTCTTTCTCCCTCCTCTACCTGAATTTCCTTGCAGCAAGGGGGCAGACTGCCTTCTGCTGCTTTGTTGCATGAAAGCCTTGGTGTGGCCTGTTTTCCCCTCCTCAACAGGGATTGTTTGGGTTGGGCATATGACCAAGCCTTGACCTCTAGGATGTGTAGGGAAGTGTTCTGTATGATTTTTGAGAAAGGATTTATCATTGATGAAGAGACATGAGCAGAATCACATTGCCCTTCTGAATACATCCATTGGTTGCATCTTGTGGCCCAGGGCTGTAGTTGGAGGATGGTGAGGAGAGATAGAAGAGCTTGGCCACTGATGTTATGAAGCACTGATTTAACCCACACTGAGGTGGCTCTGGATTGGGCACTTGAGGTCATTAATTTTTCTTATTGTGTAAGCCTGTTGGAGTTGAGATTTTTCTGTGACTTGGAGCTGTAAGGTATCCTAACTTTGAAGAGGGATAGTTTTTGTTTGTAGAGACAGGGTCTCTATGTTGCCCAGGCTGGTCTTGAATTCCTGGGCTTAAGTGCTCCTCCCGCCTTGGCCTCCTAAAGTGCTGTGATGACAGGATACATTTTTTTTTTAAAAGAAGTTGTGTAATTCAGAAGTGTTAGCCACAGTGGTTTGGGGGCAAGAATGATTTCGAGAAAATGATTCAGCAGCTGCTTTCTGCTCTGTAAATTTATATGTAATAAGGAAATACAGGTACCCTTGAACATCACAGGTCTGGACTGAGTAGGTTCACTTGTATTTTTTTTTTTCCCAATAGTTGGCCCTCCTTATCTGCAGGTTTCACATCTGCAACCATATACAGCTCAAAACTATAGTATTCACAGAATGCAAACCTGAGGATACAGAGGGCCAACTTTGTATACAGGTTCCGAAGAGTCAACTTCGAAACTTTTGTACGTGCAGGGTTTGGTATCCACAGGGGCTCCTGGAAACAATCCCCCCATGGATACTAAGGGGTGACTGTAATGTTATTTCTTATTTGCAAGAATCCAGAGCAGAAAATATTCTTTTGGAAATTAGTTGCATATTAAGTATTCTGTCTCTTCATATACAATGTCATTTTTAATTGATCAAATTATTCATTGCCTTTTTTTCTTGACGAGGTCTGGATTCATATACGGATATAATCTTTACTTTTGCAATGAATTGCTAGTTGTCCTTACACCATTTAAGAAATCCATCTCTTTGTCCCTGGTTTGAAATACTACTTTTTTTTTTTTTTTTTTTTTTTTGAGATGAAGTCTTGCTCTTGTCCACCAGGCTGGAATGGAATGGCATGATCTTGGCTCACTGCAACCTCCGCCTCCCGGGTTCAAGCAATTCTCCTGCCTCAGCCTCCCGAGTAGCTGGGATTACAGGCACCTACCACCACGTCTGGCTAATTTTTATATATTTTTTTAGTAGAGATGGGGTTTCACCATGTTGGCCAGGCTGGTCTCAAACTCACGACCTCAGATGATCTACTCGCCTCGGCCTCCCAAAGTGCTGGGATTACAGGCGTGAGCCACCGTGCCTGGCCAAAATACTATTTTTATCACGGGGTAGGTCATTGTTAGTAGTGTCTTTGCTTTTTGTGTGCTCAGCACTCTTTCTCACATCTTTGTAGAAAGAGAAGCTGAAAACCTGGAGAGCTGGAAGTTCTCTGGGTGACCATTCATTCATTCCACCATCCTTTTGGCCCGTCTTGATTTTACCAGGGAAGGACATTCTATCTAAGAGAGGTTAATGACAGTTGTTGGGAGTTTGTAATGGGAGGTCATTGTAGAGCCATTTTTTTTGTTTGGTTTCACCTGGGAGTTGTCAGCAGCTTGGTTTTATTGGTTTTTGTCTAATTTAAAGTTTTAGGCCTGCTTAGGCATAGCTTGTGAGTCCCGTTATGCTTTGCTTAACAACAGAAATATATTCTGAGAAATGCTTCATTGTGTGAATGTCACACAGTGTGCTTACACAAACCTACGTGGTAAAGCCTACCATCTGGGCTGTATGGTATGGCCTATCGCTCCCAGGCTACAAACCTCAACAGCATGTGACTGTACTGAATATGCTAGGCAACTGTAACACAGTTGTATTTGTGTATCTAAACACAGAAAAGGCATAGTAGCTGGGCACGGTGGCTCACGCTTGTAATCCCAGCACTTTGGGAGGCCAAGGTGGGCGGATCACGAGGTCAGGAGATCGAGACCACGATGAAACCCCATCTCTACTAAAAATACAAAAAATTAGCTGGGCGTGGTGACGGGCGCCTGTAGTCCCAGCTACTTGGAGAGGCTGAGGCAGGAGAATGGCGTGAACCCGGGAGGTGGAGCTTGCAGTGAGCCGAGATTGCGCCATTACACTCCAGCCTGGGCGACAGAGCGAGACTCTGTCTCAAAAAAAAAAAAGAAAAGGCACAGTAAAATGCGGCATTATAATCTTATGAGACCACTGTTGTATATCTGGTCCATCACTGATCAAAATGTTATGTGGTGTGTGACCATACTCCAATTCTGAGTTTTATTCTATTTTACTGAACTATTAATACTTTATGCTAAAGAAGATCATGTTCCAATTCCTCTTGCTTTATAATCTTTTCCATACATCAAAGAACAATCCTGTTTTTCAAACTTTTTGGCTTTTCCTACAATTCATTCTCAGAGATGACCTTTAGAATAGACTTAACAGGCTCTTCTTTACAAAGCCTATAGGGATTGTGATTAAATCTGCATTTAAATTTGACCTCAATGAACTGCCCACTGAGGGGGGCCACTCAATCCAGCTGGCTTGAACAATCCCTTGATGACCAGAGACTGGGGGGTCACTCCAGCTGCTCTCCCTGACCCCAGAGACATCACCATTACCCACTGAGCATTCCTGGGGCCCCAGGCCTGCCTCATCTTCCTTCCAATTGTCTCCTTTCTAGCTTTCTTTGGGGAAGGTGGCCCTAATTTGAATGCCCTAGAGGTTGATTTTTTACCTACCTGCTTTACCCAGGGACTTGCAGCTTCCAGGTAGGGTGGGAGGAATTTTTTGTTGAAGTTGGAGGATTTGCTGGATGCCTTCTCCATTGTTTGAGTGGTATTTCCTCTTAACAAATGCAAATGTAACAGCTCACAAAATAGAACTTCAGCTTTTAATCACACCAAGTCCAAAATCAGCACTCTTGTTCAAGAGAGTGGCTTCCAGGGACTTCAGTTTTTCTATAAGTGGCTTCTCAGTTCTCCTTCATAAGGTTTCCAAGGTGAATCTGCTCATTAGCAGAAAGGGAGAGAGGATGGAGAAGGCACACTGGCTTTTTGGCCACCTCACCTGTGGCAAGTGATGAAACAATTCCGCCCAACCCCACTGGTGACAATGTGTCATGAGGGCCCCATTTGTGCAAATGGCTGGCAGGTCTCATCTGCCTGGACAGTTGTCTCTGTCATCTTCCCCCTGCTCTGGTCCTGACAGGCATCTAGGCAACTCTGTTGCATCCTAAGGCTTTGCTTTCCCATCTTACCTGTCCATTTGTCCAGCTGTCTACTCACGTCCTGAGTGCCAAAACCTAGTCACCTGGCCACAGTTAGCTAACAGGAAAGTGGAGAAATGAACTCTCCAGTTAGAGCCTGAACAACACAGTGAGACTCTCTACCAAAAAAAAAAAAAAAATGCTGGGCATGGTGGCACACACCTGAAGTCCCAGCTCTCTGGAAGGCTGAGGGGGAGGATCACTTGAGCCCAGTAATTCGAGGTTGCAGCGAACTATGATCACACCCCTGTGCTCCAGCCTGGGAAATAGAGTAAGTCTGCCTCTAAAAAAATAAAAATAAAAGAAATCTCATTAGGTGCCCAGCTGAGACTTGAGGAAGGGGGAATCCTACAAAAGAGGGGGAACACTGTAGTGCAATTAGCAGTCTGTTACAGAGTTCTGTCATGCGATGCAGATACTCATAGATGGAGTATTCGTTCAACAAAGCAAGGATGTGTCCAAACAACAAAGCAAGGATGTGTCCAACAGTTTGAGCAGTCCAACCATTTCCATGAAAGCTGGCACAGGGCAAAGCTGCTAAAAAAAGGCATAGACTTCACTTAGGCACCTGAGCCATGAAAATCTGGCTAAAACTGAACAGACTATTTATTATCAACATTGGTTACTTTTTTTTTTAAAGATGGAGTCTCACTCTGTCACCCAGGCTAGAGTGCAGTGGCACAATCTCGGTTCACTGTAACCTCTGCTTCTGGGTTCAAGCAATGCGATTCTCCTGCCTCATGCTCCTGAGTAGTGGGGACTATAGGTGGCGTGCGCCACCATGCCTGGCTAATTTTTGTATTGTTAGTAGAGACGGGATTTCACCATGTTGGCCAGGCTGGTCTTGAACTCCTGACCTCAAGTGATTCACCCAGCTCGGCCTCCCAAAGTGCTGGGATTACAGGCATGATCAACGTTGGCTTCTGCAAGGACCTGGCTATGATCTGAATGGTTGTCCCCTACAGAACTAAAGGTAGCATTTTTAAGAGGTGATTGGGTCATGAGGGCTCTGCCCTGTGAAAAAGTTAATGCATTAATGGGTTAATGGATTAATGGGTTATCAGAGGATTGAGTTAGTTATCACTATAAAAAGCCAGGTTGGCTCTCTCATGAGCCTCCTCACAATGTGATGCCCTCTGCACCTCAGGACTCTGCAAGAGTCACCACCAGCATGAAGGCTGCTAACAGACGCAGCCCCTAGACCTTGGACTTGCCAGTCTCCAGAAGTGTTAAATCAATGTCTTTCCTTTATAAATTACCCAGTCTTAGATATTCAGTTACAGCAACAGGAGGCAGATTAAGACAGACTCCCCCTCTTATTTTACCTGATTTTCTTTCCTCTTCATACCAGACCCCACCCCATTCCCTCCCCCGTAAGCATTGCCTGAAACTTATGACATTAAGTAGTGTTGTAAACCTATATAATAGATGTGTGTATGTATGATAAATTTTGACATTTTGTTTAGCTATATTAAATATTGTTGAATCAATTTTCCCATTCATATCTAAGAGATTTTATCAAATGTGCTACGTGCCAGTCTAGCATTTTACTTCTAACTGCTCACAGCTTTCTACTGCTTGTATCACATTTTACTTATCTCTGTTAAGGATGTTCACCTAGGACGTCTCACAAATCTTGTTATGAAGAAATTCCAGTCTATAAAGAAAAATTTGCAGCCGGGCACAGTGGCTCATGCCTGTAATCCCAGCACTTTAGAAGGCCGACGTGGGTGGATCATAAGGTCAGGAGATCGAGACCATCCTGGCTAGCACGGTGAAACCCCATCTCTACTAAAAATACAAAAAATTAGCCTGGTGTGGTGGTGGGCACCTGTAGTCCCAGATACTCGGGAGGCTGAGGCAGGGGAATCACTTGAACCTGGGAGGCAGAGCTTGCAGTGAGCCGAGATAGCACCACTGCACTCCAGCCTGGTGACAGAGCGAGACTCTGCCTCAAAAAAAAAAAAAAAAAAAATTAAGTCTATGCCTTATGCAATGTATACCATCAGTTTATATGTTCCAGGGAAGTTCATTCACATAAGGATGTATATACAAGGAATTCCATCATAACAATAGTACAGCATTTAGAAGTGCTGGTTTTTCAGGTAGAACATTTGATACAATCATTTAGGTTATAAATGAAAAAAAAGATGGCACAAGATTTTCTTTTTATGAGACAGAGTCTCACTCTGTTGCTCAGGCTGGAGTGCAGTGGCACGATCTCAGCTCACTGCAAGCTCCGCCTCCCGGGTTCACGCCATTCTCCTGCCTTAGCCTCCCGAGTAGCTGGGACTACAGGTGCCCGCCACCATTCCTGGCTAATTTTTTGTATTTTTAGTAGAGACGGGGTTTCACCATGTTGGCCAGGATGGTCTCAATCTCCTGACCTCGTGATCCACCCGCCTTGGCCTCCCAAAGTGCTGGGATTGCAGGTGTGAGCCACCGCATCTGGCCCAAGATTTTCTTTATTTTTCCATTTGGCACCACATCAGTCTCTTCCAATTTGAGGCCTTTCATTCTTTTTTAATTACAAGAAAGTTTTAATTTGTATATTTTCCTTGCATGTTGTCTCTTTTTCTTTTGGGAATCGTAGTATATGGTTATTTCTACTATCCTCTACATCTCAGTTTTTGATTTTTCACTTTCTTCATTTTTGACTTTTCCATTTCTTCATTTCTTCTGGTGTCCTGGAGGAAATATCTGCCTTTACAACAGAGCCTGCTAACTTGTTCTTGGGGTGTATCACGTCTATCAATCTCATCTATTATTTCCCTCATGTCGATTATGCATGCTCAACAATCCACCTTTCTTCTGCTAACTATATTTTTACATACACCCCATTCATCTTTATATTTTTCTTCAAAGATACGTATTAAGGCGGGGCGCAGTGGCTCAAGCCTGTAATTATAGCACACTGGGAGGCCGAGACGGGGGGATCACTTGAGGTCAGGAGTTCAAGACCCGCCTGATCAATATGGTGAAACCCCGTCTCTACTGAAAATACAAAAATTAGCCAGGCACGGTTGCACGTGCCTGTAATCCTACTCAGGAGGCTGGGGCAGAAGAATCGCTGGAACCTGGGAGGTGGAGGCTGTAGTGAGCTGAGATCGCACCACTGCACTCCAGCCTGGGCGACAGAGTGAGACTCCATCTCAAAAAAAAAAAAAAAAAAAAGAGATATGTATTAAGAACATTTTGAAATCTGTCTGGATGCCCGTATTTCATTAAGTTACGCCTTTTCACGTAGATGGTATTGTGTACTGTCTCTTAGTACCAATTCCTCATGTGTCTGACTACTTTCCTGAATTTTTACTTGGATACTGCAAATCCTGGCTGAGAATGAGTAGCAGGGAGAAGGCCTAATCCTCCTGTTTCTTCCTCTTGGGTGGGTTTAAGTGGAAGAGTGTGTTACAGAAAAAAATCCCCTATCACCACTGCCTGGAATGAGACCCCCCCACACCTTGACTGACCCTCAGGATATCACTTGACATGATCACCCTAAGCACTGCCTCCTTAAGATGTCTCCAGTCGACCGGGTGCAGTCGCTCACGCCTGTAATCCCAGCACTTTGGGAGGCTGAGGCAGGCAGATCACGAGGTCAGGAGATTGAGGCCATCCTGGCCAACATGGTGAAACCCCATCTCTACTATAAATACAAAAATTAGCCGGGCGTGGTGGCGAGCACCTGTAGTCCCAGCTACTTGGGAGGCTGAGGCAGGAGAATCGCTTGAACCTGGGAAGCAGAGTTTGCAGTGAGCCAAGATCGTGCCACTGCACTCCAGTCTGGTGACAGAGCAAGGCTCTGTCCGTCACAAAAACAAACAAACAAAAAAATGAATGTCTCCAGTCGCAGCAATGACTGGCTTCTGAAGTAAGGAGAGGATGCTCTAATGGAACCTAAGTGCTCCCACAGCACTGAGCTGCTCTCCTATCTTATGAAGGCACCGTGGTGGGCTATAATTTGCTGGGCATACTATAGAGGACCGTAAAAGTAAAGGGAAAAAGATTACAATTCAACTAGTCTTTAAGATTTGTTCTGTCTGCCATTACCTTTCCCACAAAAGAGCCCCATTCACATCCTTAGTTCTCTGGACCCAAACACTGCTCCTATTTCCATGGCACCTCCGGGCTTGCACTATAACAAGCTAGCAGCCCATGCTAGTGCATCAACTGTGCAGGAATCATAGACTTTATATTCAATGAAGGAAAAGCAATTTATTTTTGATGTAGTTATCTCTGTGACAGGAAGAAAAAAGCAACATAATTTTAAGAATGTGTTTCCTGGTGGGCTTCATGTTAAGATGGGCCAAAAATCCCTCTTAATTTATGAAAACATTGGCATCTTTTAAACTATAAACATGTTACTATGAACACTGAATACATTACTGAAGAGGCAGTTCAGGACCAGTTATATACGTACGAGACCCTTTGATGTGCAGGCAATCCATAGGAGAAGAAGAAAATGCCAAGCCATTTACAGTTTTCAAATATTTTACTGAAAATGCATATTGTACAATTAACGTATAATGACACACCAGTGTGGGGAAACCTCTGTAGGTATCATTTCCACAAATATGCTATGAATATAGAGTTCCTACACAAAACTGTACAACTTACCAGATGTAATTCCTGTTATGTACCATACTCACAATCATCTTGAAGAATATGGAGAAAAAGTGCTGAGTAACAAAGACAGGAGCCATGTGTGATTTTAATAAGTGAAAAACATGGCATTTCAGCTCAGTGGTAAAGCAGTAAATCAATCAGATGATTAGCTATCAAGTAATTATGTGAGAGAAAACAAAATTAGATCCTTACTTCATACTATATGTTGTCAGCTAACACTGTAGCAGTGATACATGAACATAAATTACCTCAAACAAAATTTATTCCATGTATTAGAAAAAAGGAGGTATGCCTAACATTGTGTCACGTTCCAAAGGTGAATTTTGCAGGTCAACGATATGACAGTTCAAGGAAGCATACATTTTATTGTTTCAAGTTGATTTCTAATGCTCAAACTATTTATGTCAAAATTTACAGAAAATAAATCTCTATATCAACAGCTTAAAATAAATGACTTACCTAAAGTCCACATCTGAACTGCATAAGTCCTATAAAGGTTTAAGTCTGTACCAATTAGAATGTCTTCAGTTATTAGTAACAGAGCATCCTAAATCAACTGGCTTAAAAATAAGTTTAGTCTCTCACAAAGGAAACAGTCCAAAGGAGGAGTGGCTACAAGGCTGGTTGGTTTAGTGGCTCAAAGACATCATCTACGTCTCAGGGTCTTTCAGTTTTTCTGCTCAGGCCGTGATCAAACTATAATCCATTGTTGAAAGATGGTTACCAGGCACCACATCCAGACAAGGTACTGTTCACCACAAGATTCCACTTCCCTTTGCTTGAATCCTTGGGCCTTTGAGAAAACCTTTTCCAGAAGTAGTCTGTCAGGTATATCCTTTGTTTTATGTCTAGAAATGGGCCCTGTGACCACTGTAAATCAACTGCTGGCAACAAGAAGGGGAGTGTCATTGGTTAAAACTAATCAGGATTTATCTCACTTCCTTTTGAGGATAAATGGATAACCAAACTCAGCCAGCAGAGTAAGGGAGTGACTAAGAAAGTCACTCAGCAATGTCTGCCACAAACCCTTATTAGAATGTGTTCTTCATTCAGTAACAGGAAGGAGTAGAACACAAGGTTTAAAAGCAGTACGATATCAAATGAAAACACAGTTAATTCCTACGTTACACAGCATCGTGCTCTGCACCGTTATGTAAGTGTTCAAATAAGAAATAGTAGAAAAAAACAATAGCTACAAATGGGAATATTTTAAGTATATCTTAAAACTGTATAGAGTGCAATGATTTCCTCACTTCTGGAGAACTGGCATTAACAATTTTAAATTACCTAAGCAAAGTTTTCTATCTATTTTATACATGGATATTTATCTCTCTGGCTGACTCAGATACAGTTGAAAACATTATAAAAGCATTGGCCCTTTAGAGCTGATATTGTCCATTAAGAATGATCAAATGCATTAAATCCTAGAGAAGAGCGCAAGAAAAAGTATACTTTATACCTATCAAATGATATTAACGTAGTGCTGTTTAGAATACTCTTACCATATGAATTACAAAATAAGGATACAATGTTTTTTTCAAACATGATTCAAAGTGAACATACAATTCCTGTAATGTAATGTAATGTAATAAAAACAACCCTCTACCCCAAACGTAAGTCCTATGTTCTTTGGGAACTGCTTACATGAGTTTAAGGTTACCGACTTAACTAGCTATCCTGATGACTTTACAGCTTCTATTTACACAAGGAGTATGTTTATTCACAGCAGGAATCTTCTCTGTTTCTTTTTTTTTTTTCTTTTCAAGTTTGCTATTGTATCAGAAACACATCTTTTAGTATTAACAGTTTCCAAAGGATTATGTCTTCCACATTCCTTATATTGATAGATTTCCCCTTGGCTATGAATTCCCTGATATGCAAAACAGTTCCAATCCATGGAGACGTGTATATACATTCTGAATATTTATAAATTTTTACTTGTCTATAGTCTAGTATTGTTATACCATGTGTTCTTGTTATAATCATGGTTTCCATTCTGTGAGTCTTCAGATTATGAGTCCAACACACAAGGGGATGTCCACACTAACCTGTGTGAACTCCCTGATGTACAAGGTGTTTGACTTCAGGCAGGAGTTTCTGATTCACTATATTGAAAGGGTTCTCTGATATAAAATGAGGTCTGACTTCAGAGAAGCCTTCCCACATCTATTACATTCATATTGCCTCTCCTATGAATTCTCTGATGGCTGTTGAATGCTGATTTGTGGTAGAATTTTTTTCCACATTCAGTACACTCATAGGGTTTCTCTCCTGAATGAGTTCTATAGTGTACAGTGAGGTATGACATCCGAGAGAAGGCTTTTCCACACTCATTACATTCAAAGGGTTTCTCTCCTGAATGAATTCGATGATGTATAGTGAGATAGGACATCTGAGAGAAGCACTTCCCACATTCATAACATTCGTAGGCTTTCTCTCCTGTGTGTGTTCTCTGATGTCGATTAAGGGCTGAATTCTGGCAGAAGGTTTTCCCACATTCACTACATTCATAGGGCTTCTCTCCTGAATGAATTCTATGATGTATAGTGAGGTATGACATCTGAGAGAAGAATTTTCCACATATATAGCATTCATAGGGCTTCTCTCCTTTGTGTATTCTCCGATGTCTACAAAGGGCTGAGTTCTGGTAGAAGGTTTTCCCACATTCACTACATTCATAGGGTTTTACTCCTGAATGAGTTCTATGATGGATAGTGAGGTATGACAACTGGGAGAATAACTTTCCACATTCGTTACATTCGTAAGGTTTCTCTCCTGTGTGCACCCTCTGATGTCTCATGAGGGCTGAATTCAGGTAGAAGGTTTTTCCACATTCATTACATTCATAGGGTTTCTCTCCTGAATGAGTTCTATAATGTACAGTGAGATATGACAACCGAGAGAAAAACTTTCCACACTCATTACATTCATAGGGTTTCTCTCCCGTGTGGGTCCTCAGGTGGGTCGTGAGAGTAGACTTGCGGCAGAAGCATTTCCCACATTCACTACACTTGTAGAGTTTCACACCTGTGTGAATTTTCTGATGGTCATTAAGTGCTGACTTCTGCGAGAAGGTTTTCCCACAGTCATGACAAACATAAGGTCTCTCTCCTGAATGTGTTCTCTGATGTTGTGTGAGGTGTGTCTTCTGGCAAAAGGATTTTCCACAATAACTACATTCATACGGCTTCTCTCCTGAGTGAGTTCTCTGATGCTGAATGAGGTGTAACTTCTGGTAAAAGTTCTTCCCACATTCATTACATTCATAGGGCTTCTCCCCTGTGTGTGTTCTCTGATGCACAGTAAGGGTTCCCTTCTGGCAGAAGGATTTCCCACACTGATTACATTCGTAAGGTTTCTCTCCTGTGTGAGTCCTCTGATGTATAATAAATTTTGACTTTTTACAGAAGGATTTCCCACATTCACTGCATTCATAGGGCTTCATTTCCATATGAGATGTCTGATGTACAGTGAGGTCCGACATCTGGAGAAAGGCTATTTCAGATCCATTCCACTTATAGGGCTTTTCTTCCATATGATTAACAAAAACAGTGTCCTTTTGGAAGGCTTTCTGGCATTCAATATATTCAAAAGGTTTCTCCAAAATACGAATTTTCTGATAAAGACTTTCTTCGTTTAGAGTATAAGGTTCCCCATTTTGATTAAATTCATAAGCTTTATCTCCTGGATGAGTTTTCTCAAGCTTAATATGGATGAGTGATTTCCCACATCCACTACATTCATCAGCTTTCATTCTTGCATAGCTTCCATCACTACTAATATATTCTGAAACAGACGTTAAACACTTTTCACATGAGTCACAGAGGCTATTTTTATAGGCTATTTTTCTTGAAGGAACAGAGTTCGTTTCTACATCAAAAGTTTTGCCAGGAACATTACCTCTCTCTTCAATAAGGGTCTCAATGAACACGGTTTGCCTTGAAGGTTTATTTTCCTCTTCCTGGATTCTCTCTATTAGGTCATCAGTTTGCCAGACTTCATCTAAAGAGAGACAAAATTAACCAACTTTTGTACATCTTCCTATATATATGATATGGAATGAGATTCATGATTTGTACACAAGCATCTCATTGTGAGTAGATGCTAGCTTCATGAACAGATGAAAATAATTGCAAGTGTACTTTTCTCCTTTATTCTTTTGCTTAAAATTACACACAGACAAACACACACACCCCTCTAGGAATGGAGAAAGGGGGAAGTAAACTGGCAAAAACACATGCACTTTTGATCTACTTTATATTTTGTTCAAAACTGGGTATAGAAGATAAAATATAACACAGAACAATGACTGGTAGGCGAAGAATGCTGGATGAATGGCTGACAGGGTAGAGTGATGAGGAGTGCTGTTGGACAAGGAGGGTCATAAGATGTATTCAACTAGGGATTCATTTAGGGGGAGGTAAAGCTGTACTTTATACCATATCACTTCATACCAAGTTGAGAGAGATTACAATTTAAGGCATTAGCACTGTATACTAAGACTTTTGTGGTAGCATTTTCACTAGACTACACCCTTCCAAACTATTTTGCCTTCTTTCCTCATTCCACATAGTAGAATAAACTAAATCTCCTCATGTTTAAAGGAACAGCCCTATAACCAGGGCATTCGCCCTGTAATTCTGTTTCACTTGGATGAAGAATCCCAGGAATGTATATATATATCCTACAGGAAATATAAAACAGTCCACAGAGCTATAGGCTTATCTGGTGAGGATAGCGAAGAGATCAACTGGAAACTTTAGTATTCTAATGATGCTATGATTTAATGCTAAATTCATTCTGACCATGAAATTCTACTTGTTCCTATTTGAACAGTATATTTAATAGCATGAACTCTGGTGAGGTGACCTAGGGCAAGCTACTTAGCAATTCTCTGTAGTCAGTATCCTTCACCTGCCAAATGGAGATAATGGCACCTACCTCATAAGGTGGTTGTAGGATTGTAGCAGTTAATGAAGTGCTCAGAGCAGCATCTGGCACAAAACACATGCTTGATAAGCTTAGCAATTATTCTTCCCATCTTTCAGTCTCCTGACCATTTGCTTAAGCCAGTCCCACCCTGACATACTACCATCACTTAATTCTCAGTGTGAGTGCTTTCCTACTCCTGAGTAGCATTTAGTGTACAAACCTTACGAATCAGATCCCTGGCCGGGTGTGGTAGCTCACGCCTGTAATCCCAGCACTTTGGGAGGCCAAGGCGGGCGGATCACTTGAGATCAGGAGTTTGAGACCAGCCTGACCACGATGGTGAAACCCTGCTCTACTAAAAATACAAAAATTAGCCGGGCGTGGTGGCGGGCGCCTGTAATCCCAACTACTCAGAAGGCTGAGGCAGGAGAATTGCTTGAACCCGGGAGGCGGAGGTTGCAGTGAGCCGAGATTGCGCCACTGCACCCCAGCCTGGGCGACAGAGTGAGAATCTGTCTCAAAAAACAAAACAAAACAAACAAAAAAATCAGATCCCTTACCATGCTCCTAAAATAACAATTTTATTTTTACTTACCTTAGAAGTGTCTGGATGAACCTGACTACTGTACTTGCTATCATGCACATTAAGTGAAATGATATCAACCGTAACCCCTATAACCTGTGCTTTCCCTGAACCCACTGCCAAAATATCAACAGATCAAATGAGAAAAAAATCTAAGAGACAATACTTTTTACCACCTGGGATCACTATTGATTCCAAGCTAGGATGACAGTCATCTAACAAAAATATTCTGTTGCAGGAAAAGCAAGCTATTTGTTGCACAAGGAGGGTCCTAAGATATGTCCAAGTAGAGAGTTGTTTTGGAGGAAGTGGTTCTGCACTTTACACCTTCTCATGGCACATCAAGCTGGGAGAGATAGGTCATGATCTATCTCTTATCCTTGCCTTATGCTACGATCACTGTGTGCCTGATCAATGCCCAGCACATTTCACCTACAGTCCCCACCCTTATTGTTTCACTCAGTTTGCTTGACTTCCTGCCTTCATCTTCTCAAAACCTACCTTTGTACGGGATTTCCATGCTTAAAAAAAATACTTCTCAAATCCTTTCTCACCTCAATTCCATTTCCCCTTGAAGTTGAGAATACTGTCTACAGAATCATTTTAGTACAAAGTGACTCAGCCTTGCATTGGAACATCAGCACTCCATGTAAAATGCTGAGTTTTAATTACTTCATGCAGCGCTGTTCTCTTTTTTTTTTTTCTTTTCTGAGACATAGTCTCGCTCTGTCACCCAGGCTGGAGTGCAGTGGTGCGATCTCAGCTCACTGCAAGCTCCGCCTCCCAGGTTCAAGTGATTCTTCTGCCTCAGCCTCCCGAGTAGCTGGGACTACCACCAGGCCTGGCTAATTTTTTAGTAGAGACAGAGTGTCACCATATTGGCCAGGCTGGTCGCAAACTCCTGACCTCATGATCTGCCTGCCTCGGGCTCCCAAAATGCTGGGATTACAGGCGTGGGCCACCGCGCCCAGCCCTTCTTCTCTTTTCTTAACCACAACCTTTCTCCTAGGAAGGATGGTCCTATTTCCTATTTCCTTTGAACCTCTGAACAAAAATCAGAGAAGCTGTTCTTAATCTGAATCATATAGGTGTTTTTCCGCTACTTGCAAAATATATGGGGATGTGACCCAGGCATGCATTATTTCTTTTTTCTTTTTTTTTTTTTTTTTTTGTAGAGACAGGGTTTCACTATGTTACCCAGGCTGGTTGCACACGATCCTCCTGCCTCAGCCTCCCAGGGTTGGGATTACAGGTGTGAGCCACTGCATTTGGCCCAGGCATGCATATTTAGAAATAACTGCCTGTACATTATTTCTGAATGGATGGACAAAAAAGTTCTTTCACCTGCCTAGCTTCTCACGTAATCAAAGAAAGAAAGAAATATCTCTCTCTGTTACACACTACATCAAGGGATAGCATGCCCCTTTCCTTACAGGACTATGATCCAAGAGCAAAACAGCTCAAGCAAAATACAGACACTATCAAATAGCAGATGACTTAATCAGACTCACTTCTTTATCCTATCACCCCTAGGTGAAACTGAAGTCGAGGGAAGGGAGATACAGAAGTCATGATAAAAGTCAGGAAGGAAAAACTTCAGGGAGGGGTTGAAAATTTGAGCTCAGACTTAAAGAATGTGTTATGTGGGGAAGGAAAGCACACTCTAATGAAATGTAAAGCTGTAGGGACAATAGTCTCATGAAGAGAAGACATTAGGAGTGTGGACCAAATGGAGTTTAGTGAGAGTTTTGGGGAACAACAGAAAATTAGTTTTTCCAGGTAATACAAGGCTAATATTGTTGAGATCCTTAAGGGATAAGGAATTAAAATTCCCCTTAGGAAGTAAAATGTAACCAGCTATAGGCTCATCTTGTGAGGCTAGCAATGGTATCAACCGGAAACTTTAGATGAAGACATACTGCAAATCCAGCTAGGACTCATAGCAATCCAGGCATGACAGAATCTAGTCTTTGTTTACATTAAGTCAAAGGAAACTGAAGATATACAGCGGACAATGAAGACATTTCACACTGGACAAAATCCAGTAATCCAGAGATCAGTAATATCTGATGAGAATTTCAGTGGTTTCACAGGGACCACTATAGAAGAAGAAGAGATTAGTATAGTTTAGTAAATAAAGGGAGGTGGAAAGGTGATTAGTAATTATAATTTGGAATAGGTCATGATCAATTTCCAGGCCTGATGAGAACAAGAGCAGCTCTGTAACTGCTATCACAGAAAATACCAGACTAGAGCCCAGGCTCACTGGTGGTAGAGATGTCATCCTGGGTGCGAGCAACATAAAATAAAAAACAAAGCCTAAAGACTTGGCACTGGGGGCACCCTTTGAGAAACTCATAATGCGAGGAAATCACAGTAGGTAGAAACAGACCCTTTAAAGACATTTCTGGAGGTGGTGGAAGGATAAACCAGACTTCATTTATGTATATAATACTTACTAAGCACCTGCCATGACAGGGTATCATTCAAGGCATTGGGAACAGAACAGAAAATAAGAAACAAGATGAAAAGGAGCATTTGGTTAAAGAGGGAGACCCAGGTACTACAGTCACCAAATTTCAGGAGGGCTGGGTCTCAGGAATGAGCAGCACTGTCCAATGAAGCACAGGTGCACATGACAAGTGGCAGAATCCACTGGCTTAGGCACAGGATGGGGACTTTGGAGTCTAACCTCAAAGAAAGAAAAGTACAAAGTAGAACAGGGTCCAGAAACAAGTCTTAGGCACTGCACGGTAAAGATAAAAAAAAAAAAAAAAACAGAAGTTATGAAGAAAACAAGAATCACATAAGTTATTTTTAAATGTCAGACATAATACCTAAAAAATCCATGATAATGGTTTCTGAAAATGCTAGAAGAGTAAGCAAACACCCAAAGTTTAAGAGAACAACAGAAGTGACTGGAATTCAATTCTGGGGAGTGGCAAGCACAGAAAAGCTCCATAAATGTTAAGTTCTTATGGGGAAGGAAGAAGGCTTTGGGAGTGAGATTCAGGTTCATAGAGCATATAAGCAACTATCTCTAGTCACTTCTAAAGGTTCGGGACCATTAAAAAATCCCTGGGAAAAACACTCCCAAGTTACCAATCTCCTCACTGCCTCCACTAACACACCTGGATAGCTCTGAAGTAGGAATTCTCCTTCTACTATCCATGGCTCTTCTCCTTGCTCCAACTTGCTGATAACATCCGGTTTGATAATGTGATACCCTGTTAATGAGAAATGAAAGAGAACTTGAGCCCAGGCTGGTTGGCTTCAGGGTCTCTGTCATAAGGGGAAAATGCCATTTGTGCCTTATCAAAATCAGAACTTTTCACAGGGGAGATAAAGACCAAAATGCCCTGCCTGGTGCCCAAAACAGTTTACTCACATTCGTCGCATCGAATTTTAAGTTAAAGTCATAAAATTTGTGAGAAATCCCATATATTTTAGCAACTGAGAAAGCAAGCTATCCTCACCCACAGAAACTAGATTGCTGTAGTTCTCCAGCATCACATCCCTGTAAGTTATCTTCTGCTCAGGATCCAGCTGCTGCCACTCCTCTTGGGTGAAGTCCACAGCCACATCTTTGAATGACACTGGCCCCTGAAATGGCACCGTGATTGGAATTGGGTGACGTGAAATAGGCACATAGGGACAAGATCTTAGCATGCTCACTGGCAAAATTAACCATGAACGTTGTATACCTTTATTTTATGTTACAGACTGTCGAAGGGAAACAAACATATCAGAAATACACTGTTCTGGGGTTCATTCAGTATACATCAAAACAAAAACAAAAAACACAAAAAAACAACACTGGGATTGCACGGTGAGCCAGAAACAATTCTGGCTGTTGGGGACTCTAACACCAGCAGGCACGAATCTCACCCCTGAGGAGCACAGGCCTGGGGACACTCACAGAACCCCAGGATGCACTCTACTCCTTTGCACATTCTTCAATTTGCTTCTAGAATATTAATAATGTTGGTTCTCTTCTTACCTCCCTGGTCACTCCTTCTCAGTCCCTTTGCTGGCTCCTCCTCTACTCCAAGTCATCCTGAATGTTGTGGGCCCTACGGCTGTCTTGAGTCTTTTTCTCTTTGCTGTCTGTACTTGCTGCTTTGATGGTGAGCCCACCTGCTTCCTGGCTAATTTAATTACCATCTGTACACCAACATTTTCCAAATTTACATCAGCCCAGGCCTCTCTCCTAAATTCCAGACACATATGTCCCAGATGGCAAACTCAACATCCCTGAAATTCAACTGCTGTTCCTGTTCAAACCTGCTCCTCCTCTAGCTACTACTGGAACCAACCCACAATATTTGCCACAATTACCAAAATAACAAACAGGCTGGGCAACACACATTCTAGTTTTTATTTTACTGCCAAGTGACCAAGCCTACAGCAGTTCAGAATGCAGTCTGCCACACGAATTATCAGTAATAGTTTGGTTCAGGTTTTCCTAATTCTCAGCTGGGAACCCCAAATTTCCTTTCTTCCCATGGTACACGTTCTAGGAGAAAGGAACATTTCTGAGGAGGAACAGACAGCTGACCTGGAAACTGTCAAAACTGCATCTATAAATGTGTATCTTATGAATAAAATGTCCCATTCACAAGTACTCACACTAGCCATTATAACTGTTTCCTTTAATATCATCCCCTCTAAAATAAAGGGAATAATGCTACCTATACATAATACCAGTATTAAATGGACTAATCCATGAAAAGCACTTAGCATAGTTTTTTTGGATAAAACACATACTTATCAATGAAATCTACTGTTATTGTTGACTTTCTACTGTGGCTCTGACCACTTTCCAAATTAAGACAGAAAATTAACCATAAAACACAGAAGTTTAAACAACTGAAGGTTGTGTGGTTGTTATTTATGTAATTGGCAAGAAAGAATCGTAAAACAGTGTCTGTGTGTTAAGAACAAAGAGGCTGAGATGATTTCAAGAAAATATGGTAGCAGGAATGGTGTAGAAGGTGTGGAAGGAAAGGCCATGTCATGTTCAGAGCTACGTAAGATGATGACAAACTCCTGGTGTTGACTGAACATCTTGGGTTTCATATGTGGAATGATTGGAATGATCCATGAGTGCAAGATGGGTTCTACTGACTCCCTGAGACGCCGTGCCATTCTCTCCCAGCTCTAGATACAGGGGTAGCCACAGACAGGCCTGGCTGGCCTGGGAAGGATGAGGGTAATCAGGGCTGAGAGTGTCCAGCTGCTGATGGGACACATAGTGGGGCAAGAGGTGGGTCCCACCCCAGCCAGATGAATCCAGGTGCAGGACTGCCCCAGCAGGTGATGAGAACTTCCTGGAGAGCAATAGCTGAGCTTCCAGAAACTCTGTGCACACTTCGTTCAGACGTCATCTGCCATGAGGATCAGGGGAGTCTGGAAGTTCACGTATGGCATTGCCCTGCCTTGCTGAGCAATAACAACTTGTTTCTTAGGAAAGTAAGCCTGGTTTCCTTTATTCAAGTGGTAGGTCCCCGCTTAGTGTGTCCACCTGATATCTGTCAGGATGGTCACTGTGCAACAGGTGAAAACGGGCAAAGGACTTTCAAGAAGGACTCATAAGAGGAAAAATGTGAAGAAAGTCATCAGCTCAGGAAAAGTCAAAAGGAAAGCAAACGAAAGAAGATGAGTAAAGAGACCACATATATCTATGACTACAATAAGTGTGAACACATAAAATCTCCTTTACTTTTTATTTTTGATTTTTTTAAATCTCTATTTTAAACCAGAATCCCTCTTACAATAAAAATATGCCAGGGACGGCTGGGCGTGGTGGCTCATGCCTGTAATACCAGCACTTTGGGAGGCCGAGGTGGGCGGATCACGAGGTCAGGAGATGGAGACCATCCTGGCTAACACACTGAAACCCTGTCTCTACTAAAAATACAAAAAATTAGCCAGGCGTGGTGGCGGGCGCCTATAGTCCCAGCTACTTGGGAAGCTGAGGCAGGAGAATGGCGTGAACCCAGGAGGTGGAGCTTGCAGTGAGCTGAGATCGCGCCACTGCACTCCAGCCTGGGTGACAGAGCGAGACTCCGTCTCAAAAAAAAAATACATATCTATATATGTGTATATATATGTGTGTGTATATATATATATATATATATATATATATATGTATGCCAGGGACACGATCTTGACCAAACACATACTTAGAAATAACCAAACCATTTCAGTCACACTTCTGTCCTATAGATCATATATAATGTATTTGTTTTTGAGTCTTTCCATTAAGAGATTCTAAGCAATCTTCCTGAGAAAGAATATTTCATTCTTTTTAGAATCCCATTAGCTAAGAGAGCCCTCTGTCTAGCATCTCAGCTAGACACCCTTGAGTGTCCCTGACTCAATCCCCTCAAACCCCCACTGCATTTGTTTTTCACATTGTCAGTCTCTATTAATTTCATCTTTTCAACAGATGACACGCTTTCCCAATTAGAAGGCTTGAAGTTCTCTGTAGGACAAAACCAAAACTCAATCCAGCACTGGGGGGTCCTGGGTCCATCTGGGTATTTATCTGCATTCCCATCCCTTAGTCCCTTAACAGGAAGTCCAAATTCTAACGAAGCAAAGATCTCACCAGCCCTCCAGGAGACTTACTCCTAATGCTGGTCTCCTGAGTGCCTTTACAAGCCTCTGCCACTAACCCGAATTATTCCAGGGCTGGCAAATGCCACCTTTCCCTTCCTTGAATGACTGAATCACAATACTCTCATGGTGCATTCATTTGTTCATTTGTTTGTTCATTCATTCATTCATTCATTCATTCATTTATTCGAGACAGGGTCTTGATCTGTTGCCCAGGCTGGGGTGCAGTGGTGCAATCATAGCTCACTGCAGCCTCATATTCCTGGGCTCAAGTGATCCTCCTGCTTCCTCCTTCCAAAGTGTTGGGATTACAGGTGTGAGCCACTATGCCCGGCTGAGGATGCATTTAAAATCAGACTTCTGCTTCATCATCACTTCAGCGTTTCCCAGGCATTGACCAGAACGACTCCCATGATCTCCCATAATTACATCCATGAATTACCTCCTCCAAGGAGAACATAAACACCTTGAGAGAAAGAAGTGCCTCTTAAAATCATATCCCAAACCCCAAGACAAATGATGTTAGTGCCTAAGAAAAAAAGACAAAATGCTAGCTGAGGAGAAGGACACAGAGCCAAGCAAGGAGGGAGCTTCCTCTGGGACTCCTGAAGGCCCAGAACAGCAGGTGTCTGTGGTAGACTGGCTGCTGCTCTAATCGCTTTCAGCTGAGAAACACCAGTATCATGACACAAGCTCCCAAAAGAGTAGTACGTTACATTTACATTGTAAGAAATGAGCTGGGATTTCAGACAGAAGGAAAGGATGGTCCTCGCGGCTGGCTGAGCATGTGTGGGGGTGGTCAGGATGGAGCTGCTCTCTCCCAAAACCCGGCCCTCACCCCTCACTCTTGGCTGATGAGCTATTTCCCTGAGAAAAGAAGCAAACAGGAACGCTATGTCTACCCTCTTCTCTAACCACCTCATGGGACACCTCCAGCTGTTTGCATCTCTGTCCCCTATGGCTGACTCGAGGCCCCACAGCCATTCTCACCCCATGGGCAACAACTATTTTTCATTCTTGACAGAATCACCTCCACTATTATCTCTCCCATGAAAACGAAAAATCCTTTCTTAACCTCAACTCCTATTCCTGCTACTATCCAATTTCTCTTTTTCCTTCAGGGCAAAATTTCTCAAAAAAAAAAAAAAAATTCTGAATAGACCAAATTCAGTTCTTCTACCACTCTCTCCTAAACCTCTCCAATCAGGATTTCCCTTACAGATCCAATCACAGGGCCTCAGAGAGTCACATGACCTCCCCTGAGCTAAATCCCAGCACTATTTCTCAGTCTTCCTTGGGCTGGACTCTTAAGAGCATTTGACACGGTTGATCACCTGTCCCTGAAGCTTCTCATTCCCTTGGCTTCAGAAACTGCACGCTCCTGGTTCTCCCTCTAGCCTGACCAGTAGCGCCTTCCCAGTTCCTCCTTCTCTACCAGACTGCACATGGGAGAGCACCAGATTCGTCTCCCAAACTCCACACACACACACACACACACACACACACACACACGATTCATCTCCCAAACTACACACACAGACACACAACACACACACACACACGATTCATCTCCCAAACTACACACACACAGACACACACACACCAGATTCGTCTCCCAAACTACACACATGCACATACACCAGATTCATCTCCCAAACTCCATACGCACACACACACACACACAACCAGATTCGTCTCCCAAACTCCACACACACACACACACCAGATTCATCTCCCAAACTCCACACACACAACCAGATTCGTCTCCCAAACTACACACACGCACACACACCAGATTCATCTCCCAAACTCCACACACGCACACACACACACAACCAGATTCGTCTCCCAAACTACACACACGCACATACCAGATTCATCTCCCAAACTCCACACGCACCAGATTCGTCTCCCAAACTCCACACACACACACCAGATTATCTCCCAAACACACACACACACACCAGATTCATCTCCCAAACTCCACACACACACACACCAGATTCGTCTCCGCAACTCTACCCACACACCCACACACACCAGATTCATTTCCCAAACTCCACATACACACACACCCCCACCAGATTCATCTCCCAAACTCCACACACACGCACACCCCCCCAGATTCGTCTCCCAAACTACACCACCAGATTCGTCTCCCAAACTACACACACACACACCAGATTCGTCTCCCAAACTACACACACACACACACACCAGATTCGTCTCCCAAACTCCACACACACACACACCAGATTCGTCTCCCAAACTACACACACACACACACACCCCAGATTCATCTCCCAAACTACACACACACACCAGATTCTCTCCCAAACTACACACACACACACACACACACACCAGATTCGTCTCCCAAACTACACACACACCCACACACACACCAGATTCGTCTCCCAAACTACACACACACACACACACACCAGATTCGTCTCCCAAACTACACACACACACACCAGATTCGTCTCCCAAACTACACACACACACACACCAGATTCGTCTCCCAAACTACACACACACACACACGCACACCCCAGATTCGTCTCCCAAACTCCACACACACACACACACCCCAGATTTGTCTCCCAAACTACACACACACACCAGATTTGTCTCCCAAACTACACACACACACACACACACACACCTGCCTTCATGATGCTGCCACTCATCGCATACTAACACAGCTCCCAAACTACACACACACACACACACACACACACACACTCCTACCTGCCTTCCTGATGCTGCCACTCACTGCATACCAACACAGCCCAAATTTTAAACATCTGAAACATAATTCTGGCCTTTTCTCAAGCCTGCTTTACCCACAGTCTTCCCCATCCCAGCTTCAGGCAACCTCATTTTCATAGTAGCCACTCTGGGAGCCATGCAAGTGCTTTTCCCATGGGGGAAGCACGATATGATGAACACTTTAGGAGAAATACTCGACGTGGGAAATGCAATATGCCTGGGCTTGTGGAGAAAAGTAGCGGCATAGAAAGAAAATCTCTACAACAGTAGAGAGACCAAAAAATAAGCTATTTTAATGACAGCAGGGAGGGGATAGAGGACAGGATAAAAACCATCTAGAATGTGACATGAACAAACTCAAACAATCGCGAAGTCAGAAAATGGGCAAGTTTAGAAAGAATCCCATCTTTCTCGATGGGGCTACAGGCTGGACGATGGAACAATGAACCAATAGGAACAAGAGAAGGCACAGGTGGGGGGCTCCAAATAATTATTTTGAACCTGCTGCATCTATGACCTTGAGGGGTCCTTTGGACACACTCCAAAGAAATGCTGAGCAGGTGGCTGGACAGTTCTATGTGGGAGAACCAACACAGAGCTGGTGGTTAGAAGCACAGGAGGGTGACATCAGATAGGTACAGAGTCGTGAGCCAAGAGTGGACACTAGCACATGAGGACCAAAGAAATCATCAATTTCAGGAAGCAGGCAAGAAGAGAAAGGGCACTGAAACTGACAAAGCAAACTGCAGAGTGGGCCAAGGCAAAGATGCAAATGTCCACTAAGAGCATGTGCTAGATTATTGGCAACCTTTTCGAACAAGGTCAGGGGAATGGTAGGGACAGGACCAAGACCACAGGCTATGGGATAAAATGGGCATCTATGCCAGAGATTTATTATGGTCCTTTCTGCTGTGCAACCCAGATAAACTAAGAGAAAGAAATATTTAGGGAGATGGCTGGGCATGGTGGCTCACACCTGTAATCCCAGCACTTTGGGAGGTCAAGGTGGGCAAATCACGTGGCACTTGAGGTCAGGAGTTCAAGACCAGCCTGGCCCAAGTGCTTCTGAAACTCTGTCTCTACTAAAAAAAAATATAAAAATGAACTGGGTGTGGTGGCAGGTGCCTGTAATCGCAGCTACTTGGGAGGCTAAGGCAGGAGAATCGCTTGAACCAGGGATAGCACCACTGCACTCCAGCCTGGGCAACAGAGTGAGACTCCATCTTTAAAAAAAAAAAAAAAAAGAAAAGAAAATATTTAGGGAGACTAATTTAAGGGTAAAAAGGCCATTTCTGCAACAGATAGAGCAGTAAAAAGAATCTACCTTTGAGACAACAATGTTTTAGTTACTAGAAATATTATGGGCTGGACGCAGTGGCTCATGCCTGTAAGCTCAGCACTTTGGGAGGCTGAGGCGGGTGGATCACCTGAGCTCAGGAGTTCGAGAGCAGCCTGGCCAACATGGTGAAACCCCATCTCTACTTAAAAAAAAAAAAAAAAAAGGCCCAGTGTGGTGGCAGATGCCTGTAATCCCAGCTACTCCAGAGGCTGAGGCAGAAGAATCACTTGAACCTGGGAGGTGGAGGTTGCACTGAGCTGAGATAGCGCCACTGCACTCCAGCCTGGTGACAGAGCGCAAGACTTGGTCTCAAAAAAAAAAAAAAAAAAAAGCAAGAATTGCAGCAATGGTTCAAGGGTTATTATTTAGGAAAGCTGTTGATAATGATCTCAAAGGAATCTTTAAAGTTCATGCAAAAACAAAAGTGATTCTGCTTACAGTCAACGTAAGTCAAAGAATGGATGGTATTTATCATTTTTTGTGATAAATGCCGAGAACATGAGACGCTTGTACTCTGGCTTCAAGAACTCTTTAAGGATCACGCTATCTGCGCATATGAATATGATAAAAAGGCTTGGTGCTGATAGCTACTGTTCTGTCTGACCAAATCTTGTATCTATTTCTACTTTCCCATTTTAAAATTTGAAACCTTAATCTCCTCCTAAGGTGTATTGTAAATTAGAGTAGAGAATAAATACACGAACAGAAACACTCACCAGGGATTTATTCATTTTCTGCTGCTCTTGGAAAAATCTGGAGGACTGTGAAAAGCGGAGGCAGATCTGGGGAAGGAAAACCCGAGCCATGGCGTTATGAGCGGTCTGGCCTGCCAAGGCGGTCATCTCCCGCCTAAAACCTACACAGAAAGTTCCAAGAAGGACATCCTGTGGGAGACTGTCCCTTTAAGCCTTCAGAAGGGATTGGAAAATGATCAGGAGGGGGACCAATCTGCACATTTGAAACTCACACATGGCTACCTTGTGACTGAGTGGATGAGATTCTCATGGTGAATGAATACTGGATCCTACTGAAATAATCTGCCATCATTAAATGTAAGATTTAAAAAGGAATTCTGATGACCAGCCTGGCCAACATGGTGAAACCCTATCTCTAGTAAAAACACAAAAATCAGCTGGGCGTGGTGGCGGGCGCGTGTAATCCCAGCTACTCGGGAGGCTGAGGCAGGAGAATCGCTTGAACCCAGGAGGCGGAGGTTGCAGTGAGCTGGGATCGCACCATTGCTCTCCAGCCTGGGCAACACAGCGAAACTCGTCTCAAAAACAAACAAAAAACAAACAACAAAAAATGAATTCTGTAATACTCATCTATTTTCTTACTCTTTTAAATAAAGATCAGAAAATCCACAGGATGCCCTAAATAAAGGAATACAGTCGGCATGATTGAGTCTTTGTTTGCAAAAACTTCAGCGTGCTACTCAAAAGGATCTTTTATTGAAGAACTTACTCTCACTTAACAAGGATACGGGGGACACAACACTGGCCTGGGAGATAAAACTTCTGAGTTCTACTATGAGCAACTCCACCCACAAAACCTCGGACAAGTCACCCACCTGCTAAGGCCCAGTCTCTTCCCCTAGCAAATGAGGCAGCAAGAGATAGTTCCTGCAGATTGTTCCTGCATTACAGTGTATGATTCCACAAGAGCAGACCTAAGGGGGAATCAGCACTTAAATGAGAGAACAGAGGTGCTGACGGACGTTTAGACACGGTCGCAATCTGGAGCAGGGAGAAGAGGAAGGGCTGTTGGGGTAAGGGGGGAGTGGAGACAACGTCCGCAGCTGAGGCTGGTGACACCCCCCACGCCCCCGTAAGCCTCGTCCTTGCCGGACCCTGCCCTCAAACCCAAACACATGTCTCTACTGCAAGCGATCGGGACCCTCCACTGTCCCTCACTCTAAGGTCCCCGACACGCGGTGACTTCACCCAGGCCCTTCTCGCCCCGGGCCCACAAACCCACGACTTACCCTCCTGGTGCTCCTCAGCCTCTGCCCCACGGCTCCCGAGAGGCCGGGGCGGGGTTGCTGTCGCGGGCAAGCGTCTGCTCGCGAGGTCCCTTCCTGTCCACCTCACCAAGGCCGTTCTGCTCCCGAGGGGCCCGGGCCGGGCCTACGGGACAAATCCAGGCGGGGCGTCCCTCCCGGAGCCCAGATCCGTCTCCCTGGGGCTCACCGTCCTGCGGAGCCGGGGCCGGGCCGTCGAGGACGCACACGGGCCGGGCCTGGGTCTCGCCGCCCCTTCGCCTCCGCCGCCGCCACCGCCCGGCCGGCCCCTTGGGCCCCAGCGCCGTCGGCTCCGGGGGTCGTGCTCGGGGATCCCCGCTTGAGCCTCCGCCTGGCCCGCACAGCCCCGCGCCCGCTTGGGTGCCGGCCCGGCTCTTCGGCGCCCAGCCCCACAGGCTCCGCGATTCTAGCTCACCCGAGGCCAAAGCCTGGGAACGAGGGCGAGCGGTGACCTGGGGACGCACAGGAAGCGAGGGCAGTGCGGCGGCGGCGGCGCGCATGCGCGAACACGCACACCGAGCGGGGTGCACAGGCGCAGGAATGCACCGGAAGTCCGCCTCCGGGGGCCCACCGCCGGTCCCAGGACAAGTAAAATGACTCTATTTCCCATGAGCCTATATGCGCTCCCCAAATTTAGGAGCCGTCTTAAATGTCTCTATCTGGTCTAGCGGTTAAGAGGCTCAATGCTAAGAGAATTGGCAACGCCGAACCCCAGACTCAAATTTCTCCTTAGTTTAAGGGAACGTCTTCGTGGGGATGTCTTGACCATCTTTAAGGGAAGGTCTAGAAAGTCTCTGCTTCATATAGCATCTCGTAGACCGTGCCCGGGCCAGTCCTGCCTTACCTGAGAGCTCAAGGCTTAAAATCAGTGTACATGTGCAACCGTGACAAGTGGAACAAGAGGGTGCATCATGCTAGCTTATGATCACAATGACACGTTTAACGAAAACATTAGTAAATAGAGCCCATGGATGAAATAATAGAGGATTAGCCTGGGACAAGATACCATCCTCGCCCCAACAAGGAAAAAAGGAATTCCAGCTTTTCCAAATCACTTTGAATTTGTGATAGCTAGAAAACCCAGAGAATATGTACAGAATTGAAAGAAGAAAAAAATTACTCAGAACTCTACTTCCTGAAGAGGATGAGACAGGCAGAAGAAGAAATGTGCGTTTTAATGGAAAACGAAGCACATTTAGAAAGCCATGTTGCTTGATTCCAACCCTGTTCATTATCTTTGAGGTATTTTACAACTCTTTGAAAACTGTAGGTAATTGATGCAAGTTATGTTCTGTCTGGTGGAAGTTGGTTGACTTCCCACAATCCCCACTAGAGAAAATCCAGCTTTGACTGCATTTCTCCATTTATATAATCATTTCAATATTCCTGATCTGCAGATATGTCTTTCTCAGATTCTCTCTCTCTCTCTCTTTTTTTTTTTAATTTTGAGACAGGGTCTCACTCTGCTGTGCATGCTGGAGTTCAGTGGCGAGATTTTGGCTCACTGGTTCAAGCAATTCTCCTGCCTCAGCCTCCCAAGTAACTGGGATTACAGGTGCACACCACCACGCCCGACTAAGTTTTGAATTTTTAGTAGAGATGGGGGTTTCACCATGTTGGCCAGGCTGGTATCAAACTCCTGACCTCAAGTGATCCACCCTCCTCAGCCTCCCAAAATGCTGGGATTACAGGCATGAGCCACCATGTCCAGCCCTCAGATTCTCTTTTGAACCAGTTATAATATCTGCCGGTTTCCTCTTGAATTAAATAAAATCTTTAGCATGTGCTCATTTTTATATCTGTATGAGAGTCATGATTTTACTTTCATGTTTTAAGGTTTTCCAGGTCTTCGCAGAAGTGCCCGATGGAATCACGTGACTGAGCCAGGAAAACCTCAGGACTGGAGTGCCTCATGAACGGTTGAAGCCCAGGTAATTCTTTTCTTGGATCCCAGAAATGAGTCCAAAGTGCCAATAGAAATTTGCTGGCTTCTCATTTTTCAGTAATTTCCCCATTTACCAATTCTGTGTTTTACTTGGTTTGGATTTGTTTACATTGCTAGCATCACTGATTGGGACTTTGTTTGTTTTTGTTGTTTCAAGGCAAAGTCTCACTCTGTCGCCCAGGCTGGAGTGCAGGGGTATGATCTCGGCTCACTGCAACCTCTGTGTCCCAGGTTCAAGTGATTCTCCTGCCTCAACCTCCTGAGTAGCTGGGACTATAGGTGGATGCCACCATGCCCGACTAATTTTTGTATTTTTAGTAGAGACAGGGCTTTTCCATGTTGGCCAGACTGGTCTCGAACTCCTGACCTCAGGTGATAGACCCGCCTCAGCCTCCCAAAATGCTGGGATTACAGGCATGAAGCACTGTGCTGGGCTAGGAATTTGGTTTTATGGTCTGATCACATGGTGATCTCTGTAATGAGATTAATGTTTGCAAAGACCTAACTTCTATTGGGTGAGAGACAACGGAGTCTGATTTGTTATTCTATTTGTCTGTCTATTTTGAGCTGAAATCAATTAAGAATTTCATGCCCACTGGGAGGAGAAGAGCTCTTTGATATCTGGAAGGGTGAGTTTTGCATTTTTGTGTTTACTCTTGACCCATGTCTGAAATTTTAGAATTGAAGCTCTAAGCTCTATTTCTTTGTAGTATATGTGTCTGTAATTTAGAAAGGTCTTTACCTCTGATTGTGTGAGTGTCTAATGTTTTTCCACCTCTGAATGGTATTAAAGTAGATATAGAGTTTGTTTGTTTTTGAGACAGGGCCTCAGTCTGTCATCCAGGCTGAAGTGCAGTGTGTGCAATCACAGATCACTGCAGCTTCAACTTACCTGGCCTCAGGTGTTCCTCCCACTTCAGCCTCCCAATTAGCTGGGACTACAGGTGTGCACCACCATACCCAACTAATTTTCATATTCTTTATAGAGTTGGGGTTTTGCCACGTTGCCCAGGATGGTCTCAAACTCCTGGGCTCAAGCGATCCTCTCACCTCAGCCTCCCAAAGTGCTGGGATTATAGGCATGAGCCACGATATAGAGTTTCTAAAGGTTTGCTGTTCTGATTGGCTTGTAGAGGTGTGTATGTACTTATATAAATTGAATTTGCCCAAATTCTTAGAAAAAAGAGAAATTGAACTTCTATGGCTTTAATGTGCAAGAAAAGTATTTTTTACTGAAACCAAATCAAATGTTTTGGAAATTCAAGTTCACATATAGTTCACATATATGTTACCGAGCAGTCAATGCACTCGCTGCCCAATGTGTACAGAGGCCAATACCATGGCTCCAGCTTTTGAGAAATAAAGCTTTTTTCTAAGTCAACTAGCAAGGACACAGGAGGAAATGCTCAAATCTCCCTTTCCCAGCTGGGGGCTATGTCAGGTTTTATAAGCATAGGGTAAGGAGGTGTGATTTGATTGGATCTTGCAACGAAGTAATGCTGGGAGGTGTGATCTGACTGGATCCTGCCATGGAGTGACACCAAAACTCAATCTCATTGGTTCCTGGCTCCTGCCACAGGGTGTCCAGTTCTTAAATGGTTCCCAGCTCCTCAGTCTGAGCACTTAGGTTCCACTTCGTGGTTGCATGCTTGGTTAATCTGGGCATGCTCGGAGTATATGACCTTCAACCTGCAGATCCATGGCGATTGAAAAACAACTGCCAACTACATTACATCAAAGTTGAAATGAACGTGGGGTGCGGTGGCTCACACCTGTAATCCCAGCACTTTGGGAGGCTGAGGCAGGGAGATCACGAGGTCAGGAGCAGCCCAGCCTGGCCAATATGGTGAAACCCTGCCACTACTAAAAATACAAAAATTATCCAGGGGTGGTGATGTGCTGAGGCAGGAGAATCACTTGAACCCAGGAGGCAGAGGTTCCAGTGAGCCGAGATCGTGCCATTGAACTCCAGCCTGAGTGACAAGAGCAGAACTCCGTCAAAAAAAAAAAAAAAGTTGAACTAGATTTAGTCTGATGCAGTTACAGATTTACAAACCGTGCCCCCACCTGCCTGCTGACACCTTCCACCCCTCATTCTTGAGGGATTAGGGATAGAGGTCATGCTTCTGTATCTACTTCATGCTGACCAGGGGCACTGAGTTCCCTAAAGTTAGAGGAATGAAACTCTTGGGCTGCTGAGTTCAAATGAGTTTTGGGGTCACCCAGAGTTGCTTGAAGGGCTGGTGTTGTTGTAATACAAGCTGAAGGTGGAAGTGTTGGAGCCGGGAGGACAAACAGCTTACCATCAATTTAAATATATAGGACTGAAAAGTACCAGGAGAACAGTGACCACGAGGGGCCCCAACAGAGGAAGAAACCAGGTGAGGTGCGGTATAGTGGACTCGACTGCCTTCTAAATCTCAGTGGTTGGCCAGGCACTGTGGCTCACGCCTATAATCTTAGCAAAAGGGAGGCCGAGGCAGGCGGATCACCTGAGCTCAGGAATTGGAGACCAGCCTGGCCAACACTGTGAAGTCCCATCTCTACTAAAAATACAAAAATTAGCCAGGCGTGATGGCGTGTGCTGTAGTCCCAGCTAATTGGGAGGCTGAGGCAGGAGAATCGCTTGAACCCGGGAGGCAGAGGTTGCAGTGAGCCTCCAGCCTGGGTGACAGAGCGAGACTCCGTCTCTAAATAAATAAACAAATAAATAAATCTCAGTGGTTGAACTACCCTTGATACAGTTTGGCTCTGTGTCGCCACCCAAATCTCATGTCAAATTGTAATTCCCAGTGTTGAGGGAGGGAGCTGGTGGGAGGTGATTGGCTCATGGGGGCCAACTTCCCCCTTGCTGTTCTCATGATAGTGAGTGAGCCCTCGTGGGATCTGGTTGTTGAAAAGCATGCAGCACCTCCCTCTTCACTCTGTATCTCCCGCTCCACCATAGCCAGACGTGCCTGCTTCCCCTTCGCCTTCTGCATGATTATCAGTTTCCTGAGGCCTCCCCAGCCATGCTTCCTGTACAGCCTGCAGAACTGTGAGTCAATTAAATCTCTTTTCTTCATAAATTAGCCAGTTTCAGGTAGTTCTTTATAGCAGTATGAAAACAGACTAATGGACCCCTCTGGTTGAAGGAATGCAGCCATTCTGCTTGTTTGACTGTTTCCTTTCTGTTCATCTCTATTTCCCGGGAGGTGTTTATCCAAGTGCAATAGGAGGTATTGGTGACCGCACAGTCCCCTCAGTGTTCTGCTAGTGAATAGTTGAAGGTTGATCAGTGATCTCCTGCATTTTCAGTCTGGTGTGGAAAAGCCCCCGTGTAACTGGTAAAAGTATCAGTGAGCACCAGGAGGTATCTAAATCCTCCAGGAGCCATAGGCATCATGTTGACATCCATTTGCCAGTCTTCCCTGGCAAGTTTCTTCTGAATTGTACTGCCTTGGCCAAAAGAGGTATGGGAGGGGCTGGGTGTAGTGGCTCATGCCTGTAATCCCAGCATTTTGGGAGACCAATTCGGGTGGATCATTAGAGGTCAGGGATTTGAGACCATCCTGACCAACATGGTGACATCCCATCTCTACTACAAATACAAAAAGTTAGCTGGGTTTGGTGGTGGGTGCCTGTAATCCCAGCTACTGGGGAGGCTGAGGCTGAATAATCGCTTGAACCTGGGAAGAGGAGGTGGCAGTGAGCTGAGATTGCACCATTGCACTCCAGCCTGGGCAACAAGAGTGAAACTTCATCTCAAGAAAATAAAAAAAGAAGTCCGGATGCAGTGGCTCACGCCTGTAATCCCAGCACTTTGGTAGGCCAAGCCGGGTGGATCACAGGGTCAGGAGTTCAAGACCACCCTGGCCTAGATGGTGAAACCCTGTCTCTACTAAAAATACAAATATTAGCTGGGCATGGTGGCACGCACTTGTAATCTCAGCTACTCAGAAGTCTGATGCAGGAGAATTGCTAAAACCCGGGAGGGAGAGGTTGCAGTGAGCCGAGATCGCGCCATTGCACTCTAGCCTGAGCAACAGACCAAGACTCTGTCTCAAAAAAAAGAGTAAAGAAAAGAGAAGAAAAGAGGAAATTTCCCAGGGAAGTACCTTGGCTTATTTCGTAAAGAGGTACTGAAGGAAGCAGAGACATTTGGAGGACTTCCCCAACTCGTGCAGCTATTTGGGCCATGGCATCTGAAATTAATTATTTCAGAGTCACCCCTTTGAGGAACTTGGCAATGGACTGCAGTCACCTGTTTAGTCCTTTCCGTGGCCCACATCAATGCCAGTATTTCTGTTTGTTGCACATTTGATTTCCTTGTTGTTGGCATTTAGAAGTCCCCCTGTTTTCCAGATCGCATCATGGGCATGGACCACAGAGATTGCATCTTGTGAGTCTGTAGAAACAGTCAAGGCCTTGTCCTCTCTTAGGCCCAGGGCTCAGGTTAATGCAGATTTTCCTGGCCGTCTGTGCTGAAGTCCCTGCGGGGAGGCTCCTGGCTAGTTTTCCATAGGTAGACAGCTACACGTCCTGCCCTTCACTGGCCTCTCTTCCTGAAGCTCCTATCATCTACAAACCATGTCTTCCTTTTCTTCTTGAACAACATCTCTGTTATTGAAACTCTGGAAGTCGGCTGGGTGTGGTGGCTCATGTCTGTAATCCTAGCACTTTGGGAGGCCAAGGTGGGCGGATCACCTGAGGTCAGGAATTCAAGACCAGCCTGGCCAACAATGGCAAAACCCTGTCTCTACTAAAAATACAAAAATTAGCCAGGCCTGCTGGTGGACACCTGTAATCCCAGCTTCTAGGGAGGCTGAAGTAGAAGAATTGCTTGAACTGGGAAGGCAGAGGTTGCAGTGAGCCGAGATTGAGCCACTGCACTCCAGCCTGGGCGACAGCAAACTCCATTTCAAAAAAAAAAAAAAAAAAAAGAAAGAAAACCTGGATGTCTGCCTCTACTAACTGGGAGGGGTTAATGTCAGAGCCTATGGCCTTTTTTGGAGCTTTCTGGAGCTATCTGGGGCACTCTTGAGATATGAAGTCGGTGCTGAGGACCACCTGACATCTTTTGCCTCGGGGTACCAGGACATCAAGTCCTGGAGGCACTTTCTCAGTCATTCTAGAATTGCTGACATGTTCTCATCAGCTGAACCTCCCCCTTAGCTTGCTCCCATTAAAAGGGGGTTTGCTAATTTCTTTCATTTCTCTCAACAACATATTCTGGGAGTGTTCTAAAGGTTCCCTTGCTATTCTGTCATCAGGTCCACACTCGAGATGGATTGCACTGCTTTTCACCAGACTCTGGATGTCTCGCAACCTCCCAGAGCCGGAGACAGATGTTGCTGTTTGCTCAGCCATCTGCAATCCACGAAGAGAGGCCTCAACAGATACCAATTCTGATGGTGCCTGGGTCTTGGACTTCCAGCCTCCAGAACTGTGAGAAAATGAATTTCTGCTATTTAAGCCGCCTAGTTACGGTATTTTGTTATGGTAGCCCAAGACCTCCCTCCCCACCACCACCAACAAACACATATGTTTCCTTTATAAATATAAATATAGAGAGAAATTTGACCAGGCGCAGTGACTCGTGCTTGTAATCCCAGCACTTTGGGAGGCCGAGGCAGGTGGATCACATGAGGTTAGCATTTCGAGACCAGCCTGGCCATAATAGTAAAACCCCATCTCTACTAAAAATACAACAATTCACCAGTCGTGGTGGTGGGTGCTTGTATTTCTACCTACTCGGGAGGCTGAGGCAGGAGAATCGCTTGAACCTGGGAGGTGGAGGTTGCAGTTAGCCGAGATCGAGCCACGGCACTACAGCCTGAGCATCAGAGTGAGACTCCAACCCAAAAATAAATAAAGAGGGATATTTATATATTTCTCCCTATATTTACAATATTTATATATATAAATATGTTATATATATGTCATATATTTATATATAAATATAAGTTATATATAAATATGTCATATATTTATGTCATATATTTATATATAAATATATAAATATGTCATATATTTATATATAAATATATAAATATGTCATATATTTATATATAACATGTTATATATAAATATGTCATATATTTATATATAACATTTATATATAAATATGTTATATATAAATATAAGATATATAAATATGTTATATATAAATGTCATGTATTTATAAAGCAATCTATATAATACATTAATACATTAAATATTTTATATACATTATCTATATGTACATACAAAAAGGAATTTATATGTTTCTTTGCTGTTCTGACACTTCCCTATGCTTCTTTTCCCAGTTGTTTCTGGCCTTTGTCTCTGATTCCTGGAGACAGCCTCTAAATCCTTGGAATTTCCTGGCTGATAGGTATGTCTGTTACTCATGGTGACCCCCTAGGGTCACACCTGAGTTTAAGCCAACAAGGTGACTTGTGATTGACTCTGGTCAACCACACCAGAAAGACCGACCATGTGATTTGAAGGTTGCAACTTTGAGCCACATGGTATCAGGCCAATGTCCAGAAAGGAACTAGGGGGCTGGAGATTGACTCCACTGCCTGGCCAATGATTGAGTCAACCAGGCCAATGTAATCAAACCCCTGGGCGTGGAGGCCCAGGTGTACTTCCCTGGTTGGTTATACACATCAATGTGCTGAGAGGATGATGCATCCTGAGGACACAGAAATGTCATCTTTGGGACCCTCTCAGAGTTTCCACTATGTGTCTCTGCTTTTGTCCGGTCTTAACTTTTGTCAGTGTTTTTCTTATATAAAACTGTAATGAAAGTATCATGCTTGGTCAAGAACAGTGGTTCACGCCAGTAATCCCAGCACTTGGGAGACCAAGGCGGGCAGATCACCTGAAGTCAAGAGTTCGAGACCAACCTGGCCAATCAACCCTGTCTCTACTAAAAATACAAAAATTAGCTGGGTGTGATGGCACACGCCTGTAATCCCAGCTACTCGGGAGGCTGAGGCAAGAGAATCGCTTGAATCCAGGAGGCGGAGGTTGCAGTGAGCCGAGATTGTGCCACTGCACTCCAGCCTGGGCGACAGAGCAAGACTCCATCTCAAAAAAAAAGAAAAATAAAGTGTCATGCTTTTCTGAGTTCTGTGAGTTGTTATAGTGAATTATCAAACCTGAGGGCACGGTGGGAATCTCCAAATTTGCAGCTAGTTGGTGAGAAGTACATGTGGTCTGAGGACACCCACAGCTTGCAGCTGTGTCTGAAGCCAGGGCAGCCTAGTGGGGGCTTGTGGCCTTAACCTATGGCATTTGACGTAACATCAGGGAGTTGATATCAGAATTGCGTCACACAGGCCAGGTGTGGTGGCTCATGCTTATAATCCCAGCAATTTGAAAGGCAAGTTAAGAGGATCACTTGAGCTTGAGTCTGAGGCCGCAGTGAGCTATGACTGCACCACTGCACCCCAGTCTGGGTGACAGTTCAAGACCCCGACTCCAGAAATAAAACAGAAAAATCACAAAGAATTGCATGGCAGAGTGCCTGTCGTTAACAGCTTTAACTGTTGCAGGAACTGCTTTTTTTTTTTTTTTGTGGGGGGAGACAGAGTCTCACTCTGTTGCCCAGGCTGGAGTGCAGTGGTGCAATCTCTGCTCACTGCAACCTCCACTTCCCAGGTTCAAGTGATTCTCCTGCCTTGACCTCCCAAATAGCTGGGATTACAGGTGTGCACCACCACGCCTGGCTAATTTTTGTGTTTTTACTAGAGACAGCGTTTCACCATATTGGCCAGGCTGGTCTCGAACTCCTGCTGGGATCAGTGGAGTGAGCCACTGCGCCCTGCCACTTTTAGAGTTTTCTTACCACTTGGTTTTCCTCTCTCAATATCTTTCCCTCATTTCCTGCTTTAAAACTCTAGCTTGGGGTCTGGGTGCAGTAGCTCATGCCTGTAATCCCGGCACTTTGGAAGGCCGAGATGGGCGAATCACTTGAGGTCAGGAGTTGGAGACCAGCCTGGCCAACAAGGTGAAACCCCGTCTCTACTATTTTACAAAAGTTAGTTGGATGTACGGTTGAGTGCCTGTAGGCCCAGCTACTTGGGAGGCTGAGGCAGGAGAATTTGCTTGAATCCAGAGGTGAAATTTGCAGTGAGCCAAGGTCGTGCCACTACACTCCAGCCTGGGAGACAGAGTGAGACTCTGTCTCCAAAACAAACAAACAAACAAACAAACAAAACCTCCAGCTTGGGATCGGTCTTCTCTTTTATTATTTTTCTTTTTAAAAAAAATTTAAAAAAATAGATGTTGATGCTATGTTGCCCAGGCTGGCCTCAAACTCCTGGCCTCAAACTCCTGGCCTCAAGTGATCCTCCCGCTGTAACCTCCAAAAGTGCTGGGAATGTAGGTGTGAGCACTGCACCCAGCCTTATGTTTTTTTCTACATAAAAAGTAGTGCAGGATTATCTTCTAGAGCTAATTAATATGTTCAAATAACTAAACCCCATTAAGGGAAAATGTCACATGATGGCAAATAATCAATCCAGACCAATATGATCACACTCACTGTGAAGGTGAGAAAACTTCATCTTTATTACATTTCCCCAAAAGACGCACTGCACTGTTCTCTTGAAAACACACAGCTCATGTCCTCCTTTAGAACACACATCCTCTTTAAAGTAACATACAAACATGCCAATACAAGGTAAAAAATTACATCCGAATTCTCGTATTTCAAAAACATACAGTAAACATCAAATAAAAATTTATTTTTATAAGAATTTAGGGGAACTATCATGTAGCTATAAGTGTAATACATATATTAAGTATCATAGATAAGATGAGTGCTCCCTTCAGCAGCACATATAATAATAGATACAAAGATTTAAAGATAAAAGATTTAGGATAAAAAGAATCCTCTCTTAAAAAGGAAAACAAAATTATATTTATGTGTATATAGCAGCTATAACACCCATCTCACAACTTTGTAGGAACAGTGTCTATTCAAAAATACCAATATTTTCCAGATATTTAAAATAAATGTAGTAATAATTCTATGCCCATCCTTTTCAAACTAAACCAATAAAATATATAGTATATATTAGACATGTTAGTATATATCTAAGACATGTTAAAAATCACAACTGAATTCTCACAATTCAGTCACAAATCTAAACAGCAAATGAAAATTTCTATGATGAGAACTTAGGAGAACTACCAATAGCTATAAATAGAAGAGATTGTTATGGAAGTATCATAGATAAAAAGTGTACTCGCTTCAGAGGCGCATATAATAACACAGAAAACAATTTAAAGATAATAAAAGATTTAGGATAAAAAGGATTCTCTCTTAAAATGAAAAGGAAATTATCTTTATGTATATATAACGGCTGTAACTCTCACCAAAAAATCTACAGGAACAGCATGTTTTCAAAAGTACAACAATTTCCAAACTATTTGAAATAAACCTACTAATTATTTGATGGCCAACATTTTCCAAACAAACCAATAAATGCATAGTGTGCGTGAAGCTGTCTGTTACAGTCTATGGCACTCATATTTCACAAAGAATTCCGTGCCAATCTGAGTGTCTGCACTGTGCCTTCGAATGTTCCTGGACTGTGGCAACCAAGTCCATAGGAAACAGGGCCTCCAGGTTCCGCCCAAGGGAGGTTGGAATTCAGCAATATAAAAAGGGAGGTGGTGCTGCAGGAAGGAGTGGAACCAGAAACACCCCTGGTTTCTTACTGTTCTCTATGGATTCCTAGAAGTAACCCCCCACCCCGGCCCCGGCCCCGGTCCTAGGAGGACAATGTGATCATTCTATTCAGCTCCGTCTAGAACAGTTCAGGTTCTTCTAGATGATCTGCACAAATGGCTCCTCTCCTCCTTCCTGGTGTGTGCCATAGCATTGGAATAAAGTTCTTGCTGAAAATCCTCATCTCCCCTGGGCCCAGTGTTCTGGAAGTGAGAGAGATGATGTCACACTTCAAGGAGGCAGCTCTCTAGACAGGAAGGTTATTCATGTCCCATGTCAAGTCTAACTACAGTTCAGAGCAATTGAGAAATCCAGTTTTATCTCCCGTCCTTCATTCCATAGCCTGCTTCTGAACCATCATGTTCAACTGTGAAACTCACACTTTGGTGACCCTAACTCCAAAACTCACTCAGTACACCCAAGGTCAGCCCCAGTGATCTGCTTCATAGCAAGGACTTTGGGTGGGTCTGCCCAGGGAGTAGGGCACCCTCAGAGAATGTGGCTTTGGACTTCATCACAGCTGGGGCTTTTTGTGTTACTTAAGATCTAAACTTGTAACCATGCTAGATCTGTTTCTAATGTGACAACATCACGAACCCCAAGTTCAGAAGCCTAATGCATAATTCTACCTCCTCACGATGAAGTCTCATGCTCTGTGCTCAACGTGGTTAGCTGCATAAGATGTAAACCAAAGCTTCACTGAACCCTCCACCCAAATCGGTAACTCAAGTGTGTCAATCATAATGAACCTCCCCGAACTCAGTATTTATGATTATTTTTGAGTCAGGGTCTCACTCCGTCGCCCGGGCTGGAGTGCAGTGGCAGGATCAGGGCTCCCTGCAGCCTCAACCTCCCAGGCTCCAGCGATCCTCCTGCCTCAGCCTCCTGAGTAGTTGGGAGTAGAGATGCCTTCCACATCGCCTGGCTAATTTTTGTGGAAAGGGGATCTCGCCATGTTGCCCAGGCTTGAAGCCGGATCAAGCAATTAGGTTCCTCGGATTTCCAAAATAGACCCCAATATTCTGCCTTCACCCCGGAGGACGCAGATGTACCTCCCCTCAGGCCAATGACCTCAGGCCAATGACCTCAGGCCTCCATGGTCCCTGGAGCTCTAGGAAAGGCGGGCGCAATCTTGTGCCCACACCCAGTGCTCTGGGTCATAAGCCTGGATCTGGAAAAACAAACACCCTTTGAGAAGACGGGGACTCCCCAGGATACTCCTCTCTCCCTTCGTCCAGCCTCCAGCCCACCCAATTCCTCCCCACCTCCTCCACCTCCCCAAGCCCCATCCACCTCCTCCAACTCCTCCGGGGAAACCCAAGCCCTGCAGCGCACTGAACGGAAGAACCGAAACCGAAGCTTCTGGAAAAAGGGATCTGAGAGCGGCTTTTCCTGGCTCTCCAGCACATGGAACAGAAGAACTGGAGCCGAAGCTTATGGAACAAGGGATCTGAGAGCGGTTCTTCCCGTGCAGGAAGTAGAAGATGTTTTGTTTGGGGATCTCGTTGTCTTCCTCCATGTCATTGGCCAGGTAGTTGGGGACAGCTATCAGGTTACTGCTCAGGGGCACCACCAGGAGAGACCTCCAGCTGAGGAGGGCAGGGGACCGTCCTCAGCTCAGGATGGGCACCCACCCTGCAGAGAGCCACGCCTTCCTTAGGAGGGCTCTGCTGGACAGAGACCTGCTGAAAGGCATCTCCCACTCCTTCAGGATGGAGACAAAAACCCAACTGGTAGCCGAGAGTGGTGGCTTACACGTGGAATCCCAACACATTGGGAGGCCGAAGCAGGAGGATCACTTGAGGCCAGGAGTTTGAGATGGGCCTGGGGAACATAGCAAGACCCTCATCTCTATTAAAAATATAAGAAATATGCCGGATGCGGTGGCTCATGCCTGTAATCCCAGCACTTTGGAAGGCTGAAGCAGATGGATTGCTTAATACCAGGAGTTCGAGACCAGCCTGGTCAACCTGGAGAAACCCCATCTCTACTAAAAATACAAAAATCAGCCTGGTGTGGTGGCACACCTGTTAGTCCTAGCTACTCAAGAGGCTGAAGCATAAGAATTGTGTGAACCCGGCCGGGCGCGGTGGCTCACGCCTATAATCCCAGCACTTTGGGAGGCCAAGGTAGGTGGATCACGAGGTCAGGAGATGGAGACCATCCTGGCTAACACGGTGAAACCCCGTCTCTACTAAAAATACAAAAAATTAGACAGGCATGGTGGCGGGTGCCTGTAGTCCCAGCTACTCAGGAGGCTGAGGCAGGAGAATGGAGTGAACGTGGGGGATGGAGCTTGCAGTGAGCGGAGATCGCGCCACTGCACTCCAGCCTGGGCGACAGAGCGAGACTCCATCTCAAAAAAAAAAAAAAAAAAAAAGGCCGGGCGTGGTCGTTCACGCCTGTAATCCCAGCACTTTGGGAGGCCAAGGCGGGCGGATCACGAGGTCAGGAGATCGAGACCATCCTGGCTAACACGGCAAAAGTCCCTCTCTACTAAAAATACAAAAAAAAAATTAGCCGGGCGTGGTGGCGGGCACCTGTAGTCCCAGCTATTTGGGAGGCTGAGGCAGGAGAATGGCGTGAACCCGGGAGGCGGAGCTTGCAGTGAGCCGAGATAGCACCTCTGCACTCCGGCCTGGGTGAAAGAGCGAGACTCCGTCTTAAAAAAAAAAAAAAAATTTTGTGAACCCAGAAGGCGGAGGTTGCAGTGAGCCAAGATTGGGCCGCTCCATTCCAGCCTGAGAGGCACAGCAACACTCTGTCTCAATCAATCAATCAATCAACTGTCCAGGTGTGGTGGCACAGCCCTGTAGTTGGAGCTAATCAAGAGGCTGAGGTGGGAGGATCGCCCAAGCCCAGGGTATGGAGGCTGCAGTGAGCTATGATCTCACCACTGCACTCCAGCTTGGGGGACAGGGCAAGTCTGTCTCAAAAAAATAAAAGAAATTGAATACATTGATATTTTGCCAGGACCCTGCCTTCTACAGGCATCTAGTCTAATGGGATTGGGAGTAATCAAGGCAGGTGACCTAATCCCAATGTCACATTATAATAGGATGTAATTGGAGAGCTATAGGCATGTAGAAGTTGGAAGATGAGGGAAGGCATCACAGAGGCTGTGGGGTGAACTGACTTTAAAGAATGGGTCCTTCCCTTCAGAACCACATGTGTGCGAGACACCCAAACAGAAAAACACAAACGCAAAGTTGAGTGGAGGGCATTTGGAAGGAGCTGTGAAGCCAAGCCAGGAAACACCAAGATGGCGAGCCAGTTTGCTTGTAGAGATTGTAGAGAGGGTGGGATTGGCACTGTGGACCCTGGCCTCGATTTAGAAAGACATCAGCTAAGGAATTTGTTCAGGTAGGCAGTGAGGGCATTGTGCTTTGGAGAGATGCTGAGGCTGCACTAGGAATCCCCCTGGCTTGGGGAGAGACTCCAGGAGATGCCAGCAGGGAGCATTTGACAGTGGATTAGAGTGATGCCAGGGGGACCTGAACTGTGACCTCTGTCGTGGGAACCCAGAGGAAGTCGATGGCATTTGCGGTTGATGTGGGAAGGGGAGAGAGAGAAGAACCAGAAACGTCTGCTTGCTGGGGGAAGTGTCGTGTCCACTCCTCTACTCCTTTTCTTCTCGCCTTAGGAGCGGTTTATGGTTCCTTTTGTTTTATTCTTTTATTTGTACACTGGCATTGGAGTTTGTTTGTTTGTTTTTTGGCTTTTTTTTTTTTGAGAAAAAGTCTTGCTCTGTCACCCAGGCTGGAGTGCAGTGGCTCAACCTTAGCTTACTGCAACCTCCGCCTCCTGGGTTCAAGGGGTTCTCTTGCCTCAGCCTCCCGAGTAGCTGGGATTACAGGTGCACACCACCATGCCTGGCTAATTTTTCTATTTTTAGTAGAGACGGGGTTTGGCCGTGTTGGCCAGGCTGGTCTCGAACTCCTGACCTCAGGTGATCCGCCTGCCTCGGCCTCCCAAAGTGATGGGATTACAGGCATGAGCCACTGTGCCCAGCCTGAGTTTCGTTTTAGAAACAACAATCTAAGAACAAGATAGTATAATCCTGTCTTTTTTGTACACAGAGTAAAGAGGACAAATAAGAGAAAGGATAAATGAAAGGCTGGAATCCCATGTCCCCCACTGTCCCAGGACGTTGGATATTGAGGGATAGGAAGCAGCAAACCACTCACAGAGCCAGGAAGAAATGAATGCATTGGTATTGCCAGAAGAAGAGGCCAGCATAGCTAAAATATGCTATGCCCATAGCCAGGAGATACTGATGGAGAAAAAGGAACACAGAGAGGGAGAGGAAGATTGTGGAGAGGGAGAATGAGGGTCTGGGGAGGGGCTGCCCCTCAGAGAAGGGACCTCAGTGTTTGGGTGACTGTACTCATTTGGAAATTGCAGGGTGGAGGGGTATTCGAAGGTTGGATGCAAATCTGAGAAGCTGGAGGAAGGGTTTTCGGTGATGCTCCCAGGATGGTGGGCTCCGATGGGATCTTTGGAGGGGGCATGTCTAGGTCAACTGGTGTCAGGAGGGTCTTTTGTGTGCCAGGCAGAGAACTGTCCCAAAGAGCTGAGAATAGAGGGGCCAGGAGTTTCAGGGCTGCGGCCAGACTCTGGCCCAGGGCTCAGATCCTAAAGGACCCGTAGGAGAGGCAGGGGCCATTCATTCACTCTGCAAGAGACCAGCAGAGTCCTGAGGGAGATGCTGACAAATCATAAAAAGACCAAGAATAGCCGGGAGTGGTGATCCCAGTACTTTGAGAGGTGGAGACAGGAGGATCATGTGAGCCCAACAGTTCGAAGGCAACCTGGGCAACGTAGCGAGACTCTGTTTCTACAAAGATTTCAAAAATTAGTTGAGCATGGTGGCATGTGCCTAGCCCCAGCTCCTCAGGAGGCTGAGGAAAGAGAATTGCTTGAGCCCAGGAATTAGAGGCTGCAGTGAGCTGTGATCATGCCACTGCACTCCATCCTGGGGAGCAGAGCTAGACTCTATTTCAGAAAAAAGAATGTGTGGGTGCCAAGACTCAAGATCATGGGAGCTGGTCGGGCACAGTGGCTGACGTCTGTAATCTCAGATCATGGGAGGCCAAGGCGGGTGGATCACCTGAGGTCAGGTGTTCAGGACCAACCTGGCCAACATGGCAAAACCCCGTCTCTACTAAAAACACAAAAATTAGCCAGGTGTGGTGGTTCACATCTGTAATCCTAGCTGCTTGGAGGCTGAGGCAGGAGAATCACATGAACCCGGGAGGTGTTGGCTGCAGTGAGTCAAGATCAAGACACTGCCCTCCAGCCTGGGCAACAGAGCAAGACTCTGTCTCACACACGCACAAAAAAGACTGAAGGAGCATCTGGTGGGAGGTGGTGGAGGGAGAACTGTGGGCTTGGAAGCTGTGCCCTCCCTCCGGCGGTGCGTTGAAGCAGGAACACAGTTACATGGAGAACAATCTTACCTTGTCTGACACCCTCAGATCTTTGTCCCAGGCCAGGAATCTTTTAATGACAGGATCCTCTGTTATTAGGATATAACACGCATATGTCAGCGTGAGAAGCTTTCTGTGGGAGCAGCAGGGCAGCGAGAAGTGTGCCTCCCCAGGGGGAAGTCTCAGGATTGTGGCCACGGGTGAGGCGGATGGGAGAGGGGAGAATGACTTTCACTGGGCAAGGGAGCGAGGCTCCTGCTCTGAGAATCCCCTGAGAAGAGGCCGAAGGAGGCCCTGGGTGTGAGAATCTACAGGATGTAGAGCTGGGAATCAGCCAGAATGCCCTCCCAGCAGACACAGAGGGACCACTGCAGAGTCATAAAGGAAATCCCATCATCTCCTCATGAGACAGTCACATCAGGGTGTGACCATGGCCTTGGTATCCCCCACTATGGATGGAGACACTTAGGTTTAGAAAAGTCAGTAAGAGACATTAAGTTTCAGAGAGCACAGCTGAAACCACTTTCTTTATTGATTTTGTTTTTCTTTATTTGATTTTTATTTTTATTTATTAATCAATTTATTTTGAGACAGAGTCGCGCTGTGTGGGCCAGGCTGGAACGCATTGGCGCGATCTCAGCTCACTGCAACCTCTGCCTCCCGGGTTTAAGCGATTCTCCTCTCAGTCCCCTGAGTAGCTGGGATTACAGGCATGAGCTACCGTGCCCAGCCTTGGTTTTTCTTTTGAGACAGGGTTTTGCTCTGTCACCCAGGCTGGAGTGCAGTGGTGCAGTCATAGCTCACTGCAGCCTCAAAGTCCTGAGTTCAAGCAATCCCCTTGCCTCAGCCTCCCAATATGCTGGTATCTCAGGCGTAAGCTCACCTGGCCCGAAAGCAAGCTTTCTTATCCCAAGTGCTGACCTTTTTCAAGTCTAGCCTAATCCTCTATTGTCTCCTAAGTGTCCCTCATGAGTGATCACTTCTGAGTCCTCACACATGGAGAGCTCACCCACTGGGGGCATATTTTTCCCATTGGAAAGTAGTGGTTATTGGATGTTTCCTCTTTTTTAGAAGAACAGGATTGGAGGTGCTCTCTGGGGTGTCCTCCTACCAGTCTGACTATTGAAGGCCTCATGGTGCTCAGGGAGCACGGGTGACACTCGCCATCACTTCAGCTTCATCTTGAGCCCACACAGCGTCTCCACCACCCAGGTCTCCTCAGGCTCAGGGGTGAGCTCCTTCTCTGGCTCCACCTCACATTCGTCCAACCACTCCCTCTTCCTTTGCCAGCAAAAGGACCTACATGGGGGGCTGGGATCTACCCCAGGGGCTGAGTAAAGAAACCAGGCCACCATGTAATGCTTCTGCAACTGATCACCTTAGACCCCGACCCCAAACCCCAAACCACTCTCCATCCTCCCCAGCCTCACAGACTGCTGGCTTCTCCAAGCCATCTTTCTGAATTTCTCCTCTGCTGAGCCCCATGTGCTGCTCCTTCACCTCCCCATTCTTCCATCTCTGTCCTCAGAACACTTCCTCATGTCCTTCCCTGGTCCCTGGCTCTCTGAGTCCTTCCCTTTTTTTTTTTTTTTTTTTGAGATAGAATCTTGCCTTTTCTCCCAGGCTGGAGTATAGTGGTGCAATCTCAGCTCACTGCAACATCCATCTCCCGGATTCCACTTATTCTCCTGCCTCAGCCTCTCAGGTAGCTGGGATTACAGGTGCCTGCCATAATGCCCAACTCAATTTTGTACTTTTAGTAGAGATGGGGTTTCACCATGTTGGCCAGGCTGATCTCAAACTCCTGGCCTCAAGTGATCTGCCTGCCTTGGCCTCCTGAAGTGCTGGGATTACAGATGTGACCACTGCACCCGGCCTGAATTTCTCCATTCTTCCCACACACCCGCCTCAAGTTCTCCTTCCTGACCTCTGACCCTTTTTTTTTTTTTTTTTTTTCAAGACAGCGTCTCACTCTCTCACCCAGACTGGAGTGCAGTAGCGCAATCTTGGCTCACTGCAACCTCTTCCTCCCAGCCTCAAGCAATTCTCCTGTCTCAGCCTCCCGAGTAGCTGGGATTACATGCATGCACCACTAACGCCCAGATAATTTTTGTACTTTTAGTAGAGATGGGGTTTGACCATGTTGGCCAGGCTGGTCTTGAACTCCTGACCTCAGGTGATCCACCCACCTTGCCCTCCCAAAGTGCTGGGGTTACAGGCGTGAGCCACTGTGCCCGGCCCCCTTCCTTCGTCTTAGTCAATCCTATCCTATCTCTTCTTCCTCCAGTCCCCTCACCTGATGGTCCCGTCACTTCATCATCCACCACCTCTTGGAGGGGGTACCCTGATGTGCTTGGCTGGGGCTCTGCTTCTTATCCTGGGGGTGTGGTTGATGGCTGGTCATGATCTTTCCCAAAATCTGTCCTATTCCACGGAACCTAGTCTCTGTTCTGTCCAAGGCCGCCTTCTGGACTCTTAGGACCCAGAAGAGCGTGTTATCAGTTCTCGAGGCTGGAAGAAGTCAGGAGTGGAGAACAGCTCTGAGAAGGTTGTCCACCTGAGCTCCCAGGCACCCATGAAGTCCAGTCCTTCCAATCAGGAAGGTTGGAATCTCTGATGTCATTGGTCATTCCAACCTGGCAACCAGTTTGAAGAAAAACACATGTAACTGCCAGGCTTATCTCTTGTCCTGGAGATCCTGGGTTAACGGTATCTCCTGCCACTCTCCCAACCTCAGACCGCTGTCCAAAAGTATCTTCAGGGTCTCTGCATCCCTCTGTTCCCTGTCCCAGCAAAGGCCATGTCCTCTCCACTCAAAGCCTGAAGCATGGTGGGGTCTCCTCTTCTCTGTACATGCCCATTTCAGAGTCCAGTCTGGTGGGAGAGGGAACAGGGTGGGAAAGAAAACTAGGGTAAGCAGAAACGATGAAACCTTACAAGAGTGAGATGATCATGTACAAGAGTGAGATTATCACATACAAGAGTGAGAAGATCATGTACAAGAGATCCCAGGAACATTGACTTGATGAAAAAGTCACATCAGAACACTCAATTTGGCAGAGCTTTTCTGCCGAATGTTTACTGACATTCACTGTCGGAGATTCTATACTGGGGGTACACGGGTCCTCTTCTCTAAGGCATCTTTGAGTCCAAGAGACATTTTGAGGCCTGAAAGTCATAGGCAACTGCCCCTGAGATCACACATATTTCCAATGGTGTCCCCAATTTCAGGGAGTCCATGGATTACCTAAACCAGCCCCTCCAGTTCGGCCAAGAAACTCTAGTCTGTATATCAAGTTTTGTATCATATGTATTGCTCTGAACTCAGAAATTTCCCTTCCATTTATGGATTCTATGAATAAAATATCGCATGTACAAAAAGACTAAGTCAAAAAATCTCAGCTGTGCACAGTGGCTCATGCTTGTGATCCCAGCACTTTGCGTGGCCAAGGGAGGAAGATTGCCTGAGGCCAGCAGTTCAAGACCAGTATAGGCAACATAGCAAGAGCCCATCTCTAAAAAAACCAAACCAAACCAAATTAGCCAGGTGTGGTGGCTGGCACCTGTGTTCCACCTACTTGGGAGACTCATGTGACAGGAAGGTTGCTTGAGCCCAGGAGTTATAAGCTGCAGTGAGCTATGATGTTGCCACTGTACTTCAGTCTGGGCAACACAGCAAGATGTTGTGTCAAAAAAAATTTTTTTGATACAAAATAAAAGAGTTGCATGACATTCAGAGACCATCCAAAAAACCTATGGGTTCCTGGCTGGGCTCAGTGGCTCACACCTGTAATCCCAGCATTTTGGGAGGCCAAAGGGGGTGGATCACTTGAGGTCAGGAGTTTGAGACCAGCCTGGCCAAAATGGTGAAACCCCACCTCTACAAAAAATACAAGAAATTAGCCAGGCGTGATGGTAGGTGCTTGTAATCCCAGCTACTCAGGAGGGAGGGTTGGAGAATCACTTGAACTCCGGGTGCGGAGGTTGCAGCGAGCTAAGATTGTACCATTGCACTCCAGCCTGGGCAACAAGAGCAAAACTCCATCTCAAAGAAAAATAACCTGTGAGTGAGTTCCCACACGGCTTCCTAGTGGGCTGCGGCTCTCCTAGGAGTCTCTTGCTCATAGGAAAGGCACAGACTGAGTGAAGAAGCAGATCCCATTGCTGTGGAAGTCCCGTTGTTAGGAAACTCTGCTTTTCTGGAGTTCAAATTTGCATTCATGATGCTTTAAATCGTCAGAGCTGGGAGGGTCCTCCTGCAATAAAACAGTTTGCTATCTCTTTCCTAGTTAACAGGCTTTCAAATATTGGAAGATCAATGTTCTGACCCCGTTAAAATTTCTCTTCTGTGGAATGAAAAGCTCTGATTTAACCCATCTTCAAGCCTGGTTGCATATTCCCCTCTCTTCTGGCCCCCTTGTCTAGACACACTACACTGAGGCTGTGCCCATCTTAAATGATGTTGATACATTGTCAAAAAATTGGCAAACCAGGCGCGGTGGCTCATGCCTATAATCCTTCCACTTTAAGAAACCAAAGCAGACAGATCACCAGAGGTCAGAAGTTTGAGACCAGCCTGGCCAACATGTTGAAATCCGTCTCTACTAAAAATACAGAAAAAATTAGCTGGGTGTGGGGGTGCACATCTGTAATCCCAGCTACTTGGGAGGCTGAGGCAGGAGAATCACTTGAACCTGGAAGGCAAAGGTTGCAGTGAGTCGAGGTTGTGCCACTGCACTCCAGTCTGGGTGACAGAGCGAGACACCATCTCAAAAAACAAACAAACAAACAACAAAACTCTAAACAGCCCAGGTTTGGTCTGATATGTTCAGAAAAAAGCAAAACGGTCACCTCTCACCTCTTCTTTTCCTGCAATGATGCAGTTTAATACAACAATGGCTGTAGGTATGCTGCGGAAATATCATTCAAGTGAAACAGAAGGGCTTTCCTGGCTTGACACAGTGGTCACTCCTGTAATCCCAACACTTTGGTTGGCTAAGGTGGGAGGATTTCTTGTGGCCAGAAGTTCGAGACTGCAGTGAGCTGTGATCCTAACACTGCGTTTCAGGCTGGGCATCAGAGTGAGGCCTGTCTCTAAAAAAAAAACTCTTCACTCCCCCCAAAAAGGGATTTGCAAATACCAGCCTTTCAGCATGAGGATCACATGGAGGAACGCTAAGATACAGATGCTGGGACCCAGCCCTATTGATTGTAATTCAAAAGCTGAGGTGGGGCCTGATTTAACTCCACCATTGGAATCCATTCAGATTTGGAACTCTCTGGGTTGGACAGTGCAAGAGAGATCCTAAAGAAAGCAAAGTCACTATGGACTGAAATGAGCTGACAAGGTTTTCTGAGTGTGGTGAAATATGATCTGGGCCTCGCTTGGGAGGGCTGTGGCCAGGCCTTGAGTCCTTGGCTCAGTGGGACCTTCTGAAACAGCCTCCAAGCTGCGCCCCTGCTTCATTTGCTGGTAGATGACCCCCCCCCCCCCCAGTGGCTTTGGTGCTGATGGGAATAAGTCGACCTGCAGCAGAAGTTCAGCCCAAGTCTCAGCCCAGCAGCCTCTCCACACCTGGCCACGGTCTGGTCATGCTGCCATCTCTGCGGTTCTCTGTGGAGTCGTGGTTTCTGTACCTTGAAGAGAACTTCCCCTTCTGGGACCCAGAAACCCAGTAAACCCTGAGGAAAAAAGTGAATGAAATTACTGCAGACAACTCTATGGCGGGGAGATGGAAAAGAGGCTGTTTTTGTTTTTTATTTTTTTTATTTTTTGAGACAGAGTTTCACTCTTGTTGCCCAGACTGGATTGTAATGGCTCAATCTCGGCTCACTGCAACCTCTGCCTCCCATGTTCAAGCGGTTCTCATGCCTCAGCCTCCAGAGTAGCTGGGACAATAGGCGCGCACCACCGCGCCCAGCAAATTTTTGAATTTGTAGTAGAGACGGGGTTTTCCCATGTTGCCCAGGCTGGTCTTGAACTCCTGGCCTGAAGCAATCCGCCTGCCTTGGCCTCCCAAAGTGCTGGGACTACAGATGATGTGAGCCACTGTGCCCAGCCCTCACTGTATGGATTTTCTAAAAAAGAAAAAAGATTAAATTTGTCTTATTTGCCCAAAGGTAAATTAACCTTTTCTCCTCTCCTTTTTAAAGAGTATTTCCTTGATAAACGTTGTAATATAAGTAACTTCTTTTGTGCCTTTGATATGTATCTAAATCTTTTAAAAAGGTAAATGAACTTCTTGCCAACATTACAACCCAGGAATTTTTTTTTTTTTTTTTTTTTTTTGAGACAGAATCTCACTCTGTTACCCAGGCTGGAGTGCAGTGGTCCCATCTCAGCTCACTGCAACCTCCACTTCCTGGGTTCAAGCAGTTCTCCGGTCTCAACCTCCTGAGTAGCTGAGACTACAGGCACTTGCCACCATGCCTGGCTAATTTTTGTGTTTTTAGTAGAGATGGGATTTCACTTTGTTGGTCTGGCTGGTCTTGAACTCCTGACCTCAGGTGATCCACCTGCCTCAGGCTCCCTAAGTGCTGGGATTACGGGTGTGAGCCACCGTGCCTGGTCACAACCCAGGAATTTTTTTCTTAAGAGCCTGAGAGCCTTGTCTTTGAAATGTAAACCTCGAGGAAGATAGTGTCCCTATCTTCCTGTTGCCTAGGCACCTTGAGCTGTTACTACCTGCTTGTCAAGGAGATGTGAGAAGTTTTGTTTTTCATCGGATACAGGTAATTAACTAGCATGGGTGGCCACCTTGATTTCCAGGTGAATTTAGGATGCGTGTTTAAGAATGCATAGCAGGCCAGGCGCGGTGGCTCACACCCGTAATCCCAGCACTCTGGGGGAGGGCCGAGACATGCAGATCACTTGAAGCCACACAGAAATCAAAAGAAGGAGTTTGAGTCCAGCCTGGCCAATGTGGCGAAACTCTGTACTAAAATACAAATATTAGCTGGGCCTGATGGCACATGTCTGTAATTCCAGCTACTCTGGAGGCTTAGGCATGAGAATCACTTGAACCCAGGAGGTGGAGGTTACAGTGAGCCAAGATCACACCACTACACTCCAGCCTGGATGACAGAATTAGACCCTGTCTCAAAAAAAAAAAAAAAAAAAATGCATAGCAAGTCCTTTTACACGAGGATGAGTTACTGTTTATCTTGAGTGCGTGTATGCAATGGATTGTATCTGCCAGGCTATATAAAAAGGAGGCTTTGGCCAGGTGCCATGGCTCACGCCTATAATCCCAGCACTTTGGGAGGGCTAGGTGGGCGAATTACGAGGTCAGGATTTCGAAACTATCCTAGCTAACATGATGAAACCCCATCTCTACTAAAAATACAAAAAATTAGCCAGGCATGGTGGCACACACCTGTAGTCCCAGTTACTTGGGAGGCTGAGGCAGGAGAATCACTTAAACCAGGGAGACAGAGGTTCCAGTGAGCCGAGATTGCACCACTGCACTCCAGCCTGGGCGACAGAGCGAGACTCTGTCTCAAAAAAAAGAGGAGGCTTTATTTATCTTTGCATCTCATTAATGGATCACCTGTGATGGGCATCACAGTCTGGTTTAATGCTTATTCAATAATAAAATTGTTTTCTTTATTTTCTGAATTTGTGGAGAGAATATTCTAGGTTAACAGAAGAATTTATTTATTTATTTATTTATTTATTTATTTATTTATTTAGAGATGGAGTCTTGCTCTGTCGCCAGGCTGGAGTGCAGTGGTGTGATCTCAGCTCACTGCAATCTCTGCCTCCTGGGTTCAAGTGATTCCCCTGTCCCAGCCTCCCAAGTAGCTGGGACTACAGGCACACACCACCACACCAGCTGATTTTTTGTGTTTTAGTAGAGACAGGGTTTCACCATGTTGGCCAGGATGGTCTTAATCTCCTGACCTCATGATCCACCCGCCTTGGCCTCCCAAAGTGCTGGGATTACAGGCGTGAGCCACTGCGCCTGGCCTCAGAAGAATTTATTTTTAGTCTTTTCCTTACCAGTTTTTATGAAACAACTGGGCAAGAACACTGTTAGATTTCACTAAAAAATTGTGATGAATCATTGTCCTTATGATCCTATTTTTGAAAATTGACATTTTAATTGTAAAACAAAAATAAAATTCTAAGCCCCCATAACTGCTGAATGGACTCCCCTGTTGGCCAGCAGGATCCAAAATAAACATGAAAAACTAATGCAGGTCATGACAGGAAGGAGGGGGTTGGACATGCCTTGTCATACTCTCCTCCTTTCAGAGTTTAGGCACAGCTGACCAACATTAACACTAGAAAACAGATCATAAGACTGACAAAACAGGCTCTTTGTATCAGTAAGATACCCAAGTCCATCCAGACTCTGATGTAGCATCACATGACAGATAGCAGTCCCTGAAGGAAATCATAATATTTTACCCCATAATATATTTTCTTTGACACACTTTAAAATAGTCCTGCAAAGCCATCTCTTTGGGGGAAATTTGTATTCTCTAGAGAATCTCCTTCCTTATAGAAAAGAGTCCAGGTCTTTTCTGGAGAGTCTGACACCTTTTAAGATCCAATAAGAGGTATTTTTCATCTATTCTCTCTGAAGCCTGTTCTGAGGCTTCACCTACATAACAAGAACCTTGGTTTCCACAATCCCCTTTATCTTAACTCCAGCTTTTCTTTTCTTTCCCTCCCTTTCTTTTCCTTCCCTCCCTCCCTTCCTTCCTCTCGCTTTCTCTTCTTCTCTGTTGCCCAAGCTGGAGTGCAGTGGCACCATCATGGCTCACTGTAGCCTCAACTTCTCAGGCTCAAGCGATACTCCCATCTCAGCCTCCTGAGTAGCTGGGACTACAGGCATGCACCACCACACCTGGATAATTTTTTTTTTTGTAGAGATGGGGGTCTTGCTGTGTTGCCCAGGCTGTCCTTGAACTCCTGGCCTCAAGTGATCCTCCCAGGTCACCCTCCCTAAATGCTGGGATTACAGGCATGAGCAACCACAATGGCCCATTTCTTTATGTCGTCTTCCAACTGTTCAGCCAACGCTTAACTCTGAATCAACTGCCAATCTTTGAATCAACTAGTAACCTGAAAGCCTTTCCTGGCTGACCCAATGTATACCTCCCATGTATTGATTTATGTCTTTGCCTGTAACTGCCAAAGATGTATAAAACCAAGCTGTTACCCAACCACTTTGGGCTCACGTTCTCAGGACCCCCTGAGGCTGTGTCACCAGCCATGGTCACTCAAATAGGAGGCTCAGAATAAAACTCTTTACAGACTTTGACTCTTTTTGGTCAACATTACCTAACCCTAAACATAATCCTCCTGGGGAAGGTGAGATCACAGGTATCTCTTTTCTTCATTTGATCTGTGTATTTCCTGATTTCTCTACAGTTTTTAGGCATTCGCTATGTGATCTAGAAAAGCTACGGAGTCTCGCTCCGTCGCCAGGCTGGAGTGCAGTGGCGCCATCTCGGCTCACTGCAACCTCCGCCTCCCGGGTTCAAACGATTCTCTTGCCCCAGCCTCCCCAGTAGCTGGGATTACAGGTACGCGCCACCACGCCCAGCTAATTTTCGTATTTTTAGTAGAGACGGGATTTCACTATGTTTGCCAGGATGGTCTCTATCTCTTGACCTCGCAATCCGCCCTCCTCGGCCTCCCAAAGTCGTGGGATTACAGGCGTGAGCCACTGCGCCCAGCCACAAATTCTATTTTCTTTTTCTTCCTTGGAAAGCATCGCTGGGCATTTATCCTGTCCTAGTATTTGAGTGAAACTTCTCTTAGCATTTCAGCACAGTGACCATGATACACCCTTTCCTTTCCTTCTCCTTATGGGAAACTCGGTTCTAACCCAGAGGCCTTGGGCTCCAGGACCCAGTCACGCAGCCCTGGACTTGACCCTAAAAGGGAGTGAAGACAAACGCGAAGTTCAGTCCGGGGATCGGGGCTGCCAAAGCTCATATAGCCTGGAGCTTCTTAACCTTTAGGCGGGATAGAGACATTTGAAACGGCCCCTAAACTTGGGGGGCGCTGGTAGGCTCATGGGAAATAGAGTCCGGTACTTGTCCTGGGACAAACGGTGGGCCCTGGGAGCCGGACTTCCGGTGCACTCCCGCGCGTGTGCACCTCTTCCTGTGTGCGTGTTCGCGCATGCGCGCCACCGCCGCACTGCCATCGTTTCCTGTGTGTCCTCAGGTCACCGCTTGCTCTAGTTCCCAGGCTTTGGCCTCCAGTGGACGAGAATCGCTGAGCCTGCGGGGCTGGACGCTGAGCGCCCGGGCCAGCACCTAGGCGGGCGCGGAGCTGTGCGGGCCAGGGTTCGCACGCTCTGGGTGGAGGCTCCAGCGGGGACCCCCGAGCGTGAGCCCCGGAGCCGGCGGCGCTGGGGCCAGGGGGGCCGAGCGGGAGGTGGCGGAGGAGGCGAAGGGGCGGCGGGACCCGGGCCTGGCCCGTGTGTGTCCTGGCGGCCTGGCTCAGGCCGCCGCTGTACGGTGAGCCCCAGGGAGGCGGATCTGGGCCCCGGGAAGGACACCCGTCTGGATTTGCCCCGTAGGCCCGGCCCGGGCCCCTCGGGAGCAGAACAGCCTTGGTGAGGTGGACAAGAGGGGACCTCGAAAGCAGACGCGCGCCAGCGACAGCAGCTCCGCCCCGGCCTCTCGGGAGCCGTGAGGCAGAGGCTGCGGAGACCCAGGAGGGTAGGTCTTGGGTTTTCCGGCCCGGAGCGAGAAGGGCCTGGGTGAAGTCACCGTGTGTTCAGGACCTTAGAGTGTGGGGCAGGGGGAGGGTCTCGATCGCTTGCAGGAGAGACGTGTGTTTGGGTTTGAGGGCAGGGTCCGGCTGCACCGAACAGGTGCTGCATGGGAAGATCTGGGAGAACTAGGCTTACGGGGGCGTGGAGGGTGTCACCAGCCTCAGGTGCGGACGCCGCCTCCACTCCCCCCTAACCCCTAACAGCCCTTCTTCCTCCTCTCCGTGCTGCAGATTTCGACCGCCTCTAAACGTCCGTCAGCACCTCTGTTCTCTCATTTCAGTGTCTGCTGATTCCCCCCTTAGATCTGTCCTGGAGACTCGTAATAATGCAGGAACAGTCTGCAGGGATTCTCTCCTGCTGCCTCAGTTGCTAGGGGAAGAGACTGGGCCTTAGCAGGTGGGTGACTTGACCGGGTCACCGGCTTTGTGGGTGGAGTTGCCCATAGTAGAACTCAGGAGTCTATCTCCCAGGCCAGTTCTTTCTCCCGTATCCTAGTTTTCTTAATAGAAGATTATTAGGTGCAGCAATAACCAAGTTCAGTTAGATAATTTAGAAAGAAAACCATATTTTATACACATTCATTTCATTTCTGAGAGCTCACATGCTCGATTCCTATGGCTTCTTTGATTTTTAAGCAGTTTAAAGAGACAATAAGAAAATGCGGGCGGGATGCAGTGGCTCACACCTGTAATCCCAGCACTTTGCCGGGCTAGAGAGAGTATCCCTTGAGACCAGGAGTTGGAGACCAGCCTAGGCAACATAGGGAGACCCTGACGCTACAAAAAATACAAAAGTAGCCAGGCATGCTGGGATGCACCTGTGGTCCCAACTACTCAGGAGGCTAAGGTGGGAGGATCAATGGAGCCCAGGAGGTCAAGGCTGCAGTGAGCCGTGAATGCACCACTGCACTCCAGCCTGGGTGGCAGGTTGAGACCCTGTCTCAACAAACAAACCACAAAAAACATGAGCCATATAATGGGAATTTTTGTTTCTTTTTGCACGTTGTATTTGATGATGGCAGACTATTTGTAAAAGGAGTCACGTTACCCATGAGAGTCTAACTCATCTAATTGCTACCTGATTATCTTAGAGTTACAAAGTTACAAGTGCGTGCTTCCCCTATCAGTCTTTTTCACTTTTTTTTTTTTTTCGAGATAGTGTCTCACCCAGTCTGGAGTGCGGCAGCGTGGTCTCGGCTCACTGCAAACTCCACCTCCCAGGTTCAAAGGATTCTCGTGCCTCAGCCTCCTGAGTAGCTGGGACTACAGGCATGTGACACTGCGCCTGGCTAATTTTTTTGTTATTTTTAAGGAGATTCGGGATTTCGCCATGTTGGCCAAGGCAGGCGGATCACTTGAGGCCAGAATTCGAGACCAGCCTGGTCAACATGGTGAAACCCTATATCACTCTTTTAAGTCCTTCCGAGTGTTTGTAGGCTGAGTGTTCACAGGGTGTTAACCTATTGAGCTTTCTTTTGTGGTTCTTACGCAGGAGATTCCTGCTGCAGGCCAGAGCACTCATGACTTCAATGACCTGCTTCTGCCCCTCTAGGTCTACCAGCCAGTCTCTGCACGTTTCTAAGAGCAGCAGAAAATGAATACATTGCGGGTGAGTTTTCCTGCTTGTGTATATGTTCTTCCACTTTATTTTATGATGCATTTTAAGAGGTTTGTAAGGATTCACACTTTTTTTTTCTTTTATTTTTTTGAGATAGAGTCTTGCTCGGTTGCCCAGGCTGCAGTGCAGTGGCATAATTTCACTTCACTGCAACCTCCACCCCTGGGTTCAAGCGATTCTCCTGCCTCAGCCTCCTGAGTAGCTGGGATTACAGGCATGTGCCACCATGCCCAACTAATTTTTTTTTTTGAGACGGAGTCTCGCTGTGTTGCCCAGGCTGGAGTGCAGTGGCGCAATCTCAGCTCACTGCAAGCTCCGCCTCCTGGGTTCACGCCATTCTCCTGCCTCAGCCTCTCTGAGTAGCTGGGACTACAGGCGCCCGCCACCACGCCCGGCTAATTTTTTGTATTTTTAGTAGAGACAGGGTTTCACCATGTTGGCCAGGCTGGTCTCAAACTCCTGACCTCAGGTGATCCTCCCGCCTCAGCCTCCCAAAGTGCTGGGATTACAGGCATGAGCCACTGTGCCCAGCCAGGATTCATACTTTAAAATGGGAATGTGGAAGTAGACATTGTCCTGTAAAATATAGTTAGTGTGGCAGATCAGCACCAAAAATGATTTGTGAAGCCTATATGTATGGGTAGTATATTTTAAGGCTGTTGAAATTGAGCCATACCCAGGACTGATATTCTTGGCGGTCATCACAAAAGGAAAATGCCATCTGTATTAGTCCATTCTCGCACTGCTATAGAGAAATAACCAAGACTGGGTAATTTATACAGAAAAGAGGTTTCATTGGCTCACGCCTGCAGGCTGTATCATAGGAAGCATGGCTGAGAGGCCTCAGGAAACTTACAGTCATGGTGGAAGGCGAAGGGATAGCGGGTACATCTTCCATCACCAGAGCAGGAGGAAGAGGGAGGGGGAGGCGCTACACACTTTTAAACAACCACCTCTTGTGATAACTCACTGAGTATCAGGAGAACAGCACCAAAAGGGATATTGCCCCCATGATCCAATCACCTCCCACCAGGCCCCACCTCCAGCATTGGGGATTACAATTGAACACGCGATTTGGGTGGCGACACAAACCGAAACCATATCACCATCCATGACATTGCTTGCATTGATTATAAGGAGAAACCAATTTTGTTACTTGTGGATTTAAAAGATTTTCTAGGACTTGGAAAAATTTCTTCATTCCAGTCGATATAATTGCAGATAGCTTTCCTAATAACAACCGTTAAATTACCGTAACTTATGGCTTATTCTTGGTGCTTATGTAAGCAGAGGGCCTGCTGCCCAAGCAGAACCTGGTGCATATAATTTTTCCAGGGATGGAAATATTGTGATCCAAGTAGACGGAATTCTGTTTTTACTGTTGAGTCCTAGATCATGGGGGGAATGAAAGACGTGATCATCCTTCAAATAATTGTTTGTCTTTCTGTTTGGGTTGCACAGCAAACAATACAAACAGTTACTCTCTTGTGAAGATTTCCTCATTTCTGTTTCTCATTTCAGTTCTCAGTGTTTTAGTTTTGTCCTTTTCACGTTGCTGAGTCAGTCGGTAAAGATTACCAATGATTTAATTGCAGTTGAATCCAGCGGGCATTTCCTAGCCCCTACCTCACAGGACCCTTTGTCTGCCTTTGACATCTGTTACTTCCAAACTGATATTTTCTCCATGGAGTCTCTCTTTTCTTGGCTTTTGAAAAGATTCATCTGTAAGTATTTCTGTTTGTCTTTAAATGATGAAGTCTGTTTTGTTCTGTTTTGTTTTGTTTCTTTTTTTCTTTTTTTGAGATAGGGTCTTGCTCTGTCACCCAGGCTGGAGTGTAGAGACGTGATCACAACTCGCTGCAGCATCAATCTCCTGGGCTCACACGATCCTCCTGCCTCAGCCTCCTGTGTAGCTACAGGCGCACGCTGCCACACCCGGCTAATTTTTTTTGTATTTTAATAGAGACTGGGTTTCACTGTGTCACCCAGGCTGGTCTTGAACTCCTGAGCTCAGGCAACCTGCCCGCCTCGGCCTCCCAAAGTGCTAGGATTACAGCCGTGAGCCACCACTCTCGGCCTAGAGATGTATTCTCACTGTATTGCTCACGCTGGTCTCAAACACCTGATCTAAGTGATCCTTTCACTTTGGCCTCCCACAGTGCTAGGATTACAGGTGTAAGCCACCACATCTGGCCAATAAGGAATCTTTTTGAAAGGGGCTAGGAATAACCCATAATACTCTCTTAATACATGTGGCAGTTGGGTTAAATCTTTTAATAGTTCCCATAGTATGTCTCTTGCGTGCTCATTGTTTTGAAGAAAGTGGGTTGGTTATCCTCAGTTTGGATTGTGTTACCCTTGTTTCACCTTTAAGCACATTTTAAAAAAATATCTTTTATGCCTTGTAAAATTGGTAGTTTGATCTGGAAGTCTAATCAGGTTTATGTTCAGTTCTTTTCACACAGCTGTACCATACGTGGCATTTGTCTACTTCTGGAGGCACGTGTTACCTTCTTTGTTTTTGTGAACTTAAGAACCATTGACTGTTGATTATTGCTGTGATTTACTAGTTCATTAGGGGAGGCAAAATGGTGATCTGCTAATTCTACCATTTCTTCTTTATTTACTAGCGAAAATACCTTTCTTTTCTTTTCTTTTTTTGGAGACACAGTCTCACTCTGTCGCCCAGGCTGGCGCATTTATGGCTCACTGCAGCCTCAAACTCCTGTGCTCAAGTGATCCTCCCACTTCAGCCTCCCAAGTAGCTGGGAGTACAGTCATGTGCCACAATGCCCAGCGAATTTTTTAATTTTTAGTAGAGACAGGTTTCTCCATGTTGCCTAGGCTGGTCTTGAACTCCTGGGCTCAAGTGATCCTCTTCTTTGACCTCCCAGTGTTGGATTATAGGCATGAGCCACCACAGCTGGCCTAGAATACTTTTCTAAAGATAAATTTCTATTCTCTATTTGGTTATGTAATTCATGCAGGAAAGAAAGTTTCTGAAATATCGAGTAGGCTTCTAAGCAGGAAGGTTTTTTTGTTTTGTTACCATTATAATTTTTTTTTTTTTTTTTTTTTTTTTTTTTTTTTTTTTTTTTTTTTTTTTTTTTTTTTTTTTTTTTTTTTTTTTTTTTTTTTATTTTTTTTTTTTTCTTTGATTAGGTTATTCTAATGTGTCCTCCCCCTCCCCCCCCCACAGTCCCGAGTGTATGTTCCTTTGTTATTTTCATTGTTTTACTATGAGTGAAATCGGTTTTTTTTTTTTTGTTTATGATGTTTTTTTTATCCATGTTACAAACATTATAATCTTATGGGTTTAAACAGATAGTAAATATTTCAGTACATCAAAGTTGTGATTCTTTTTGAAAATTAAGTGGTTCCATCTTTGGCCAGATGGAATCCCTTTAAGTTGGTTTCTGAGTCCTTTTGAAATATATTTGATATATTTGATATCAAATACAGACATATAAAAGATATTTGATAGCATTATTTTCTAGTCAGCATTTTATTTTGAAATCATTTCAAATTTTCAGAAAAATTGCAAGGATTTTACAAAGAAATCCCAGATACTTCCTTTTGTTCAGATACTTCATTCTTAACATTTTCCCACATTAATTATTTATATGCATATATACATATATGTGTATATGTATATTTATATATATATTTTCTGAACTATTTGAGAGTAGGTATGATTTGTCATGCCTCTTTACCCTGTAAAGTTTTGGATTATATCTCATAAAATCAAGAACATCCTATTAAATATCCATAGCACAGTAATTAAATTCAGGAAATTTATCATTGATTTAATACTTTTATCTAAACTATAGTTCATTTTCTAGTTTTGCCAATTTCCCAATAATTTCCTTTATAGCGATTTTTAGTTTTTGGTAGAAGATTCAGTCTAGGACTGTCAATTGCCTTTAGTTTTCATGCTTTTTAAGTCTGTTTAATACAGATTTGTTCCTCGGTGCCATTATAATATTTGAAGAATACAGGCCAATGATTTTATAGAAGTCTTTAAGTTTAGGTTTCCCTGATCTTTCTTCATGATTAGATTTAGATTGAATTTTTGTCTGAAATACTACACGGAACCTCTTAAATTTATGGCTCAGAATAGGATCTGTCTTGGGAAACTTCTGCGCATGCTTGAGAAGATGGCTTGTTCTGCTCTGGTTGGGTGGAGTGTTTGATAAATGTTAATGAGATCAGGTTGGTTGGTTGTGTTGTTTAGGTGTATTATGTCCTTGTTGATTGTGTGCCTACTTGTATCAATTGTGGGGGAGAGGGGATTGAAATCTCCTGCTGCAATTGTGGTTCTGTTTCTTTTTGCAATTTTGCCACTTTTTGCTTTATGTGTTATATTAGATACATAAATGTTCAAGGTTATTACGTCCTGTTGATTAATTAAGCACTTTGTAAAATGACCTTCCTTATCCCTGCTAATACTCCAGGCTGAAATGTACTTTGTTATTTATGTAGCATTCTTCTGAGTAATGCATGCATGGTATATCTTATTCCATCCTTTTACTTTTAACCTAATTGCATCTTTATATCTAAAGTATTATTTCTTGTAGGCAGCAAGATTTGGATCTTGCTTGATTTCATCAGTCTATTTCTGTCTCATAATTGGGGATATATAGACCATTTACATGTAATGTGATTATTGATAAAACTAGTTAGCTTATAGTCCATTGTCTTTGCTTTCTTCTAGTCTCATCTTCTTTGTTTCTTTTTAAAATGTCTTAGTCTTCCTTCCTTTTGATTAATTGAGAATTTTTTATGATTCTACCTTGTATCTTTTGTTGGGTTTTAGCTATCACACTGTTTTGTTATTTTAGTGAGTTAGAATTTATAGTATGCAACTTTAATTATCATAGTTTATTCTTAAGTAATATCCATTTTGCTTAGAGCTTACAATAGGATACTTCCATTTCTCTCCTCTTGGTCTTTACACCGTTGTTCATTTTATTTTTACAGGTGGTATCAGTGCCACACAGAATCTATTACGTTGTTGTTAATTGAACAGTTATCTTTTATTTATTTTGAGATAGAGTCTCACTCTGTCCCCCAGGCTGGAGTGCAGGGGTGTGATCTCGGCTCACTGCAACCTCTGCCTCCCGAGTTCAAGTGATTCTCCTGCCTCAGCCTCCCGGGTAGCTGGGATTACAGACACCCACCACCACACCCGGCTAATTTTGGTATTTTTAGTAGAGACGAGGTTTCACCATGTTGGCCAGGCTGGTCTCGAACTCCTGACCTCAGGTGACCCATCCACCTCAGCCTCCCAAAGTGCTAGGATTACAGGTGTGAGCCACCACACCCGGCCCAGTTATCTTTTAAAGAGATGTAAGTAATGAGAGAAAATACACAGTTACCATTTCTGGTACTCTTCATTCCTTTGTGTAAATCTAAATTTTTATTTGCTGTCATTTTACTTCTGCCTGAAGGACTTTCTTTAACATTTCTTCTAGTCAATGGTGAATTCTTGTATGTCTGCAAATGTCTTCATTGTGTCTTTGCTTTTAAGGTGTTTTTCCTGGATTTTTCTCCACAGTGCTTTTAATATGTTTCTCTATTGTCTTCCTGCTTACATTTTTTTCTAAGAGAAATCTGATCTCATACTCATCTTTGTTCCCCTATATATAACATGTCTTTTTGTCTTTCCCCCCTTAATTTTTTAAACTTTTTATCACTAGTTTTGGGCAGTTTGATTGCAATATGTCATGGTATCATTTTTTTCATGTTTCTGTTTTGGGGATCATTGAACTTCTTGGATCTTGGGTTATGGTGTCATCACTTTGGGAACATTTTTATCATTATTTCTTCAAATAGCCACCACCTCCCCTCCATTGATTCTTGTTGCCTGTATATTAGGTCACTTGAAATTTTCCCACAACACACGGTTGCTCTTTCTTTGCTTTTAATTCTTTTTTCTCTGTTTCATTTTATGTAACTTCTGTTGTTGTCTTTATATTCACTAATCTGTTTTTTCCACGATGCTGTTAATCTTGTCCAATATAATTTTCATCTCAGATATTGTAGTTTCTGTCTGTAGAAGGTTAGCGTGGGTCTTTTTCACATCTTGCCTGTCTCAATTTTTTTGAACATTTGTAAAAGAATGATGAGCTCTCTCAGTGCTCTGTGCCGGTTGTAAACTCTGTGTCAATTCTGGGCCAGTTTCGATGGACTGATTCTTTTCTTCCTTATGGGTTGTAATTTCCTGCCCTTTTTCCCGTCTCACAGCTCTTACTCCTCACATCTCCCTCCGTTCTTCTTCCCTGCTCCGTGGCCTGGAAATGCTCAAGGCAGAAGTTGATTGGTTCACCTCGTTTATTTCCCATCCCTCACAGATAACTCTACTGCCTGATAATCAGTGCCTTGAAAACCATTGCTTCAGCCCGGGCATGGTGGCTCATATCTGTAATCACAGCACTTTGGGAGGCTGAGGCGGGCGGATCATGAGGTCAGGAGTTTGAGACCAGCCTGGCCAACATAGTGAAACCCTGCTCTACTAAAAATACAAAAATTAGCCGGGTATGGTGGTGCATGCCTGTAATCCCAGCTACTCGGGAGGCTGAGGCAGGAGAATCGCTGGAACCCAGGAGGTGGAGGTTGCAGTGAGCCAAGATTGTGCCATTGCACTCCAGCCTAGAAGACAAGAGCGAGACTTCGTCTCAAAAACAAAACAAAACAAAAAAACAAAGAAACCATTGCTTCATATATGTTCTCCGTTTTATTTTTCTTTCTGTTTTTGATTTATTGTTGCTGCTGTTCTTTGTTATGTGCCATTTCAGGTTGGAGGGTATATCCAGTACCTGTTAGTTTATCACAACTGAGGGCAGAAGTCCTCATGTCTCTCTCTCTATTTTTTCTAATATATATATTTTTTTCTTTGTAGAGACAGGGTCTTGCTGTGTTGCCAAGGCTGGTCTCAAACTCCTGGCCTCAAGTAATCCTGCCTCAGCTTTCCAGAGTGCTGGGATTACGGGCATGAGCTACCGTACCTGGCCTGGATCTAGTTTTATCCATGTCCAAATGATGTTTTTCTCTGAGTTGTTTTTGATTTTCTTCCACCCCATATGAACTGCAGTGTCAGCTTATCTAGTTCCAGGGAAAAGCTTTTTGGCATTTTTATTGGGATTGCATATTTATAAAGTAATTTAGGGTAACTGACCTTACCCTAGGTAGGGTAAGTTGACCTTAATAATACAACTAATTTTGCCGGGCGCGGTGGCTCACGCTTGTAATCCCAGCACTTTGGGAGGCCGAGGCGGGCGGATCACAAGGTCAGGAGATCGAGACCACGGTGAAACCCTGTCTCTACTAAAAATACAAAAAAATTAGCCGGGCCTGGTGGCAGGCGCCTGTAGTCCCAGCTACTCGGAGAGGCTGAGGCAGGAGAATGGCGTGAACCCAGGAGGCGGAGCTTGCAGTGAGCCGAGATTGCGCCACTGCACTCCAGCCTGGGCGACAGAGCGAGACTCCGTCTCAAAAAAAAAATAATAATAATAATAATAATAATACAACTAATTTTTTTTTTTTTTGAATTTTTAGTAGAGATGGGGTTTCACCATGTTGACCAGGCTGGTCTCGAACTCCTGACCTCAGGTGATCTGCCTGCCTCGGCCTCCCAAAGTGTTGGGATTACAGGTGTGAGCCACCGTGCCTGAGCACTTTTACTTTTTCTTATAGTCCTCTAATTGTTTTCTCTTCTCTAATTGTAGATAATGAGCATTTTATTACTACCTTGTTTTTGATCTTAGTGGGAAGGTACGTAGTTTTTCCCTGTTAAGTAAAATCCTGACTTTTGGACCAAGAAGACTGAGGCATAAATGTGTGTGTGTGTGTGTGTGTGTGTGTGTGTGTGTGTATACATGCAAACTGTATATATGTGCTTGTGTAATTGAAATACATATGTCACATATGTATCATATGTACTATTGCATATTAGGGTGTAATATTTATATCTGTGTATATACATAATATTGATGTTAATGAATGTTAATGTAGTCCCAGCTGCTCACTCAGGAGGCTAAGGCAGGAGGATTGCTTGAACCCACGAGTTTGATGCTGCAGTGAGGTATGATTGAGCCATTGCACTCCAGCCTGGGCAGTAGAGGGAGACCCTGTCTCAAAAAACAAAACAAAACAAAGAATTTTTTAATTTTTTTGTGCTCATAATGTGGATAGCTTGACTAGGAAAGAAAACAAATAAGTCCACTCTATCTTTATTAGGAAGTAACTGTGAATTTTTTTGTTTGTTTTAGTTGCAAAGCCTCATTCCTTTTGTTCAGCTGCCCCCTAGTGACTCCATGTGTGAAGAGTATGGTCTGAGCTGTTCTCTGCATAATCTTTTTTAGTAAGTAGATTGCTGTCAAGAGAACTACAGTTGAACATTTTATCTTGAGAGTTTTTTTTTTTTTTTTTAAAGATAGTGATTTTAGGGCTAATAGTTTCATGTCTTTTTTTTTTTTTTTTTTTTTTTTTTTAAAGAGACGGAGTCTCACTCTGTTGCCCAGGCTGGAGTGCAGTGGCGCTATCTTGGCTCACTGCAACCTCTGCCTCCTGAGTTCAAGCAATTCTCCTGCCTCAGCCTCCTGAGTAGCTGGGATTACAGGCACGTGCCACCATACCCGGCTAATTTTGTATTTTTAGTAGAGACAGGGTTTCTCCATGTTGGCCAGGCTGGTCTCGAACTCCTGACCTCAGATGATCCGCCTACCTTGGTGTCCCAAAGTGCTGGGATTACAGGCATGAGCCACCACGCCTTGCTAGGGATAATAGTCTTTTATGTTCTTTATAAAACTGTGAGCAATGTGGCCGGGCGCGGTGGCTCACGCTTGTAATCCCAGCACTTTGGGAGGCCGAGGCGGGCGAATCACGAGGTCAGGAGATCGAGACCACGGTGAAACTCCGTCTCTACTAAAAAAATACAAAAAATTAGCCGGGCGTGGTGGCGGGTGCCTGTAGTCCCAGCTACTTGGAGAGGCTGAGGCAGGAGAATGGCGTGAACCCGGGAGGCAGAGCTTGCAGTGAGCCGAGATTGCACCACTACACTCCAGCCTGGGCGACAGAGCGAGACTCCGTCTCAAAAAAAAAAAAAAAAAAAAACCGTGAGCAATGCTATTGCTAAGAAGGATGATTTATACAAAGGACTCAGTTACTTAATTCAAGCCATGTTCTGAGTAACTGGTATATGTCAGGTGGTTTTCTGTTGAGTTAGTCTTCTTTAAGGCTCTGTTTAGTTAGACTAACTTTTAAATTATTTTATCATTTTAAATGATTTTGACTTTTCTGGCATCTAATGAAGGCAGTTCAGTGTCATTAGTTTTGGTATAAGAAAATAGACACTTCCATAAATAGGATTGGTCCTGTAAATCTCATTCTCTCTCTCTCTCTCTCTCTCTCTCTCTCTCTCTCTATATATATATATATATATATATATATATATATATATATATATATTTTTTTTTTAGATGGAGTCTCACTCTGTCAACCAGGCTGCAGTGCAGTGGCACGATCTCGGCTCACTGCAAGCTCCGTCTCCCGGGTTCCTGCCATTCTCCTGCTTCAGCCTCCCAAGAAGCTGGGACCACAGGTGTTCACCACCATGCCCGGCTGATTTTTTGTATTTTTAGTGGAGACGGGGTCTCACCATGTTGCCCAGGCTGGTCTTGAACTCCTGACCTCAGGTGATCCGCCCACCCTGGCCTCCCAAGGCTCTGGGATTATAGGCATGAGCCACCGCACCCAGCCTAAGATCTATATTTCTTTTTGTTTGTTTGTTTGTTGCTTTTAGATCTATATTTCTTATTCTTCCTCCACTTGCTTTTGGCTTATGCCTGAAATTGTAAACATGGAGCTTTATGTCTTTATGTGAAGGTGGTGTTCTTCTGGAAATGCCGGTATCCCTGGGGTGGGTCTCATGTGAAGCAAGCGCTTTACCAAGACATGAGATATAAGTTTCCTACCTGGGAGATTTTGAAAGGGGAGGGAATGTGGGCAAAATCCTGAGCACAAGTGGTTAGACTTCACTGACAAACCAGGGGCGGCAGCGCGGAGGTTCTGAGAATGCATTTGAAGCGAGACCTACTCCTCTTATGAAGGCAGAGGATTTATCAAGAAGGATAAGGAGAGCTGCAACACATCAGTTTTGGACCCACTGCATCACCTGTGGTGCATTGGTTGACTGTAGGAGCTTTAGAGCATTCCAGAAGGTCTGGTTCTTTGATGACTCATCAAGATTTGGAGCACAGATACCCATGAACTGCAATAGTGATACTTATTAGCATGTCACCTGGTGTTTTGTTTTCATTTCACTTTAAGAATGTGCCATGTTGGCTGTGCGCGGTGGCTCACGCCTGTAATCCCAGCACTTTGGGAGGCCGAGGTGGGTGGATGACAAGGTCAGGAGTTCGAAACCAGCCTGACCAATGTAGTGAAACTCCGTCTCTACTAAAAATACAAAAAAAATTAGCCAGACGTGGTGGTGTGTGCCTGTAATCCCAGCTACTCTGGAGGCTGAGGCAGGAGAATCGCTTGAACCTGGGAGGCAGAGGTTGCAGTGAGCCGAGATCGTGCCATTGCACTCCAGCCTGGGCCATAAGAGTGAAACTCCATCTCAAAAAAAAAAAAAAAGAAGAATGTGCCATGTGATCGTATTTCTAATCCCTTTCACTCTGGAATCCTGGAATCCTGCCCTTACCATATTAATGTTGAATAGCATCTCAGATTTCATTTCACAATGCGCACGTGGAGTTGGAAGGAGTTCAACAGACAGACAGTTTTTCTTTATCAACCAGCGGCCTTGTGACCCAGCAAAGATATTTAACATTTTTTTGTATTAGTTTGTTCTTTATGCCTTTGACTTTTAATCGATAACTTTTTTTCTGATAATAGGCAGTTTACATGGAACTCGGGACTTTGAGAAACATGGCTTTAACATTATCTTATTTTGGGCATTTACAGAAGTTTACTGCAGATGGCCCCCAACTTAAGATGTTTCAACTGAAGATTTTTCTGGCCGGGCGTAGTGGCTCATACCTGTAATCCCAGCACTTTGAGAGGCCAAGGCGGGTGGATTGCTTGAGGACAGGAGTTTGAGACCAGCCTGGCCAACATGACAAAACTCTGTCTCTACTAAAATACAAAAAATAGCCAGGCGTGGTGGCCTATGCCTGTAATCCCAGCTACGTGGGAGGCTGAGGCAGAAGGATCGCTTGAACCTGGGAGACGGAGCTTGCCGTGAGCCGAGATTGTGCCACTGCACTCCAGCCTGGGTGACAGAGCGAGACTGTGTCTCAGAAAAAGAAAAAAAGTATTTTTCTACTACTTTACCTTGTTGCGAAAGTTATTTTTGCAGTAGATACCATACTTCAAGTACCTATGTAGCCATTGTTTTTCGGTATAGTATTCAATCAATTACAGAAGATATTCAACATTTTATTATAAAATAGGTATTGTGTTATTTTGCCTATAGACTAATGTAAGTATTCTGAGGCAAGGCTGAGATAGGACATTCAGTAGGTTATGTTATCACAAAGGCATTTTTGACATATAGTATTTTCAACTTATGGGTTTATCAGGCATGAGCCACCGCGCCCGGCCTCTGTGTACAGTTTTTTAAATTGCATATACATGAATGTGTTTGTATGTGTTTATATACATTATATATGTTGTGTGTATATATACACATAAATATATAAACATATTAATTACCAGTATATTATTGTAAAAACTTAAACTATTTGAAGAAACTAAACATTTTATAACATTCTGTATCACCTTTCAGTATAGACTGATTACATGGTTTCTGTATTTTCTATAGATTTCTATATTTTCTCTTCTTTCTATTTTCCTAGGAAAATAAGGGCTCAGATTACTTCTGCCTCAAATTTAAACTGATCATCTTGATATGATTACCTGCGTTTTTTGAGTTTGTATCTTAGCAGCACAACATTGTACCTCAGTAATATTTTCTGTTTTTCTTTTATTTATTTATTTTTTTTGAGATGGAGTCTCCTTCTGTCACCCAGGCTGGAGTGCAGTGACATGATCTCAGCTCACTGCAACCTCTTGTCTCCCAGGTTCAAGCAGTTCTCCTGCCTCAGCCTCCCGAGTAGCTGGGATTACAGGTGCATGCTGCCATGCCCGGCTAATTTTTTGTATTTGAGTAGAGATGGGGTTTCACTGCGTTGCCTGGGCTGGTCAAGAACTCCTGAGCTCAGGCAATCCACCTGCCTCGGCCTCCCAAAGTGCTGGGATTACAGGCATGAGCCACCGCTCCCGGCCCCTGTTTTTCAATGATGCTTTAGAGTTTGCTTGTAATCTGCCAAATGTGGTTGAACTTCTAAATTTTTTAACCTATAGTGTGATGGATTAATAATTATTAATTATAACTATTAATAATGTGATATTTTGGTTTATTTCTAATGACATTTTAATGTCATAAATACTTTTCTATGTACATCGAATGTGTTTTATGAACATTTAAGCTGTGCCCGCATTTCACTAGAATTTCTCGGAGAGCAACTTTAGGTTGGAAAAAGATTCAGTTTTAGGAATCTATGATTAGAGAACTAACACTTTGTTTTTTTTTTTTTTTAAGGGGTCTCGTTCTGTCGCCCAGGCTGGAGTGCAGTGGCGCGATCTCGGCTCACTGCAAGCTCCGTCTCCTGGGTTCACGCCATTCTCCTGCCTCAGCCTCCCGAGTAGCTGGGACTGCAGGCATCCGCCACCGTGCCCAGCTCATTTTTTTGTATTTTTTTTAGTAGAGACAGGGTTTGACTACGTTAGCCAGAATGATCTCGATCTCCTGACCTTCTGATCCACCCGCCTTGGCCTCCCAAAGCACTGGGATTTCAGGCGTGAGCCACCACGCCCGGCCGAGAAATAACACTTTGAGAGTCGTGAGGAAACGTTTGGTGACGGGTATATTCATTATCTTGATTGTGGGGATAGTTTCACAGGAGTTTGTGTATACATCAAAACTTATGAATTTGCACACTTTATTTATTTATTTATTTTTATTATTATTATTATTTTTTGAGACAGAGTCTGGCTCTGTCGCCCAGGCTGGAGTGCAGTGGCGCAATCTTGGCTCACTGCAAGCTCCGCCTCCCGGGTTTGCGCCATTCTCCTGCCTCAGCCTCTCCAAGTAGCTGGGACTACAGGCGCCTGCTACCACGCCCGGCTAATTTTTTTGTATTTTTAGTAGAGACGGGGTTTCACCGTGGTCTCGATCTCCTGACCTCATGATCCGCCTGCCTCGGCCTCCCAAAGTGCTGGGATTACAAGCGTGAGCCACCGCGCCCAGCTGCACACTTTAAATATATGTAGTTTATTCTATGTTAGTCATATCTCAGTAAAGCTGTTAAAAAATGTATCCTTAGGCCAGGTGTAGTGGCTCACGCCTATAATCCTAGCACTTTGGGAGCCCGAGGTGGGCGGATCAACTGAGGTCAGGAGTTCGAGACCAGCCTGGCCAACGTGGTGAAACCCCGTCTCTACTAAAAATACAAAAATTATCTGGTCGTGATGGCATGTGCCTGTAATCCCAGCTACTCTGGAGGCTGAGTCAGGATAATCACTTGAGCCCCGGAGGCGGAGGTTGCAGTGAGCCAAGATCGCGCCATTACACTCCAGTCTGGGTAACAAGAGCGAGACTCCGTCTCAAAAAAAAAAAAAAATCCTGCTTGTATTCCAAGCTACATGGCAGGCTGAGGCAGGAGGATCACTTGAGCCTGGGAGGTTGAGGCTGCAGTGAGCCATGATTGCTCCACTGCACTCCAGCCTGTGACAAGGCGAGACCTTGACTCAAAAAAAAACAAAAAAGTATCCCCTTCTAAGTTCGAACATGCTGGTTGGTTAGAATAGTATGTTGTTAGAATGTGGGGGGCTGGGAACATATGTCATTTATTCTTTTCTACTCCTTGTATTTTGTGCAGGTCTCTAGACTTGTCAATGGGGTCTACCACATGTATAATCGACATCAGTATCCATTTGTTTTTCTTAACATTTCTGTTGATTCAGGTAAGTTCCATTGGCATTTCAGTACAACTAGTGGCTAATGCCTCAAAGAATAAAATGAAATTCTACAGCTCTGCTATGACTGGAATGAGATAACAATTTATGGTCATGTAAGTTTTTTTTTTTTTGAGACGGGGTCTTGCTCAGGGTTTCACCGTCCACGCCCTGTAATCCCAGCATTTTGGGAGGCTGAGGTGAACGGATAAGTTAAGGTTAGGAGTTCAAGACCAGCCTGGCCAACATGGCAAAACTCCGTCTCTACTAAAAATACAAAAAATTAGCCAGGCGTGGTGGTGGGCGCCTGTAGTCCCAGCTACTTGAGAGGCTGAGGCAGGAGAATGGCATGAACCCGGGAGGCGGAGCTTGCAGTGAGCCGAGATGGCGCCACTGCACTCCAGCCTGGGCAACAGATCGAGACTCTGTCTCAAAAAAACAGATAAACAAACAAACAAACCCGAAATAGTATAGTTTAATCTGTTTTTAATTTGAAGTTATTCAGTCTGTCCTTTTCTGTGATTTGTTTCTTTCTCATGTTCTCACAAACATGAGAGAATGTTTGTGAGATTCACCCAAGTCATGCAGCAAAATTCATTTATTCGTTCGTTATACAGTGTTCCATGATAGTCAGATATCATAATGTGTGAATATTTGAATTGTTTCCAGTTTGGGGCTATTATGAAGAATGCTGTCATGAACATCCTCATCCACGTCTTTTGACGAGCATAAATAAGCACTTCTTTTTTTTTTTTTTTTTTTTTTTGAGAGGGAGTCTTACTCTGTCGCCCAGGCTGGAGTGCAGTCGAGTTATCTTGGCTCACTGTAAACCCCGCCTTCCAGGTTCAAGTGATTCTCCTGCCTCATTCTCCTTCTCCCTAGTAGCTGGAATTATAATTGCATTCCACTATGCTCTGCTAATTTTTTTTGTATTTTTAGTAGAGATGAGGTTTCACCATGTTGGTCAGGCTGGTCTTGAACTCCTGACCTCAAAGGGCTAGGATTACAGGCGTGAGCTACTGTGCCCGGCCGATAGGCACTTCTGATAGGAGTAGCTATGCTGGGTTGCAGATGTGCATACATTCAGATTTAGGAGATATTCCCAGAGAACTTTTCAAAGCAGCTGTACCATGTTCATTCCTACCAGAGGTATTCAAGCATCCCACTTGATCCTGATCTTTGTGAGCATTTGTTGTTTTTTTTAATTTTGTCCATTCTGGTGAGTATATGGCCAAATCACATTGTGTTGTGTTTCTTTTTCTTCTTCTTTTTTTTGAGACAGAGTCTCATTCTGTCACCCAGGCTGGAGAGCAGTGGTGGCATCTTGGCTCACTGCAACCTCTGCCTCCCGGGCTAAAGGGATTCTCATGCCTCAGCTTCCAAGTAGCTGGGATTATAGATGTGCCCCACCACACCCAGCTAATTTTTGTATTTTTAGTAGAAATGGGGTTTTGCCATGTTGTCCAGACTGGTCTCGAACTCCTAGCCTCATGTGATCCACCTGCCTTGGCCTCCCAAAGTGCTGGGATAACACGCGTGAGCCACCACACCTGGCCCATATTATAGTTTTATTTTGAACATTGAACCGTGTTCATCTGTATAATTAGCATGTGGATCTCCTCTTTTGTGAAGTATCTATTCACATAAGCACGTCCTCTCACCATTTCAGGATAGTCCCTGACCCTCTTCTCCGTCCACGTTTGCTCAGGTAACTTAATAAAAATGCATGCAGCGGATTTGGAAAAGCCCCTGGTAGAAAAGCAGGATCATTCCCCTTCATTAAGGACTCGAGAAGAAAAAAGGGACGTGTCTATTTCCAGACTGCGAGAGGCCTTTTCTCTTCGTCACACAACAGAGAACAAGCCTAACAGCCCAAAGACTCCAGAACCAAGAAGGAGCCCTCTAGGACAGAAAAGGGCTATGCCATCTTCTAGCACTTCAGATGCCATCTCTGACAGAGGCGTCCTGAGACCTCAGAAAGAGGCAGCGAGTTCCAGTCAGGGACCCAGTGACCCTACGGACAGAGCAGAGGTGGAGAAGGACTCGGGGCACGGCAGCACTTCTGTGGATTCTGAGGGGTTCAGCATCCCAGACACGGGCAGTCACTGCAGCAGCGAGTGTGCGGCCAGCTCCCCAGAGGACAGGGGCTCGCAGGAACATGGGGACTCTCAGGAGAAAGCGCCTGAAACTGACGACTCTTTTTCAGATGTGGACTGCCATTCAAACCAGGAAGATACCGGATGTAAATTTCGAGTTTTGCCTCAGCCAACTAATCTCGCATCCCCAAACACAAAGCGTTTTAAAAAAGAAGAAATTCTTTCCAGTTCTGACATTCGTCAAAAGTTAGTAAATACTCAGAACGTGTCAGCCTCTCAGGTTGATGTAGCTGTTAAAATTAATAAGAAAGTTGTGCCCCTGGACTTTTCTATGAGTTCCTTAGCTAAACGAATAAAGCAGTTACATCATGAAGCACAGCAAAGTGAAGGTGAACAGAATTATAGGAAGTTTAGGGCAAAGATTTGCTCTGGAGAAAATCAAGCAGCCGAAGATGAACTAAGAAAAGAGATAAGGTAAAGTTTTAATTTTTTACTTTTTATTTTAAATTTTTATTTTTTATTTTTTTGAGACAGAGTCTCGCTCTGTTGCGCAGGCTGGAGTGCAGTGGCACGATCTTGTCTCACTGCAGCCTCCACCTCCTGGGTTCAAGCGATTCTCCTGCCTCAGCCTCCTGAGTAGCTGGGATTACAGGTGCACGCCAACATGCCTGGCTAATTTTTGTATTTTTGGTGGAAACAGGGTTTCACCATGTTGGCCAGGCTGGTCTCGAACTCCTGACTTCAGGTGATCCACCCAAGTTGGCTTCTCAAAGTGCTGAGATTACAGGTGTGAGCCACCGCACCCAGCCAGGTAAAGTTTTTTCTTAAGAGTATTTTGAGGCTGGGTGTGGTGGTTCACGCCTGTAATCCCAGCACTTTGGGAGGCCAAACCGAGGAGGGAGGATCACTTGAGCCCAGGAGTTCAAGACCAGCCTGGACAACATAGGAAGACCTCGTCTCCACAATAAAATTGGCCGGGCACAGTAGTGTGCAGTTGTAATTCCAGCATCTGCGCCTGGCCAGATACTGTTCTCTGTGGCAGGACGTAGATTTCAAACACATGGAGGACTTGGGTCTTTTAGGCCAGCACCAGCTTTTGAGCAGATTATCTATGTACTGGGAACCAAGGCATATTCAGACAATTCCTGGGAGAGCCTGGGATCGGCGCCAGGGGAGGTGGTGTTTGTGCTGGTGTCTGGGATGCTTCTGGGATGTCCTTTTCCTTCTCTCCTGCGGTGCAGGACTTCCTGCGTCATCACTCACTCTGGCAGCTTCTCTCCATCCAGCAGGCTGCAGCCACTCCTGCTCCAAGGAGGTCTGAAACTCAGCCTGAGTGGGTAAGAGCCTCTTACAAGAGTTCCTTTTCTGCCAGGCACGGTGGTCCACGCCTGTAATCCCAGCACTTTGGGAGGCCAAGGTGGGCGGATCACCTGAAGTCAGCAGTTTGAGACCAGCCTGATCAACATGGAGAAACCTTGTCTCTAAAATACTAAAATACTAAAAATACAAAATTAGCCAGGTGTGGTGGTGCATGCCTGTAATCCCAGCTACTTGGGAGGCTGAGGCAGGAGAATCGCTTGAACCCGGGAGGCAGAGGCTGTGGTGAGCCAAGATTGCACCATTGCACTCCAGCCTGGGCAACAAGAGCGAACTCCATCCCCCCCCAAAAAAAAGAAAGAAAAGAAAAGAAAAAAAAAAGAGTCCTTTTCTGAGGACTCTCTCTCTTCCCTAGAGGTAGTAGCATTTTCCATTCCTGTATTTCTCAGCATAGTAGTTAACCACCTTTTACTAGTTTGTGTAATGCTTTATTATACATTTTTCCTCCTCGGGCCTAGCATGGTGGCGCACACCTTGTAATTCCAGCACTTTGGGAGGCTGAGGCAGGAGAATCACTTGAGGCTAGGCGTTTGAGACCAGCCTGGGCAATATAGTGAGACCCCCATCTCTAAAAAAAAAAAAAAAAAAAAAAAAAAAATTAGCCAATTACACTGCTGCATGCCTGTAGTCCCAGGTACTCAGGAGGCTGGGGCGGGAGGCTCACTTGAGCCCAGGAGTTTGAGGCTGCAGTGAGCTATGATCATGCCATTGCACTCCAGCCTGGGTGACAGACCAAGACTCTGTCTTAAAAAAAAAAAAAAAAAAAGAAAAAAGACAAAAATCCCTGTTAAAATCACTGGTGTGGTTTTTGTCTCTTGATTGCACTCTGCCTGATATGGAATTGGTACCAGGGGACAGACCCTCAAAGACAGGATTTGGGGATTGGTTTGGTTATGACTTGGATTTGAGCTCTGTGTGGAGCCCCTCATGATAGAAAATGTGGGCTCAGTAATCCATGCCATGTGGAGGTCTCACAGTTCACCAAACTGTCAACTGTGGTTGACTATGATGGTGATGAGCATGGTGGCATGGGATCAGGTCTTCCTGGAGCACTTATAGAAAGAAACAACAATATCAGTGTCTTTGCTTTTTGTTTTGTTTTGTTTTCTTTTCTTTTTTTTTGAGACAGTCTCACTCTTTCACCCAGGCTGGAGTGCACTGGCATGATCTCAGCTTACTGCAAACCCTGCCTCCTGGGTTGAAGTGATTCTTCTGCCTTAGCCTCCCAAGTAGCTGGGAGTAGAGGTGCCCACCACCACGCCCGGCTAATTTTTTTATTTTTAGTAGAGATGGGGTTTCACCATGTTGGCCAGGATGGTCTTGAACTCCTGACCTCAAATGAGCTGCCCACCTTGGCCCCCCAAAGTGCTGGGATTACAGACATGAGCCCCCGTGCCCGGCCTAATCTCAGCTCCTTTCATCCTCAGCTCAGGCCACCAGGTGAGAACCGGAAAACGTCCATGGCTGCTTTAACAGAGTCATTTCTTGTAGTCACAGAGCTAATACTGTGGAAAATCCGTTTTCACTGGGTTTAATTGTGTGGGACTGAGAATGAGTGTCAGTTTCTCGTGCGAAGGTTAGTGGTGGTGTCTGTCTTTTGTCCAGATTGACTAAGATAGTATTTAATGACATTAGATGTTGAAGCCACCCAGCAAAGGACCCAGTGGTGGGCCTGGCAAAGATTAGGATTGATATCCAGCACTGGCAAAAAGGTGCTCTTAGACACCATTGGTGGGAGTGTGAATTTTCACAGATTTCCCATCAAAAAGTACATATGGAATTCTACCACTAGCATCTGTCTCACAGAAATGCGCCCACAGATGAGTAGGTTTACGCACAGAAGTATTTGTTGCAGCTTTGAGTGCGCTGTTGAAACTGGAAACAACTGAAATGTCCTTTAGTAGGGGTTTCTCAGACAATTTATGGTACATCCATGCAATGACTTCATATGTGGCCATTAAAAAGAATGAAGAAGGCCGGGCATGGTGGCTCACGCCTGTAATCCCAGCATTTTGGGAGGCCAAGGCGGGTGGATCACTTGAGGTCAGGAGTTTGAGACCAGCCTGGCCAACATGGTGAAACCTCGTCTCTACTAAAAATGAAAAAATTAGCCAGGCTTGGCGGCGCGTGCCTGTAGTCCCAGCTACTCGAGAGGCTGAGGCAGGAGAATCGCTCGAACCTGGGAGGCGCAGGTTGCAGTGAGCCAAAGGTGCACCACTGCAGTCCAGCCTGGGCAACAGAGTGAGACTCTGTCTTAAAAAAAAAAAAAGAAAAAATAATGAAGTAGATCTACGTGTACAGATCTGAAAACATCTTTCAGATGCATTAAGTGATGACAGTAGAATGGAGAATTGAGATTCCATTTTTGTTTTTTAAAATAAAAAAAATTTATATAGAGAGACAAGGGTCTAGAAGGATATATTCCATTTAAATCGTTAATAGTAGCAACTGATGTCTTCTCCAGAGAGTTGGATGAATGAATAATTAATGTTGTCTTTAGAAAGTGGGATGGTTAAGCCAGGCGCAGTGGCTCATGCCTGTAATCCCAGCACTTTGGGAGGCCAAGGTGGGCAGATCATGAGGTCAGGAGTTCGAGACCAGCCTGACCAACATGGTGAAACTCTATCTCTACTAAAAATACAAAAATTAGCTGGGCATGATGGCATGTGCCTGTAATCCCAGCTACTCAGGACGCTGAGGCAGAAGAATCACTTGAACCCGGGAGGTGGAGGTTGCAGTGAGCCAAGATTGTGCCATTGCACTCTAGCCTGGGTGACAGAATGAGACTCTGTCTCAAAAAAAAAAGAAAGCGGGATGGCTAGGGACTTTATGTTTTTGTATTGTTTGACTTTTTTTTTTATTACAGTGTTCTATAACATAATCAAAAAATAATCTTGTAAAATGTCTCATAATTAACATTTTCTACCTGCAGTAAAACGATGTTTGCAGAAATGGAAATCATTGGTCAGTTTAACCTGGGATTTATAATAACCAAACTGAATGAGGATATCTTCATAGTGGACCAGCATGCCACGGATGAGAAGTATAACTTCGAGACACTGCAGCAGCACACCGTGCTCCAGGGGCAGAGGCTCATAGCGTGAGTGTGTTTAGTGTTGATTCCCAGATTCCCCCTCAAATTGAAGATCTAATAGAAGCTGAGGCAGGAGGATCGCAAGAGGCCAGGAGTTTGAGACCAGCCTGGGCAACACAGCAAGACCTCGTATCTACTTAAAAAAAGAAGAGATCTAGGAAGGAGGGGTGTAAAAAATAAAAAAGATCTAATTGTCTGGGTGCGGTGCCTCACACCTGTAATCCCAGCACTTTGGGAGGCTGAGGCAGGTGGATCACCTGAGGTCAGGAGTTCAAGACCAGCCTGGCCAACATGGTGAAATCCCGTCTCTACTAAAAATACAAAAAGGCCAGGCATGGTGGCCCACGCCTGTAATCCCAGTACTTTGGGAGGCTGAAGCGGGCGGATCACTTCAGGTCGGGAGTTCGAGACCAGCCTGACCAACATGGTGAGACTTGTCTCTACTAAAAATACAAAATTAGCCAGGCGTGGTGGCGGGCGACTGTAATCCCAGCTACTTGGGAGGCTGAGGCAGGAGAATCGCTTGAACCCGGGAGGTGGAGGTTGCGGTGAGCCAAGATTTTGCCATTGCACTCCAGCCTGGGCAACAAGAGCGAAACTCCATCTCAAAAAATAATAATAATGATAAAAAATAAAAACACAAAAAATTAGCCGGGCATGGCAGTGCATGCCTATAATTCCAGCTACTCAGGAGACTGAGGTAGGAGAATCGCTTGAACCTGGGAGACAGAGGTTGCAGTGAGCCGAGATCGCACCACCGCACTCCACCCTGCACGACAGAGCGAGATTCTATCTCAAAAAAAAAAAGAGATCTAATAGTTTATATGTGTGTCTATATATATATATGTATTTTTCCGTAAGTATTCATATTGCAGATTTTTATACTTTTTACATAATAATAGTGATAGTTACCATTTATTGAATGCCTAGAACCTACCAGGCACTGTTGAAATAATGTATGTGTATTAGTTCATTTAATTCGCAAAAACCTGTGAGGTTGTTACTGTTACCATCACCATTCCACAGGTGATAAAACTGAGGCACACAGAGAGGCTAAGTAACCTGCCCAAGTTCACACGGTTAACATGTTCTCTAAGTATCAGACCTTTTTAGCTATTAAAAATGTTGATCACTGGTTAGCCAGAAGATCCTTCTGATGAGGGCAATTGATAGTACCGAGTATTAGTATGGATAGCGTATGGAATGTGTGCATTCAGAAAGACAGCCTGTGTGCCAGTGTTGTTTGACAGCAGAGTAATCAGAAGTCAGATAGTCACTGCAGGTTGGATGCCGGGGCACACGCCTGTAATCCCAGAGCTTTGGGAGGCTGAGGCAGGCAGATCCCTCGAGCTTAGGCATTTGAGAGCAGCCTGGGCATCATGGTGAAACCTTGTCTCTACAACAAATATAAAAAATTAGCCAGACTTGATGATGTATACCTGTGGTCCCAGCTATTCGGGAGGCTGAGGTGGGAGGATCGTTTGAGCCCAGGAGATTGAGGCTGCCATGATTGTGCCACTGCACAGCACTCCAGCCTGGGTGACAGAGTGAGACAGTGAGACTCTGTCTCACAAATAATAAAATATAAAAATTATTTTAAGATAGTCACTGCAGAATTTGGTATTTCTCTCTCCTCGGCCAAACTGGAATGTTTTACCCTGACTACTTCACAAAGTTCAGGTGTGATAGTATCATGTAAAACCAAAGTCTTGTCTTCAGCAAAGTTGTAAGAAGAGGTCATGGATTTTCACGTGGGAAATTAAACCACATAGTGAAGTAAACTCAGATCCCAACAAATAGATCCCGCATGGAGAAATGTACCACTGAACCAATGTAGTTTGCTGAGTACTCTCCTGTGTAGTTTGCTGAGTACTCTCCTGTGTAGTTTGCTGAGTACTCTCCTGTGTAGTTTGCTGAATACTCTCCTGTGTAGTTTGCTGAGTACTCTCCTGTGTAGTTTGCTGAGTACTCTCCTGTGTAGTTTGCTAAGTACTCTCCTGTGTAGTTTGCTGAGTACTCCCCTGTGTAGTTTGCTGAGTACTCTCCTGTGGAGTGCATGAATTGTTTTTATTCTCAGTAGGAGGCAATGGTAATAATAGACATTTAGTAAGCTACTTTATATCCCTTCCCTGTTCCTCTTAATAGAGGTTTTTTGTTTTTGTGTTTTTGAGACAGAGTTTCACTCTTTTGTCCAGGCTGGAGTGCAGTGGCGTGATCTCGGCTCACTGCAACCTCTGCCTCTCGGGTTCAAGTGATTCTCCTGCCTCAGCCTCCCGAGTAGCTGGGATTACAGACACCCGCCACCACACCTGGCTAATTTTTGTATTTTTAATAGAGAGGGAGTTTTGCCATGTTTGTCAGGCTGGTCTCAAACTCCTGACCTCAGGTGATCCACCCGCCTCAGCCTCCCAAAGTGCTGGGATTACAGGCGTGAGCCACCGTGCCCGGCTGAGGTCTTGTATTTTTTAGCCATTTGGCAAAGATAACCTCTCGTCTGTGACATTTCAAGTTGGCCAGGTAATCACAGATCACTTAGGGTCCCAGATGGGCCACACTTCAAGATTAAAGGATAAAGACCCAGTTTCACCCTGCCCTGCCAGCCCCTGCGTCGGGTGGCCCTGTTGACCTCTGTAGCTTTTCCCATTCCTCTTGTTCCCTGTACTCAAGCCTCTCTGGCTGTCTTTCTTTTTCCCTTGGCAGGCCTGATGAATCCCTGTGTGGCCACAAAGCAGAATGAAGGATATCTTTATGTGTGGCTCTGCAAACATCAGCGGTCCGTTCTGGTGCTTGGCACAGGTTGCTGTCTGTCTAGAATACTTGTCCTGCACCCTGCACCCACTTCTCCCCCATTACCTGATTAACTCTCTCTTATCCCTAGACTCAGCTCAAAGGTCACTTCCTGACCCCAGGGTGAAGTCTCTCTTATGACACTGGGTGCTTTTTCTTCCTGACCTTCCTGTCGTTTGTCATCATAATTGACTTGCCTGAGTATTTGCTCAACGTCTTTCTTCCCCGGTAATCTGTTGGCTCCAGGACCAAGCCTGTGTTTGCTCACTGGCTGTCTCCTGCCTTCAGCAGTGTGTGTCTTATCCAGCACTCAGGACCGGATGCAGTGGCTCACACTTTAATCCCAGCATTTTGGGAGGCCGAGGTGGGAGGATCGCTTGAGCCCAGGAGTTTGAGACCAGCCTGGGCAACATAGTGAGACCCTGTCTCTATCTTTGAAAAAATAACAAAAAGTTAAAAAAAAAAAAAAGCACTCAGTAAATCCAGGAGGAGAGAAGGATGGAGATATAATACAGGCAGAGGAAGGAACAGGATAGCAAAATAAATACTGTCTGTGGGAGCCGCTGTGGCTCAGGCCGGTTGCCCTGGCACTCGGGGAGGCGAGGCTACACGTTCGAGGCCACACGTTCGAGGCCAACCTGGTCAACATTGATTAAAAAAATAAATGCTGTCTGTTCAATCTGTTTATAAATGCTGGCAATGACCTAATCCAGTGTTTCAAATTCTCTATTAGAAGGAGGAAAAATAACATTTTTGTGATACTGTTATCCTTAAGGAAAGGATTCAGAAAAAGTGGGAGTCGTTGGGGTGGCAGGCTGAGGAAAAAGCAAACTACTTTTGTAGCTACTTTAACTTTTTTTGTTTTTTGGGGGACAGAGTCTTGCCCTGTTCCCCAGGCTGGAGTGCAGTGGTGTGATCTCAGCTCACTGCAACCTCTGCCTCCTGAATTCAAGCAATTCTAGTGCCTCAGCCTCCCGAGTAGCTGGGATTACAGGCGTGAGCCACCACTTCCAGCTAATTTTTGTTTTTGTGGTTTTTCTTTTTTTTTTTTTTTTTTTGAGACAGAGTCTTGTTGTGTTGCCCAGGCTGGAGTATAGTGGCATGATCTTGGCTCACAGCAACCTCTGCCTCCTGGGTTCAAACGAATCTCCTGCCTAAGCCTCCCAAGTAGCTGGGACTACAGGCGTGCGCCACCATGCCTGGCCTAATTTTTATATTTTTAGTAGAGAGAGGGTTTCACCATGTTGACCAGGCTGGTCTCAAACTCCTGGCCTCAAGAAAGCTGCCTGCCTCGGCCTTCTAAAGTGCTGAGATTATGGGCGTGAGTCACCGCATCTGGCCTGTAGCTACTTTAACGTCTAAAAATAACTTTAAGAAAGAGAAAATTAAAAGGAACTTCTCAGGAAGTTTCGTGATACTTAGCTGAATAGTGTTGTTGTTCATGTTGTTATTTTGACATGAATTCAAAATACAGTATTGTTGTTTTAATTTCGTTTCTGCTGTAAAGCTAAATGTTTGACTTCAGGATATGGTTTGAATCATTTTTGTGTTTTTCAGACCTCAGACTCTCAACTTAACTGCTGTTAATGAAGCTATTCTGATAGAAAATCTGGAAATATTTAGAAAGAATGGCTTTGATTTTGTTATTGATAAAAATGGTAAGTTATTAATTAGAACTATAGTGGCTGGGTGTGGTGGCTCATGCCTGTAATCCCAGCACTCTGGGAGGCCAAGGCAGACAGATCGCCTGAGGTCAGGAGTTCGAGACCAGCCTGGTCAACATGGTAAAACCCCCATCTCTACTGAAAATACAAAAATTAGCTGGGCGTGATGGTGGGCGCCTGTAATCCCAGCTACTGGGGAGGCTGAGGTGGAAGAATCGCTTGAACCTGGGCGTCAGAGGTTGCAGTGAGCCGAGATCATGTCACTGCACTCCAGCCTGGGCAACAAGAATGAAACTCTGTCTCAAAAAAAAAAAAAAAAATTAGAATTTTAGATTCTTGTCTTTTTAGAGCTGGGAATAATCTTTCAGTTCACATAGACCAGTTTTTTTATTTTTTAAAAGATGAAAAAGTTTCTCCCAAAAAGCATTTTGTGACTGTCCTTTCTTTCAAATGTTCGTTCCTTTTTTTTTTTTTTTTTTTCTTTTTGAGACAGAGTCTCGCTCTGTCGCCCAGGCTGGAGTGCAGTGGCACCGATCTCGGCTTACTGCAAGCTCCGCCTCCCAGGTTCACGCCATTCTCCTGCCTCAGCCTCCCGAGTAGCTGGGACTACAGGCGCCCGCCACCACGCCCAGCTAATTTTTTTCTATTTTATAGTAGAGACGGGGTTTCACCATGTTAGCCAGGATGGTCTCTATCTCCTGACCTCGTGATCCGCCCGCCTCGGCCTCCCAAAGTGCTGGGATTACAGGCATGAGCCACCATGCCCAGCCTCAGATGTTCATCCTAAGTAGCTTTCAAGTGAGATGTGTTTGTCAAGTCATGGATTTTTCTCAAAATTGTATTCTTTTAGCTCCAGTCACTGAAAGGGCTAAACTGATTTCCTTGCCAACTAGTAAAAACTGGACCTTTGGACCCCAGGACATCGATGAACTGATCTTTATGCTGAGCGACAGCCCTGGGGTCATGTGCCGGCCTTCCCGAGTCAAGCAGATGTTTGCCTCCAGAGCCTGTCGGAAGTCGGTAAGTAAAGAAAGCCCGGCTGTCAGCTCAGCTGCTCAAGCTTGCAGTCGAGGAAGGTCTCAGCCCAGCTCCTGGTTTGGTCAAGATTGTTAAATGCCTTTATGATTGCCAGGGGTCATTTTACACAGAGAGCTACGTGGAACATCATAGCTGAGCATCTATGTCGTCTGTATTCTGTGTGACGTTGAACTCATAATTATTGCTCTTTTGTTACCTCTATTAAACAGTATTCTTGGTCGGGCACGGTGGCTCAAGCCTCTAATCCCAGCACTTTGGGAGGCCAAGGCAGGCGGATCACAGGTTCAGGAGATCGAGAGCATCCTGGCTAATATGATGAAACCCCGTCTCTACTAAAAAATACAAAAAAGTTAGCCAGGCGTGGTGGCGGGCGCCTGTAGTCCCAGCTACTCGGGAGGCTGAGGCAGGAGAATGGTGTGAACCTGGAAGGCGGAGCTTGCAGTGAGCTGAGTTCACACCACTGCACTTCAGCCTGGGCAACAGAGCGAGACTCTGTCTCAAAAAAAAACAAACACTATTTATTTATTTATTTTTTAAGACGGGATCTCCCTCCGTCGCCCAGGCTGGAGTGTAGTGGCACAATCACAGCTCACTGCAGCCTTGACCTCCCAGGCTGAAGCGATCCTCCTGCCTCTGTCTCCCAAGTAGTTGTGACTACAGGCATGCACCACCATGTCCAGCTAATTTTTACATTTTTTGTAGAAACATGGTCTCCATTTGCCCCTTGCCTCAGCCTCCCAAAGTGCTGGAATTACAGGCATGAGCCACCGTGCCTGGCCAGTATTCTATCTCAGAGCTTTCGTTCACTCCAACGCAGTTAGCGTTTGAGGCACCTTGTTCGTCTATGGACCTTATGGGTCATAACAACATTGGTAGATAAAGATTTGCTGCTGCCAGGACTCGGTGACATTAGACAAGATTCTCAGAGTCATCGAGGCAGCAGGTGCTTCATGGGGTGCCGTGGCTGTCGTTGCACGTGGCGTCACTGCCGCTGCTGCGGTTGGTGTGGGAAGGTGGTAGCAGTGGTTACGCCTGCAGTGGGGATTGGCCTGATGTCCAAGAAAAGTGACTCTGTATCAGCTGGCCATTGGGAAAGGCCAGGATGCCATTCCTTTATTTATTCAGCAGATGCGCCTTGAGCCCTTGCTGTGGGGCCTGCCCTGCTCCAGGTGCTGGGGACACAGAGGTAACAAGGCGGCTGCAGCCCCTGCCCCTGTGGAGCGGACAGTGGGGAGAAATAGGCATCACCACAAATAAACGACGCCCATTAGATGCCAGTAAGCACAGTCAAGAGAATTTTTTTTTGAGACAGAGTCTCGCTCTGTTACCAGGCTGGAGTGCGGTGGCGTGATCTCAGCTCACTGCAACCTCTGCCTCCTGGGTTCAACCGATTCTCCTGCCTCAGCCTCCCAAGTAGCTGGAACTACAGGCACGTGCCACCACACCTGGCTACTTCTTATATTTTTAGTAGAGATGGGGTTTCACCATGTTGATCAGGCTGGTGTCGATCTCCTGACCTTGTGATCCACCTGCCTTGGCCTCCCAAAGTGCTGGGATTACAGGTGTGAGCCACCGTGCCTGGCTAAAGCAGAGTTTTAGGACAGGAAATGACTACAGAAAAACATGGTGACCAAGTGAGATGGTGGTCAGGGAACGGCATCTGGGCAGGTGGCATCTCAGCTGCCACCTAAAAGGTGGGATGGAAGTTGGGCGTGGTGGCTCACGCCTATAATCCCAGCATTTTGGGAGGCCAAGTTGGGAGGATTGCTTGAGGCCAGGAGTTAAGAGACCAGCCTGGGCAACACAGGCAGACCCCATGTCTACAAAAAATTAAAAGATTAGCCAGGTGTGGTGGCATGTGCCTGTAGTCACAGCTACTCAGGAGGCTGAGGTGGGAGGATCACGTGAGCTGGGGAGGTCGAGTTTGCAATGAGCCAAGATCACGCAACTGCACTCCAGCCTGGGTGACAGAGTAAGACCTTGTCTCAAAAAAAAAAAAAAAAAGGTAGGCTGGAGCCCTCTTGGGTAAGAACTTTCCAAGTGGAGGAAGTAGCAAGACTGAAGCCAGAGGCTGATTGTGTCCCTGGAGAGGGGAAGGGAGTGAGCAGAGCGGCATCCAGAGGACAGCCACCTAGAATGTTGCCGGTCATGCTTAGACCCTGGGGGTCTGTGCTGTGTGTGGCTTGAGCCACTGGAGAGAACAGACCAGAAGGAGTCCCATGATTGCAGCTGCTGGAGAGAGAACAGACTGGAAGGGGTGCTATGACTGTGGCAGCTGGGGAGAGCAGCAGCTGGGGGCCACGTGGGGAGTGGGTGGGATGGAGCCTGCTGTGCGAGCTTCAGGTGTAATTTACAGCCATGAGATTAGATGAAATGACTCAAAGGCAGAGTTTAATTAGAAGAGGGCCCAGAGTCTGACTTCTAGCCACAGTGTTTCTTGGATAAAGAGCTAATATGGGCTGGGTGCAGTGGCTCACACCTGTAATCCCAGCACTTTGGAAGGCGGAGGTGGGTTGATCACCTGAGGTCAGGAATTTGAGACCAGCCTGACCAACATGGTGAAACGCCATCCCTACTGAAAGTACAAAAATTAGCTAGGTGTGGTGTCGGGCGCCTGTAATCCCAGCTACTCGGGAGGCTGAAGCGGGAGAATTGCTTGAATCTGGGAGGCGGAGTTGCAGTGAGCCCAGATCGCACCATTGCATTCCAGCCTGGGAGACACAGTCTCCCCTCAAACCCCCGCCTCGCCAAAATAAAAGACCTACTATGGACCTTCCAGTCCTGGAGTCTGTGAGTGAGAGTGTGGAGCTGAGCTCATAGCCAGGCAGTTTTGACGTCCTGTCTTTAGTGTGACTCAGGGGCCCGGGGAACCACAGGCTGCTCCTTCCCTCCCGCCCTGGCCTGCTCCTCCATCTCTGGTGTTGTCACTGCCTGCCCAGGAGGCCCCTGCTCTGAGCCCTGCCCACGCTTCCAGCCCCATCTCCCTACCACGCTTCCAGCCATGTAGCTGCCTTCCAGTTCCACGCTCGCCTCAGTCTCCTCCCCGCCTTACACGCTTTCTCCCTATGCTCCTCTCTACCTGGGTTTGCCACCTTCACCCTTCACCCCCTCCCCACACCTGAGCAGGCCCCCTCGCCTGGGCGTCACCTGTCTTGGTTCTCTGTTGACTTGTTGATTGTCTGTCCTCCGACCTGCTGTCACCCCGGCCTTCCGACTGTGCTTGGCACATGGTGGGCCCTCAGGGTGCTGCAGGAAGAAGGAAGGTGACAGAGGGCTTTAGTCTTGTCTCCTCTCCTTCCTGTCAGAGGACCCATGGCAGGGAGGCAGCAGGGCCAGGGCTGGAGTGCTATGGGCAGCAGGCCAGAGCCCGACAGCTGGGGAGTGACAGAGGAGTGACACTTGCACCCATTGGGGGAGATGGTCTCGGGAGTGCCACAGTCCCGAGGCAGGTGTTTGCTTGATGGGCCTGTGCAGGAGGAAGGGAGTAGCAGTGCAGCTGGGGTGAGGAAGGGAGGCATTCGTGCTTGGACGTGGGGGTGCAGGCACAGCCCAGTGAGGGCCAAGTCAGGGGACAGATGAGGAGGGCTTTTATTCAGGTGACAGGGAGAGCCATGGAGCGGAACGACATGACCTAACAGCCCTTTAAAGGTAATCACTGGCTGCTGAGTGGAGAGTGGCCCAGAGGGGTCGCAGTGGAGCAGGGAGGCCTGCAGGGAGGCCTGCAGGGAGGCTGCTGCACCTGCCAGGGTGAGAGGGCAGGGTGGCTGCTGAGACAGGTGTGGTCGGCGTCTGGAGTGGAGGCGGTGCCTTGAAGGAGCCACAAGGCTCCTTCACAGAAGGGTGGAGGGCTGAGATCTAGAACCTAGGCTTCTCTGGGGGAAGGTTTTTCAGGGGTTTTTCCGGGAAGGTGGTTTTTGAGCTGTAATCTTGTCCAGTCTTATGTTAGAGAAGAATGCTTCTGAAGAACTGCCATTCTGACGTCAAAAAAAACTATTAAAACATTGAACCATTGTGTCTCGTACTCAGGTGATGATTGGGACTGCTCTTAACACCAGTGAGATGAAGAAACTGATCACCCACATGGGGGAGATGGACCACCCCTGGAACTGTCCCCATGGAAGGCCAACCATGAGACACATTGCCAACCTGGGTGTCATTTCTCAGAACTGACTGTAGTCACTGTATGGAATGATGGGTTTTATTGCCGATTTTTATGTTTTGAAAAACAGGGTCTTCACTAACCGTTTTTGTTTTAAAATGAACCTGCTACTTTAAAAAAATACACATCAGACCCATTTAAAAGTGATCTTGAGAACCTTTTCAAACCAGATGGAGCATTGCTTGTAAAATTTTTTTTCTCTGTTTGCATGCACTTGTGTGTTTGTGTGTCCAGGCAAGAATATGTTTTATAAAAATAAGACCACTCGGGCCGGGCGTGGTGGCTCGCGCCTGTGATCCCAGCACTTTGGGAGGCTGAGGCAGGTGGATCACCTGAGGTCGGGAGTTCGAGACCAGCCTGACCAACATGGAAAAACCCTACTTCTACTAAAAATACAAAATTAGCCAGGCATGGTGGCGCATGCCTGTAATCCCAGCTACTCGGGAGGCTGAGGCAGGAGAATCACTTGAACCCGGGAGACAGAGGTTGTAGTGAGCTGAGATCGCGCCATTGTGCTCCAGCCTGGGCAATAAGCAAGACTCCGTCTCAAAACAAAACAACACAAAACAAAAGCACTTTAGAAGTGACTCAGGCCTCTGCTCTGGCTGGACATAGTTTAGTCTATAACTTTCAACCCTTAACAATAATTAAATTCATCTTTGTTTAATTTTGTAAATTTAAAATTAGGGTCATTTTGGGTTAGTGATTCTCAGCCCTGATTCACATTAAATTTTTAAACAAGGGGGGTTCTCTGCCCAGCTGGAAGAAAATGACTGGTTGGGACATTCCTCTGTGCGGCCAAGGTCGCAAAGTTCTGTCCTCGCAGGGGAACAAAAAGAGTTTGATTTTCCCATAATTTGATGCTGTGATTTGGTTTCCTCAGGGTGTGAACTGTAGAGCATTCCAGTTACTGGCCTTGAGTGGTTCTGGGAATATAAGAATCCCTGTCTGTCTTTTCAAATAGTTTTCATGGAACCTTGTCCTGTTTGAACTGGGCTGAAAATGGAAGTAAAGATGCCCTCTTGGGGGCCCAGAGATGACAGATGTGGCTCCCCCTGCTGCCCCCACCCCTTCCCCAGACTGTGGGCGGCTCCCCTTCCTGATTTAGAATCCCTTAGTTGGAGGAGGCAGTACAGTAGTAACTGTGCCATCGTGTCTGGCCCTGTGCTGGCGTGGTCTGTAGGATCCCACTTACGAACTCTGCAGATTGGGAGCTGTGGCAGGATAACAGCCCCTAAGACAGCTGTGTCCTAATCCCCAGAACCTGTCACCACGCTGCCTCATATGGCAGAAGGGACTCAGCAGGTATGATTGCGTGAAGGATCTTTTTTTTTTTAATGAGATGAAGTTTCGCTCTTGTTGCCCAGGCTGCAGTGCAATAGCATGATCTCTGCTCACTGCAGCCTCTGCCTCCCAGGTTCAAGTGATTCTTCCACCTCAGCCTCCTGAGTAGCTGGGATTACAGGTGCCCACAACCACACCTGGCTAATTTTTGTATTTTTAGTAGTGACAGGGTTTCATCATGTTGACCAGGCTGGTCTCGAACTCCTGATCTCAGGTGATCCGACTGCCTCAGCCTCCCAAAGTGCTGGGATTACAGGTGTGAGCCATTGTGCCTGGCTGAGTTAAGGATCTTGCAATAGATTATCCTGGATTGTCTGGGTGGGCCCAGTCCATTGGGTAAGTCCTTCAAAGGTGGGAGACCTTCCCTTGCTGGCCAGAGAGAGGAGGCCTTGCTGGTTTTGGAGATGGAAGGAGGTACCACTAGTCAAGAACTGCAAGCAGCCTCTAGAACAGGGATTCCCACACCCAGGCCACGGACCAGTAGTGGTCCATGGTCTGTTAGGAACCAGGGTGCACAGCAGGTTAGGGGCCGGCAAGCCAGCAAAGCTTCATCTGTATTTATAGCCACTCCCCATGGCTGGCATTAGCACCTGAGCTCCACCTCCTGTCAGATCAGTGGTGGGCATTAGATTCTCATAGGAGCACAAACCCTATTGTGAACTGCACATGCGAGGGATGTAGGTTGCACGCTTCTTATGAGAATCTGATGCCTGATGATCTGTCACTGTCTCCCATCACCCCCAGATGGGACTGTCTAGTTGCAGGAAAACAAGTTCAGGGCTCCCACTGAGTCTCTATGATGGTGAGTTGTATAATTATTTAATTATATGTTACAATGTAATAATAGTAAAAATAAAGTGCACAAATAAATGCAATGCGCTTGAATCATCCTGAAACCATCCCTACCCGACCCCCATCCATGGAAAAATTGTGTTCCGGGAAACCGGTTTCTGGTGCCAAAGAGGTTGGGGACCACTTCTGGAAAAGCTGGAAAAGGCAAGAAAATGGATTCTCCCCCAGAGCCTCTGGAAGGAACCAGCACTGTGGGACTAATTTACATACTGTAGGGTAATAAATTTGTGTTGCTTCAAGCCACTAAATTTATGGTAATTTGTTTGCGGCAGCAATGGGAAAACTAATGCCTGCGTTATTCCTATTTTATGATGAAGCAGTTAGCAGAGCTGGGAAAACCTGGCCTGCTGCCTCCAGCGCCCAGCCTTTCCCCCTGGCCTTCAGGACCAGCAAGGGCGGGACACCTGCTTGGCGCTGGCTCGCGGCCCCTTTAAGAGCACAGGGTGGGCCTGCCGGCGTCCTCGGTTGCCTGGAGACCGGAGCCGGGTCTGGGACGCGGAGAGCCCCGCAACACCTCCGCCCGAGCCCGGCGAGGTCTCTGGACTCCTGGAGCGAGGTGAGCTCCCCAGGCCGCGGTCTTGCGTACGCCGGGACAGCCGTGGCGACCGGGTCCTGCTCCTTCCCGGCCGGACTGACGTGGCCTTCCAGGACCCGAGCACGTGCGTGATGAGCGAGGAGGGCGTAGGCGGGCGGACCAGTGCAGGGAGCCGATTCTTCCCGGCTCACCGTAGACACAGGGGAGAGACGGCCTCTCTTTAAGCCCAGGAGAACAGAGGAAACATTAGGAAACGCACTGAGCAATGAAATTGGCTTGATTTGTAGTTCACTTATTTGTAGGTCACTGACAGAGGACCGAAAAGCTCGTAGTAAAGGCCCCTCTAAATTTAGAGGTGAGAGCAGCTTGGGCTAGGGGACCCAGGGGCGGCTTCGCTGAGATAGTGGTCGGGGGCGGGAAGGAGCAAGGTGGTGTTGGAAGGAAGAGAGAAGGCTTGGCCGGGCGCGATGGCTCACGCTTGTAATCCCAGCACTTTGGGAGGCCAAGGCGGGCAGATCACGAGGTCAGGAGTTCGACACCAGCCTGACCAACACAGTGAAACCCCATCTCTACTAAAAATACAAAAATTAGCTGAGTGTGGTGGCAGGTGCCTGTAATCCCAGCTACTTGGGAGGCTGAGGCAGGAGAATCACTTGAACCTGCAGTGAGTTGCCGTGAGCCAAGATCCTGCCACTGCACTCCAGCCTGCACGACAGGGCTAGATTCTGTCTAAAAAGAAAAAAAAAAAAAAACAGAACTGGGCCGGGCACCCACACCCGGTGGCTCACGCCTGTAATCCCAGCACTTTGCAGGCTGAGGCGGGCAGATCACGGGGTCAGGAGATCGAGACCATCCTGGCTAACACGGCGAAACCCCGTCTCTACTAAAAACACACAAAAAATTAGCCAGGCATGGTGGCGGGTGCCTGTAGTCCCAGCTACTCAGGAGGCTGAGGCAGGAGAATGGCATGAACCCCGGAGGCGGAGCTTGCAGTGAGCCAAGATCCCACCACTGCACTCCAGCCTGGGCGACAGAGCGAGACTCCGTCTCAAAAAAAAAAAAAAAAAACCCCACAGAACTGGCAATGGATAATGCAGGACCGCGAATCCAGGTCTTGCACACTTTACAATGCTGACCTATAAGGAGAGGGGCTTATTTTTATTTATTTATTTATTTTTGAGACAGAGTCTTGCTCTGTTGCCCAGGCTGGAGTGCAGTGGTGTGATCTCTGCTCACTGCAACCTCCATCTCCTGGGTTCAAGCAATTCTCCTGCCTCAGCCTCCTGAGTTGCTGGGATTACAGGCATGTGCCACCATGCCTGGCTAATTTTTTGTATTTTTAGTAGAGACGGGGTTTCACCATGTTAGCCAGGGTGGTCTTGAACTCCTGACCTCGTGATCCACCTGCCTCGGCCTCCCAAAGTGCTGGGATTACAGGCGTGAGCCACCACGCCTGGCCGGAGAGGGGCTTTTAAAGTGTGAATTGGCTGCGTGCAAGACCTGAGAGGTGAAGTAGCCTTTTTCATGTATAGGGTTACCTTTCAAGAAACAATGCTAGACAATGATTCCAACTTAAATAATTTTTAGGGCAAGGTACAGTGGCTCACACCTATAATCCCAGCACTTTGGGAGCTGAGACAGGCAGATTGCTTGAGCTCAGAAGTTCCAGACCAGCCGGGGCAACATAGCAAGACCCTGTCTCTACAAAAAATTAGCCAGGTGTGGTGATGCGTGCCTATGGTCCAAGCTACTTGGGAAGCTGAGGTGGAAGGATCACCTGAGCCTGGAAAGTTGAGGCTGCAGTGAGCCGTGATTGTGCCACTGCACTCCAGCCTGGATGACAGAGTGAGACTCTGTCTCAAAAATTAAAAACTTTTAGGAACAACCAATGCAATGTTGAGGTTGTATTTTTATAAACTGATGGTACTTGAAATTTGTAATTATTATTATTTTTGAGACAGAGTCTTGCTCTGTTACCCAGACTGGAGTGCAGTGGTGTGATCACCACTCACTGCAGCCTTGACCTCCCAGGCTCAAGCAGTCCTCCCACCTGAGCCTCCCTAGTAGCTGGGACTACAGGCATGTGCCACCACGCCTGGCTAATTTATTTTTATGTTTTGTAGAGAGGGGGCGTCTCACTACGTTGCCTAGGCTGATCTCGACCTCCTGGACTCACATGATCCTCCCACCTCGGCCCCCTCAAAGTGCTGAGATCGCAGGTGTGAGCCACCACACCCGGCCCTGGTAACTAATTTTTCAGACTTTGGCAGGAGAATGATAATGACATTGTGTTGTAAAACTAAAATTTTAACTACAAATGAAAACCCCAAGTGTTGGAGATGTAATTTTTATTTTTCAGATAAAACTCATCAGTGCTTTGAAACAAGCAGCTCTGAACCAAAGAAATCATTTGATTCAAGTAACCATTGGATCTTCCCAAGGCAATGGTGAAAGAAAAGAAAAAAGGAGACAAAAAAGGGGAGAAGTCTGCCCGCTCTCCCTCATCTCTCTCTGATAATCTAGACTTTTCCAAACAAGATGGCAACACCACTAGGCAAGAGATGTCCCCAGCTGGTGTCCCATTGCTGGGAATGCAGCTCAACGAAATGAAACCCAAAAAAGACCCCCGAAACGTTCAGCAGAACGCAGATGCCACCCAATCCGAAGAGTCCATTCTGACCAAACTCATAGTGGAAAGGTGATTTTAATGGGGGTGCCATCGGGTATAACACTGCCAGTCAGGCGGTTTATTTTATTTTATTTTGAGATGGAGTTTCACTCTGCCGTTCAGGCTGGAGTGCAGTGGTGCGATCTTGGCTCACTGCAACCTCCGCCTCCCGGGTTCAAGCAATTCTCCTGCCTCAGCCTCCTGAGTAGCTGGGATTACAGGCGCCTGCCGCCACACTGTGCCTGGCCTGAAGGTAATTTTATGTATTTTAAAAAATTATCGGCTGGGTGCGGTGACTCATGCCTGTAATCCCAGCACTTTGGGAGGCCGAGGCAGGTGGATCACCTGAGGTCAGGCGTTCGAGACCACCCTGGCCAACATGGTGAAACCCCATCTCTACTAAAAATACAAAAAATTAGCCGGGCATAGTGATGCATGCCTGTAATCCTAGCTACTCAGGAGGCTGAGGCAGGAGAATCGCTTGAACTCAGGAGGCGGAGGTTGCAGTGAGCCGAGATCACATCATTGCACTCCAGCCTCGGCAACAAGAGCAAATTCTGTCTCAAAAAAAAAAAATTATTTTATTTTAGATTTAGGGGGTTTCATGTGCAGGTTTGTTACATGGGCATGTTGTGTGATGCTGAGGTTTGGGCTTCTAGTAAGCCCATCACCCAAGTAGCAACATAGAGCCCCATGGCATATATATATATATATATATATATATATATATATATATATATATAGTTTATTGTGGTGAAACATATAACAAAGTGTACTATCTTAATTATTTTAAGTGTACAATTCAATGGCATTAAGTACGTTCACAGTGTTGTACAAGCATCTATTAAATAGTAACTCCTGGCCAGGTGCGGTGGTTCAAGCCTGTAATCTAGCACTTTGGGAGGCTGAGGCGGGCGGGTCACTTGAGGCCAGGAGTTTGAGACCAGCCTGGCCAATATGGTGAAACTCCGTCTCTACTAAAAACACAATAATTAGCTGGGAGTGGTGACATGTGCCTGTAATCCCAGCTACTCAGGAGGCTGAGGTGGGAGAATCACTTGAACCCGGGAGGCGGAGGTTGCAGTGAGCCAAGATCGCGCCACTGCACTCCATCCAGCCCAGGCGACAGAGTGAGACTCCATCTCAAAAAAAAGTCACCAAAAACCAAAAAAAAAACCCCAAACTCCTTCATTCCTCCCCCCACCTTCAAACCCCTGGTAACCTCTTCTACTTTCTAGCTCTGTGTATATATATATTTTTTTCTGACTTCATTCTTCCCATTCCACAGTTATATATTTTAACCCAGTGTCACTTGGGCTTATTCACATTGTTCATTACCTTGAATTACCTTTATTTCTTTGTAGCTACGAAGGGGAAAAGGTTCGTGGGCTGTATGAGGGAGAAGGCTTTGCAGCCTTTCAAGGCGGTTGTACCTATCGTGTAAGTTGCCCATTTGAGAACCTGCAGGAAGGGGAGGAAGGTGTGGGGTGATGGTCGTAGATTTGCAAATCTTCAGTAAAATCCACTGATGCTTCAAAAGAAATTGGAAGCTCTTCATGCTGATTTTATTCGGAACCCTGCTTACCTATTTAAGGTAAAAATAATGTATAACAAAAGTTATTTTAGATTTGCTTCTTTTCCTGATTATTTTATTTTTTGAGACAGGGTCTCACTGTGTCACCCAAGCAGGAGTGCAGTGGCACAATCATAACTCACTGTGGCCTCGACCTCCTGGAGTCAAACGATCCTCCCTCCTCAGCCTCTTGAATAGCTGGGACTACAGGCATGCGCTACCACGCCTGGCTAGTTAAATTTTTTTTTTTTTTTTTTTTTTTTTTTGGTAGAGACAAGGAGTTGCTATGTTGCCAGGGCTGGTCTTGAACTGCCAGGCACAAGTGATCCTCCTGCCGCAGACTCCTAAAGTGCTGGGATTGCTGGTGTGAGCCCCCGCACCCGGTTAAGGACACATTTTTGTAGCTGAGGTCATCCTTAGGTCATGAAGATGAGGACCTCTTAGATCCTTTTTAGAGAAGGATGGGCCCCAGCATGGAGCCAGCCCAAAGCAGGACTCAGAGGACTCAGCTGCTGCTGAGTGCACAGACGAGCATCTTCACGCACGTGAAATCGGGATAAGGCAGCTGTGGGAGAGAATCATCAGCTGCAGGCCAGGTGCGGTGGCTCATGCCTATAATCCCAGCACTTTGGGAGGCCAAGGCGGGCGCATTGCTTGAGCTCAGGATTTCAAGACCAGCCTGGCCAACATGGTGAAATCCCGTCTCTACAAAAAATACACAAATTAGCTGGGCATGGTGGTGGATGCCTGTAGTCCCAGCTACTCGGGAGGCTGAAGTGGGAGGATTGCTTGAGCCTGGGAGGTCGAGGCTGCAGTGAGCTATGATCACACCACTGCACTCCAGCCTGGGTGACAGAACCAGACCCTATCTCAAATATGTATATATGTCAGCTGCATTCTAAGTGTTTGTCGTTGCTTTGTTTTGTTTTGAAGGGTACGTTTTCAGAAGGACTCATGCATGGACAAGGGACTTACATTTGGGCTGATGGATTAAAATATGAGGTGAGGCATATAACCAGCTATAGTTTAAGCTGTGATTATTGGATGGAACAGTTTCCCACAATTGAACAGACTATTTTCGTTGATGTCATTCAGCATATGGGTTAAGAAAAATTCACAGAACCAGTGGATCTAGTAACTCATGACTGCATGGGACCCGCCAGTAATTGTTATTGGTTTCATTTGTGTGTTCTAGAGGTATTCTGTGCATTCTAAGCACAGAGAGCACATGTACTTGTATGTAGCTTGTCCTACTTTTTTCTTTGAGACAGGGTCTTGCTCTGTTGCCCAGGCTGGAGTATAATGGTGCGATCATGACTCACTGCAGCCTGGAACTTCTGTAGCCTGTCTTGCTTTTTACAAACACACATAGTTTATTATACACTCTCTTTGGCACATTTACTTAGTTAGTTAGTGAGTCTGAGATGTGGTCTTGCTCTGTCACCCAGGCTGAAGTGCAGTGGTAAGATCATGACTCACTGCAGCCTCGAACTCCTAGACTCAAGCGATCCTCTCGGCTCAGCCTAATGAGTAGCTGCGACTACAGGTGTGCTCCACAGCGCCCGGCTAATTTATTTTTACTTTTTTTTTTTTTGTAGAGACAGGGTCTTGCTGTGTTTCCCAGGCTGGTCTCGAACTCCTAGGCTTAAGCGATCCTCCCACCTTGGCCTCCCAAAGTGTTGGGGATTACAGGTGTGAGCCACCGCACCTGGCCTGTACCTTTAATTTTGAGATCAAACCATATCCATTCATGCAGATCTGTTTTTACTGGCTGCATGTATTCCGTTATGTGGCTTTTTATTTAACCTGCGGGGTTGAGGGGAATGTGTATTTTTAAACTGATTGCAAGGACCAAATTGTTCGCCAAGAGATTGTACCAGGCTCAATTCCCACCCACAAAGTGAGTGAGCGCTGAAATGCTATCCTAAAAATCCCAAATGCAGAGTTGCTAACAGATGGTGTTTATAAATGGTAATGATGACATTTAAAACACATGCGCATAATGCACTTTATTCAAATAACACACAGGCAATGATGGAAACGGAGTCAAGTTTGGGCGGGGAAGCCACCTGCAGCTGGGCGGTGAGAGGCGTGCTGCAGAGGAGCAGGGAAAGAGAGGGAGGGGCTGACCCTCACTGGCGGGGCGAGGAGGATCTCCAAGTTCCAGGGGAGCCTGAGGATTGGGCCCCCACCTTGGATTCATCCCAGCTCCCTTCCCACGCAACATCCCGCCTACCAGCCGGCAACTGACACGCAAGTTTTCTGGTCTTTATTTTATTTTATTTATTTTTGTGAGACACAGTCTCGCTCTATCGCCCAGGCTGGAGTGCAGCGGCGGGATCTCGGCTCACTGCAACCTCCACCTCCTGGGTTCAAGCAATTCTCTTGCCTCAGCCTCCAGAGTAGCTCGGATTACAGGCGCCCGCCACCATGCCAGGCTAGTTTTTGTATTTTTAGTAGAGACGGGGTTTTGCCATGTTGGCCAGGCTGGTCTCAAACCCCTGGCTTCAGGTGATCCGCCCACCTCAGCCTCCCAAAGTGCAGGGATTACAGGCGTGAGCCACCGCACCGGGCCAGTTTCTGGTCCTTAAGTGGCAACTTACCAAGAACCGCCCTGTGCCTCGTTGTCTCGGGAAACTTTCAGCAGGTGGGGAGGTCATTTTTGCAGGCACAGATGCCCACTCCAGCCCAGTCAGGGGGGTTCCTAGAAGCATCCTCAGAGGCCGACTGGCCTCATGGGTCCTGGCTGGTGATCAGGCCAGGCATGCTGTCCTCTTGTCTCTGCTGACGTGGCTGCCTCCAGGGAGTTCAGGTTCCTGGAAGAGAATCCGATGCTGCTGGGTGCTGTGCACTGTGCTGCCTGCTGCCCACTCAGACGTCCTGGGCAGAGTGGGTTCCCAGCAGGTGCCCCTGGGGCAGGCTGTTGACTGACTTGTTTACAGAATATTTTGATAACCCGTGGCAGAAAGAGGGATTTCCTGACCGGGCATGGTGGCTCACGCCTGTAATCCCAGTACTTTGGGAGGCCAAGGTGGGCAGATCATCTGAGGTCAGGAAATCGAGACCAGCCTGGCCAATATGGTGAAACCCCGTCTCTACTAAAACTATAAAAATTTGCGGGGCATGGTGGTGCACACCTGTGATCCCAGCTACTCGGAAGGCTGAGGCAGGAGAATTGCTTAAACCTGGGAGGCGGAGGTTGCAGTGAGCCGAGACTACACCACTGCACTCCAGCCTGGGCAACAAGCGCAAAACTCCATCTTGGAAAAAAAACACGAAGAAAAGAGGGGTTTCCCCAGTCATCACTAAGCCTGGAGGGAACAGTGAATTCACCTCCTTCGAGCGGGTTCTTTTTTTTTTTTTCAATAGAGACAGGATCTTGCTCTGTCGCCCAGGCTGGAATGCAGTGGTCACAGTTCACTGCAGCCTCAACCTCCTGGGCTCAACAGATCCTCTCAGCTCAGCACCCCCAAAGTGCTGGGATTATAGGTGTGTACCACTGCACCTTGGTGGCCAGCACCTGTAGTCCCAGCTGCTTGGGAGGCCAAGGTAGGAAGATCACTTGAGGCTGGGAGTTTGAGACCAGACCAGCCTGGGCAACATAGAGAAACTCCATCTCCACAAAAAATTTAAAAATTAGTGAGGCTTGGTGGCACACACACCTGTAGTCTCAGCTACTTGGGGGGCTGTGGTGGGAGGATCTCTTGAGCCTGGGAGGTCGAGGCTGCAGTGAGCTTTGATTGTCTCGCTGCACTCCAACCTAGGTGACAGGGTGAGACCCTGTCTCAAAAAAACAAAACAAAACAAAAAAAACTAGGCATGATGGCTCGAGCCTGTTAAATGCCTGTTAATCTCAGCACTTTGGGAAGCCGAGGCGGGTGGATCACCTGAGGTCAGGAGTTCAAGACCAGCCTGGCCAACATGGCAAAACCCTGTCTCTACTAAAAATACAAAAAAAATAGCAGGGTGTGGTGGTGGGGGCCTGTAATCCCAGCTACTTGGGAGGCTGAGGCAGGAGAATTGCTTGAACCAGGGAGGAAGAGGTTGCAGTTAGCCAAGATGGCGCCATTGTACTCCAGCCTGGGCAACAGAGTGAGACTCTGTCTCAAAAATAAAAACAATAACAAATAAAATATTTTTCTACAGACAGCGTCTCCTTAGGTTGCCCAGACTGGCCTCAAATTCCTGGCCTCAAGCAGTCCTCCCGCCTCAGTCTCCCAAAGTGCTGTGATTACAGGCGTGAGCCACTGTGCCCTGCCAAGGTGGGTTCTAAGAATCTGAAGTTCCCCAGGTCAGGATTGGAAGCCAGCACTTTCCAACGTCACCTGCTTGCTTCTCCGAACTTGGTCGACCTGCAACCTCCCAGATATTTCCTCCTGCCTGAGCTTCCGCTCACTGGTCGGGTCAGATGAGAGAGGATGAGATGAGGGCAGACAAGGAAGGGAGAGAATGTGAGGGGGATGTTCAGTGTGTGTCCACAGGAGAGGCAGGAACAGAATCAGAGGTCAAGCAGCTCCTGGAACCGCCCACAGGACTAGGGATTCCCGCCCCCACCCCCAACGCTTCCTTCTGTCACCCCATGGCCGTTCTGCTTCAGGGTGACTTTGTGAAGAATGTCCCGATGAACCACGGCGTGTACACGTGGCCGGACGGCAGCACGTACGAAGGCGAAGTGGTCAACGGCATGAGGAACGGATTCGGGATGTTCAAGTGCAGCACCCGGCCTGTGTCCTACATCGGCCACTGGTGCAATGGCAAGCGGCACGGGAAGGTGGGGCAGGAGTGAAGGGGGTGGGGTGGGGGGTGGGCAGACATGGGGGACAGCCATGAGGGGGCAAGGCTGGGGAGGGGGTGGGGGTGGGGCAGAAAGGGGGTGGGGTGGCCATGTGGAGGGCAGGGGAGGGGCTGGGTGGCCACATGGAGGGAGAGAAGGGGGTAGGGGCTAGCGGCACTGTCCAGGGCATATTCACTTTTTGTTTACTGAGGTGAAATTCACATCACATAAATTAACCATTTTATTAATTTTTTTTTTTTTTTGAGATGGAGTCTTGCTCTGTCGCCCAGGCTGGAATGCAATGGTGCCATCTCGGCTCACTGCAACCTCTGCCTCCCGGGTTCAAGCAATTCTCCTGCCTCAGCCTCCCAAGTAGCTGGGACTACAGGTGTGCACCACCACGCCCAGCTAATTTTTTTATTTTTAGTAGAGAAGGGATTTCGCCATGTTGGCCAGGCTGGTCTCGAACTCCTGATCTCAAGTGATCCACCTGCCTCGGCCTCCCAAAGTGCTGGGATTACAGGCATTAGCCACTGTGCCTGGCCATATGCAGGCTTTAATAGGCTATTTATAGAGTTGTGGTTGTTTTGTGTGTGTGTGTGTGTGTGTTGCAGCAGATTGCTTGAGACATATTGGAGGGATTGGGCACGGTGATTTCTAGACAGCAGCATCTGTATGGCCGCAAGAAGGAATGTGTTTGCCTGATCATGAGAAAGAAGATAGAAAAATTCTCTCTCTCTCACACACACACATACACACACACACACACACACAGATAAACCTGTGAAAAAGCCTTTTGAGGCTTTTCTGTGTAGATCAAACAAAGGGAACACTATGCTCACTTATACTCGGAGGCGGTAAAATGAGTAGGGTGTCCAAATGGGTAAAACAACAAGGGGTCTGGTGCCTAAGAGAGAGTGACCTTCCGTTACATGGAAGGCGCAACTGTTCACTCCAGGTGGCAACAGACAGGATTTCTCTAGGTACTTAATTGACTAATAGTTACTGGATATAATGAATATACTTGAATATGATGAATACAGTCATTCTGTGCCTTAATATGACGCTTTTTATTTTATTTTATTTTATTTTGAGATGGAGTCTCGCTCTGTTGCCCAGGCTGGAGTGCAGTGGCACGATCTGGGCTCACTGCAACCTCTGCCTCCCAGGTTCAAGCGATTCTACCTCAGCCTCCCAAGTAGCTTGGATTAGAGGCACACACCACCACTCCCAGCTCATTTTTGTATTTTCAGTAGAGACGAGGTTTCACCATGTTGGCCAGGCTGGTCTGGAATTCCTGACCTTGTGATCTGCCCACCTCGGCCTCCCAAAGTGCTGGGATTACAGACGTGAGCCACCGTGCCTGGCCAATATGGCACTTTATTAAGGAGAAATTGATGTGTGACATTATCTCATTTCCCCTTGTGCAGCAGTTTTACCGTTTTCTTGATAGCAAAACAGAAAAATAGCGGTTTACATGTCTTGTCTATGTATGACATTGACCTCTGTGTAGGTTCTACTTTTTAAGTTAATATCCTTACATTTGACAAAGCATTTGTGTCATGAGGCTTGATAGTTTTAAAGATGATATTATTTGTTTTAGGGCTGCATTTATTACAATCAAGAGGGTACGTGTTGGTACGAGGGAGACTGGGCGCAAAACATCAAAAAGGGCTGGGGAATAAGATGGTAGGTATGACCACGGTCACGCCTGGGGTGTAGATGAAGAAGTGTTTGTGGGCCCAATAGTGTTCACTTTGGATATTTAAAAGTAAGATGCAAAAGTTGCACAGAACATTTTCTCTCTAAGCAGAGTGGATTTTTTTTTTTTTTTTTTTGAGACGGAGTTTTGCCTCCCAGGTAGCTGGGCTAATTTTGTATTTTTAGTAGAGATGGGGTTTCTCCATGTTGGTCAGGCTGGTCTCAAACTCCCGACCTCAGGTGATCTGCCAGCCTTGGCCTCCCAAGGTGCTGGGATTACAGGCAGGAGCCACCACGCCCGGCCTGAATTTAAATACAGAGAAGACTGTATAAGTACAAGGGGTGGACTTCTTCAAAGGAGCTCAAGGGGAGTGTTTAAAAGAATGTCTTAAAGGTAAATGTGGTGTAGGAGGTAACTGATCATTTTACTTTGGTTTCTTTCGTCCTAGTTATAAATCTGGAAATATGTACGAAGGCCAGTGGGAAGACAACATGCGTCACGGGGAGGGGAGGATGAGGTGGCTGACCACCAACGAGGAGTACACCGGGCGGTGGGAGAGGGGCATCCAGGTACGCCGGGCGGGGTGGCAGCTTGTACCCAGAGGCGGACAGTCCGCCAATTCTCAACACATGTATATTTCTTTTTGGATTTTTTTTTTTTTTTTTTTTTGAGACAGAGTCTCTCTATCTCTGTCGCCCAGGCTGGAGTGCAGTGGCGCAATCTCGGCTCACTGCAGCCTTCACCTCCCAGGTTCAAGCAATTCTCCTGCCTCAGCCTCTGGAGTAGCTGAGATTACAGGTACCCACCACCACGGCCGGGCTAATTGTTTTTTTTTGTATTTTTAGTAGAGATGGGGTTTCACCATGTTGGCCAGGTTGGTTTTGAACTCCTGACCTCAAGTGATCCGTGCGCCTCAGCCTCCTAAAGTGCTAGGATTACAGGCATGAGCCACCACACCCAGCCTGTTTGTTTGTTTTTAGAGATGGAGTCTTGCTCTGTTGCCCAGGCTGGAGTACGGTGGCATGATCTCAGCTCACTGCAGCCTCCACCTCCCAGGTTCAAGCAATTCTCCTGCCTCAGCCTCTGGAGTAGCTGAGATTACAGGCACCCACCACCATGGCCTGGCTAATTTTTTTTTTGTATTTTCAGTAGAGACGGGGTTTCACCATGTTGGTCAGGCTGGTTTCAAACTCCAGACCTCAAGTGATCTGCCCGCCTCGGCTTCCCAGAGTGCTAGAATTACAGGCGCGAGCCACCGCACCCAGCCTGTTTGTTTGTTTTTAGGGACAGAGTCTTGCTCTGTTGCCCAGGCTGGACTGCAGTGGTGCAATCATGGCTCTCTACCTCCCTGGCTCAAGCAATCCTCCCACCTCAGCCTCCCCTGTAGCTGAGACTACAGAGGTGCCCACTGCCACCGTGCCTGGCTAATTAAAAAATAATTTTTCTTTTGTAGGAGTGAAGTCTCACTTTATTACACAGGCTGGTCTTGAACTCCTGGGCTCAAGTGATCAACCTCTGCCTCTCAAAGCGCTGGGATTACAGGTGTGAGCCACAGCAACCAGCCCCATTTGTATCTTTAAAAAATAAAAATTTAGGCTGGGCGCAGTGGCTCACACATGTAATCCCAGCACTTTGGGAGACCACTTGAGGAATGAGGCCAGGAATTTGAGACCAGCCCGGGTTATATGGTGAAACCCCATCTCTACTGAAAATACAAAAATTGGCGGGTAGTGGTGGCTGGCGCCTGTAGTCCTGGCTACTTGGGAGGCTGAGGTGGGAGGATCACCTGAGTCTTGGAGGTCAAGGCTGCAGTGAGCCAAGATTGTGCCATTGTACTCTAGCCTGGGTGATAGAGTGAGACCCTTTTTCAAAATATAAAAATATATAAAAGCAAATAAACCCCAACATTTAAAATAACAATGAAACTCATCATGATCAAGCCAGGCACTTTATATCCACTTATCTTCACTTTTTAGTAGAGACGGAGTTTCAACATGTTGGCCAGGCCGGTTTCGAACTTCTCTGTATCTAACCTGAGGGGTAGGTGTTATTTCTGTTTTACAGATGAGGAACTTAGAGGGCTTAAGTGATTTGCCTTATTTCAAAAGACTCCTTAGTAAGTAGCTGAGCTGAAATTGAACCCAAGTCTGTGTGACTCCAGAGTCCACGTTCTTTGCCCTTTCCAGTTTTCATTGTATTTATCCTAATTTTAAGGGGATCCGGGTAAAGAGAGAAACTGCTTTGTGCACTTCTGATGGCAGTCTGCTTTCTTTTCAGAATGGCTTTGGGACACACACGTGGTTTCTAAAGAGAATCCCCGGTTCCCAGTATCCTTTGAGAAATGAATACATAGGGGAGTTTGTAAATGGATATCGTCACGGACATGGCAAGTTTTATTATGCCAGTGGAGCCATGTATGATGGAGAATGGGTTTCCAATAAGAAACATGGCATGGTGAGTATAGACCTGGGAATATCACATTTCAAACAATTATGTAAAGCCATTGAAATTATGTAAAGCAATTGAAATGTCCAAGTATAATTGCAGATTTGTCTATTCTGCTTTCAGATCTATCAGTTTTGCTTCATATATTTGAAGCTTTATTGTTAGGTGCATATACATTGAGGATTATTATGTATTGGTGCATTGGCTCTTTTGATCATCACGTAATGTTCCTCATTAACCCTGCTAATTTTCTTTATTTTTTGAGACGCAGTCTTGCTCTGTTGTCCAGGCTGGAGTACAGTGGCGTGATCTCAGCTCACTACAACCTCCACTTCCCAGGTTCAAGTGATTCTCCTGCCTCAGCCTCATGAGTAGCTGGGATTACAGGCGTGGGCCACCATGCCTGGCTAATTTTTGTATTTTTAGTAGAGACAGGGTTTCGTCATGTTGGCCAGGCTGGTCTCGAACTCCTGGCCTCAAATGATCTGCCCACCTCAGCCTCCCAGAGTGCTGGGATTACAGGCGTGAGCCACCATGCCTGGCCAACCCTGGTAATTTTCATTTCTCTGAGGTCTATTTTGTCTGATGTAAATCTAGGCACTCTAGATTTCTTTTTAATTTTAATTGTGGTAAAGTACACATAAGATTTACCATCTTAATCATTTCTAAGTGCACAGTCCAGTGGCATTAAGTACATTCGCATTGTTGTGCAACCATCACCATCCATCTACAGAACTCTTTTTGACAAAAGGCATGTCATTCTCTATTAAATTACATTATCTGTTTTGTATAGGATAACTTACTGTTTTGCTAAGGTGATTACATGACTTTTTTTCTTTTTTTTTGAGACAGAGTTTCGCTCTGTTGCCCAGGCTGGAGTGCAGTGGCGTGATCTCGGCTCACTGCAACCTCTGCCTCCCGGTTCAAGTGATTCTTGTGCCTCAGCCACTAGAGTAGCTGGGATTACAGGTGGGCACCACCATGCCCAGCTCTTTTTTTTTTGGTAGTTACGGGGGTTTTGCCACGTTTGCCAAGCTGGCCTCCTGGTCCCAAGTGATCCTCTCACCCAAACTGCTGGGATTACAGGCATGAGTCACTGTGCTTGCAAAATGTTTTCAGTGGTCATTGATTTCCTATATATTTAGTGGTTATTTAATCAGTTTTTCGTGTGTGTGTGTGTGTGTGTGTGTGTGTATGAGGGTGGTTTTGGTTTGCAAGTAACAGACAATGTAGTGTCATCTGCCATGTGAAATACAGAATAATGTAGGCTTCAAGGTTGGTTTGATTCAGCAACTCAGAGCTGTCGGGATTTCTCTTCCATCTATCCACGATATCTCCCATCATGTCACTTTCACCCTTGTGGTTTTCCTCCCTCATGATTGCAAGACGGCTGCCATGGTTCCAGCTTTCAAAATCTGCATCCCATGCTAAAAGAAAAGGAGGAACTTTTTACAGAAGCTCTCTAGAAAGGTCTTTCATTTCACAGAGCCCAAATTGGGTCATTTGCCCACGTCTGAATCAGTAACTGACTATTGGGCTGGGTTTGACAAATCTCAGGGAGTCTTGGCCAGGCATGGTGGCTCAGGCCTGTAATCCCAGCACTGTGGGAGGCCGAGGTGGACAGGTCACTTGAGGTCAGGAGTTCGAGACCAGCCTGGCCAACACGATGAAACCCCGTATCTACTAAAAATACAAAAATTAGCTGGGTGTGGTGGTGCATGCATGTAATCCCAGCCACTTGGGAGGCTGAGGAAGGAGAATTGCTTGAACCCAGGAGGCGGAGGTTGCAGTGAGTCAAGACTGTGCTACTGCACTCCAGCCTGCATGACAGCGAGGCTCCATCTCAAAAAAAAAAAAAAAAAAATTATCAGGCACGGTGGCTCACGCCTGTAATCCCAACACTTTGGGAGGCTGAGGCGGACGGATCACGAGGTCAGGAGATCGAGACCATCCTGGCTAACACGGTGAAACCCCGTCTCTACTAAAAATACAAAAAATTAGCTGGGTGTGGTGGCGGGCGCCTGTAGTCCCAGCTACTTGGGAGGCTGAGGCAGGAGAATGGCATGAACCCAGGAGGAGGAGCTGACAGTGAGCTGAGATGGCGCCATTGCACTCCAGCCTGGGCAACAGAGTGAGACTCCGTCTCAAAAAAAAATCAGGGAGTCTGTATTGTGTGTTGGGCGTTCTGCTGGTCACTAGCGTAGTTTAATAAGACACATTCTGTGGCCTAGAGGTGCTTAAAGCTGGAGAAAGATTGTGGGGGAGAGAGAGTGGGGAGGAGGAGGAATAGGAAAAGGAGGAAGAGAGAGAGGACTTATATAGCGCATGAGACCCAGGAGCCTGATTATATGTGGAGTAAGTGCATATTGTCAAAACAAAAAGCTCCACACCCTTGAAAAAACTACTGATGTACATTTACCCATGTTTTTCTTTCCTTTTTTGTTTTTTTGAGACAGAGTCTCGCTGTCACCTAGGCTGGAGTGCAGTGGCACGATCTTGGCTCACTGCAACCTCCGCCTCCCGGGTTCAAGCGATTCTCCTGCCTCAGCCTCCCGAGTAGCTGGGATGACAGGTGCCCGCCACCAGGCCCCGCGAATTTTCGTATTTTTAGTAGCCATTGGGTTTCACCATGTTGGCCAATCTGATCTCGAACTCCTGACCTTGTATCTGCCCGCCTCAGCCTTCCAAAGTGCTGGATTACAGGCATGAGCCACTGCACCCAGCCTTACCAGTGTTTTTCTAAGAACTTTTCCTAAACTGTAAAAAGTTTTTCTGTCTGCAGGGCCGATTAACTTTCAAGAACGGGCGTGTGTACGAAGGCGCATTCTCCAATGACCACATAGCCGGGTTTCCTGATCTTGAAGTTGAATTCATCAGCTGCCTGGACCTGTCTTCAGGAGTTGCCCAAAGATTGTCCAGGAGTGCTGGTAGGAAGCATTCACCTGTTGAAATAAAATTCATCGGCCGGGCGTGGTGGCTCATGCCTGTAACCCCAGCACTTTGGGAGGCCGAGGCTGGTGGATCACGAGGTCAGCAGTGCAAGACCAGCCCAGCCAACATGGTGAAACCCCATCTCAATTAAAAATAAAAATAAAAAAATTAGCCAGGCATGGTAGCAGGCGCCTGTAATCCCAGCTACTCGGGAGGCTGAGGCAGGAGAATCGCTTGAACCTGGAAGGTGGAGGTTGCAGTGAGCCCAGACTGCGCCATTGCACTCCAGCCTGGGCAACAGAGACTCTGTCTCATAAATAAATAAATAAAATGGAAAAAAAAAGAAATAAAATTCATCTGTTTTTATCCATGGTGTTCACGCATCAAAATACACCAAACACTTCAGAAAACAGAAGTCCTCTGTGAGAAACTCCTTTTTCAAAAAAAAATTTGAGACAAAATCTCGCTCTATCACCCAGGATGGAGCAGGATACGATCACTGTTCACTGTGGCCTCAAACTCCTGGGCTCCAGTGATCCTCCCACCTCAGCCTTCCCTATGGCTGGGAACACAGGCACGCACCACCGTGCCTAGCTAATTTTTTTTTTCTTCTTCTTTTTTTTTTTTTTCCGAGACGGAGTCTCGCTGTGTTGTCCAGCCTGGAGTGCAGCAACGCAATCTTGGCTCACTGCAATCTCTGCCTCCCGGGTTCAAACGATTCTCCTGCCTCAGCCTCCTGAGTAGCTGGGATTATAGGCACGTGCCACCATGCTTAGCTAATTTTTGTATTTTTTGTAGAGACGGGGTTTTACCGTGTTGCTCAGGTTGGTCTCTAACTCCTGACCTTGTGATCCGCCCACCTTGGCCTCCCAAAGTGCTGGGATTACAGGTGTGAGCCACCGCACCTGGCCAAGGCTAGCTAACTTTTAAACTTTTGTAGAGGCAGGGTCTCACTATGTTGCCCAGGCTGATTCAAACTCCTGTCCTCAAACAATCCTCCTGCCTCGGCCTCCCAAAGTGTTGAGATTACAGCTTCAAGCCATTGCACCTAGCTTGCAACTGCTTTTAAAAAATGTTTTTTTTAGAGATAGGATCTCACTCTGTTGCCCAGGTTGGAGTCCAGTGGCATGATCATAGCTCACTGCAGCCTCAACCTCACATTTTGGTTTCCCAAAATGCTGGGATTACAGGCATGAGCCACTGTGCCCCGCCCACGTTCTTAATAGGTTTTTGGAATATTCTTGCATCACATTTCGGTGGAAAATCATTGTGACATAATATTGAGAAATTTGAACATTGCTTTTCATAATTATCTCCAAGGATGGCTGCGGTGGCCCATGCCTGTAATCCCAGCACTTTGGGAGGCCAAGGCAGGTGGATCAGTTGAGCTCAGGAGTTTGAGACCAGCCTGGGCAACACGGTGAAACCCTGTGTCTACAAAAAATACAAAAATTAGCTGGCCGTGATGGTGCATGTCTGTAGTCGCAGCTACTCGGGAGGGTGAGGTGGGAGGATGGCTTGAGCCTGGGAGGCAGAGGTTGCAGTGAACTGAGACCATGCCACTTCACTCCAGCCTGGGCGACAGAGTGAGGCCGTCTCAAAAAACAAAAAACAAAATAAAAACAAACAAACACCAAACAAACTGTACTTATCCCCTGTGTTTGCCTTCATTCATTAGAACTGATCAGAAAGCTTGATGGCAGTGAGAGTCATTCTGTGTTGGGATCCAGCGTTGAGCTGGATCTAAATTTGCTCCTGGACATGTACCCTGAGACAGTCCAACCTGAAGAAAAGAAGCAGGTAACATCTTTCTGATTGGTATCAGTTGTATCCTGGGGAAATATAGCTGGTGACTGCTGTCACGTGTTGAATGTCTTTTTTTTTGTTTTGTTTTTTGAGGCTGAGTTTTTGTTTTTGTTTTTGTTTTTTTTGAGACGGAGTCTCGCTCTCTCACCCAGGCTGGCGTGCAGTGGCGCGATCTCGGCTCGCTGCAAGCTCCGCCTCCCGGGTTCACACCATTCTCCTGCCTCAGCCTCTCCGAGTAGCTGGGACTACAGGCGCCCGCCACCATGCCCGGCTAATTTTTTTGTACTTTTAGGAGAGACGGGATTTCACCATGGTCTCTATCTCCTGACCTCATGATCCGCCCGCCTCGGCGTCCCAAAGTGCTGGGATTACAAGCGTGAGCCACTGCGCCCGGCCTTGAGACTGAGTTTTGCTCTGTCGCCCAGACTGGAGTGCTGTGGCGCAGTCTTGGCTCACTGCAACCTCTGCCTCCCGGGTTCAAGCCTCCCCCACCTCGGCCTCCCCAGTAGCTGGGATTACAGGTGTGAGCCACTACGCCCAGCTATTTTTTTGTATTTTAGTAGAGACGGGGTGTCACCATATTGGCCAGGCTGGTCTGGAACTCCTGACCTCAGGTGATCTGCCCACCTCGGCCTCCCAAAGTGCTGGGATTATGGGTGTGAGCCACCACGCCCAGCCTAGAACAATGCTTCAGATCGGGCAGACTATACATGTTTATTCAATTGAATTGCATTTTCAAAAGCAGGAATTAATGCTCAGCGTAACAAATGCCTGAAGCCACCCAGGTAGGGCTCTGTCTCCCTTAGGACCCCAAATCCTGTTCTTCGCATTCTCTGAATGTCTCATTATAAGGGTAGGGCATGGGGTGAGTGGTTCTGGAGAACAGGACGCTGTGTAGAGGGCAGGGCTGCATATGTGGGGAATTTGGGGCAGCTTAAGGGCATCAAGGGTCTGGGGAAAATCCTAAAAGGTGAAATGTGACAGAGAGGGAGGTGAGTAAAGCAACCACCATGAATATTGCTTTTTTTTTTTTTTTTTTTGAGACAGAGTCCCTCTTGTTGCCCAGGGTGGAGTGCAATGGCATGATCTCAGCTCACTGCAACCTCCGCCTCCCGCGTTCAAGGGATTCTCCTGCCTCAGCTTCCTGAGTAGCTGGGATTACAGGCATGCACCACCATGCCCAGATATTTTTAGTAGAGATGGAGTTTCACTGTGTTGCCCAGGCTGGTCTCGAACTCCTGACCTCAGGTGATCCTTCCGCCTCAGCCTCCCAAAGTGCTGGGATTACAGGCGTGAGCTATTGCACCTAGTGGAATATTGCTTCTTTCAGACTTTCAGCCCTATGTGTGATGTGAGTTGCATGTGTTTTGTACATGCTGTTTATCAGGTTGAGGGATTCCTTTCTATTCCTAATTTGCTGAGGGTGCTTATCAAGAATGGATGTTAAATTCTGTAAAATGCTTCAGTTGATAGAATCATTTGGTTCTTCTTCAGTCTGTCAATACTGTGAATTACATTGATTGACTTTTCAAATGTTAACCCAGCTTTGCAATTCTAGGATAAACCCTACTTGGTGTTGCTGTATTCTCTTTTTTTTTTTTCTTTTTGAGATAGGGTCTTGCTCTGTTACCCTGGCTGGAGTGAAGTGGTGCGATCTTAGCTCACTGCAGTCTTGACCTTCTGGGCTTAAGCAATCCTCCCGCCTCAGCTTCCTGAGTAGCTGGAACTATACGGGCACTTGCCACTGTGCCTGGTTAATTTCTTTAATTTTTAATTTTCAGTTGAGACATGCTCTTACTATGTAGCACAGGCTGGTCTCGAGTTCCCAGGCTCAGGCAATCCTCCTGCCTTGGCCTCACAAAGTGCTGGGATAACAGGCATGAGCCACTGTGCATGGCTACTATTCTTTTTATATATTGCTGGATTCAACTTATTTTGTTGAAGATTTTTGCACATATGTTGATGAGGGATGAGGATCTGCAGACAATAGAATTTTGTTGCTGCCACTGAGAGAGGAAGCCAGCACATTGCCATGTGAAAGGAAGTCTATTTTCCAGATAACTTTTTTTGTTGTTTTGTTTTGTTTTTACTGTTGGTTGGAGATGGCATTTTATTGACCAAGTGGGGTGGGTGGAAAGAATGAAATGCTTCTTGGCCAGGTGCCGTGGCTGGCGCCTGTAATCGTAACACTTTGGGAGGCCGAGGCAGGCGGATCACCTGAGGTCAGGAGTTCAAGACCAGACTGGCCAATATGGTGAAACCCCATCTCTACCAAAAATACAAAAATTAGCCGGGCGTGGTGGTGGGCACCTGTTATCACGGCTACTCTGGAGGCTGAGGCATGAGAATCGCCTGAACCCAGGAGGCAGAGGTTGCAGTGAGCCAAGATCGTGCCACTGCACTCCAGCCTGGGTGACAGAGCGAGACTCCATCTCAAAACAAAACAAACACTTCTTAAGTTCTTACAGTGGAAAGAGCTAAATGCCATTACTTTACTTGTATTATCGCATTTAATGTAGGAGACAGGTGTTGTGTCTTTTGTTCTTTTTTAAATTTTTAAATTTTATTTCTTTATTTTGAGGCAGGGTCTCGCTCTTGACGTCCAGGCTGGAATGCAGTGACACGATCTCGGCTCACTGCAACCTCCTCCCAGGTTCAAGCAATTCTCCTGCCTCAGCCTCCTGAGTAGCTGGGATTACAGGTGTGTGCCACCATGCCTGGCTAATTTTGTATTTTTAGTAGAGATGGGGTTTCACCATGTTGGCCAGGCTGGTCTGGAACTTCTGACCTCAGGTGATCTGCCTGCCTCAGCCTCCCAAAGTGCTAGGATTACAGGCGTGAGCCACCGCGCCCGGCCGTCTTTTGTTCTTAATCCACGTATGACTTTCTTCCTTTCAGGTGGAATATGCTGTCTTAAGAAATATTACAGAATTAAGAAGAATCTACAGCTTTTATAGCAGCCTGGGATGTGACCACTCTCTGGATAATACCTTTCTGATGACAAAGCTTCACTTCTGGAGATTTCTAAAAGATTGCAAATTTCATCACCACAAACTAACTCTTGCTGATATGGACAGGATATTAAGTGGCGAGTATTCCAGATCCTTCACATCTTTTGGTTTAAAGCAGGGGACCAGGCCGGGTGCAGTGGCTCATGCCTGTAATCTCAGCACTTTGGGAGGCTGAGGCAGGCGGATCACGAGGTCAGGAGTTTGAGACCAGCCTGACCAACATGGTGAAACCCCGTCTCTACTAAAAGATACAAAAAATTAGCCAGGCGTGGTGGTGAATTTCTGTAATCCCAGCCATTTGGGAGGCTGAGGCAGGAGCATTGCTTGGACCCGGGAGGCAGAGGTTGCAGTGAGCCAAGATCGTGCCATTGCACTCCAGCCTGGGTGACAGGGTGAGACTCCATCTCACGTGCACACACACACAAAAGGCAGGGGTCCCCAAACCCCAGGCCATGGATCAGTACTGGTCTGTGGCCCATTAGGAAACAGGCTACACAGTGGAAAGTGAGCAGTGGGCAAGAAAGTGAACTTTCATTTTTTGTTTTGTTTTGTTTTATTTTGAGACAGTTTCACTCTTTTTGCCCAGGCTGGAGTGCAATGGCACAATCTCGTCTCACTGCAACCCCCACCTCCTGGGTTCAAGTGACTCTCCTGCCTCAGCCTCCCAAGTAGCCGGGATTACAGACATGCGCCACTGTGCCCAGCTAATTTTTGTATTTTTTGGTAGAGATGGGGTTTTTCCATGTTGGTTAGGCTGATCTTGAACTCTCGACCTCAGATGATCTGCCCGCCTTGGCCTCCCAAAGTGCTGGGATTACAGGCATGAGCCACTGCACCCAGCCTACCTTCATCTGTTTTTACAGCCATTCCCCGTGGCTGGCATTTACCGCCTGAGCTCCGCCTCCTGCAGATCAGCAGGGCATTAGATTCTCATAGGAGCGCAAATCCTACTGTGAACTGCGCATGCGAGGGATGTAGGTTGCACGCTCCTTAGGAGAATCAAATGCCTGATGATCTGTCACTGTATCCCATCACCCCCAGATGGGACTGTCTAGTTGCAGGAAAACAAGCTCAGGGCTCCCACTGATTCTACCTGATGGCGAGTTGTAGAATTTTCATTATGTATTACAATGTCATAATAATAGAAATAAGGTGCACAGTAATTCGAACGTGCTTGAATCATCCTGAAACCAAGAGCCCCCCACCCCTTCCCACCATTCATGGAAAAACTGTCTTCCACAAAATCCGTCCCTGGTGTCAAAAAGGTGGAGGACCGCTGGTCTAAAGGACAGTATCACAGTGTCACCTGGAAAGCAGTTAGGAAATGTGGAGGGAGCTGGGAAGGCCCAGGTTGGGAGCCGAGTGTTCTAGAAATCAGTGCGTTGTCTTGTTCCCCCCGTGATTACGATGTACTTGAAGAGACAGTCTTGTGACGTAACAGCAACAGTGCAAGGTCACCTGCAAAAGCAGGGCCAGCAATGCACGGTCTCAGGGTGAAATCCAGTCCGCACCCCCGTTCCCCTAAATCACGCTTTACTGGAACACAGACATGCCCATTTGCTTACATGTTTGTGACTGCTTTACCCCAAAGCACCACAGCTGAGGGGTTGTGATGTAGACGGTCTGGTCCACCAAGCCTAAAAGATTTACTCTCTGGCCCTTTGCAGAAAGTTTGCCTCCCTCTCTCCCCCTGACCACCGATCTGTAGTAAAAAAGCACTGAATTGTCAGGTCAGAAATGAGGAGATGGCCAGGCCTCGTGGCTTATGCCTGTAATCCCAGCACTTTGGAAGGCTGAGGCGGGTGGATCACTTGAGTCCAGGAGTTTGAGACCAGCCTGGGCAATATGGTGAAACTCCGTCTCTACTAAAAATACAAAAATTAGCCAGGTGTGGTGGTACATGCCTGTATTCCCAGCTACTTATGGGGAGGCTGAGGTAGGAGTAGAATCGCTTGAGCCTAGGAGGTGGAGGTTGCAGTGAGCCCAGATCACGCCACTGCACTCCAGCCTGGGCAACAGAGTGAGACTCTGTCTGGAAAAAAAAAAAAAAAAAGAAACGGGGAGAATCAGCAATGGCTTGGAAGGGTCTCGAAAAGGCCCTAAGTAGTCTTAGGATTGGTCTTGATTTCAAATTAGGAAGTTGATGTGATAAATTTAACAACTTTGGAAGTTTAACTTCTTTCAGCCAAATTCTGGGAGGCAGAGCTGCAAGCTTCAAAATAAATATTTGAAATATTTGAAAAGTAAAGTATTAGAAAAAATGCCTATTTACGTCAAAGTTTAGTGTTTGAAACATACTTAAAATCCATCAGCATTAGCAGCATTCATCAGATTGTGTCTCAGACTACTCTGGAAAACCATTGGGACAAGATATCTCGCCTTGTAAAGGAACCAGATTGACATCTTTTTTTTTTTTTTTTCTGAGACGAAGTCTCGCTCTGTTGCCCAGGCTGGAGTGCAGTGGCTCAATCTCAGCTCACTGCAGCCTCCACCTCCTGGGTTCCAGCGATTCTCCTGCCTCAGTCTCCCAAATAGCTGAGATTACAGGTGCCCGCCACCACACCTGGCTAATTTTTTGTATTTTTGGTAGAGACAGGGTTTTGCCATGTTGCCCAGGCTGGTCTCAAACTCCTGACCTCAGGCAATTTGCTGCTTCAGCCTCCCAAAGTGCTGGGATTACAGGCGTGAGCCACACTGTGCCTGGCTTTCACGGAGTTTTAAATTTTTAGTTGGATGCTTATACACATGTTCAGAGCATTTTGAAATAAGCACTCTCTCATATTCAATCCTTCGAATTGTATACCAGGAGCAAATAAAATGGAAGGTTCTAGCAAATATCAGGCATCCTTTCCAATTTTCTTATTTTAGCCAATAATGACATACCAGTTGAAGAAATCCATTCTCCATTTACAACAATACTTTTGAGAACATTTTTGAATTACCTCCTGCATTTGGCGTACCACATTTATCATGAAGAATTCCAGTAAGTACTATTTCTGGACCCTCGCTGGGGGATGGGGCACAGCTAAGCTGTATTATTGTCATAATGCCCTCTTTTCTTCAGCAGTCATTTTTATTTTTTTGGAGAGGGAGTCTTGCTCTGTTGCCCAGGCTGGAGTGCGGTGGCACAATCTTGGCTCACTGCACCCTCTGCCTCCCAGGTTCAAGCAATTCTTCTGCCTCAGGCTCCTGGGTAGCTGAGATGACAGGAGTGTGCCACCATGCCTGGCTAATTTTTTTTTTTTTTTGTATTTTTAGCAGAGACCGGGTTTCACCATGTTGGCCAGGCTGGTTTCAAACTCCTGACCTCAGGTGATCCACCTGCCTCAGCCTCCCAAAGTACTGGGATTACAGGCGTGAGCCACCATGCCCAGCCTCAGCAGTCTTTTTTTTTTTTTAACATACCCTTGAAATGAAGGACTCAGAACACAACCTTTCTGCAAATATTAACCACAAAGCCATGAGATACTAGATCAAAACTTTGAAAGCCCTTCATATCTGAGTCAGTTCAATACTGCAAATATCTCTTGGGGTTTTTAATGCAGAAACAAATAGTCACAACCAACTCTTCTTTCTTATGTCAGAATTTGTCTTTCTTACAGCAAAAGTGGTTTTATATCTTTTTTACAAAAAACTTTTATTTATGTATTTATTTTTTTGAGATGGAATCTCGCCCTGTCACCCAGGCTGGAGTGCAGTGGCACGATCTCGGCTCACTGCAACCTCCACCTCCCAGGTTCCAGTGATTCTTCTGTCTCAGCCTCCCAAGTAGCTGGGATTACAGGTGTCTGCCACCAAGCCCAGCTAATTTTTTGTATTTTTAGTAGAGATGGGGTTTCACCATGTTGGCCAGACTGGTCTTAAACTCCTGACCTCAAGTGATCTGCCCGCCTTGGCCTCCCAAAATGCTGGGATTGTAGGTGTGAGCCACTGACTCCAGCCTTCCCTTTCTATACTCTATACATTAGAAGCAAATTATTAAGTCTAGCCCGTGCCCAAGGAGAAGGGAATTAAGTTCCCTCTTTTGGAGGAGAAGTAATTATGGTATCTTTTGATCATTATCACAGAAAGAGAAGCCCATCCCTCTTCTTGTGTTTTACAAAACTGATGACCAAGAACATTCGTCCAAATGCCTGCCAGATAAAAGGTAAATACAAAACCAACAGGATTCTATTTACCGCCCCATTTTTTTTCTCAAAATATAAATCTGGGCTGGGCGCAGTGGCTCACTCCTGCAATCCCAGCACTTTGGGAGGCCGAGGCAGGAGGATCACCTGAGGTCAAGGGGTTTAAGACCAGCCTGGCCAACATGGCAAAACCCCGTCTCTACTAAAAATACAAAAAAAAATTAGCCAGGTGTGGTGGTGCGTGCCTGTAATCCCAGCTACTCGGGAGGCTGAGGCAGGAGAATAGCTTGAGCCTGGGGAGTGGAGGTTGCAGTGAGCCAAGATCGTGCCACTGCACTGCAGCCTGAGCGACAGCAAGACTCTGTCTCAGAAAAAAACAAAAGCAATAGGATTATATTTACTGCTATTTTTTTTTCTCAAAATATAAATTTGTAATCATTTTTCTAACGCTGTATTTTTAGGCAATTTATTCCGTGAGCAACAGCGGACACTCTACTCTATGAATTACATGAATAAGTGCTGGGAGATTTATCTCGCTTACTGCAGACCCAGCGCAGCGCCTCCCCATGAGCCTACGATGAAGATGAGACACTTCCTCTGGATGCTGAAAGTAACCACCTAAGTTCGATATTGGTTTTCTATTTACAGGCACTTTGATTTTAATTAAAGAAAGGCAAGATATTCCAGCTGTGATATGCAAATAATCAGGTGAAGATCTGGGCTGGATTTTCAGGACCATTAAATGTTTACTGAGTCGCTTGGCAGAACGGTGGTCTGTGGTCGTGGAAGGAACAGAAATAGCCGTCACCTGCCCAATGTGCTCACAGATGAGGGCAAGACAATGGCCCATGGCATATCTATCTGTCTGTCTATCTATCTATAGCAATCCCAGCACTTTGGGAGGCCGAGGCGGGCGGATCACCTGAGGTCAAGGAGTTCAAGACCAGCCTGGCCATATATATTTTTATATGCCATGGGCCATTGTCTTTAAAAAAAAAATAGATATATATCTCTATATATACATATATATTTTTGTTTTATGTATTTATTTTGGAGACGGAGTTTTGTTCTTGTCACTCAGGCTGGAGTGCAATGGGGCGATCTTGGCTCACTGCAACCTCCACCTCCTGGGTTCAAGCAATTCTGCCTCAGCCTCCTAAGTAGCTGGGATTACAGGTGCCTACCACCATGCCTGGCTAATTTTTGTATTTTTAGTAGAGACGGGTTTTCACCATGTTGCCCAGGCTGGTCTCGAACTCCTGACCTCAGGTGATCCACCCGCCTCAGCCTCCCTAAGTGCTGAGATTACAGGCGCGAGCCACCATGTCTGACTGGCCTACGATATCTTTATTCGTGCAGATCCGGCCATTTAAAGGAAGATGGGGCCGAGTACGGTGGTGCACGCCTGTAATTCCAGCACTTTGGGAGGCCGAGGCAGGAGGATCACTTGAGCTTAGGAATTGAAGACCAGCCTTGGCCATATAGTGAGATCCCCCGTCTACAAAAAATAAAAACACATAGCCGGGCATGGTAGTGCACACCTGTAGTCCCAGCTACTCGGGAGGCTGTAGTAAGCTGTGATCGCGCCACTGCATTCCAGCCTGGTTGACAGAGTGAGGCCCTGTCCCAAAAAAATCTCCCAAAAAACAAAAAAGGAAAATAGAGGAACACCTTAGTCTTTTTCACGGACTGAAGTGTTGCCTGATCCTAGAATAGCAATAAAGCCAACCGAAATCTTTTCAAAAAGGAGGGACTTTGGAAGGCGGAGGGGGGTGGATCACCTGAGGTCAGGAGTTTGAGACCAGCCTGGCCAACACTGTGAAACCCCGTTTCTACTAAAAATACAAAAAAATTAGCCAGGCATGGTGGCGGGAGCCTGTAATCCCAGCTGCTTGGGAGGCTGAGGCAGGAGAATTGCTTGAACCTGGAAGGCAGAGGTTGCAATGAGCTGAAATTGTGCCACTGCACTCCAGTCTAGGCAACAAGAGCAAAACTCTTCCCAAAAAAAAAAAAAAAAAAAAAAAAAAAAAAGGAAGTGGGGAGGATGAATGTCATTTAAAACAATTATAGTTTATCGAAAAAGGAATTTTTAAAAGTTATTACTTGGGAAAATAGTGACAACATCTTATTTATACAATGTTTTCATACTAACTATTGGTTGTTTTTGTTCCATGATACTTTTTTTTTTTTTTTTTTAGACAAATTCTCGCTCTTTTGCCAGGCTGGAGTGCAGTGGTGTGGTCTCGGCTCACTGCAACCTCCGCCTCCTAGGTTCAAGCAATTCTCCTGCCTCAGCCTCCCGAGTAGCTGGGACTACAGGCGTGCACGACCATGCCAAGTTAATTTGTGTATTTTTTAGTAGAGATGGGGTTTCGCTATGTTAGCAAGGATGACCTTGTGATCTGCCCGCCTTGGACTCCCGAAGTGCTGGGATTACAGGCATGAGCCACTGTGCCTGGCCTGTTCCATGATTTGTACTTGTGGGAATACAAATGATTAAACAGAATCAAATACTAACGATAAAGTGTTTTTACAATTTTCATAATGTTGTATACATATGAAAAATGGATAATAACCTAGTGTCTAACTGTAGGAAAATAGTTTTGTTTTTTTGAGCAAGGGTCTCTCTCTGTCACCCGGGCTGGAGTGCAGTGGTGTAATCTTGGCTCCCTGCAGCCTCAACCTCCCGGGTTCAAGCGATCCTCCCACCTCAGCCTCCTGAATAGCTGGGACTACATGTGTGTGCCAAAATACCCAGCTAATTTTTCTATTTTTTATAGAGACGGGTTATTGCCATGTTGCCCAGGCTGATCTTGAACTCCTGGGCTCAAGCAATCCTCGTGCCTCAGCCTCCTGAAGCGCTAGGATTACAGGCATGAGCCACTGTGCCTGGCCCTTTTCATTGTTTCGTTTGTTTCAAGCATGTTTGCAATTGCCCGTTGAAGAATTATTATTATTATTATTATTTTGACGGTCTTGCCCTGTCGCCCAGGCTGGAGTGCAGCGACATGATCTTGGCTCACTGCAACCTCCTCCTCCCGGGTTCAAGTGATTCTTCTGCCTCAGCCTCCCGAGTAGCTGGGATTACAGGTGCATGTCACAACGCCTGGCTAGTAGAGACAGGGTTTCACCATGTTGCCCAGGCTGGTCTCAAGCTCCTGAGCACAGGTGATCCAACCATCTCAGCCTCCCACAGTGCTAGGATCAGAGGCATGAGCCCCCACACCCAGCCTCATGGAAGCATTTTTGTGATGACTGTCTTACAGTCTCTGTCAGTCAATTGTAACATCTCCGTCATCTTGGTGATGGCATCTGTGGATCCTCTTTTTTCATTCAGTTTGAGATCTTCCTGGTTCTTGGTATGAGTTTCTTTTTTTTTTTTTTTTGAGACGGAGTTTGCTCTGTCTCCCAGACTGGACTGCAGTGGCACATCTCAGCTCACTGCAACCTCTGCCTCCTGGTTCAAGTGATTTTCCTGCCTCAGCCTCCCAAGTAGCTGGGATTATAGGTGCGTGCCACCATGCCAGGCTAATTTTTGTATTTTTAGTAGAGACCAGGGTTTCACCATGTTGCCCAGGCTGGTCGGTATGAGTGATTTTTAAAAAAATATTGAAACCTGAACATTTGGGTACAGTAAGTCCTCACTTAACATTATTATTATTATTTTGAGATGGAGTCTTGCTCTGTCACCCAGGCTGGAGTGCAGTGGCGCGATCTCAGCTCACTGCAACCTCTGCCTCCTGGGCTCAAGTTATTCCCTTGCCTCAGCCTCCGAGTAGCTGAGACTACAGGCACGCGCCACCATGCCCAGCTAATTTTTTTGTATTTTTAGTAGAGATGGGGTTTCTCCATGTTGGCCAGGATGGTCTCGATCTCTTGACCTCGTGAGCCGCCTGCCTCTGCCTCCCAAAGTGCTGGGATTACAGGTGTGAGCCACCACGCCCGGCCCCATGTAACATTATTGATAGGTTCTTGGAAACTGACTTCAAGCAGTGCTGTGTGGTTAGGAGCTTAACTCTTCCTCATGTCAATCATTCTATGGTCAAATCGCTTTTGTTGTGCAGTACGTCGTTTCCCCAGGTGCTTTTCAGCCTACAGCATTGTGTTAATATTTCACACCTGCACCTGTTCTGTTCTCCCATGTTCTACGTCCTGTTCTGATGCCAAAAAATACTCTGCTGTTATTTTGGAGGTACTAGAGAAGGGATAGAGAGGTAAATACCTCTCTGTGTGTGTGAGTGTGTGTGTGTGTGTGTGTGTGTGTGTGTGTTTGAGACAGGTTCTTGCTTTGTCACCCAGGCTGGAGTGCAGCGTTATGATCACAGTTCATTGTAGCCTCAAACTCCTGGACTTGAGTGATCCTCCCACCTCGGCCTCCTGAGTAGCTGGGACTGCAGGCATGCACCACCATGCTGGGCCTACATTTTTAATTTTTTGTAAAGACAGGGTCTTGCTATGTTTCCCAGGCTGATCCCCAATGCCTGGGCTCAAGTGATCTTCCCACCTTGGCCTCACAAGGTTCTGGGATTACAGGTGTGAGCCACCATATCTGGCCGTAAATACCAATGTTAATCCAGAATGCTTTTCAAAATTATCAGTTTTAAGATATTAATTTATGGCTGGGCACAATGTCTCACGACTGTAATCCCAGCACTTTGGGAGGCCGAGTCAGGAAGATCACTTGAGGTCAGGAGTTTGAGACCAGCTTGGCCAACATATAGTGAAACCCCATCTCTACTAAAAAGTACAAAAATTAGCTGGACGTGGTGGCATGTGCCTGTAGTCCCAGCTACTTGGGAGGCTGAGACGAGAATCACTTGAACCCAGGAGGTGGAGGTTGCAGTGAGCTGAGATTGCGCCACTGCATAGCAGCCTGGGCAACAGAGCGAGAGTCCGTCTCTCAAAAAAAAGAAAAAAGATATTAATTTCTGGTATACTTTCTTAGTTATTGTATTGATATAAATTGACATTAAAACATATAGCTGTTTATAATTATAGGCAGTTATGATTTTTCTTTTTTACAGGACTTTAAAATGATAAATAAAGAATTAACAGCAGCTACATTTATGGAGGTCATAGCAGAGGATAATCCTTTCATATATGATGGAACTGACAGCAACTTTGAACCTGAGGTTTGTAAAGAGCCGTCACAAATGGTACAGATCCAATTCAGTCTGTTGGTTTTGCCATGGACACCAAGAACAAAGAACCAAGATTTTTTTTTCTTTTTCTTATTAGCCTTTTTGTTGATGCTTTTTTTTTTTTTTTTTTTTTTTGGAGATGGAGCCTCACTCTGTTGCCCAGGCTGGAGTGCAGTGGCACGATCTCTGCTCACTGCAAGCTCTGCCTCCCGGGTTCACGCCATTCTCCTGCCTCAGCCTTCCGAGTAGCTTGGACTACAGGCACCTGCCACCACGCCTGGCTAATTTTTTGGGGTTTTTTTGTATTTTTTTAGTAGAGATGGAGTTTCACCGTGTTAGCCAGGATGGTCTCGATCTCCTGACCTCCTGATCTGCCTGCCTCAGCCTCCCAAAGTGCTGGGATTACAGGTGTGAGCCACCGCACCCGGCCTTCGGCTGATTTTTTAAAAACAATTTTTTGTACAGAACGGGTCTCACTGTGTTGCCCAGGCTGGTCTCAAACTCCTAGGCTCAATCGATCCTCCTGCCTCAGCCTCCTAAAGTGCTGAGATTACAGATGTGAGCCACTGTGACCAGCCTAAGAACCAAGATTTGATTGAAAGCAGTCTGAACACAAGTACCTAATATATGTGTGTGTGTGTGTGTGTGTGCATGTCTGTGCGTGTGTGTGCCTGTGTGTGCCTGTGTGTTGTCTGCGTGTCTGTGCGTGTGTGCATGTGTGTGTGTGCGTGTCTGTGGCGTGTCTGTGCATGTGTGTGCATTTGTGTGTCTTTGTGCATGTGTCTGCATGTCTGCATGTGTGCATATTCAGATGTCAGGAAATAACACCAATCAATCAATGCTCTGTCTCCAGGTGTGTCAGAATGATGGAAACTCTTGTGTTTTATTTTATTTCAGCTGGTTTTCCTGGAATTCTTTGAAGCTCTCTTAAGCTTTGCATTCATCTGTGTTACTGACCAAATGACTAAATCCTATACAAATGTTCCAACTGATGATGTGTCTGGAAATAAACATGAAACTATTTATACAATACTAAATCAGGTAACACATAATATCTTAGAATTAGGTAATCTTAAAATTACAGAGCAAGGAGGGCCGGGCGCGGTGGCTCACGCCTGTAATCCCGGCACTTTGGGAAGCCAAGGTGGGCGGATCAGCAGGTCAGGAGATTGAGACCATCCTGGCTAACATGGTGAAACCCCGTCTCTACTAAAACTACAAAAAAATTAGCCGGGCGTGGTGGTGGGCGCCTGTAGTCCCAGCTACTGGGGAGGCTGAGGCAGGAGAATGGCGTGAACCCAGGAGGCGGAGGTTGCAGTGAGCTGAGATCACACCGCTGCACTGCAGCCTGGGCGACAGAGCAAGACTTCTTCTCAAAACAAAAAACAAACAAACAAAAGAATTACAAAGCAAGGAATGGCTTTATTCTGGAATGCTTAAACCATCATCAGAACTATCTTGGCTTTACTAACCCTTCCAGAAAGTGATTTAAGAAGTCTTTCCTTTTTCCTTTTAAAATTTTATTTTATGTGTTTTGAGACAGGGATTCACTCTGTCATCCAGGCTTGAGTGCAGTGGTGCAATCACAGCTCACTGTAGCCTTGACCTCCTGAGCTCACACGCTCTTCCCACCTTAGCCTCCTGAGTAGCTAGGACTACAGGCATGTGCCACCACACCCAGCTAATTTTTTTTTGAGACAGAGCCTCACTCTGTTGCCCAGGCTGGAGTGCAGTGGCACGATCTCAGCTCACTGCAACCTCTGCCTCCTGGATTCAAGTGATTCTCATGCCTCAGCCTCCTGCGTAGCCGGGATTACAGGCATGTGCCACCACACCTGGCTAATTTTTTATATTTTTAGTAGAGACAGGGTTTCACCATGTTGACCAGGCTGGTCTCGAACTCCTGACCTCAGTTGATCCACCTGCCTCGGCCTCCCAAAGTGCTAGGATTACAGGCCTGAGCCACTGTGCCTGGCCTTTTTGTATTTTTTTGTAGAGATGGGGTTTTGCCATGTTGCCCAGGCTGGTCTCAAACTCCTGAGCTCAAGTGATCCTCCTGCCTCAGCCTCCCAAAGTGCTGGGATTACAGGTGTGAGCCACCGTGCCCGGCCAAGATGTCTTTTTCACATTTTGGAAGTGTATATAGATTTTTTTAGTTCGGGAAAATGTGTTTCCTGGCCGTGATCCAGGAAGCGGACTCCCAGCCACAGCAGAGAGTTGCTAATGAAGGTGAGAGTGCATACCGACATGCTGGGTGGGCCACTAGACCACACTTTAGAAAGTCCGAGGTGTTTTACTAGGAGATGTTTCGTTGCATGGATCCAGTGTTTCTAAGAGTGGAACGCCTGCCCAAGAGCAGACCTGTCGAACAGTTCCTGAGTGTGCGTGGGATGCTAACCAGGTCCCCAGGGCTTGCTCACGAGGATGGACACCCAGGCCAGGTGCGGTTGCTCACGCCTGTAATCTCAGCACTTTGGGAGGCCAAGGTGGGCGGATCACTTGAGGTCAGGAATTCGAGACCAGCCTGGACAACTGTGGTGAAACCCCGTCTCTACTAACAATACACTGGAAACTGACCATTCATGTCATGCTCCAAGGGAATCACTGCTCCCTTTTGACCAACAACTTGGGAGTGTGATTTAGAGATCACAGAGAGGCTCAGCTTCAAACTTACCAAAGCTGATCCTTCTTGCTCAGCTCACGGTAGTTTCACACACTCTAGTAATTTGGGGAGGCAAAGGTAGAATTTTGTTCCACAGAGGTAAGCGTGCTATGAAGAGGGACAGCAAGCTCCAGAGATGTGCAGAAGGCTCCCCTTGAGCCGTCAGCTGAGTGTGCACACATGTGAGGGAACAGCTGGCACCTAAGGGAAGAGCCACCAGGAAGAAGGGGAGGAACCTCAAGGACTCACACAGGGCTGGGAGTAGTTTGCATTCCCAGTCGCCAGCGTGGAGAAGCCTTCACATCCATGAGGGGCATCGGGCTGGGTACTTAAAAGTTTACTGCGTGTGTGTGGTTTTTTGTTTTTGTTTTCGTTTTTTTTTTTTTTTTTTTTTTTTTTTTACAAAATCTTGCTCTGTTGCCCAGGCTCGAGTACAGTGGCACAATCTTGACTCACTGCAGCCTCTGCCTCCCGGGTTCAAGGTGATTCTCCTGCCTCGGCCTCCTGAGCAGCTGGGATTACAGGTGTGCACCCCCACACCTGGCCAATTTTTGTATTTTTAGTAGAGACAGGGTTTCACCGTGTTGGCCAGCCTGGTCTTGCACTCCTGGCCTCAAGTGATCCGCTCACCTCATTCTCTGAAACTTCTGGGATTACGGGCATGAGCCAATGCACCTGGCCTGTTATTTTATTTTATTTTTTTTTGGGATGGGGTCTCGCTATGTTGCCCAGGCTGGTCTCAAACTCCTAGGCTCAGGTGATCTGCCCACCCTGGCCTCCCAAAGTGCTGAGATTACAGGCGGGAGCCACTGTGCCTGATTCTGTTCACTGTCTTGACTGAGGCGATGGTTTCACAGGTATAAGATGTGTGAAAACACATCAAAGGGTACCCTTTATGTGTAGTTCATTGTAAATCAGTTACAGCCCATTAAAATATTGTGTGTGTGTGCGCGCGTGTGTGTGTATGCCTGTAGGGATCTCTATGGAAACCAGAAGCCCTCTGACGCGTGTGTTTGTTCTTGCTTAGGACGCCCAGAACAAGAGTCCCAGCGCGGTCACAAGCCACGAATCGGATGCTGCTCACTCTGACAGTGCCAGGTCATCTTCCAGCAAGTTAGAACTCTCACCTGATAGTAACAAAATAAGGAAATCAGAGGTTTGTCTTGGCAAGTAACCGTGTAGAGACACCCGCTACCGAGTGCCTGCTCTGTGAAGAGCTCTTTACCATGCGCTGGGGACCTAGCAGTGAACAGAACCCCACGCCCTCATGGACTTTACGTTCCAGTGAGGAGGGGACGCGGCAGCAAGTGAACAGCAGTAATAGCGTTTATGGGTGTTTACCAGGTGCCGAGCCGTCCCCAGGGACCAGCTCAGCCTCCCGGTGACCTTCAGGTACTGTGATTCTCTCTAGGAGGGAACCCAGGCCCAGAGAGGTTCAATAGCTTGGCCACAGCTGCATAACCAGTAAGTCATGGCGCTGGGGCTTTGTGCCCAGGCACTGTAACTCCAGAATTAGCACCGGTTACCGCAAGCTATGCTTCTTCCCAGTTACGAGGTCTAAGTGACAGGAAGAGCATCTGGCTGGGTGGGGCCCTGGCGTTTATTCTGGGTGAGTGGGATGGGATGGGACACCGTCTGAGCAGAGGCGTCAGGAGGCTCTGAGGCTTCACTGTTGACAAACCAGTGAGGAAGCTCTTGGCACCATCCCGGTGGGAGGTGATGGTGACTGGGACTAGGGTGGGCTGAGGTCTGAGGTGTTTTGAAGGGTGCAGGGGTTGACAGGGAAAGAGAAGGCAAAGATGAGTCCAAGATTTTTTGGCTGAGCATTGGAAGAATAGAGTTGCCATTTATGATGATGTGGAAGACGGAGGCAGGGGGCTGAGTTTTGGGAGCAAAATTAAGTGGTTGATTTTGGACAAGTTAAGCTTAAGGTGCCTGAACTGATGCCCAAGTAGCACGGCTGGAGGCAAGACTGGAGTTCAAGGGCAAACTCCAGCTGGAGGTAGAAATGTGGGGGTTAGGGCATACACGTGGTGATTAAAGCCGTTAGGTCGGGCGCGGTGGCTCACGCCTATAATCCCAGCACCTTGGGAGACCGAGGTGGGTGGGTCACTTGAGGTCAGGAGTTCGAGATCAGCCTGGCCAACATGGTGAAACCCCGTCTCTACTAAGAAATACAAAAATTAGCTAGGCCTGGTGGCATGCAAAAAATGTAATAATAATGCAATAATAATGTAATAATAATGCAAAAAATGTAATAATAATTAAAGCCATTAATATATGGGTCTAAGTACAGTTAAATTTGTTGTTGTCGTTTGTTTGTTTTTTTTTTTTGAGATGGAGTCTCGCTCTGTCGTCCAGGCTGGAGTGCAGTGGCGCGATCTTGGATCTCGGCTCACTGCAAGCTCCGCCTCCTGGGTTCACGCCATTCTTCTGCCTCAGCCTCCTGAGTAGCCAGGACTACAGGCACCCACCGCCACACCCGGCTAATTTTTTGTGTTGTTAGTAGAGATGGGGTTTCACCCATGTTAGCCAAGATGGTCTCAATCTCCTGACTTTGTGATCCAGCCGTCTTGGCCTCTCAAAGTGCTAGGATTACAGGCGTGAGCCACCACGCCTAGCCAGTTTGGTTAATTTTATACAATAAATACTGTCCCAACAGGCCCAGGTGACATTTTCAAGTCTTTGGGTTTTTGTTTTGAGATCCTTTCAGTAAGTGCCATAATTCTGTTATTCATTTCATTAATAGTATAAATATTAATATTTTATTCAGGTTAAATATAGATTGGCTGGGTGTGGTGGCTCACACCTGTAATCCTAGCACTTTGGGAGGCCGAGGCAGGCAGATCACCTGAGTTCAGGAGTTCGAGACCAGCCTGGCCAATATGGTGAAACCCTGTCTCTACTAAAAATACAAAAATTAGCCTGGTGTAGTGGCGCATGCCTGTAGTCCAGCTACCCGGGGAAGCTGAGGCAGGAGAATCTCTGGAACCCGAGAGGTGGAGGCTGCAGTGAGCCGAGATCGTGCCACTGCACTCCAGCCTGGGCAACAGAGTGAGACTCCATCTCAAAAAAAAAAAAAAAAAAAAAAGTCAAATTAAAGTCAGATTAGCTCAAGGAGAACAGCCTCATTAATAATTTTCTAATTAATTAAAGTGTAAAAAAGTAGTTTTAAGCACATAATGATGTAAACGTAATATTTTACTTTATGATTTTTTTTAAATGTAAAAGCCCAAGATCAAGAAGTCTATAAGTGATGAAAGAGTCTCCAAAATGAATTTTAAATTGACTGGAAAAGGGATCACCTTTTTTTCATCTGAGAGTGGTGAGTATTTTAATTATAGAACCTTAATATTTACAAACTGTTGCTTATGAATTATATAATGTCTATGCTGTTTTACAACCATCTTTTTTTAATCTTTTATTTTCTTAGAGGCAGAGTCTCGCTATGTTGTCCAGGCTGGTCTTGAACTCCTGGGCTCAAGCGATCCTCCCACCTCGGCCTCCCGAGTAGCTGGGATTACAAGTAGGCGTCACCACACCCAGCACAACCATCTTTTTAAATAATGAGGCTGGTACAGCTGCTTCCATTTCTCCTCCCTGGTTTGGAGTTCAAGTTCAAGGCATGACTTTGCTGTGCTGACTCAGTCTGTTAGGGCAGAGGCCAGTATGGGACAGCTGGGCCTCCCCTGGGCCCTGCACGCCCATCTCAGTCTGATGCTGTTGACTATATTGTTTTCTTACAGGCAACTTTTCTCTCTCAAGGGTCTCGTTCTCTTTGATTTTTAAAGGTGCTCAAATTAAAAACAACAAACAACCCTTATTCACTTCCTCATCCTCCTCTTTTGTTATGTTTTCCTTTATCCTGGGAAGATCTGTCTGGAGGTCTCTCTCTGCTGACTGCACTTCCTCCTTCTGCTTTGATTCCTCAGCCGTGTCTGTGTGAACGTCCAACCTCACTCCTCTCCTTTCCTCAGGGTCATCCAGTGATGATCAATGTCATGGGAATTTTCCGCTGTCACTTTGCTGGCCTTGCCAGTTGCAGGTGGCCTTGTTTTCATGATTAAACAAGCCCTGGTGTTTCCCCTTTTCTTTTTCTTTTCCTTTTTTTTTTTTTTTTTGAGACACGGTCTTACTTTCTTGCCCAGGCTGGAGTGCAGTGGCACCATCGTAGCTCACTGCAACCTCTGCCTTCTGGGTTCAAGCAATTCTCCTGCCTCGGCCTCCCTAGTAGCTGGGATTACAGGCACCCGTCACTGCGCCTTGTATTTTTAGCAGAGACGGGGTTTCGTGATGTTGGCCAGGGTGGTCTCAAACTCCTGACCTCAGGTGATCTGCCTGCCTCGGCCTCCTAAAGTACTGAGATTATAGGTGTGAGCCCACCCACCCCGGGCTTTTTTTTTTTTTTTTTTAAGAGGTGGGGTCTTTCTCTGTTGCCCAGGCTGGTCTTGAACTCCTGGATCCAAGAACTTCTGGATCTGAACCCCTTGGCCTCCCAAAGTGCTGAGGTTACAGGTAGAGCCCCACCACGCCTGGCCTTTTTTTTTTTTTTTTTTTTTTTTTTGTTAAAGAGATGGGATCTTGCTATGTTGCCCAGGCTGGTCTTGAACTCCTGGGCCCAAGTGATCTTCTTGCCTTGGCACCCCAAAGCACTGGGATTACAGGTGTGAGCCACCGCGTCTGGCCCTCCCCCTTTTCTGATGGCGTCTCTCTGTGGCCTGCCACCCACTCAATGGTGAACTTTTAAAGGCTCCATCCCGGGCCCTTGTCCTCTCAAAGGCCTCACCTGTGTATCCCCTCTACAGTGCCTGTCATTTTCCGTTACTCCTCCTTGAATGGATCGTTCCCATCGGCACACGTGCTCTATATGCCCAGTTAGGAAACAACTCTTCTCTCACTTTTCCCTCTAGATCCCACTTTGTTTCCCTGCTCCCTTTGCTGATAGGCATCTTAGGGGGCTGTATATGTGCATCCCTTCTCCAGGACCTCTCCTGTGTCTCCCTTAGCTTGCTCCACGTGGCACTGCCCTCCCCAGGCCACTGAAGGCCGCTTTTCATCAGCAGTGACTCCGTGTTGCCACCGCCAGGAATCCTGCCGTCACTTGAACCCATCTCTCCATAGTCAGGAAAACTGTCAGCTTCTTGAAATACTCTTCGCATTCGGCCTCTGCGACCCCTCGTCGTCCTAGGTTTCTTCTCCCTCTGGTGCGAATCTGTGGGTTGTGTCATTTTCCCCTGCAGAGCTCGGCATCCCAGCAGAGACCGGGCATTCCTGCGATGCCGTAATCAAGATGCACAGTTCTTGTAACAGAAATAGAACTGAAAACGGAACCCCAGCTAATGTGCTTTCCTGCTGATCTGATTACGGGGAAGTGGTCTCTAGTCCCAGCTCCAACTGGATTTTGCCCTGGATTTCTCTGGTTGTTCCCTGAAGTCCAGTGTGCCAGTCACCAGGCCTGTGGCTCCTGCCCTGTCTCCTGTCAAGGACCCCCTTGACCCATGTGGCATCTCTTCCAGTACCATTTCATCTGATTATTGCTTGTGGCAGCCGTGACTTACTGTCCTCCAGCTTGTAGGTGTCTAGTTGAGAGTTCGTGAATGAACACAAGACAATCTTGCAGCCAGGTGCAGTGGCTCACAGCTGTAACCCCAGAAGTGTGGGAGGCCAAGGCAGGAGGATCACTTGTGCCCAGGAGTCTGAGACCAGCCTGGGCAACATAGCGAACCCGTCTCTACAAAAAAAATACCCAAATTCACCAGGTACGATGGCACACTCCTGTAGTCCCAGCAACGTGGGAGGCTGAGGCAGGATGACTGCTTGAGCCCAGGAGCTCGAGGCTGCAGTAAGCCGTGATTGCACCACTGCACTCCAGCCTGGGTGCCAGAGCGAGACCGTGTCACCAAGCAAAAAAAAAAAAAAAGGAATCTTCCTTCACATTCAGTCTTGTTCCGACCTTAGAGTCCTGGATTGCGTATAACTTGATTCTCTGAATTTTAAAATCTTGTTCCGACCTTAGAGTCCTGGATTGCGTATAATTTGATTCTCTGAATTTTAAAATCTTCCAAGTGAATAGATAACCAGAATTGCTTAAAAAGATGGAAAAAATTACGGTAGTTTAAGATTTAGAGATTCTTTAGCCTAGACAAGGAAGATAGAGAGGGATAACTATAACTACTAGGAAATTACTTTTGTGAGAGTAACCAGTTATCTGGTTCTCTAGGAGAGAGGATTCACTCGGATACATAGCTATCCTTGTCTTAAAGGGGTTGCAAACTCTGAATAAGTAAAAGATGTTGAATATTTTGTCCCCAAGACCTAGGCCGGGTGCAGTGGCTCACGCCTGTAATCCCAGCACTTTGGGAGGCCGAGATGGGAGGATTACTAGAGCTCAGGAGTTTGAGACCATGGGCAACATAGCGAAACCTTGTCTCTACAACAAAAATAAGAATTACCTGGGCGTGGTGGCACCTGCCTGTGGTCCCAGCTACTTGGGAGGCCAAGGTGGGAGGATCATTTGAGCCCAGGAGTTGGAGGCTGCAGTGAGCCATGATGGTGCCACTGCACTCCAGCCTGGATGACAGAGCAAGATCTTGTCTCACAATAAAACTTAAAAAAATTAGCCTTGTGTGGTGGTGCATGCCTATATTCTCAGCTGTTAGGGAGGCTGAGATGGGAGGATCACTTGAGCCCAGGAGTTCCTCCAGGCTTCAGTGAGCCATGGTCATGCCACTGCACTCCAGCCTGGGTGACAGAATGAGACTCTGTCTCCAAAACAAAAACAAAACGATGTAGCAGGAAACTCAAAGGGAAGGTTGACAATCCCAGCCAGGATCTGCTGGGTCCCTGCCTTGTTCCAGGTAGTCATGGAAGCAGTGGCCTTACTCCTCTCCCCTCTCCTGGCCGAGGAGAAGGGGGCCCACCCCAGGGAGGCCAGAACGAGAAACAGCACGCAGACTCCCAATTTATAGCAGGATTGTATTCATGTTCAGCTTCACAAAACTCTATTCTAGAGAAATATGAGAGACCCAAGGATGATCGAAAGGAAGAGCTCAACACGTGGGTCAGTAATATGTACGTCTTCTTTGTGAACATGCTCTTTCATGCGTATAAACGTGAAGAAGCTATCAAGGAGAAAATAAGGGAAGACAGGTTACGCAGCACAGCACAGGCCCAGCAGCGGAAGATGGAAGATGACGAACTGGAAGCAAGGTAACTTGTGAGGCCCCTCCTCTCCTTCCCGAGCTGCTCTCTCTTCCTGTCTTCCGACAGGCCCAAGTGCTTTCCAGACAAGCTATAATTTCCTAAGGGCGTCTTTGACATAAAAAGGAATGAATATTTGGTCTCTGTTCCTGGCAGAGCACCTGAAGCCTTTGTAACTTCCTGAGTAATGGGATAATGGGAGTATCTTTTGTTCTAATATTTGGTCCTAGTTTCTAGTTTGTTTCTTTTTTAAGACAGGGTCTCACTGTCGCCCAGGCTGGAGTGGAGTAGTGTGATCTCATCTCACTGCAACCTCCGCCTCCCGGGTTCAAGCGATTCTCTTGCCTCAGCCTCCCGAGTAGCTGGGATTACAAGCATGCACCACCACGCCTGGCTGATTTTTGTATTTTTTAGTAGAGATGGGGTTTCACCAAGTTGTTCAGGCTGGTCTCGAACTCCTGACCTCAAGTGATCCGCCAGCCTCGGCCTCCCAAAGTGCTGGGATCACAGGGGTGAGTCACTGCATGCAGCCATTTTCTAGTTCTTGACCCAAGAGTTCCAAACCTGTGGACTCTGGGGTAATGACTTTCTGTATGACGAGATGACTGGTGGCCAGGGGAGGGGACCTCGACAGCTTCTTGCTGGAGCTGGTTGCCAGGGAACCAACCACGAGATTAGAGGGTTGGGACTTTCAGCTCCAGCCCAACCTCCCAGGGAAGGGGGAGGGGCTGGAGATTGAGTTCAGTAACTAATAGCCAGTGACTTAATCAGGCCTACAGATTGGACCCTCCGTAAAATCCCCAAACGGGCTGGGCATCATGGCGCATGCCTGTAACCCCAGCACTTTGGGGGGCCAAGGCAGGAGAATCACTTGAGTTTGAGACCAGCCTAGGTAATACAGCAAGACCTCATCTCTACAAAAAATACAAAAATTAGCCAGATGTGGTGGCAGGCGCCTGTAGTCCCAGCTACTTTGGAGACTGAAGCAGGAGGATTGCTTGAGCCTGGGAAGTTGAGGCTGCAGTGATGTGTGTGCCACTGCACTGCACTCCAGCCTGGGCAACACAGCAAGACCCTATCTCAAAAAAAAAAAATATACACACACACACACACATATATATATATATATATATATATATATATATATATATACAACACACACTTAACTTTGGGAGGCCGAGGTGGGTGGATCACCTGAGGTCAGGAGTTTGAGACCAGCCTTGCCAACCTGGTGAAACCCATCTCTACTAAAAATACAAAATATTAGCCAGGTGTGGTGGCGGAAGCCTATAATCCCAGCTACTCAGGAGGCTGAGGCAGGAGAATCGCTTGAACTCAGAAGGCGAGATTACAGTGAGCCGAGATTGCACCATTGCACCCCAGCCTGGGCAACAAGAGCGAAACTCCATCTCGAGAAAAAATTTTCTTTTCATGGATAGATGAAAAGTTTATTTTGGACTGTGTCGACATGGCATCAGTTATTTCAGGCAAAGTGTAGCAACTTACAGTTTTGTTTACACATGCTGTTGAAATGCAAGTATGAAGGGCTGTATACTATAAATAGCGTAAAACTGGTTTTGCAGTTTTGAGGGGGATTAAAAAAAAAAAAGCTACCACCTTCTCATGTTTGCTTTTAGGCTGAATATCTTCATTTGAGAGAGGAAGAAGCCAAGAGACATGACTATGAGGGGGATATCACGGGATCAAGGAGCCGGCGACGTGTCATCCTCTCACCTCATACTGGACCCTCCTAAGGAGGATGTGACCGTGTCCCCGTCCAGCAAGGCCATCACCAGCAAGAAGAAAAAGCGAGCCACAAGGACACACACACAGGCTTAGGACGGCACGTGCTGTAAGATTTCCTGAGCATTACAATTCTTAGCACTGTACTCGTCTCAGTGTTTTAAAATAGTGCCTGGCCCACTGCATCTCAGGTTTCCTACGTGGCTGGATTATGGGAGTTCGAGACCAGCCTGGGCAACATAGTGAGACCCCGTCTCTGCAAAATTAAAACATCAGCTGACCATGGTGGTGTGTACCTGTGGTTCTAGCTTCTTGGGAGGCTGAGGTGGGAGGATTGCTTGAGCCCAGGAGGTTGAGGCTGCAGTGAGACATAGCATTCCAGCCTGGGTCACGGACCTGGTGGCCAGTGTAATCTACAAAGAGGCAGCAGGAGAGAGACTCAACACAAAACCAGAATTTTAAAAACTTTAACAATTTATTAATTAGTCTTATTTTCCAGTAAAATATTCACATGATGTCAAAAGAATGGAATGATAGCGATATAGCCAACTACCTTTAATTAATTCCACATAAATATTTAAAATCTAAAAACCTCGGGAGATCAGCAGACCGAGTAGAAATGTGATTCTTCAAAGCAAGTATTGCTTAAAGCAAGTATTGCTTTACCCTTGTCCTGAATGCAGTCCGTCACATGAGCACTAACTTGCATATGACCAAATGTTTGCCGAGTGTTTTTTAAATGCGCTTTCGGTGAGCCATCATCAGTCAATCCAAGAAGAAGATGTTGTTGAACTGTGTTGCACAAAGTTTCTTGACCTCTTCTGCAAAAAGGACAGACAACAGTGAGGAAGGAAGAAGCACTCACTTAAAAGGTTACATGATATTTACTTAAATTCTTTGTGGGTAAAATTAGGAAGAGATATTTGCATTGATTTTGACCTTAAGTCCCAGAAGACTAGGCAAGAATTTATTTATTTATTTATTTTTTTAAGACAGAGTCTTGCTCTGTCACCCAGGCTGGAGTGTAGTGATGTGATCTTGGCTCACTGCAGCCTCCGCCTCCCGAGTAGCTGGGACTACAGGTGCACACCAGCACGCCCGGTTAATTTTTGTTTCGCCATGTTGGCCAGGCTGATCTCGGAACTCCTAACCTCAGTGATCTGCCCACCTTGGCCTCCCAAAGTGCTGGGATTACAGGCATGAACCACTGTGCTCAGCCAAGAAATGTTAAGAGGGGAAAAAAACACCACCTAGGAAAGCTACCAGGCCTCAGTAGTTTTGAGTTTTGAGCATATCAACACTGCTGCCCGGGGCCTGAGAAACTGCAAAGTGCCCGGGACACCCAGGGGAGGGGGTTAGAAGCACAAGGCTGGCGATGCTGGCATACTGGGAGAACTGAGGGAACAAAGAAACGGACAGCAATCTTGAGCTGCAGACCAAGGGCTCTGCAGAGGTGTCAGGATTTTGATCTTACCAAATTCACAGTTTAGATCAGGCTTGTATTAACTGATGTTTCTAATGCACACAATTACTAATACAATTATTAATAATAAAGAGAAAAATATAGTATGCCCGAGAAGATAGACACAAGGGGAAAAAAACGCTTACATTGAATTTCCACAGTGTACATGTGGGGCATCTCCCGAGGGGGTGGCTCTGCCGACGTGAGGTCCCCTCTCTCCAGGGCAACGGAACTGTCAGAGCAGCTGCTGGGTCACCCCGTGCAGTGGGCAAGGTTGGCCGCTTTGGCAGGAGAAAATGTCTGCCTTATTCTGCCAGTGTACAGAGGGATAGTTGTAAATGTCTGTGTGAACCTGGCAGCTTCTCCCTACAAAAGGTATGTTTTTATCATAGGATATTAAAGGACATTTTGGCCTGGGCAAGGTGACTCACGCCTATAATCCCAGCTCTTTGGGAGGCCAGAGGATCGCTTGAAGCCTGGAGTTTGAGCCCAGCCTGGGCAACAGAGCAAGACTCCGTCTCAAAAAAAACAAAAAAAAAAAAAAAAAAAAGAAATTAGCTGGGTGCGGTGCCACATGCCTTGGTGATACATGCCTGTGGTCTCAGCTACTCGAGAGGCTGAGGTGGGAGGACTGCTTGAGCCTAGGAGTTGGGGGCTGTGGTGAGCTATGATTGCACCACTGCACTCCAGCCTGTGTGACAAAGTGAGATCCTGTCTGCAAAAAAAGGGGGACATTTCTTAATACACAGTAAAGTCACCCTTTTTTTTTTTTAGCGTGGTAGAAAATAATTTTCTTTTCGTCATTGCCAAGTTTCCTGTGCTATAGGAAAGTCTTGTCACAGTTTTCCAAGGTACAGAAAACAGAGCAAATGTTGAGCAGAGGCACCTGCTTAGAATCTCAAGAGTCATGATTTGTTCTATTTATCTTTCTATTTTTTAACCATGTTTCTTAATGCAGTGAAAACAAACTTTTCAGTATCAGCAGCATTAAAATTCTCCTGAAATACCAAATCCTACTCACCATTTACTTCAATCAGGTTTGCATTTTTTTGATTCAAAATGACATAGAGCTCCCGCCGATCAGACTTCTTTCCAACAACCCAGTAATCACTCATGGCCTTCACGATGATCTCCTCGTCTTCATCCACTCTGCAAGACGAGTTTCAAAATGCAATAGTTCGTTATTCATACAGCCAGACCGTGAAAATCAGCATTCCAAAACAAGAACAGGAAATGGAACAGGTGCACGTGGCATTTAAAAGGCTCAGGGAGTCCTGCGCGAGGGAACCGGTGACTGCAGGGCTCCCGGGTCTGTTTGGAAGTGCCGCCCATGAAGGTGGTTGACACTTGAACCCCGTGGACAGGGCTCTGGGTCATTTGGCTTTGAAGGGACTTTCTGTGTCTTTTCTCTTCTTAGAAGGGGGACGCCTGATTGGAGAAGTGGCTGGAATCACCTGGTAAAGTCACTGTTGATGTCACCGAGAATCTTCATTAAATCCGGGTGCACGGAAGTGAGCGACACACTGGGCGTTTTTCTCATGTGAACTGTGCTCTTCTCGGCGAGATTCATGTGGTTGAAGTAGATAAACTTAAACTGGGGTTCTTTCTCAGACCTGTGAAAACATGTCACGAAGACACTAACACTCCGGCCAGATAAACTAGATTTTTAAAAATTTTTTTGAGATGGAGTCTCACTGTCACCCAGGCTGGAGTGCAGTGACATGATCTCGGCTCACTGCAACCTCCGCCTCCCTGGTTCAAGCGATTCTCCTGCCTCAGCCTCCCGAGCAGCTGGGAGTACAGGTGCCTGCCACCATGCCCAGCTAATTTTTGTATTTTTAGTAGAGACGGGGTTTCACCATGTTGGCTGGGATGGTCTCGATCTCCTGACCTTGTGATCTGCCCGCCTCGGCCTCCCAAAGTGCCGGGATTACAGGTGTGAGCCCCTGCGCCCGGCCCTGGCCCTCTTTTTTCTAAACAAGTTTCACGGGAACATCGCCATTGCCACACGTTCATGTGTTGTCTGTCTGCTTTCCCGCCAAAATGATAGTTGAGTAGTTGTAACACATATAACTACATACAGCCCGTGACACCTGAAATACTTCTTATTTGGTCCTTTACCGTAAAAGTCTGCCGACCCCTGCTTGAGGACAGTAACATCTCGTTCCTCCCCCAGTGCGGGGAATGAGTGTCCCGTGGAAATTAACCTGCCTCATGACCGAAGCCTACGACAGTATGTATGTAACAAAGCTTTTCCTCATATCATCCCCAGTGGAAATCACTGTAAAATGTAGTCGCCTTTTCCACTGCAGTCTAATGAACAGTTTAAATGGGATATACCTTTTTATTTCTTAACCTGACTAGGCAGTGCTATGACGCTGCCTCCCAGGTCAGAGTCTGTGACCTCCTCGGGTACCTAGTGGGAAAAGCTGGGCCTCACCCCTCCCGGGGCCCCTCCCCTCCCCTCACTGCACCCTCAGTGTCCACCCTGGGGCCTGGGATGGAGCCTGAGCACAGCCCCGCCCCTGGGCTCAGAAGCCTCCTCTGCTTACTTCGGGGTTAGCAGCTATGTTCTGGAGGGCTGGGGGCACTGGAAATCCGACCTCTGGACAAGTGGGGTGCTACTGAAATACTCTACATCCAGGCAAAGAAAGAACGTGGAGGATTTAGTTTCCAGGAACATGTAAAGAAACTTCTTATAAAACCAGAGCTTGTTTTCAGTAGGTCCCTAAGGCTAAGGAAAGTATAACAAGAAAAACTGTTGGAAAAAGTTGCAAATGTAGTTGTCTGGGTAGACAACAAACTTAAATCGGGTGTAAGCTTCTATCCTCAAAACACTGTGTGGGGCCAGGAGCAGTGGCTCATGCCTGTAATCCCAGCACTTGGGGAGGCCAAGGAGGGAGGACTGCCTGAGCCCAGTAGTTCAAGACCAGCCTGGGCAACATGGCGAAACCTCGTCTCTACCAAAAATACAAAAATGAGCCAGGCGTGGTGGCGCACACCTGTAAGTCCTAGCTCCCGGGGAGGCTGAGGTGGGAGGATCACTTAGAGCCTGGGAGGTCAAGGCTGCAGTGAGCCATGATTGTGCCACTGTACTCCAGCCTGGGCGACAGCAGGAGACCCTGTCTCCAAAAACAAACCCACAAAAAAAAAAACAGGTGACACGTTCTCTATGGTCACTACACTTTGTCACTTTCCATCTGTTAGTTGATAACCTGTGTGATCCAAACCGATTTAACTCACTTTTGCCTCCTTCACAAAGGAAAACCTGGCATTTTCATGGCCAAAGGATTCAATGATTCAGCAGCACTGTCAAGATGTAAGCTGTTGACTGGGCATGGTGGCTCATGCCTGTAATCCCAGCACTTTGGGAGGCCGAGGTGGGTGGATCACCTGAGGTCAGGAGTTCAAGACCAGCCTGGCCAACATGGCAAAACCCCGTCTCTACTAAAAATACAAAAATTAGCTGGCTGTGGTGGCGGGCGCCTATAGTCCTAGCTACTCGGGAGGCTGAGGCAGGAAAATTGCTTGAACTCAGGGGCTGGAGGTTGCAGTGAGCTGAGATTATGCCACTGCACTCCAGCCTGGGTGAAAGAGCGAAACTCTGTCTCAAAAAATAAAAACCCAACAAAGATGTAAGCTGTTCAGAGCAGTAATCCACACACTGTTGTACAAAATCTAGAGGTGCTTTCACCTTTGCTCGCTTCTGCACTCTTAGAGGCCCATGCTTATACAAGACCATACAGAAATAACATGGGCCAGGCACCGTGGCTCATGCCTGTAATCCCAGCACTTTGGGAGGCCGAGGTGGGCAGATCACGAGGTCAGGAGTTCGACACCAGCCTGACCAACATGGTAAAACCCCATCTCTACAAAAATTAACCAGGCATGATGGCACCCAGCTACTCAGGAGGCTGAGGCAGGAGAATCGCTTGAACCTAGGAGGCGGAGGTTGCAGTGAGCTGAGATCAGGCCATTGCACACTCCAGCCTGGGCGACTGAGCAAGACTCTGTCTCAAAAGGAAAAAAAAAACCCAAAAAATAACCTATGAACATTAAGAGCATGAGCATCGGCAGGAATTCCCAGCATTTTAGTAACTTCTCAAAGTGTAGAGAGCCCATTTAAAAGCAGGACTTCAATTCACAAAGTGCTTTCCAGCTCCTCACTTTCACTTTATAATAACTATTTCATATTGAGCAAAGATAGGGATGGCCGGGCGCAGCGGCTCACACGTGTAATCTCAGCACTTTGGGAGGCTGAGGCAGGTGGATCACTTGAGGTCAGGAGTTCAAGGCCAACATAGTGAAACCCCGTCTCTACTAAAAATACAAAAAGTTGCCGGGCATGGTGGTGCACGCCTGTAATCTCAGCTACTCAAGAGGATGAGGCATGAGAATTGCTTGAGCCTGGGAGGCGGAGGCTGCAGTGAGCCAAGACCAGGCCACTGCACACTCCAGCCTGGGCGACAGAGTGAGACTTTGTCTCAAAAAAAAAAAAAAAAAAAAAAAAAGCCAGGGAGAAAGAATTCAAGGACGTTTCAGTGTCTAGAGTTGGAGGAGTGAATCCCGCCTCTCCCCCTCAGTGTAGACGCTTCAGGCCGCCAGACTGAGTACCCAGGCCCAGTGCCCCACATCCCAGCCAGTTTCCCCTACACATTTTCACACAAGAAGAGGCAAAACGCTTTCAGTCTGTGCACACCAAGACCACACCGATGACTACTGTCCACGTGAATCTAACAATCTGGGCTAGTGAAATGGGACGTTCCATTCAGGGGGGAGCTGAGGGAAGGTATTTAACAGAAGACCCAGCCCCAGCAGCCATCGTGGGGCAGAAACACTCAGGTCGACTTCCCCAGGACCCTTTCAGACAGAGGCCCGAATGGCACGTAGCACCGTCCTCTACAGTCCACGAGAACACAGGACTGTTAATACCACCCACATTTGTTAAGTAAAAACTACGTGTATTTCAAAAGCCGTTCAATGCCTGAAAGTGAACAGAAAGCAAAGTACAGACCCAGACATCCTCTTGTTGATGTTAAACTGCTCACAGATGTCAGAGGCCAGCACTGTGAGCTGGGGCCCAACGATGCCATCCAGTCTTCGGCAAAAATCCAACGTTGGCTGGATAGAGGCTGGCAAGTCATGACAAAAAATACCAGTAAGATTCATTTTACTGTCCGATGCTGAACAACAGTATTCAAACGAAAACTTCACTGATCTGGGAAAGCAAACGATGAATGCTCAGGCCCCCTTCTGCTCCTCAAATAGAAGAGAAACAGAAGATAGAAAGCTCCCCGCCCCCGAGAGAGGTACCACTGCTGTCTGCAGCTCGCAGTCGGCAGGGCACAGAAAGATGCCCACATTCTACTGCTGACAGGCGGGAAAACTATGACTTAAAAAATATGAGCAATGGCTAGTTAAGGAGACGGGGGGGGGGGGGGGGGGAGCGGTCCCAGATGGGGAACAGGGCTCCTCTCTGTGCCTCCACATTGCTTATGACAACACATTTATCATTTAACGGGCTGGGTGTGGGGGCTCACGCCCGAAATCCCAGCACTTTGGGAGGCAAAGGTGGGGGGATCGCTTGAGCCCAGGAGTTTGACACCAGCCAGGGCAACATAGTGAGACCCTGTCTAAACAAACAACAACAAAAACATTAGCTGGGTACGGCGGTGTGTGCTGGCAGTCCCAGCGACTTAGGAGGCCAAGGTGGGAAGATCACTTGAACCCAGGAGGTCGAGGCTACAGTGAGCTATGATCGTGCCACTGCACTCCAAGAGTGAAACCCTGTCTCCAACAAAAAACCCCAAACAGGCCGGGCGTGGTGGCTCATGCTTGTAATCCCAGCACTTTGGGAGGCCGAGGTGGGCGGATCACGAGGTCAGGAGATCGAGACCATGGTGAAACCCCGTCTCTACTAAAAAAAAAAAAAAAAAAAAAAAAATACAAAAAATTAGCCGGGCGTGGTGGCGGGCGCCTGTAGTCCCAGCTACTCGGAGAGGCTGAGGCAGGAGAATGGTGTGAACCCGGGAGGCGGAGCTTGCAGTGAGCCGAGATTGCGCCACTGCACTCCAGCCTGGGTGACAGAGCGAGACTCCGTCTCAAAAAAAAAAAAAAAAAAAAAAAACCCCAAACAACTGAAACCCCCAAAACATATTTATCATTTAAGAATAGGACGCAGCAAAGTACAAAAAGCTTAGTCAGGCTGAAATCAAAGGCGCGTACCCACCGTCGATCATAAAGCACACAGCCGCACTCATGGCCTGGGAAGACAGAACAAACCAGAGGTTATGAAATGGTGGAAAAAAGGAGACTTTCATATAATAACCATCTGTTATTAATGACTAATAATTATCTGTTAATGACTCCTCAAATCAATGGAGACAAATCAACTGTAAAAAGAGGCTTTTTGGTCAGCTAGAGCCATCTGGACACAGACTGCCCATTCCATGACGCGAGGGGAGTGCTGTTCACCTTGTCAGGTGCGACACAGTGCCAGCGGGGAGGTTACCACGGACGTCCTCATCAGAGAGGCACAGGGAAGTGTTCGTGACTGACGTGATGACTTAAAATGCTCTTGCAAACCGAACAACACGACATGGAGAAGCAACAAAGACCAGAATCTTATTCACTTGTGTGATGGGGACTTAAGGGTTTACTGTTCTAGTCTCTCTGTGTATAGTCCAGAGAGAATAGAGAATTGGCAGAAACTGTCCATTACTCTGGGATGATTTCCATTGACACAAGTTTACAAAGACAGCAAATGGATATCATCCTGTCTCACTTTATTATAGCAAATAATTGCAGTTATGACATTAGACATAGCAACCTACAACCACCAGGACCACAGATAACCGAAAGTGTTTAAAATTTATTAAAGCAACGTATGGTTAAAAAAGGCTGAGTGGAACATCAGCCTGATGATGAAAGCCACAGACTTCCTTCCCTGAGCCTCCTCCCCGGCAACCACTTTACACTGTTATTAGACAACAGTGTTCTCCTGACTCTTTAACATATCCTCCTTTGGGACATTGTACTGACTTCCTGCTCATGTCATGATGGGTGTGACCCCTCATCTGCCTTCCCCCCTCCTCCTCTATGGTTTATAGCCATTCTATTTCCTCCACTGGCCGCCTTCCACCAGCCACAGGCCTCCGCTCCTGAATTCACATTCCCACCTGCCCAGTACCTCTTCCCACTTCCGAGAGCAAGGTCCTGTCTCAAGAGAAGAAAGATCTCAAATCAGTGACCTGACCTTTCATCTTAAGATCCTGGACAACAGGAGTCAACTAAACCTAAAGCAGGTGGGGCCGGGGGTGGTGGCTCACACCTGTAATCCCAGCACTTTGGGAGGCCGTGGTGGGCAGATCACCTGAGGTCAGGAGTTTGAGACCAGCCTGGCTAACATGGCAAAACCTCGTCTCTATTAGAAGTACAAAAAAATTAGCTGGGCGTGGTGGTGTGCGTCTATAATCCCAGCTACTCAGGAGGCTGAGGCAAGAGAATCGTGTGAACCTGGGAGGCAGAGGTTGCAGTGAGCCGAGACTGTGCCACTGCACTCCAGCCTGGGCGACTGAGTACAGACAGACAGAGAGGGACTCCGTCTCCAAAAAAAAAACAAAAAAAAAAGCCAAACAAACCCCTAACACAAATGGAAGGAAATAATAAAAGATGAGAGCAGAAACAAACTCAACAGAGAAAAATCATACAGAAAATAAATGAAGCCAGAAGTAGGTTCTGTGAAAAGATCAACATTGAAAAACTTTTCCTTTTTTCTTGTGAAGATTCCAGAAGTATGAAAAACCTTTACATAGGCTGTAGAGCAAGAAACGAAGAGAGAAGACTCACATCGGGAATGAAAGATGAGACATCACTACTGACTTTACAGGAAAAAAACGGAGCATCGGCTTCACCTACAACACCATGAAAAAACCGCGTGCCCACAAATCAAAAAAATTGAAGCTGACAAATTCCAGAAGACACAAACTACCAAAGCTGACTCAAGAAGAAACAAAATCAGGCTGGGTGTGGTGGGCTCACGCAATTCCAGCACTTTGGGAGGCCGAGGCAGGTGGATCATGAGGTCAGGATTTGAGACCAGGCTGACCAACATGGGTGAAACCCCGTCTCTACTAAAAATACAAAAAATTAGCTGGGCGTGGGTGGCAC